>NC_087093.1:8757500-9382500 GCF_963855985.1 Ostrinia nubilalis
ATATCACAAGATCACATTTCAAAACTACATAGCCTAGTTGCCGTTTGTGAGGCTTCATTAACACTTCAAAGGACTGCGTAATCCTAAAGTTGGACGTGTTTAATTTTGCCTCATTTTATATTAAATTTTCCCTTTTATAAAATTACACTAGGGAGCGGAAATAGAAGACTGAAATAGAATATTATGACGTAATTTAACTGTCATTGATATCATCAATACAGGACAAGTCTCTGCATTGATGTCAATGAAAACAGACAACAGATTTTTTATTTATTTATTTATTCATGAATAGAAACGTTAGTACCAATTACACTATTCAAACAAGACGTAACAGAGTTCAGAATACATTTAAGTACTTTAGTTGCAAAATAGCATAAATTATAGCTACGTAACCGTAAGATGCCATATTGTTTAGTTTGTTGAACTACCGTCGCGTTATCCGTTACAATTACATTAATATCTACATTTTTTTTAAATGTTTTAAAATCGAGATAACATTATGGAACTTTTAAAACAATATAAATCACGATTATGTAAATTACTAATGAGATAATATTCTCTCACAAAGAATAATCCTTCTACTTTATTCAAGCACTCTCAATTTAAGTGATCTTCTACACGGAGACGCTTTTGTAAAAAACCCGACCGCACGCTATCCTATGAGACACCGATGCATAAACTTTTAAGCTTATATTTTGTTACGTACCAAAATATTACATTGCATAAAAAGGCCTGAAAAAGTATTGCACAAAAGTTCCTATTGTATTCAAAGTTATTGGAAATAATGTTGACTATTGTTTAGGTTAAAAGATACTCGTGATCTCAATAAAACGTTAAACAATATTGTGCACCTTTTTGTATCGCGTTAACAATATACCTATACCTACAAGAAGTCCCAGGCAATGTAATATGACGTTGTTTATGTGTACGCCTACAATCCCGGGGGATAGCCGGGAGCTTGCTCGGATAATTAGCGGAGCTAAGGGCGACGTTAATAGATCTCTAAGATTGATGGCTCGGCACAAAGAAAAACATGAACTCATGCATCAATTTGACACCGCTCGTGGATTTTTACTTTTGTTTCAAGAAAGCTATTATAAATGTTATGTCATGGCTTTAGTGAGTTTTACAGTTCGTGGTTTTATGCTAAGTAAATACCTACAGCCAAATAATAATACCTTATTTACCGTCGTGTCGTAATTAAGAGTAATTATTGTGTTCGTAATTATTTTAAAAACATTTAAGTTTTCTGTGAACTAGTAGATTAGATTTATTTTAAGAATAATAGCACAAGAGCGGTAGGTAATCTTAACCTTAATTAATTTCTTTATTTATGTAAAATATGCTATTATTTATAATTAAATTAACTGTAACACAGGATACATGTTAAGCGTAGACATACTCGTATAGAGTCACAAATTACGAATCATTTTCGATCCAGTTAAAAAACTCTTATAAGAAGTACATTGGAGCAGTGTTATCAATCAGAGTAAAAACGCCTATTCTATCCGAAGAGTATCGCAGGAGACATTAATTGAGATGAAGATGATTTATTTGGGCCAATACAAAAACTCACCTCTCTATATCAATCATCGGAATCTCGCTCCGGGTTATTCCCGATTTTCTATTATTTGACGTGAAATAAAAGAGGTCAATTAAGTTTTAGGACGCCCCAAATCTAGTTTCGCCGTGGATGCTTTTAAGCAAAATTCGAAGGGTAGAAATAAGAAGACTATTTTTTGCGACGGGTGAAATTGAAGTCCATGTCGGAGCCTTGAGATTTATTATGTTTGTTTTTTTACGCAATGTGCCGAGTTTCCCTTTTATACAGTTAGTTATGTATTTCTAATATTAAATTAACGTGTATGATGGTATGAATTCATGAAGCCACATTCTTGTCTCTAACAAAACCATAAATAGAAAGGGTCGGACAGATATAAATCGATTCTTTAATTATAGTAATTCGGCAGTAAATGTTGGCGTAATTTTAGGGATACAGCGAAAAGTGCACCACAGGATTAGTACCGTGTACCCTTTTTGAAGAATTACCGAGGGATTCAAATTATCTGAGGGCCAATTTGCTCTACTCCGATATAAACGGATTAAAGTGCTAAAAGTTCAGTCGTGCTTGACTTATTTAAGAGTTGTCCTATTGAAACGGTAAACATGTGCCTTTAATTAATGTAATGACAACACAAACAAAACACGTGCTCGTTTTCGGGAACACGCGGGCGCGCGTAATCAGTTTCAGGATGTTGGGAGGCTGCGGATCGGCACAATCTGTATTGAAAACTCCTGCTAGCATTAAATTTAACAAATATTGTGGATGAACAGTATTTTTTATTAAAAACTAAGCTTTGGTTTCTATTTCAATGTACAGTCGCGGAATGAAAAGGTTCGTCACCTTAGTGTCGGTTTTCGCTTGCACTAGGTACTGTAAGCACGGTAATACTATCATACAGTATTGTAACTTCATACAAACGGACGAAACGCGAGCTTTCCTTCGAAATTCAAATCTCGGTATGCGCTCGACATGCAAAAGTCGGGGGTGTCGCGAATGTGTCACAGTAATAAACGGACGTTGTGATGTTTTTTAAACAATAAGAGCTCTTTTTTATAAAAATAATTACAAGTACCTATTTATACAGGTTGTTAGGTAAATGGGTTTATAAGCCGACATTAATTGGGATGGTGAAGTCAGTGATATCATCATTTTTTTATTTTTTATTTTCATACAAAACAAAATTCATATAATCAGATTTGTATGAAAATTAAAATTATAATGATGATATCAATTTTCTGACTTCACCATACCATTTATATGCATATGTTAACATGGGCTAGTGTTGGCTTATAAACCCATTTACCTAACACCCTGTATAATAATCAAGCATTTTGTACGCCTCAGTCGAGGCGCATACATTTTACGGTCGCAAATTTATAAGATTTGTTACTAAATCTTAACACAAATATATTTTTTTAATTAAATCTACTAATCACAAAAAAACATGTATTTTTATCCTATTTCATTCACAAAGTATTTTGTTTGTCAAAATAAAATAAAAAATTACAATCACAAAATACTACATTATAAAACTACATAGAAATGCTAACGGCCGAATACTGAAACGCCATTTAAATATTTGACGGCTTCTCAAATAGTTAAGCAGCTCCTAAACTTACATTTCGCATACTCAAAACAATATCTGAGCAGTTCTCAATTTTTAAGCACCTCTCAAATTAAGTTGCACTCAAACGCCACTTAAATGAATTTTCGCATACTGAAACGCCATTCAACGCTAAGCATTACTCAAACAACTGTCAAATCGTCTTAAGCAGCTGTTAAATTTGAGAGTGCTTGCGCGGTATCTTAAATCATATTCTTTTACCTAAATCGACCTAAATAGTGGTAAATAATGTGTGTCATCGTGATCATTTCTTTCCAGCCTCGAGAAAATACCTAGATCTAATCGCTGGAACGCAATAAGTCTGAACGCTATTGAAAAATATTATTATAATGACATGCAATGCATGCATGCAATTCCGAGCGAGGTTCCGCGTCTCTAAAGAAACGGTGTTGTATCTGGATTCATAATTTGGAAGCTCTTTGAAACCCCTCACCAAACGCCATACAACCAGTGGACCAAATACTTATTATAACCCTACTGTTCTACGCTACGGGAAGTTATGAACGTGTACTAGGTGATATCTTCCAAATCTAACAGCCAACTGTGCATCGTATAGTGCACGAAGTAACAACCAAAATAGCTGCTATGAAATCGCTTTACATAAACATGCCTATTTCTGAGGATTAAGGGGACATCGCATAGCAGCATTTCCAAGAGTTGTTGATTTGTCAATTTGATGCTCTGTCAGTCAACAATGATAAATGTCAATTGTGGTTACGTTTCGGTCCACGATCGCCACTTAATAGATTTCAACAATAAAAAGTATCACCTTTAAAATTATTTTTTTAATTAAATAAAAATGCAAGCATTATTTTTTTTATATGATAAAACGAGATTTATATTTAATAAAAACTAAAAATAAACTGTTCTATGTTAAGTTGATTGAGTATATTTCCATAAAAGACAATACATAACCAAACGATGCTGCGTGTAATGGATAAAAGACGTAAAGTTATCATTTGTGTAAATGAAAACATACTTTTTTTGGTAAATGTTGCCATTATGTAAACATTTGAGAGCTGCTTAGCTGATCACGGCTTCAAATCCGTTGAGTAGCGTTTGAGAATACCATTTAAAATTGAAGGATACTTAAATTTAGGAGCCCGTCAGCTGAGTGACAGATTTGAGTAGTGTTTCAGTATTCGGCCGTAAGTGCACTGGTTAGGTAGGCAGATGAAATGAAAATAGGATCTGCAGGTGGGCAGCCCTATCGCATGTTGTCATGCCGTGACATTCCGCGCGGCTGTTGACATTTATTTCAAAAATATGGCCGAGTTGGAATACTGTATAGATAGTATTACCGTGCTGTAAGAGTCAAACCTGCCAACATAACCGTGCAAGAAACAGTGCTGCTAACTTCCTATGTATTACTTTTCTCTATGCTGCTAACATTTAAATAAATATGACGTTTGCTAACGAATAAGGTTTTGCTTGTTTATTTTTCTATCCCATCAGTGCAATGTTACAAAATGTAGTTTTTTTTATTTAATAGATAATGGCAGGTTGAACCAACAAGAAGGTTTTAGTTCAATCATAATAATCTTCTTGACAAGTTAAATCGTCAAACAACTTTGATCTGAATAATTTTGAACTTTACTGGCGAACAGTTAAAGATTATTTTCTCTAACTCGAGATTATTCTGTAACATAGTTTCAAAAGGTAATATGTGCTCGCGATTCGTTGAAGGAATCAATTTGAAAACTGACGAACCTTTTCATTCCGTGACTGTACTACAGCTTAGATTTCTATGGCTTAAGACTTCTGATCTGTAAAGCTATCATTGAATAAATACATTATTTCTCAAAAACAACATGTGCGATCAAGTTATGTAAAAAGAAAATTGCTAAATAATATACATTATGACACCATAAACTTGGGTCTATTTGTTTCGTCCCTTACCATTTTTTAAATACTAAAATTTTACAATTGGGGCTAATCGCCTACCTAAAAATTCTAAACCACTTTTCTAAAATACTTCAATTAGACCTGAATACAATTATTTCTCAATTATCTTGTTTCGATATTAAACGAGTGATGTCATAATTAATGTTCCTAGTACATTTCAATGATCGGTTACTCAACTCTGCTATCGACTCGCAGAAAAAAATAATGACCTGTAGAAGAGCTTTTTTATAGGAATAGAAGAAGATAAAAGATAATCTGTCACATCTATAATACTGTCTACTGAAAAAATACGATTAAAAGTGTCATTTAATGATTTCGTCTTCGTTCAAAAGAAAAAGTTATTTCATTTCAGCAGTAACTACACTCGCGAGCAAAAGTATGGAATCACTTACATGAAGTTTTTTCCACGCGATCTTGTGTACTAACGAATTTGTTAGTAACCAAAAAAGTGGCACCATTTTAAAGATTAAACTTTTATCTTTAAATTGATACTAAATTCATTTAAATCACACCAGTATTTAAAAAGATATCCCGGCTGATGTGAAGAAGTAACGAAAAAGACATGTATCAACTGTTTAATGCGTCGCGAGTTGCGGCCTATTTATCCCAACTAATATTATAAATGCGAAAGTAACTCTGTCTGTCTGTCTGTCTGTCTGTTACGCTTTCACGCCTAAACCACTGAACCGATTTTGATGAAATTTGGCATAGAGATTGTTTGAGTACCGGGAAAGGACATAGGATAGTTTTTATCCCGGTTTGTGAAACAGGGACGCGCGCGATAAAGTTTTTCTGTGACAGACAAAATTCCACGCGGGCGAAGCCGCGGGCGGAAAGCTAGTCCCCTATAAAAGCACGCGTTTTCGGATTTTTGCTTTCACACGTTGATTCATACACATCTCCGCTTCTTTTGACACTTTACCTGGGATTCTACACCTTCAAAAGCAGCACAAATCGTTGCACTATTTCAAGAAGGGCTCAGCCAGCGGGCTGTCGCACGTCAGCGGCACATAAGCCAGTCCTGGGTTTCGAAAGTTTTAAGACGCTTTCGGGAGACTGGTGGCTTTATCCCGAGACCAAGTTCTGAACAGCGCCGGTGCACATCGCAGAGGGAAGACCGATTTTTTCATGTCAACCTCTCTGTAAAATCGTTATTTGACTGGAATCGACCTCCAGCAAGAGCTCAGAAATGTTCGTAGGATAGCTGTTAGCGAGTGGACAGTTTGTCTAAGATATAAGCAATAGAATTTGACTCCAAAAAGGCCGGCCACAGGCTCGAAACTGACGGCAGGTCACCGATAAGCACGCTTTCAATTTGCTCGTACACATCTCGATGGGAAGGCGAGTAATGGAGGCGAGTTTTGTGAATCCGATGAATGTAGACTGTGTTTGCAGTGCAGCAGTCGAAGAGGTCGGGTTTATAGGCGGCCTGGGGAGGGATTTGTGCAGTGCTTGTTCGCTGAAACAGTGGCTTATGGGGGTGGCTTGCTCGACTAGTTGAGATGTGTACGAGCAAATTGAAAGCGAGCTTATCGGTGACCTGCCGTCAGTTTCGAGCCTGTGGCAGGCCTTTTTGGAGTCAAATGCTATTGCTTATATCTTAGACAAACTGTCCACTCGCTAACAGTTATCCTACGAACATTTCTGAGCTCTTGCTGGACGTCGATTCCAGTCAAATGACGATTTCATAGAGTGGTTGACATGAAAAACCGGTCTTCCCTCTGCGATGTGCATCGGCGCTGTTCAGAACTTTGTCTCGAGATAAAGCCACCAGTCTCCCGAAAGCGTCTTAAAACTTTCGAAACCCAGGACTGGCTTATGTGGCGCTGACGTGCGACAGCCCGTTGGCTGAGCCCTTCTTGCAATAGTGCAACGATTTGTGCTGCTTTTGAAGGTGTAGAATCCCAGGTAAAGTGTCAAAAGAAGCGGAGATGTGTATGAATCAACGTGTGAAAGCAAAAATCCGAAAACGCGTGCTTTTATAGGGGATAAATAGGCCGCACCTCGCGACGTATTAAACAGTTGATACATGTATTTTTCGTTACTTCTTCACATCAGCCGGGATATCTTTTTAAATACTGGTGTGATTTAAATGAATTTGGTATCAATTTAAAGATAAAAGTTTAATCTTTAAAATGGTGCCACTTTTTTGGTTACTAACAAATTCGTTAGTACACAAGATCGCGTGGAAACAACTTCATGTAAGTGATTCCATACTTTTGCTCGCGAGTGTATATTCACGTAATTTTTCACCTTTGATCTCTACTTTTTCTTATTCGGTCAAGGAGGCTTTTAGTCATTTGTCTTCGTAAAATTTCTTGTATCACTAATTAATAAGAAAGTGACGAGATACTGAAGTCTCGGAAATCTTAATTTATGGGCACTTTTGTTTCAATAAAGCTGCTTAAAGATCCATAAAATACATATTTTTACTTGATGAAAATCTTAAGATGTTGACTAGTTTTCCTATAATACTTATTGATTAATTCAAATCAATAACACAATAATTGCTCATAGATTTTATGTAAACAAATTATTTTTATCCGTCTAGCCGTACCTTCTCAGAATGGTGTTATTTTTTTTAGAACGGTAGGATATTTTATTTATCGTTTAGGTTTACTAGTTATACGAAATTGCTTGTGGCTACGCATGTAGGCAATATCGACCAACATTATCCTCGTACTTACACGAGCTGTACAAAGTGCGTGTTCTATAATGGCCTTTTTTGTTTTCTTTCGTTTCCGTTTTCAGGTGTAGGCTTTTCATTGTTTCCCGAAAAAACCGGTACAGCCGGGTAATCGTAACATTGAATCACCCGTGCCACGGGTGCCCTCCCTGCCCCAGTGTGCGTTGTACTTCATCCTCGAATTATGACTTTGCTACGTGCCCGATATTAGGGATGAGATAAGAATGCCATTTTCTCTAACTAGGAGATGGAAATAAAGAACGTTTTTCAAAAGTGGCACCATTGAAATTATGCTTAGGTACGTCTAGCGTTATCGAACCCGCGTGGTGCAAATATCGTCCTAATTATTTTGTCGTGACGAACGATGAACTGACGACCAACGGAGATCCGTCTCGCGGCAAAATTTAATGAGGAACACAGTTTTTGATACCTCCCTCCCTATCCATGCCATTTATTTTTTAAATTCATGTCGCTTAACTCGGCAAATCCACACGGCTTTGCAGAAGCCAGTACACATCACATTACTTATTCTAAATTACGGTCTGACTTAGGTTCTGCGAAAGTACACGATATGTTTTGCGATTCAAGTTCGAACAATACGTTTAATGTATTAGATTCATCGATTAGACGTTTATTTATGGTAGATATTTATTTACTTTTGGGCGGCCTAGTGCGGGAGGGCGGCCCCAGGCGGCACGCGTCCTCCACATTTTGTTTGATAAGTATACTTGTTTGTCTAATAACTTTATTTTTGGGTTATATCGAAGTAAAATTGCTCTCGCAAATTAAAGTTATATTAATAATTAAATCGCAGAAAGAAGTAATTAGGGACTGTGGAGTATTTGCATTCAAACTTTTTGTGCTACCTACTTCTGTGTAGTTTTAAACCGATTCTGTTCTGTCTGTCTTGGTTTGATACTTTTTTTGTATAATTCGTTTTTAAAATCCCATTAGTTAGTTGCTTAGTTCAGTTCCTTACGCGATTACAGAATAGAGGTAGATATACTAAAATATTTCGAGGCGTGGGTGAGTGTGTGGGTGTAGTACCTATCATCACTTAAATTGTGCTTACACATTGTCCAAAATTACGATTCCTTCTAACTTACGAAAACAAAGAAGTTTCTGAAAATTAAAATAGCAAGCAAAATATTGCGAATTAAAATTTTGTCTGATACCTATGTCCTATTTGTTATTCTAAGAACAGAAGTCCCCATTCTACGACATTGCCAAAGTTTATTTACAATACAAATTCAGACTCACTATTTTAATTGGCATACGATAGTTCCTAGAAATTTCTCTAAGTTTTCGTTTTCCAATGCCGGTAATGTGCTAACTAAACCTTCGTTCAAAGCCAGTAAACAGAGTCTACAACAAAAAAAACAAAAACAGTGCCTACAGCTGATACTTGCCGAAATTTGAATGTTTAATTTATTTTATACCCTACTCGGACTGGGAGATGTAAAATCGTGTTTCATCCACGGCCGGCTCTCAAAGATTTTTTTTTTGTTTGTTAGATGTTCATTTACTGTTTAGTTCATCGTGTGAATAAGTTAGGTAAGTAGGGGAGGCAGCACCAGCGAACGGCAAAAGGCAGTAAACAACTGGATTTAATGGTTATAGACCTGTCGGTGGCTCTAAGTGAAAATGAAAGTGATTCCCTGGAGCCCGTTAGCTCCTCGGGATTATGACGAAAATTCCTGTGCTCATGTGTTACCGGCACTTGTGACCTGCTTATGATGTTGCAGGTCATGCCGTGGCTACTCGTATAATATTGCTAATATGTACCTATTAGTAATTTCTTATTACGTTATAAATATCGACACCGAGAACCTACATGAAATCTCTTCTATTTTGCGAAGACAAAGGCTAAAATGTAATAAAAAAAAAACATTTCCGCGCGGACAAAGTCACGGCAAAGAATTAGTATTTAATAATAATGTAATACTTATCGCTTTTTACATTGGTTAGATAGATTTACAGAACCTTTTCATAAATGTCATGGCAAAAAGAGACTACTTCAAAATGTTATTATCTATTAAAATAGTCCGCAATAAAATCCTATACGAAGATTGCAGGCTAAGCGCCAAACTTGGCGGGAGGTAACTTATTCGTCTTACAGGGTGTTAAACTCGTGGAATTTGTATCTCCGCACCTACATTATACAAAGCAAGATTTACCTACCTATAGCCAGCTGAAGTTGCGACGCGAAGCGCCTGTAATGGTATTTGTGAACAGGGATTGTTGCAAATAAGTCCCTGGGGGTGGCTCGCCGTTGTGTAGTTTCTGCCCGATATTACAACGTAGTTTCGATTTTAAAAGCGTTCAAGCAACCTGCGTATCGTGTTCTCTTAGTAGTTTGCTTTCAGCAGATTGTGCAATCGGAGAAATGAACTCTGGAGTCACGACCTAGTATAATACGGATTGGATTATTTAAATGAACGAGAATGTTGTAAAGACGAGCTTTAAGTATAGGTAGACCGGGTACAATAGTACCACGGGTCAATAGTACCATCGGCGATATTTCTTCATACAAGCGACGTTAGGTTGTGTGCATAGCGTCAGAATATGCGCTTTTTGTGTTTCCATCCGCTCACCAGTCGGCGGCGCTTGCGCTGAGAAACGAAGGTGTACAGGAAGGATTTTTGTTTTTTACCCAGCCGCTGTAAGTTTTTACGTCAAATATATGAGCCCATAAGTTGCCTAATATGCTATTTGTTAAAAAGGTATTGTTGTCAATAGTTTATCCAGGCTTTAAACTTTGTATCGACAGCGAATTATTGGCATTTACTGTGAAAATGACTGAATTTTAGGTGAAGTTCTCTTGGCTACCTACTTGGAACAATTGTACCAGTCTCCATGGGGTCAATTGTAGCGGTACAATCAACCCCGTGGTACAATTAACCCCCGGAACCTAATTTTATACTCAGGTACTACATAATATTTTAAATTGGTTATAATAAAATAAGTTATTATAAAACATTCACCTGGTTATTATTTTTACAATTTTAGGCATACCTACTTACTGAAATAATCTAGGCTCATTCATAGTTGCATGCATTAAGCATTAATTAAAAACTAGTGTTTTATTAAATAAGTAGGTAGATGTCGATAAAAAGGTTATAGTACCTAAATGCCTAGGGGAGACCGGTGTAAAGCCGTATAGCTAAGAATAAATACCCATAGAATAGAAACTAAGAAAACTACGTATTTGTAATTTACTTCTTTATTAAAGGTTCTCATTAGCTAGAAAAATCAACAATGAAATAACACTTAAATTTAACAGAAATATTATTTTTTAAACAAAAACAAAACCTCTAGTATTTCCGGTTTTGTCCCGGGGACTGGACAAAACCGTATACATATATACGATATCCTCAGATGATGAAAATACGGGTTTGAAACGCCCTAATCCTTTGTTTGTAGAAAGATTTTCACCAGAACTTATTTACGCGGTCCTGCAAAGTAGATTTTGGGATGTCATATGTAGTCGACGCTTTTAAATATCCCATTCCTCCTTCGATAACACTTTTCACAGCTTTTTTCATTGTTTCGGCATCCCAGCTTTGTCAAATTTGTAAATTCAGCCAATTGCGCGGCAAATTTGTAAATTCTGTAAAAAAAGTCAAAACCGTATATTGGCCGATTTTACCCCGTACGCTTTTACCCCTATGCACACAGTAAAGTGTCAGTAAGACATTTATCAAATACTGCACACACACACACACGATAATTGCCGGTAAAAATATTGCAACAAATTCGTAAATACATAGGTACAATTCAATATAAAATAAAGCACACTTACTTGTTAGTAATATTCATTTCACTATTTAAACTCCTATTTTCCAAAAAATTAGATCAAACAACCAAAAAACAAATAAATTTTGATAATGCGTTAACGTTCGTGCCTGCAGCAGCAAGTGTCTGTTGACAGATTGATCCTATTGCTTGCTAGCTGTGAGTAGTATATGCGCAGCATATTTTGAAATAATAACGGAGAAATCTATACAGTACGGTTTTACCCCGGTATACGGTTTTGTACAGGTCTCCCCTACTTAAAATATTTTAATATAGGTTTCTAAAACCCTTCTGAAAATGTACATTTTAGCTTAATTCGGGAAGTAACTAAGTATTGAACGTTTTGTTTTAGATGCCTCGGCGTAGAGTCAAATGTACGGATCGCGGGTCAACGGATCTATTCCTTTATGAACAGGCTTATGAAAAAATCTTAACAGGTCGAAGCAGTAGTAGGTATAAATAATCAGGGTCAATTGTAACAGGGGTCAATTGTACCCTCATACAAAAATAGATTTTTCAGTTTTGATATTTCTATCATTGTTATTATGTTTATTGTAGTTTCAGAAGCAATATCCGAGCCAAATAGATGGCATATTATGTAGAAACAGTTAGTTTTTTCGTTTTTATGGAAGAAAAGTTATTGTTTTGTTTTTAAACTTAAGTGTTGATTTTTTATACTTGTTCCTAAATATTTTTGATCTCAATTAATAAATACTGATGATTGTAGGAGATTAAGAGTACAGAATACCAATAAAGGTGATGATTAGATAAACATAACTACTTTTATTGCCTCATAAATTTTTGGTACAATTGACCCGTTGTAGGGGTCAATTGTAACATGAGGCATCGTACAGTTCAAATTGGATTTTCATTAAGTATTCGAAAGAATAGTTAAACTCTGCATGCTTAAATTTGTAGCTTAAGAGTCTAGTTTTTACAGCATCCTAACAGAATAAGTTATATTTCATTAGATTTCTCAATATTGAACAATTTCCAAAAAATGGTACTATTGTCCCCGGTCTACCCTACACTTTTGTTTAAGTGAGCGGTCGTCTTTATGTATTTTCTTAATAAGATCAAATGTAAATAAAAGATACATTAATTATATTTTCCTCATTAACTTTATGCCAAAAAAAAACGCGTTATAGGTGTTTGAAAACAATTACTTCAAAAATACGAGTACGCTTGTATGTTATTAGAATATTGTTTTCTCACATTAATGTCCTTTCTAAAAATGTATCTCATTGATACTCGTATTTTCCTGTCTACCTAATGTTATAGCAGGATTAAATATTTGATCC
This sequence comes from Ostrinia nubilalis, assembly GCF_963855985.1. Classification (NCBI taxonomy): domain Eukaryota; kingdom Metazoa; phylum Arthropoda; class Insecta; order Lepidoptera; family Crambidae; genus Ostrinia; species Ostrinia nubilalis. The sequence continues at coordinate 8,770,376 of NC_087093.1, forward strand.
TATTAATGTCGTGTGTGTTTTGTACCCGTGTATTTCAAATGCTACCTACACTACACCACAATGTTGATATTCAATATATTATACTAGGTACATATTTACTGTTACATTAACAATGTGGTTAGGTAGATACGTATACGTATAGACCATTTTTCGGTCGGCAGAATATAAGCAAAAGGTTTTATTTTCCGAATTGGTAATTAATCACCGAAACGTTACCGCGTGATGTGCCGCCCCACAGTTAGCTTGACTCAGCAGAACTTTATCAACGGGGTATCCGATGAACGAGCAGCTTTTATTTTTATATATCAACATAATTTTATAAACGTAGGTAGGTACGGATAATTAGGGTGCTAATATTCCTTTTTCAGAGCCGTACAATTAATTTAGAAGAACAATGAGGGATATTATTAAATAGACCTAATTGTTTTTGGTATCCTTTTTGTCGATAGTAATTCTCATTTGGAAGTGTGAAACACTTGACATACTAGACGGGTCTTTTACATAAACATACTAATACACTAGAAGGTAAGTACGATTGAGATTCAGTTCGGGTCCAGCCGATTTCATTAGGCTAAACTTAAGTGTACACAATTTTTCATGATTAAAACTAAGTAGCCGTTTTATTTGGCTAAAACTCTACACTTAATCCGTGGCATTAACAAACCTACACATAATAAGTCAGCTTTAATGTCTTTCTCAAACTTACTACAAAAAGTACGAAACTAAACTACTACGACCGTGCTCTACCGTCGTAGCGTTCGTAGACAGTTGTCAATAAATAATCCCCATTACATATGGTAAAACAACTTAATATTTTATAACCTTCCGGGGAATGCCATTAGGACCTAATACTCTGTATATTTCCGTATCTTTGAAGTTTAATGGTAAAGGTTAAGGAATATTCGTCTAACCTCCTATGGAAATATTAGGAATAAATGACCGGGGGCCTCTTCAATAATATTGAAGAGGCCCCCGGTATAATATTATTATCAGAGAGCGAAGGACATTCCGCTACTCACTTTAATTGCGTGTTTATGCAAATAAGAACCCCTGCTGCCGTTATCTATTATTCATAATTTAATTTTAAGTAGGTACGTTCATACTATTATTACATTCTTGGAGGTTTCAAGGATGTTCATTAAAGTGCTAAGTTGGATATTATAGCAGAAGTAGATACTAGAAGAAGACGTAAAGTGGTAGAAAATATAATTATTCATTCATAATTCCTTTCACACGAATGCATTTTTTGATAAAAATATTGATTATTTTTCTCTGTCGTCCATGTGTGTGACAATTGACATTATGTGCACATAATAAACAAAATTGTCACTAAAATCTAATTACCTACCTATGTAATAAGAACTACTCGTACTTTACGAGCATATCGGAAAATAAAATTTTCAGTCTCATGATACCTACTCCCGAAGAAATTTGATTATCTCGCCATCTTTGTAACTTGAGATACCTACATAATGAAATTAAGGATCTTGTTAGAGCTTTTATTATAATAACGTTAACTCCCGTGATAATAACGTTCCTGATTCCTGAAAAGAGAGATTGTACATACGTACCTAGTCGCTTCCACATTATTAAATTGGTAGTTAATTAAGTAATCGATTTAAATTAATAAAATTTAGGTAAGAGAAAAACTGTACATCCTCTATGTTCGGCTTTATGTCTATGTGTCGAAAACACACATTACTAGATCTATTTTAGCAAATTCGCACCTATTACTATGTATGTGCGTTTGTTCGTAATTATTGTGTGAGGTAGACGTGTTAACATTTTAACAAACTGACGCTAGGGATTTTAATTAACAGTTTTCATAAATTTTATAAAGCAGACAGCCGGGCTAGGATGCGTGCCGCGATAAAATCTTGTCGATGATTTTAGACGACAAATGTATGGGCTTATCGCGCAAAATCGACAAAATGGCGTGATAAACGCTTATCGCGGCGCGCATCCTAGGCCTAATGTTTAGTTAACGATCGCTTTTAATTTGCTTCGCTTAATTCTATCCACAGCAGCAGGTCAATCAAGTATACAAAATCATACGTACTTTATTTACGTATGTAGGTAGGTATTATGAATTTACTTCCTATCGCGCATAAATTTACTTTAATTTTGCTCTAAAGGTTTTCGTGATTGACGTTAACGTATTACATTAACATGATTCTTTGATACCCTATTCAAAGCATTTAATTAAGTAAATGAAACCCAACTAATCTTGTTACAGCTTTATTTATTACTTGCTCAATGATACCAAAGACTTAAAAATCTCAGTGCTCTAGGTCGCAACGTGAGCACTGTTTAAGTTTCCAGTAAGTCCATATTTAATATTTAAGCAGTGTTATAGCGGGCGCAGTAATAATCCCGGTTTATAAGAGTTAGTGTTATTGCGGTCAGCAGACGGCGACGCTGCAGTTAGCGGAGGTTTTAAGGATTTAATGCAACAGTCCTTAGTATCTTTGACCTAATTGCTTCCGAGCTACAAAGACCTCTTTTAATGAGAACTTGCCTTCTTAAGTTTAAATATCAAAATTAAATAAGTATTACTACCTAATGCCGAGTTATTCTACAGCGCTTCTTAAATAACTCGCGCAAAGCTTATGGGTGGGTTTATCAGGTATAACTGTCATCTTTCTCCTTAAGACTTGATCAGCTGTGGGTAAGTTGTTCTTGAGGTTTGTGTGTTATTATTTGCAGTCTATGTTTAATTTCGCTAAGTGGTGAACCTGTCGCATAACTCGCATAGATGCGCAAATTAATCTTAATGATTGATTAAACCAGAGGGCTACTTACCTACCTGACCTGAAAGTAAATTACCCCTTCAAATATTTGTCCGATAGATTAAAATGGAGCTATTAATAAACTCAATGTAAGTAATTACATTTCACTTACTTAGAATTAATAAAAGGAATGTTTTTATAAGTCTCGTAAAGTCGATACAGAAATATATGACTGTTTCCTGGAAGATAAATTGTGAATTCTTTTCGAATTTAAACAATGTTCGCGTCAAAGTGAGCATTCGGGATGGAGGTTTATTAGGTAACCTTTTGCTTGAAGCACAGTTTTATGCTCTGCCGAGTTTTCAATATACACACAAGTGTTTGCCCGGTGTCGGCCGACTAAGCCCGCGTTAAAATGCAGATTGCGGGCTGCCCGCGCGGGATACAGCTACCTGCATTTATTAATCTGCAAATTGTTCCCAGAGTAAATCGTAAAAAACGCAAAGTGTCATTTCATCAGGCGCTCTGAGGCGGCAGGGATTTGCCTTTAGGTGAAGTCTAACTATGTGCTGTACTGGCTAGTGATTAACCCTTATTCAAATGCGAGCTGGTATGCATTTTTTTTATAAAGTTGAAGTGGATTTTGGGTAATTGTGGGGCGTCTTTCCGTTCTATACATGGCCAGAACGCACCCATAGGAAACTGCTCGTGTATATTTCGGAGTGCCTGTTTGTAAATCTGTGACTCCAAACTATACACGAATTTTGCGTACTGATCGTGTATAGTTTGGAGGAGCTTAGTAAAAAAAGTCATCACCAAACTATACTCGATTAGTTTCTACTACACCACTTACACTTGACTAGAGTGTGTTTAGTTGATATTGATTTAGTAAAATTCAGTAAAATATGGAACTATATTTAAAATTACATTTATTTGATATTATTACATAAAATATTATTATTTTACTGAATCTATAATAAATCTAGATTTTTAAAACTATTGTAAGTGGTTTTTGAAATTAAATTGATTAGGTAGATTTCAAATTAAATAACAATTTAATTAATATGAGAGAGAGTGAGAGAAGAAAGTTCAACGCGCATTAAATACAATATTATGCGAGACTTTAAATGCTAGGTTTGTATTGTCGGCCGTTTGGTGTAGTGGTTCGAAGTGGTAGCGGGTTCGATTCCCGCACAGTACAAACATTTGTGTGCATGAACATATTTGTTTGTATTGGACTGGGTGTTTTCTATGTATAATAAGTATGTATTTACAAAAAAAAAGTATTTAATTATGTTTATATCCGTTGTCTAGTACCCATAGTACAAGCTTTGCTTAGTTTGGGACTAGAAGCGCAGTGTAAAATGTCTAAGGATATTTATTTATTATTTGTTAAATAAAACAGGCGGAATATTTTATAGCAATTTTTGATTTATTGAAACCAATTTATAAATGCACACAATATGGCTGCGCTGCGCTCCAAAATAGAAGAGAGAGCATAGAGCAAAGACCAATCTAATCATAGACAATATTTTTAACTTTTTTAATTTTTATGTTCCGTATTGAACATAAGTTGGGGCGGGCACTGAGTTACAAAAACAATTATTGATATACCTAATTAGAAAGTAAAGCCCATTTTTAATTTAAGTGACAGACATACTGTCTAATACTGTAAACCATAACACATCATTATGTCTTAAACTTATTCTTAACATCTACAATAATGAAATGCTAATTATATGTTAATAAAGTATTCTAAGTTAGTGCCTTTTTATTTTATTTTGTTAATTGTTACATCTTTATTTTTTACATTTGTTATATTTACTTTTAAATTATTTATTATACTACTTGTTACATTTTATTTTTATATTTGTTATGCTTATTTACTTTTAATTTATTTAATACAAATGACAATAAACATATTAGATGTCTTGCAAGGGTAAAGGACACAATTTGGTATAAGACCTTACATAAATTTTATTATTATGACCCATTTTAACATCTGCGACTCTGACTCTACCGTCAGGTCCTGGAAAAGTTTTAACAATTCGACCCATAGGCCAACATAAAGGTGAAACATCTTTTTGCTTTACAATAACTAGATCACCTTCTTTAAGGTTTACATGATCATGTTTCCATTTTGGTCTATTTTGAAGAGATGTTAAATAATCTTGAGACCAGAGTTTCCAAAAGTCTTGCTTTATTTTACAACAAAGATCCCAAATCTTGAGTCTATTATTATTTTTATTAGTAAGATCCACCTCTGGGTAACTAGTTAATGGACAACCAATTAAAAAATGCCCAGGTGTTAAGTAACTTAAGTCAGAAATATCTCTACTCATGGGAAGCAGTGGCCTGGAGTTCAAAATGGCTTCTATTTGTGTAAGAATTGTATTAAATTCTTCTGAAGTTAAAGATAAGCTACCAATTACTCTCTTAATGTGGTATTTTACACTCTTGACCCCTGCTTCCCAGAGTCCACCAAATTCAGGACTGTAACTTGGGATAAATTTAAATTTTATTAAATTATTTGAACAATAATTTTCTACATCATTTACATGAGATTTGTTTGAAAACAAATCATACAATTCTTTTAATTTGTTAGATGCTCCTTTAAAGGTTTTAGCATTATCACAATATATGGAGGATGGTAGACCTCTCCTAGCTATGAAACGCTGTAGACATGCCAAGAAAGCTGCAGTTGTCAAGTCGCTGACTAGCTCTACATGAATAGCCTTAGTAGAAAAACATACAAAGACAGCAACATAACCCTTGTTTACAATAGGTTTTCGTACACGAGCAACCTTGATGTCGAATGGTCCACAGAAATCGACTCCAGTGACTTGAAATGGTCGAGATGCTGAAATTCTAGGTGAAGGTAAGGAACCCATAAGTTGCTTAGCAGCTATTGCTTTATTTCGAAAGCAAGTTAAGCATTTGTGAACTACCTTTTTTACCTCTCTAATTCCATTTAATAGCCAAAATTTTTGTGAAAGAGAGCTCAGAACTAGCTTGGCTCCAGCATGAAGGAGTCTCAAGTGTTCTTTTCTTATCATCATATACACAACATTGTTAGATTTTGGTAAAATAATAGGATATTTTTTGTCATAGGACAAATTAGTTGCATTTTGGAGCCTACCTCCTACTCTTAATACTGAATTACTATCCAAGAATGGATGCAAACTGCTCATGTGAGAATTAATTTGATTACCCTTTTGCAATAACTCAATTTCTTTTGAAAATGTTTCATGTTGAATATGTTTTATGATGACCAGCTCAGCCGATTCTAACTCTTGGGGAGAGATGGAACCAGATAACTTATTATTTTTATTTAGACAATTATTTTTGAATCTTAAGAGTAGAGCTATAACTCTTTGAAGCTTATTGAAATCTGAATATTTATCAAAAATATTGTATTGAATTTCAGAGTCATTTTGTTGTAATTGACAGACATTTTGATTTTCTTCTTTATAAAGTTCTGAAACTTGAGGAGTTGAAAAAGTTATATTATGCTGAAATTGATAATCTGATAGAAAAGATGGGCCGTGCCACCATAGTTGGTTATCTTGTAATTTGTATGGAGCAATACCTCTTGATAGGAGGTCTGCAGGATTATCAACTCCTTTGACATGAGACCAGGTGAAATTTTTAGTTAAAGCTTGAATGTCTCTGACTCTATTGGAAACATAGGTTCCTTTGACTTTATCAGAGGAGAGCCATGCTAAGACTATCTGCGAGTCTGTATATAAAACCACTTTTAAGTTGGGGTACCTGTCAATCAAGGATTTATAGACCTTTGAAGAGAGTTCAGAAAGTAGGAGAGCGCCATTAAGCTCTAGGTTTGGGATGGTAAGTTTTCTACTAAGAGGGGCAACTCTAGATTTTGAGCACAATAAACTGACCTGGACCTGACCATCATTTGATAAAGATCGAAGAAATATACAGCAACCTATGGCATGTAGAGATGCATCAGAAAATCCAACCAGTTCCATTGTCTCTATATTATCAAAGCCTACAGCTGCTCTGGATATTTGGATTGTGCCCATGTCTTTTAGTTCTCTAAGGATTTTTTGCCATGTGGGCAACAGAGCAGTAGGTAGGGTAGAGTCCCAATTTATCTTAGATTTCCACACTTCCTGCATGAACAATTTAGTTTTGACTACTATAGGGCCTATTAAGCCAAGAGGATCATACATTTTTCCAATAAAGCTCAATATGTCTCTCTTGGTTTGAAGATTATTGTTATCATCAGCTATGGAGCATGAAAATAAAAAAGTATCAGTAAGTACATCGTACTTTAAACCTAGTGTTTTAATAATATTGTCCTTATTGAGGGCAATCTGATCAAAATATTTAATACTATCAGGCAAATCATGCAGAGTTTCTGGGAAATTTGAACACCACTTATGTAAGTTAAAACTGCCTATTTTCATTAATTCTATTAACTGTTGTTTTAGCTCAAAAATTTCCTCTTTGCTATTTGCACCACAGATTATGTCATCAACGTAAGTATTTTGTTTGATAGCCTTTGCAGCAGCTGGAAACTGATCCTGATATAATTGAGCAAGTTCAATTAAGCATCTGGTACTTAAAAACATGGAGGATTTAAGACCATAAGTTACTGTTTGCAACTGTAAACATGAAATAGGTTTTTCAGGGTCATCTCTCCACAAGATATTCTGCAATGGTCTAAACTTTTCACTAACAAAACACATTCTAAACATTTTCTCAATATCACACATGAGAGTGTACTTGTAGGTTCGCAAAAGTGTAAGTATGTTAAATAAATCATTTTGAACTATTGGGCCATTCAACATCAAGTCATTCACTGAGACACCATTTTTAGTTTTAACATTACCTCCAAACACAACTCTCAACTTTGTTGTTTTGCTATCTTCGTTGTGAACTGCATGATGAGCAAGAAAGTAAACGGGATCATCATAGACATTGTATTGACTAATGTCAACTTCCTTGGCATGACCTAGCTTCACAAATTCGTCAATGAACTGTTTATATTTTACAAAATATTCATGATTTGTAGCAAATTTTTTCTCTAGGGCATGAAATCTTTGCAAGGCAAGTGAAAAGGAATCTCCTATATCTAATTCTTCCAAAGGAAATTTTAATGGAATGTCAACATAGAAATGGTTATTTTCTAATTTTACAGAGTTTTTAAAGCATGCCTCCGCCTGCATAAATTCACAATTTTGACTATTATTTTCCTCTGGTACCTTTTCTGAAAGCCAAAAGTTTTTCATTATATTTTCTAACCTATCATTGCAGTTGTCATCCTGAATAATAAAGTTTGACACTAGGTTGACATTGGCTGTATGTAATTTGGTGCTCTCAACTGTACCAGAGACCACATGACCAAATATAGTGTTTTGCAGAACAAGACCATTTTCTAATTTAATTATGCCATCGAGGATAATTTTAGAATAAACATCTACTCCTAATAACAGACATATCTCAGATGGTTTATTGAACTCATCATCTGCTAATTGTATATGAGGAGGAATTTGACATTTTTTGAAATAATTTTGTGGCAAATTAGCAGTTATTGCATCCACAATATGACATTTAATTGATAATTTTACATCTTGTATTGAAGATTTGATAAGTAGGTTAGTATACTCATGAACCTTGTTTGGTGTATTGCCCAAACCAGTGATATTAAAATCTTGAGCCATAGGGGTCAAGTTCAATTGCTTTGCTAGTGAGCGCTTTATAATAGATACTTGACTGCCACAATCTAGAAGTGCCTTTGCAAAGGTTTCCTGCCCGAGATTGTCAACAACTTTCACTTTTAATGTAGGCAAGAGTATGTGTTTTTCATTCAAAGATAAGTTGGAATGCAAAGTAATTACATCTCCCTTTGGTTTCCCTTCATGCAAAAGAGTATTGTGGCTATTTTTACAAACCCTACATTTAAAGTTGTATTTGCATTTTTCTGAATGAACTCCAAGGCATATTGTGCACAAGTTGTTATCAGATACAAATTTTTTACGGTCAGCTACTGGTGCCATTTTAAATTTAGGACATGCATAAATGGGATGATCATTACTACAAAAGAAACAATTTTTCACAGTTTTGTTATTTGAATTTGTGGCAACATTGGAAACTTTATATTGATTAAAGTTAGATTTAGTTTTTCCTTCATATGAAGTATTTTTTACAGGTAAACTGTCTTCAAGACCTATTGCTCTTTTTTCTAAAAATGATAAAAATTCATCCATAGTAGGTAAGTTATCAGGACATGGCCTGTCAAGGTGGTAAGCTCGGTTGGTATAGCTATCAAGCTTACGTGAAAGCAAAGATATTAATAACATATCCCATTCCTCAACAGGTTGGCCACAATTTTTTAAAGCATGAAGTTGTTGACGCACATCTGAGATAAAAGACCTAATACTTGCCGCTGTCCCCTTTTGCATTTGGGGCATATCCAAAAGAAGATTGACATGGTTTGCAATAATTCTAACTTTATTATCATATCTTTGTTGTAACAATTTAACCGCTTCGGGATATGATTCGTTAACGAGAGGCAAGTTTATAACAACTGCCAACGCATCACCTTGCAAGTATTTCCTTAGATAAAACATTTTTTGAACATTGGATAATGATTGATTATTGTCAATAACTGCTTTGAATAAATCCATAAAGGGTTTAAATTGAGTAAAATCTCTACCATCAAATGTTGACAACTCAATATTAGGCAATTTACTATTTGACTGACTTTCTGAAACTGACTCTGATTTAAGTTTAACTATGGCAGCATTGATTTTACTAAGAATATTAAAGTATTTGTCTTCGACCAATTCCTGGTCTTCTTCATCACTTTCGTCTAAACATGATATATCTATGCATACACCCTCATACTCCTTGTAGGTGGTGATGAGTTTGTCCCTGCGCGCTTCCAGCATTTCAACCCTGGATAATTCCAGGTTATTAGGTTCATCAATAAATTTTTCTAAGCGAGTGATTGCAGACTTACATTGTCCTCGCTGTTTGCAAAGTCTTTTCAGCTCCTTTTCCGTGGTAGCCATAATAACGAAACGTAAACACCGCACTTAGTAGAACCACTTGATAAAAACACACAAACACTTTCACTTTTGACGAATATGGCCGGCACCCGGCAGCACCCACGCCGCGAATTTCCGCCAAGTGATTTTGTCGCCGGTGACCCTGCCTCCCAGGCCGGGGTGTCGCACGGGGGTTGCTCCAAAAATGACCCTGGGGTCTTGTAGCACGAGGATATTGTCGTAGACGCGAGAATTTATAGAATTCTCGATGTAGGGACGCTCGCTGGCACGTGACCGGTTCCGGCTTATAGACCGAAATTATCGCCGATCCGCAGTAAAGACGAACGAAAACACTCACAGGTTATTTTATAGCTCGAAGGACCACTTTCCGCCTGTTAAATAAAACAGGCGGAATATTTTATAGCAATTTTTGATTTATTGAAACCAATTTATAAATGCACACAATATGGCTGCGCTGCGCTCCAAAATAGAAGAGAGAGCATAGAGCAAAGACCAATCTAATCATAGACAATATTTTTAACTTTTTTAATTTTTATGTTCCGTATTGAACATTATTTATTAACTTTTATCTCAAGAACAAAATCATTTTGACATATTTCCATACCTACAATTGGTGAAATATCAGCCCCAAAACAAATATCTTTTCTATGGCAGAATAAGAAACACCAAAAAATCCTTTATCAAAACAATGACACGTGTCGTAAGATGATTCAATGTTTAAAGTAGACACGCAGATATGAATTAATCTATCTATATAAATAAAAATGAATTGATGTTCGTTAGTCTGATTAAAACTCGAGAACGGCTGGGCCGATTGAGCTGATTTTGGTTTTAAAATGTTTGTCGTAGTCCAGGGTAGGTCTAAACGGTGAGCAAATACGCGCGCGATATTGTTTTTCTGTAACAGACAAAATTCCACGCGAGCGAAGCCGCGGGCGGAAAGCTAGTATGTAATAGAAAGAGAGGTCAATAAGTCAAAATGACTAGCATGCAACTACTCGCGTATAAATTGTAATCACGCACTTATTACAATACATACATGATTAGTCCGTATGCGTACTGGCGATGTATATTTTGGAGGAAGATAATTGACCTAAGTCACTACAAAGTATACGCGAGCAGTACGCAGCGTATGCGTACTGGTCGTGTATAGTTTGGAGGAGCTTAGTAAAAAAAGTCATATCCAAACTATACTCGATTAGTTTCACACCCTTGCGTTCTAGCTATGTATAGAATGGAAAGACGCAATTGTGGGTCACTTATTTCATATTTTTGATCAAAATTTATTAAAAAATAGGGGAAGGGGTAGTTTTTTGGGTGGTAAATAATTTACCATTATCCATTCATGACTACAAATTATTCAATGTTGGTGGTAAAATAGTTACCATTGTCCGTTTTGGTTTATTTTTGGTTCTTGACTAGTGACTTCCTCTTGGTTCTACCTATATTTTATTAAATATTTTGGGAATGAAATAATATTGTTTTTATAAAAATAATATTTATTAATATTGGTCATTATGCTTATAATTATTATGCTTACCTTGAGTCTGAAACTAACAATAAATTCACTAATTACCTAATGTCAAAACGTTACGTAAACAGTTATCAAATAACTTAAAATTTCTCCAAATATTTATTTCGTTTTATTTGTGCACATACAAAAAACAACAGTTATTTTTATATATCATCAAACTTTTATCAAGACGGGATCGGACAGTGGTAAACTATTTACCACTTCTTTAAAATGTCTAAACTATATGAATAAATCAATTGCAGACGCTGCCTATAAGTGAGACTATACAATAAATGTTATAGTTTAGGATTTTGAATCGAAAAAACACTTATCAGAATTTTCGTTGAACAAAGTTTCAAAAATACCAAAAACGCGCGCTAAAAACTTGAAATTTTTCACACCAAAACCGTTTGGTTGACTTTGACATTACCTGACAGTGACAAATGACGTTGAAAAGTTGTAAGATGGCATAGATAAGTAAAAAAATATATTTAAAAATATAAATAAGTGACCACGATATCTTTAAGTATCACCATATCGAAAATTAGGATCCTTTTTTAAAAGTAAACGAAGTGGTAATATATCTACCTTTATTTGAATAAGGGTTAACATACAATTCAAATGTACGAGTTTCTGTTGCAGTATTTTTGAAGAGGATTAAACAGGTTTGATGTAATGAAATGAAAACAAAAAATTAAAGATGTTCTGCATATTTAAATCACAAAAGTAGGTACGTTATCAACCTTAATAATACAAATAAATAAATAGTTGTTTAAAACGTATCATACAATACTACAATTTTAAAACAGACAGACAGAGTTCCTACGCTATATTTTATGTAATTCAAAAACATAAAAAAAAAATTCTTGGAATTATTAATTTTCCAAAACAGAACTATAACTTAATTTAACTTAGTTCATTCTTTACCAACATAATGCAATATTATGATTATTATACTATTACTATACGCAACTTGAAACTAAACTAGGTAGATATTATTCAAGTAAATTTCTGTTATTCTTGACATTGGTAACATTGTAAATGTAACATAGTTTACAAGCTTTCCTGTCTACTTCTTAGTAATTTAATATTTAAAAACCTCTCGTTCATTCCTTCAGTTTATCCTTGGACTGTTAATGCTTAATAAAAAAGCTCTATTACTAAAGCAATAGGTTGAATACTAGCTAGTACTTGCTTCCGGTAATACCTTCTTAATATAAAAAATATCGCCATTTATAACAGTCCCCATTCCACGATATCGGATATTTATGAAAAGAACTTATACAGCGGAATTGCTAAGGCATCTGACTTCTCTCTTAATCGTCTTACGTATGCCATATCTTATTTCTAAAAGATCAAAACATTTTCTCCAAAGTCATATCTATAAAAATCCGGCGCCCCGGTTAATCTCCTTTGGGGTGGCAGAAATGGTTGTTTCAAGCTTTTAACGCGCTCTGCCCGTGAGGTTTTTGTAGAGAACGATAAGTAACTACGTAGTTGGATCAATTTTTCTCATATTCAGCGGGTATATAAGCGACTTGGCACTTTAGTTTAACCAAGTTGTAGTAATTTCTTTGGCAATAATATTTGAGAGTAAAATGATTATATGTGTAAATATTTATTGAGCAACAGCTTATTGAAACTGAAACCAGAATTCTTTAAATTCTGAATGAATGATACCTATTGGTCGTTTAGTCATAATGTTGTTACACAGAATACCTTTTCCGTCACATTCGTTCTCCTCGTGTACCTACCATTCCACTCATAGATACATTGTACTATGTCACATTTTGAAGAGAAATTATCTATTGAAATTCATACTCTGGCGAGCGAGTACTTAATAAGTAATAGACACAAGTTTCTCGACATCCTAAAATAATTAGTAGGTACACGTGTAGTAATTGGCATATATACTGTAAACTCTCTATTTAGATCCAATAAGCTTCAAGCTCCCAACCTACTCTGCTTCGAGGTCAACTCTAAGAATGTTTGTGTTAATCTAAACAGTGAGTAAAAGCCAGGCCAAGTTGTCGACGAAATTTCCTTTTTGTCAGACTAAACACGGATTTACCCAGCGGGCCGCCATTAAACCATGGTACTGTACACGTTAACGATCACAGAGTTTTTAAGCGTTCTATTTACACTTTTACTGCTTTTTCATGGTCGTGTTAATACGCCGAAAATATTTTCATTCCATTTTTTGAACAATAGGGTTAATTGCTGTAAAGCCTTCCTCATTAAAGCTTCACAAGATCCTTTTGAAAAAACGCTCCGAGTATTTTAAGGATGCTGTGTCTAAAGAGACAGAACAATTATTCCAAAGCTGTCTTACTCGATGATTTACAACAATGTAGAGTAATTGAATAATAGGCTTTGGCCTACATTTACTAAAATTATTAATAACGTCTTTTAATATGATAAGATTCTTGCTCTTTGTAGTATTCTACTTATTTTATATTACTTGGATATTTATATTCTCTTTCAACTTTCTTGAATGTCGCGTACTTCAAAATAAGATTAGTGTTAGCGACGTCAAGAAGAATCAAGATTAATGTTAGCAGCATCATGTCGAATAGTTCAAATTAGCTAATTAATCTGTTTTGTAATTAAGAAAATGAACATGAAATTTTCGCCAAAAAGGCAATACCGTAGCGAAAACCATCAGGCTCTCTCGCTTACTCACTCGGTAGGCCTCTTTCTTGCATTGTCTGATCTCTCACTTCCACAAAATAGCTTCTCTTTCACACTTTTCTGGAAAATCGAGAAAAAATAGAGAAGAAACGAGACGGAAATATCGGACCTCGAATAGCTAGAAAAGCTCCTCAAGGTACCAGCGCGCGTCCCAAAAAAACGGAAGCGAATAATAAACGCGAGAAGTCTCAGCAAGTGAAATTGTGGTTTTATTCCTGCAAGTAGCACCTACTACGCCTGACATAGTAAGGGCAAGCTCTCAACGGCAGTCATCATCGTCCGGTCAGCGCTCTCGAACACACACAAACGCATACAGTCCACTGCAGTCCACCACAATTAGTAAGTATGAAGAGTTTATCTATGTATTTATTAAATTATGATAATCGTATGATCATAGATCCAACGAAGTTTAAAATAGTTATGATGATGATTGTGATTTAATAATTTTGATGCATAACACGATTCAAATACTTTTATCCCAAATAATTAAAACGTTCCGACGCTCCAACGGAATGAGGATTAAAGGCTATCTAAGGTTTTCACTTTAAGTCTGAAGAGTAAAGTAACTTTTGATCCGGGTATTTTTATTCTTAATCTGACTGGGAATTGCCGGGATAAAAATTAGCTTAGTAGCTTAGCATTATAGTAATTAACTTTTTACAGTAGATTTGGAAGACTTTTACTCTCAGAATATTCTGAGAAATTTCAAACATTCTTGTTAATGTCTTTTCAAGTAGTAAATAATAAACCAACGTTGAGGCACTTTTTGTCAAAAAGAGTGTGTTGATTTGATCATCAGACAGCGGACAAGTCTTGCGTTATAACATAACGTATATTATGGAAGCTGTAAACAATGTAAGTTACAGTGTAGAGCACCATAAAAGTCCCTAGAATTTGCATAATGCTGATTTCGAAATTACCACTGTGACTGTAAAAATGTGAAGCTGGAGCAAATGTCTGACCGTTACCGTAATAAAATATCTATTTATACGGCCCAATTCTGAAATCTATGAAGATTCTTCAGCCGGAATGTAATCATGTTCACAGCCTATTAGCATGCGATAAAGTGTTGCGCATGTATGCGAAGGGATGAAGGAGGGAAACATTAATTTACGTGCGCGGTCATTTTGTTTGTGTACAGCGTCGCGTCGCGCTGATATTGCGTTTCCCCGTGCCCTGCTACTGTCAATACACCACACGTGAATGCAAAGAAGGCTCAGTCAGCCGTATATGTAGTGTACACTATACAGTATATGGTTTTATACGGTTTTATTGCAAAATAGTACATAACAACTACATGTTTCATGGGTTTTATATTGCTTTAAAATTTTTACCTAAGGATTAACACTTGTAAATCGGTACGCCCACTACCTAACTAACACTAAAGTTACTGAAGAGATTGATACGAGTAAATGGACAGTGTGCCCAAAACAAATAAAAACGTCATCGCACGCCAAAAGTCATATTAACTTCCCGAATTGGTTCCAATTTTGGAATATTTGAGGACAAGGTTGTGTCCTCGCCTCGTTCGGAAGAGAGAGAAAGAGAGAGAGAGAGAGAGAGAGGTGGATATACAATACATATAATCGTAAGCGAGCCTACTGTTTGAAATAGATTTGTAAAACAACCTTTTATTCGCACCTGCGTTTAACACGTCCAACACAAATTAAAAGTGTTACTGATGAACAGTAAATTTTATTAGCTATTTAATTAAGTCCTCCTGAATGCGCGTGCATTGTGAATTGTTTACAAGAATATTAAGTATTTAACGATTTTAAACATTATTATTACGAGTGAATATTTATTTATGTTTCATCGACAATTAAAGTACACAGTGAATTTTAAATAGGTCCGGTAATAATTATTATTTTCATAAAATGATGTATAAGTTGGGATTCGAAATGTTTGTATTGCATCAGTAAATCATTTTGTTGGTAACGTAATTTTTCTTAATACTTACTTATTGTCATTGTTATAGTCGTAAAATAGTTAAACGTATTATAACTTTAAAGCTATGGATTAGATAGCATTATGATGTTGAATAACAAGGATAATGTTCTCAGATTCTTTTATAATTCTACCAAAGGCTTATAAAGATTGTCCTTTTAAAACACTGTCTTGAATGTAATCGTCAAGTAGTAGTAGTTGACCCAATTTCTTAAAAGTACTCTGCGTTCTAAAACATTCACTTACCAGAGCCAAATTAATCCGCAAAGTAGCATTCGAAGTTAAGTCGTGATCCCTCACAATCAGTGTGCAAATTAAAAAGAGGAGTAACTCGAAGAAAATTCCAAGTGAGTGTGGAATTCCCCGGAATTCCGGAAGGCGGCCGGAAGCGGTTGCCGCAATCGAGGGGAAAAGTAGCTCGCTCCGGGCAGCTTTGACCGGTCATTCGTGCTACTGCCTCCAGAGATTTCTGTTTAAAAGTTTCACCAAACGTAAACATTTCGACGAATGTTGTACCGACATAAACTCGTACACGACACAAATTGCCAAGGGATGGCTTTCAGGGATATCACTTTTTGGACTGATCCAATATATTTTCCTTTCATTTACAATTCGGAGATAATTATCTAAAATCAAAACGTGTATCCTGAAATGGTGAATGTTCCAGGTAAGTACCTATATACACATTTTCTCCTTCGACGTTTTAATTGATACAAGTTTTCCTTCAAAAACATTTTCAGCTTTTATAAAAAATCATTTGACTACAGATGCGTAGGTAACTAAATGCAATGAAAGATCTAGCTAATTTACTCGTTTAAATAATTTGGCTGTGAGTCGTTTATCTAAAAGAAAAACATTTCAGGCGTTATTTTGATAATTTAAAATGATATTCATTGTATTACCTAAAACTTTTAGCTCTGACTTTGATAGAATAAATTAGATGAATAAGACAACATTAACTTTGCTGTAATGCAGAATTTCACGAGAATTCACTAATTGGATTTGAACTGAGAATCATAGTAGGTAAAATAAAAAGTAATATCAGCAAAAAATTATGACCTTGAAATTATCTAATGACGTTGACCTTACAGAGAATTTGGATTCTGAAATGTTGCATTGAAGACAACTATTCGTGTTCGAAGTTTCAATCGGAGTTGCAGTGGTGTGAGTGATAATAACTAGGAGACACGTTGCACCAGGACAACTAACGGGGCGAAGATGTTGACGGATTTGACGGCAGAAGGCGCTGGCTCGTACGGATTCCAATCTACCGTCAAGCGGGCCCCCCCGGCCGCCTGCCACCCTGACTCTGGTTCATTATGCTGCCGCCCACGGCACGCGCCAATCACATAGCAACGCTACGATATTGCTGTCTCGATAGAGATTTCAACGATGTTTGTCGACACTCAGTGCGTTTATTGACGCCTCGCGTTCGGAAACGTTCATATTCATGTGTTACAGACTTTGTTGCGAGGAATGTTAAATTTAATCCATTTTATATTATTAAAACGTATTTCTAAACGACTGCGATTCTATTTATACATGAAATTATACATATAGATCCTATAGGAATGGACGAATATTTCCAATAAGAGTTTTAATTAAAACACCTATACCGAGAAAAGCAAGCATTTGGATACATATAGGATATAATAATGTACTTACATTACCTATCTACCAATTATTATAATCATATTTTAAACGTAAATACAAAATTATACTGTTAAAGGTTATTTCAAATTACCTTTCATTCAACATGTTTTAGTGGAAATCTCCTTTCAACACTTCACACAAACAACTAAGCCACCACGACCTACTTTGAGGAACTCACCTTAGTAATTACTTATTTGATGAAAGACTCATGGATATTTTACGTCAATTCAAATTTTAATGTTTTTCAGTAAAATTAATAAGATTTTACAATACTTAACTAACTACTGAAGAAAGAGCTGTTAAAAAGTTTACTTTCGTAAAAGGTACACTTTAAAAGGCACCGATTTATAAAGGCAATTGTTTACTGTTTAAGTTCAATTAGAGGCTTTCAAATCTTTAACCTTAAATTCAGTAAGATGTAATAAAGCTGATTTGTGAACCTTTTGATGGATAGGTCTTTTTAGAAAACACAAAAGACACAGGGCTTAAAATGAAACGAAAGCTTAGAACTTGGGTATTTTTTTGCCTTCAAAATATACATAAATTTTGTAAAGATATCAATATAACTTTGTTGAATGCTTAAATCCTCAAAAATATAGCATTGACATAAACATTTACATTTAGGTACATTAGGAGCTTTCTGCGATATACAGGGTGTTAGGTAAATGGGTATATGAGCCGACACTAGCCCATGTTAACATGGTCATATAAATGGTATGGTGAAGTCAGAAATTTGATATCAACATTTTAATTTTTTTAATTTTTATACAAAATAAATTTTATAAAATCCGATTTATATGAAAATTAAAATAATTAAAATGAAGATATCAATTTTCTGACTTCACCATACCGTTTATATACCCATGTTAACATGGGCTAGTGTCGGCTCATATACCCATTTACCTAACATCCTCTACATAGGTACGAGGGTAGGTACTCGTAGTAGCGATGACACATCAATGATTTTCTAATTGGAAATTTCGACTACCTGAAAGTTTTTTTTAGCTCTGAAATTAGTTCAAAAGTCCAAATAAATAATTAGAATTAATAAAAGAATTCAAACAATTATAATTTTTCCCAGCCAATGTTAATCTAAATTGTAGAGACAGACGAATTCATATGGAAAATGTATACCAGATAAATTAATAATGAAGCAATTACTAGTGCGTGATACTTTTGTCCTCGAAATAAAGTAGGTATTATCACACCCTTCTAAAAGTACTGTAAGTTCATTGTTCGACCTCACGCTGCTTATCGTAGTCTGATAAAGAAAAAAGCAATTAGAAACGCGTCCGTTGATTGTTACTTACGAAAGTGACTGAGTCAACATCGATAGTGAAAAAGGCCCAGCTCTACCGATTTTACCTGTTCGCAGCACAAAGAATAATCCGGCCCATCGTCATTGTGTTGTAGTGCACGGGCGACAGAGAGCCCCATGGCTCGTAACGCCTTGCGGTCGGACAACTCCGGGCGTTTTTTACTGTCCGCCGCATCCAAAGCTGTGCACAGTCAGAGACACGTTCACTCTTGTGCATCTTACCAAAACGTACACGGTGGAAATATGCCAAGTTGTTTTAATTTAGTGACATGTCACGTTAGGTACCTACTACATAGTTCAATAAAAATCTGACAAAAGTACCTACCTAATGTAATATATTTTACGTAAATTAAAACTGAAACAACAAATTAGTATTTTTTCTTATTTTTATGCTAAAGTAGTAATTAGATTTCAAAGTTTCTGCATCCAAAAGTTGTCTACTGTGTCGGTCAATCATTGCAAAAGTGCTAATATGTATTAACTAACATAATGTTATGCTAGACAGCAATTAATGCAATACAGAGTTAATGCCACTTATGCACGTAATTGACGAATGATTGATGATGCATTTTAAGGGTACACTTGTTCACACGTACTGTGTGGTGTTCAAGTGTTTATCGAGCATTGAAAATCAATGTTGTACTCTGCAAATCTATGTAGTTCATTCTCCAAACATATAAAGATATAGCCTAATTTTTCGAAATACAAGGCTCTTTAAGCTTTATTTCGGTGGAACTGAACACGGGATCTAGCCCATTTAATCACATTTAAAATCGAGGAAGCTGAAGCAAGTAGATTGAGAAATCAAATTATTCTCAAGAGTTACAATGCTAGACGATTCCGAATGCAACGTTTGAGGAACTTGGCCTGATGCTGCCGTGCACCTAAATAATGCAGCGAGCCGCGCGCGACCGGCGTATCTGATAAGTTATTTCCGTTACTCTGAGACGCTTAATGCCGGATGCGAGGTTGTTATAGGTTTATGTACAGTATTTTATATCGTAATGCTGGTATACATCATAGCATTGTTTGTAGCGCAGACGATGCTGTCGGAATCGCTCGGTCCTAATGAAGCATCCCCGGCGTGATCGTCTCGGATTGTTGTTTACAATGTGCTTACATATATTTTAGCATGAGTGAGCATCTGTATTTAGAGGAAGGCTTAGCGTTTGATTAGTAATTCGTTAACCGTGGTTGAAGTATAGTCACGTATAATCCATTATTATAATAAGTACTCTTGAAAGTGAACATTGAAACTACACAAAATAATGTCTTATTACAAGCGTTGAGTAAATAAACACTGGACATAAATTGAAGATAACAGAGAAGTATTTCATATACTTAATAAAAAGTAGTCTTATGGCTGCTCAAAAATATATAATTTATAAGTCAATAGGGCTTTTACGTTCCAATTAAACCTATTTCGGGACAGAAATGTGGGCTAGTGCTGATAAGTAACAGCGTAAAAAACACAAGCAATCTAGTGGAAGATTCCTTGAGTGAAACTGGCAAGGCTGCATTTATTTTGAATATTTTGTGAACAGGATCGCAATTTGTTTATCCCATATTTAATTTTAATTTATGAAGGCGAGACGAATAGTTTGTGATAATACTGTTATAACTGGTTAAGTCGATATTGTGGCGAGGGCGGAGCGCGGGCGGCTCGGGCGTCTGAATGGTCTGAATGTCGAGACAAGTAGGGTTTCCAGGGTACTTCTGACAGTTGGATATTTTGAGAATATTGACAGCTCGTGGGCAAAAAAAAAATATTTTCTTAGAACATACAGCATGTACAAGAACACGAGAAAAAAACATCTGCTGTATGTTCTCCAACAGATTTTGATGAAATTTCTTGCCACATTTATGCCTTTTATAAAAAGGAATCTCATGATTTTCACAAACACAAGATAACTAACTAAAATAGGTTCGAATTTTCTTTACAAATGATAGAGCTCGTATTACGAAATTTTCCATCTCAAGTAGATTTAGATGAAAGAGTTAGATTGGCTACACTTTGATAGATATCCAGGATCACAGAATGAGATATAAATGCTGCTTAAGTTTGAACAAAAGCTTGAGCATCGCCTCGTGATACGGGCTTTATAGTGTCCACTTTAATCGTTTAGTGTGGCCACTCCAGACGAGTGGGAGGTCACACGGCGGCGCGCACCGCTCGCAACGCATCAAACATTCCAACATAGTTTCCCTTTTAACTCGGCCTTCGTGGTCAGGACTTATCAATGGAATGATCTCACGCCGAGCGGATTAACACATCTTATAGTTTTTTTTCTTAGATTTCGGGCGAAAGCCATAAAGTTTCATCTATCTATACTTATACTAATATTATAAAGCTGAAGAGTTTGTTTGTTTGTTTGTTTGTTTGTTTGTTTGTTTGGTTGAACGCGCTAATCTCAGGAACTACTGGACCGATTTGAAAAATTCTTTTTGTGTTGGATAGCCCGTTAGTTCCTGAAGGCTTTAGGCTATATATCATCACGCTAAGACCAATAGGAGCGGAGCACTAATGAAGAATGTTTCAAATCAGTGATTTTTTTCCTTTTGAGAGCTGACGCTGCGTAAACGGTTAAAGTTTCGCAAAAATCATGTATGACAGAATTGTTCCCCTTTAAAAGTTCTAAAAAAAAGTCCGCGATAGCATATGTCTATCTTTTAAGGTTGGCTCATAGTAACCCTTTTTATGCAAAAAGAAATCTGTTTTAAATTAATGCATTATTTGCGCAGGTTTTTTCATAAACATGATATTAATCCTTATCCAAATAAATAAGTTATTCATCACAAGTATTTAATTTTAAACATACTTGGCCTTTACACCATTCGATTTCAATAAATATCTTAGAAGATATCTCAGTTTTAAAATATCATCGCAGCAAAATAATGATCAAGTACTGCGCGCGCCACTGATGGATCAATGCACAGCCTAAACCGCTGATCGTAGAGACCTGAAACTTGGACGGTGTATTCTTTGTAAGACGTAAGCATCTGATAAGAAAGGATTTTCCAAAATTCTACCCCTAAGGAGGTAAAAAGGGGGGGCAAAGTTTGTATGGGATAACGAGATTCCTTCGTTCAATCTACTTCAAATTTCGCATAAGCATTCTGTAACAGAATTAATGGAAGATGTGTTTCGTATTTTAGTGAAATGCACCCCCTAACTATGTTAAAAAGGGGTAGAAAGTTATTTTAGTGGTGATTTGCTTCAAAGTTGATATTAATTACTCATTAGTGCATTTTTTTTACAATCATGTCATGTTAAAGACTATCATACTCTAGGGGCCTCCACTTAACCTCGGAGTTGGTGCCCGCTGCGTGCGCTCGCCTAACAATGCATAGTAATGCATGACGGTCAAGCCGCGGGCACCTGCTTGCGCTGTATACATAAACTCATTTTCGCGCGAGAGTTTTGGCGGAGGCCCTTGAGGTAGTGGGAGTAGTCTTGAGGAAAAGCTCCTTCTCCCACGGCCAGTGGCATGCTAGAAGCTTGGTGATTCTAGCACCTGTAGGAAAATAAAAAAAAAGTTTACCAATAATACTGCGGTAGGTGTAGTTTTCGATTTCGTTGTAAAAAGATAATACCACCGATCAAAGGCCGAGCTGCATATTCATAAAATATAAGAAAATTTTATTTTTATGTTTATTAATTTAACCTTTAAGATTTTTATATTTTATAAGTATTCAAACATTTAGATAATAACGTTAAAAACATTTAAAAATCGAATGAGAACGTTTTCGACTTCTCCGCGGACGAAGTCGCGGGCAAAAGCTATTTGTAAAATAATTAGACTAAATTATTAAAAGTGCCTACCCAAAGTCATTATTCCACGCGGACGAAGTCGCGGGCACAGCTAGTATATATATATAAAAGAAAGTCGTGTTAGTTACACCACTTATAACTCAAAAACGGCTGAACCGATTTAGCTGAAAATTGTCAGGGAGGTAGTTTAGAGCCAGGAGAAGGACATAGGATACTTTTTATCCCGTTCGAAATTAAAAAAAAAAGTCTGCTTATTTATTGCCATTAAGGCGGAACAAAGTTCGCCGGGTCAGCTAGTTAAAAATAAAAATGATAAATAAAACTACTTACCTACGCTACTAAAAGCTTAGTGTTCTGAGCTTTTGAAGACAACCACTGCGGAACGAACAAAATAGGTAATATTTCTTTCAGTAAAATGTAGGCCATCCATAAACTTATTCAGAACATGGTTTCCTTTTTAAGCTGATTAATATTATATCAAATGATCAAAGAAAATTGTTTCAAAACATGATATTTTTGTACTTTGTTGGGTATTTTGACTAGAAGAATCACATCAAAGAGCCGTTAATTTTAGTCACCCATCTTATATGTTGGGACTAATTCCTATTCCTAAACTTTTTTTTAATTTCTTTGTAAACGTAGCTTTCTAGTATCGTCTTACTGATTATCGTGCGTGAGCCGGTTGGAAAAATTGCAAATTATATTTTATCGAGCTTAAGCTTACGAGTGAATAGTAAATAAGGATTTTTTTACTTTATTATTCCTTGAAAACACTTCGTCTTCGAACGACTTCGTCGATCCTAAGAAACTGATAAGGTCTGCAAAGTTTCAGTTTTGATTACGAATCCAAGCAAAAATATGTAAACATTTTATAAAGAAATTCGCAACAAAACCTTCTTGAATAATATTTCTCACAGATATCGCAACAAACAACGTTAACGTTTAGTAAGAAACCAGACTAGTTTCACGTTTTCAATTAGACAAAATTGACACGGGTGTAATATTTCAGTGAAACTTGGATAATTGTTCCGTTAACTGAAGTTGAAGTGCTTATAACTAACAATGTACTCACTTACCTACCAGATACCTACATATCTTCAAAGTCGGAGTTGTTACACCTCACGAACGAGTGAACAATTGAGTAGGTAAGTGGTGTGGTGTTAAATATTGCGCGTGTGTGTCGTCTTGTCTTATAGGAGCATTAGTGTGAGTGGCAGACATCCTGACACACACACAGGCCTACGCTCAGACATGTATTAACCTGTCGATTCAACCTTGTTCCTTTGTCGCTGGGGTTTATCGTTATGCAAACGAGCTTTTGTGTTGATATCACTGACTCATAGCAATATGTAAATAGTGTGCGTTTAAAATTTCGAACAACCTCTGCATTCAAAGGAAACCGGATATTTTACTATTTATTTAACACTGATACTAGCGATAGGAATGTTATACTTATAAGATCGCTCGGCCTTAATATCAGAATTCAAAGTGATACACAAATACTTTACATTTAAAGGTGTTACTTAAAGGAATAACATTTTTTTCACAATGTGGGAAGGATGGTCGTATGGAGGATCTAAAGATAGTATGTAGAAATATTATTGAAATCTGTTGCTCGTTTTATATTGAAGTGCTTACTTAAGTTAATAAGTATATGTCATATTTATTATTATTAACGTTTTATTCAATTATAAAGTTTTTATTTTGAAGTTATGTGTAAGTAGGTATACCTTCTTTGAATGTGGACTTTGTTATCCGCGTCGTTTGATCCATATTTTATGTTGATTACTGCCCCGATTTCGTAGCGATGCAAAGTACCTACGGGTCTGCTTCCAAATAAATTCGTTCATTAACACGGAGTGGGGATCAAAAGGAAAAACATAAGAGAGAGCAGATTTCAATAAATAAATGAAAAACATCAAATATCGCTTTATTCGTACCTACCGATTCACCTTGGTCCATAACACGAGGGTCTTTACTCAGGTCCCAAATAAAACAAGTCCAAATAATTATGCTCACTAAATGCTCCTACTTGCACCTGCCCGCCGCTGCACAGGGCACTGTAATCAACCTCCAGTTGGCTCTACCTGACAAATGTTCTTGGGAGCGGAATTCATATTTTAATTTGTTTGTAAACGTAGGTTTCATAAGTGTACAATAAAATGAAGTATGTATCCGTTAGGTTATTTTCTGTAAATTCATTTACGAGTATGTATGAATTTATCTGTTACGTGCACTTGCTGCTTATTTGTTATTAAGAGTATTCTGTGTTTTTCTTTTAAGTTTTTTTTTTTATTTGTGTTGAGCGGCTATTCTAGTTCAATAAAGTCCTAGTATCACTGCGACCGTTATCGATCTATTGTGATCGCCGCTGTTTTCCTTACAGTTCGCCTCCGAGTCCTGCATCCATTAGGAAGTGCAGTATCTTTTGGGGGGCGATATGTTCATCTTGTGGGCTTAGGATGTGTTTGCCCAGGTGTAAGCTCCGCTTGCGCATCAGAGGTCCGCAGTCCGTGAGAATGTGTAGTGGCGTTTCATCTGCCTCTTGGCACATCCTGCACGTTCTTGTTTCGGACAGTCCCATAGTGGACAAGTGCTTGTTTAAGCTGCAGTGTCCAGTGAGGGCTCGAACTAAGATGCGCATTTTGGTCCTACTCAGTCCTATGATCTGCTTAGAGCTTTTTCGATCATAGGCTTTTATGAGAGCTTTGGAATGAGTTAATCCTGGCGTGTCTGACCATGCCATAAAGGATTTGTTTAAATAGATGTTCTCCAGGGTCATTCGAGCGAGACTTTTGGGAACACCACAAAAGGGTTCTGGACCATATTGTGTTCCCTCCGCTCCCGCTCTGGCTAGTTCGTCGGCATTTTCATTGCCCTCGATTCCCGCATGACCTGGAACCCATCTCAGCGTTACTCTGTTCCGTTCTCCTAGAGTATTTAGTCGACTCATGCAGTTTTCTACCAACTTTGAGGTGATTAAGTTGGAGTTTAAGGCCAGCAGCGCGGCCTGACTGTCTGAGTTAATGTAAATTATGTGGTTGGCATAATTTTTTCGCAGGTTAGCTTCCGCACATTCAATAATGGCGTAGACTTCTGCCTGAAAGATAGAGGCAAATTTGCCCAGGCTTTGAGATAGCCTAAGCTTCGGCTGCTCTCCATACACGCCAAAGCCTACGTTAGGGCCCATTTTTGACCCATCAGTAAACCATATAAGGCTGCCCTTCTCACAGGTGACTTGCTTGTTCAGCCAGTCCTCCCTGTGTGGTATTTCCACTTTGTAGTTCTTTTGGAAGCTACAACTTGGAACCATGATGTCAGAAGTCATGCAAAGAGTAGGTGTGCTCTTTATAGCCTCCAGTAATGTTCTCATTCTCTGGGATATGCAATGGAAGCCCCCCTGAGCGTCTATCCTGTAGGCACTTGCCTCCGCCTCCTTAGCAATGTGCATACTTAGGGGCGTTAGGCACAGTAGTGCGTTCAGGGCCGCCCCAGGTGCGGTTGACATTGCCCCAGTTGCCATGAGACAGGCAAGTCTTTGCAGACTACCTAGTTTATCTGTTACTGTCTTTTGGCTGGTTTTGTGATACCACACTACAGAGGCGTACGATATAGTCGGCCTCACGATAGTGGTATACAGCCATAAGACAGATCGGGGATTCAAGCCCCAATTGTTGCCCATCATGCGGCTACAGGAGCCTAAGGCAATTTTTGCCTTTTGTATGATGTTATTAAGGTGAGTATTCCATGTAAGTTTCTGGTCGATAGTGACGCCCAGATATTTGACTTCCGTGGAAAACTCGATCTCTTTTCCATTTAGAGAGGGTTTGACTAGTTTGTTCAACTGTCTACGCCTGGTAAATGGAATAATGACAGTTTTATCAGCGTTAACTGATAAACTGTTTCTTTTGCACCACCCACCTATGGTGTTTAGCGCTCTTTGCATTATGGAAGATATTGTTCTTTGGCAGAAGCCCCTTACTATGACAACAAGGTCGTCAGCGTACCCTTGAGTGTCAATGTTGAGGTCGGCCATTTTATACAGTAGTGTATCAACCGCCAGAGTCCAGAGAAGGGGCGAAAGCACGACCCCTTGCGGGCATCCTCTGGTGGTTGTAACTTCCATAGTGGTTTGAAGCAGAGATACCTTAGCTCTCCTGTTGGAGAGCATCGACTCCACCCATCTCGTGGTCGTCAGGTCAAGGCTTTTTGCAACCAGACCTTCGACCAGCAGTGTAGTAGGAGTGTTGTCAAAAGCTCCCTCTATGTCTAGAAATGCGCAAAGCGCGATTTCCTTGTCTTCCAGTGCCTTTTCGACCCTGTCAATCAGGCTGATCAGGGCTGTTTCCGTAGATTTACCTCTGCGGTAGGCATGCTGTGTGTGGTGAATAGGTTTCGTTTTTAGTGCTACGTCCCTAATATAGATGTCAATTACCTTTTCCATAACCTTCATAAGGAAGGATGAGAGGCTTATTGGCCTAAAGGACTTTGGCAAGGCGTAGTCCTTTCTGCCAGCCTTTGGAATGAATATGACTTTTACTGTGGTCCATCGTTCCGGTATATGTCCCCAGGCCAAGCTGGCTCTGAAGATTTTGACCAGATGTGGAGTGAGGATTTCCATCCCCTCCTTCAGTTGAGCAGGGAATATGTTGTCCTCGCCACACGCTTTATATGGTTTAAAGGAGCTGATGGCCCATTTTACCTGGTTGGGTCTTATGATTATAGCAGCCCTCCGCCAGTCGTCATTCTTCGGCCTGCGAAGGTTGCTATGTGTAGTCGCCGAGCAATTGCTGCCCACCGATCCAGGGAAGTGGGTTGCTGCCAGCAGCTCCAATGTGTCGTTTTCACATGAAGTGAAAGATCCATCGGGTCTTTTCAGAAGCCCAATCTGCCTAACAGGAGTTTTGGAGATCATTTTTTGGAGTCTTGCTGCTCGAGGAAGACTTTCGACATCCTCGCACAGTTTCCTCCACGATGCTCTCTTTGCTTTCCTGATCTCAGTGTTATATTTGGTTAGAGCTTTCTTATATGTGTCCCATTCATGGGATTTTTTAGCTCTTTTAAAGAGTCTCCTGGTTTCTTCTCGTAGCTTTTGCAGCTTAGAGTTCCACCATGAGACTTTACTTGTGGATGCTTTGGTTTTCACAGGGCAGCTGTCCTCGTAGGCTTTGGTTATTCCTACTGTGACTACCTCCACTGCTAATTCCAAGCACTCCACAGTTCTGATGATTTTTGGGATCACATCAAGGTTGGTTTTTAACTGGTCCCTGAAATGGTCCCAGTCAGTAGCCCTTGGATCCCTGTAGGTTTCGATTCGCCTTGGCAGCGATGCTTCCAGGTTAAATCGAATGTGTCGGTGATCTGACATAGAGTTTTCATTACTTACCTGCCAGTCGATGACGTGCCTGGCTAAGGCATTCGTTGCGAAAGTTATGTCAAGAACTTCTTGTCTGTTACACGTTACAAAGGTCGGTGTGCATCCTAGGTTGAGTGTATGCAGATTGTTAGATAGAAGGAAGTCATAAAGTAACTCACCTCTTTTGTTGATGTCGGTGCTCCCCCACGAGGTGTGGTGGGCATTGGCATCGCATCCCACAAGCAGGTCGGCGTTGTGTCTTTGTGCGTAGGCCACAACGTTCACCAGGTCTTCTGTGGGATTGGGCTTATCACCGGGGAGGTAGGCTGAGCAGACGATTACTCTAGCCCCACTCCACCCTTGGAGATTGATGTATCCTGCGACCAGGTCGTCATTGCAAAGCTCTGGAACAGGTAAAAGGTCAATATTTTTGTTATGAACGATGCACGCCCTGGGTCTATAGCCACCATTATTGAAGAGAATCTTACCGGCGGCCCCTGGATGTTGCCGTTGGATATCCAAGGTTCTTGGATCAGAGCGAGGTCTATGTTCTGTTTGGCAAAGCAACACTCCACCACCGCAGTCGCAGCTGCTGCATGATGGAGGTTACCCTGCAAGATCCTCGCTCTGCTGTTGTAGGGAGCCATTGGCTTAGCGTAGGGCGGGTGTGTGAGGCTTCTTGGGTAGGGGACGTGGACGTCCTCTATTCCCTCCGCCTCCTCTTACCCCCCTACGACTTGTGCCGCCCCTCGTGGCTCCACCCCGGCCTTTGGTCGACCTCAGCGGAGGCCTTTGGCGCGAGGTCCCCGCAGGGCTCCTCGTTGCCTCTTGCACTCCAGCAGAAGTCGACGGCCTAGGTGTTTCCACGTTGGGCTGTTCCGCGGCAGAGCCCCCCCTGACATTAAATATTACATATTTAAAGCCAAGGCCAGCTCTGCCGTTATTTGCACGGAGAGTCTCCGCCGACGGATCGTCCAACGAGAAGGTCACCACAGTCCCTCCCGCCTCGGCCCGCTTATGGAGAACTCGCCATAGCCCCGGGTTGAGACCATCATTCTGCGCCTCCAGCAGCGGCAAAGCCTTTTCGACCGTTGCCGCCTCGCTGATGGGTATGAAAGTGGTCCCCACCTGTGGCCTAGGCAGTTCGCTCTCGGGTATGGTCGAGAGTTCCGCCTCAGGCCACGGTTTGATTTGCCTGATCTCTCCTACAAGCCAGTCATGGCTTTCCTGGTTCTCACAGTTAACCAGGACCCACCCCGTCTTGTAGGAGAAACCAGCAAATCTTGGTCGCGGGACTCCCTTCTTCCCGGCCATCTTGGCGATGGACTCGAGAAGGGCGTCATGCAGCAGTCGCATCTGGTCCTCGCTCATGGGGGCCGAATTTCGGACACCCACTCGCACGGCGCCAGCTACAACGCTGTACTGTACCTTAGGGAGGGGGGTTGCCGTGACGTCCAGCCTAGAGGTTTTCTTCGGCTGTTCCCGCGGGGATTCTTCCTCCGAACGTAGGCGTTTTTTCGCCTTTGGATCGGGAGGAGGATTGTCGACCGGAATTTGATCCCAGGGCTTCCTGCAGAGAGCAAGGGCTTGTTCAGCACCAAGTTCCGCTGCAATCAGCCTCCGGAACCTCTTCCTGGCCGCACCACAAAGCCTGGCACGCTTTGTGTCCTTCGGGGTCTTTGTCGACCCTGTTTGTGGTTCAGCACTAGTGCCCCCCACAGACATAGCCGAGAGACTCTCCGAAATTTTGGAGCAAGGCGATCTTTTAAGTTACATATATAATTGTATTATTTTAGAAAAGTAGGTAAATGTCTAAAACCATAAAAGCATAGGTTAAGTTATAAATGTTATTAGTACTTAACACTTTATCTAGACTTAAATACTAATAGGCAGACGCCTTAAACCGATTGAGATAGGTACAATTGTATCAATTGGGTACCTATAAAGATTTTGAGATCCAGGGAAAACATAGGATCGTTTTATCCCGGTTTTTGAAACAAGAACACGCGGACGTTTATCTGTAACAAACCGATAGGTGGATAGGGGCGAAGCCACGGCCAAAACTAAAGTAATTAAAACGTGAGTGTGTACAACGGATTCCTTGGAAATGGGTATAATATTTGTGAGGTAGGTAGTGGTTCTTAAAATGCTTTGGAAGCTACACCCACGGCTCCCAAGAGGCATAAGCTCCTGTTAATCACGGGAATATACAGTTAAAAAAGCTATGTTTGTTGTGACAAAATTAAATCCACGTGGGTAGAGCAAATAAGATTCCGTTTTTCGGAAAAGTAAAAGGCCGTATCCTTCGGGACTGTGTGTATTTCAGGATAACTGTAAAACACTTGGGAAAGGTACAGATTTATCAGAGATAAAGTATAAATCAATTTCAGTGGGATTAATAATATGATTAATGATGACTACTTATCTATTTTTTAATATAATTACTTAGCCATATAAATATAAAACAAACTCTTCAAAATCTTTTTAAATAAGAGAGGTTATTTTTTTATTGAAGTGTATTATTAGAGTGTTCGTCACTAAATCGACGTCACACCCTTTACTTTAGAAATTAGAGATTTTTGCATAATTGCCTGTAAACGGTTGCGTAACATTTCATCATACGACTATACTATGCTATGAAAGCTATGTAAGTAGGTACGCATGCGCGAGGTTGGCATTTGATAACGATGGTCATGTCGCGACAAGTTTGAGCTTTGGCATAGTAGCCTGCCTATTCGAAATTGAGTCAGCGTTGAAAATATGTGTGAAATACATTATAGCTGCCGTTTGTATATGTCCTCAAAATATTATTATTTAGATAAGCGTCTCATCGAAATACCTACTTAAAAGATAAACTTCTAAAAAACTGAAAAACCAATTAAGAATTATCAATTATAGTAACTGAGCAAATACTGTAATATTGTCGAATAAAATAATATTATGTACATTATCACAATTCGACTATCGAGTATATTTTTCTCTTGTAAGTATCAATTCATCATACTCTGATAGGCAATAATGTACCCATTCCAGTGATATAATGGCAATTACAGATTATGATGTAGGATCTATGCAGATAATAATGAATTTATGCAATGATAGATTTCAGATAGTTCTCCTGAATAAATTACTTATCACTTTTACGTCTGCAAGTACGTTACTGCCTTCCACAAAAAACTTGGGCGTCGTAACGAGTAACCTTTACTGTGAATACGTGTATTGTGGACGTAATATCTTCAACAGTAAGTGTTATTTTTGATTGGTCAGGTTATTGGGTTGCATCGCAGGATACGAGCGCCGAGTAGTATGCAGTCGCGATATCGTGTACGTTTAGAATTTGCGCTGCAGGCCAATTTGCGAAGGAGCTGTTTGCGTAGATTTGCTGACTCGGACAATTATGGATTCAATTTGATTGACCAAGCTACGAGAGTTGAAAATTAGTTTTGGAATACCCAGGATTTCCAATTAGGACCCATATTATATGGGAAAGTGTCTGAAATTAACTGATTGGATGTGTACGTACAAAAACCGCAAAGATATTGAGAGTTTAGAGATATAAATCTGAAATTGATGGATTAGTTTGGTACTCTTACCCTATCTGTACTAATAGAATAGGTTATCTAAAGTTTTATATTAGTAAGTCTGAGATAGTCAATAAAGTTGTTTGTCTAGATAAAACTTACACTGACTGAAACTGAAGCCCGTGTAATGGATATTTTCAGACATTTGATTCTTGTTGGTTGTATTTTCGACTGCCAAATCTCTAACGCCAACTAACTTATTCGGTCAGACCTTTGCAGCAATTAACATTATCTTAGTGGTTAATAAAGCATTCTAAAAGACGGTCATCAGTGCGCCTCTAATAATAGAACTGCGAAATTACTCTTCGCGGTTTCGTGTTTTCGCCGGCCATTTATAAATAAGGCTTAGTTAATAAAAAATGTTTCCGTGTAGGAATGTGTAGCATTCTCGGCGCGGCGGGTGAGGTTGGGAGTTCACTTAGCTCGCGCTGCCAACTATGCGCCGGACAGCTCCCGACTGTTATTTTAGTTATTCACTGGATAATATGCATTTTACACCAATTCCCAGACTGCGTTTTGCTTCAGTAAGGACTTTAACAATTTAAAAAATAAATGACGCAGTTACTAGATGTGATTTTTTTGCGTTTTTGCTGTCAATTTTTGTAACAATCGTGACAGTGAAATAAGAATCATAATTCCATTACTCACTTATCTTTTAAAATTTAAAATGTATTAAATAAGAGGCTTTAATGAATTTAATCATATTTAGTGGAAGGTTATCGCACTTAGAAACTGAATGCCGCTACTTCCGGGAAATTCACCCGAGAATGGTGTAGGTTTCTATCGGTAAAAGGTTTTTCAGCGTAGATATAAACCACGGATACATCAAGATAGTGATAGTGTAATAAAATATGTTATTTGAGATTATTTACATATGGATATCCTTGGGGGAGGCCTTTGTCCAGCAGTGGACGTCTTTCGGCTGAAACGAACGAACGAACGAACATATGGATATATTGTTGGCAAATTAAAGTGCTACCATCAAGTTTTATTTAATTTGTTATGACCCCACAAAAAGGTTATTTAGACCTGACCCCGCGAACAATCCACTTCAGTGGATTTAAATAAAACTTTTTTATTTGTGTTTAGTTAGATTGACCATCGTCTGTGATTCACGGACCGTGAGCTAAGAACACTAATTTAGAAACATTGCTAGCTTTATTAGTGCAAAGTTTTTGCTAAAAGCTTTTTGGATTATCTGGCATTCTTAAACTTAAGTAAAGAAATGAATGGTTTGGTTTGGGATTTAAGGAGTCGGCGATATAAATATCTTAGAAGAATCCAATTAAACTGGCATGTCAGTACAATTAAATTGTGTTAGAGCTTAGCAGATCTCATATAAGCTTAAATAATGTCTTTTTAAGATAGTTAACATTTAGGTTTTCATGGTACGGGATGATTTTGAGCTCTACTTACTCATTCCCTTGACGCTTTGTCTCACGAGTATCCTAATAAGTCAAGCTTATTGATTTTGGGGTCCAGCCTCATGTTGTAGAGATGACGGCACATTGAGCTATCTAGTCGCAATAGTCAAATGCTAACTATATCAAAATGTCTGCACTTTTTATCTTGCTCATCTGAATATAAAATTATGGATTGGAAAAAGGATGTAAGGTTATTCTCGATTATTACCCACTCTACATTTTCTTTTCTATAATGCACTTCAATTGATAAACGTATTGTACCTAGTTATATTGTAAATGTTCTCATTCGTCGGCTTGTTTTAATTTAAAACGAACAGTTGCATTGTTACGATTGCAGAAATCCATTATTTTGTAATTACCTCTGGTTTCGTAGAGCTAGTTAATTTATAGCCGGGTCTGTGCAATTCTTCAGTTGATTTGACCTGATAAGTAAGATCTTATCTAACAATATACCTATTATTATCTATACTAATATTATAAAGAGGTAAAGTTTGTGTGATTGTATATTTGTTAAATTGTAAGGGGTAATCTCGAGATCTACTGAACCGATTTTAAAAATTCTTTCACCAATAGAAAGCCACATTAATTGGTGAGTGTCATAGGTTATATAAAAAACCAAAAACATTCACGCGGGCGAAGCCGCGGGCGGAAAGCTAGTGACGTATAATTTGATGAACCCCAATTGAATAATTAATCTATCTGATTTTATGGATTTCAAAAATAATATGCACGCTTACGTCATCTCCAAAAACTGGTTCAGTAATTCGCTTATAAGCCTGATGATGAAACCTTTTTGCAATTCACAGTTTAATTTACGCAACTCGATTTATTAAAGAACGTAAGCTGATACGTAGCCTATTAAATTGCTTAATCCCTCAAAGGACGCTTTGCAAACGTTAAATTCCATTTATTAAGTCCAACAAAAAATAGGAAGCGTATGCGGATTATAAATACACGACGTGGCGTGAAGGATGTGTGCACAGTCCCATCAGGACGCTACTAAGGTGGCCAAACTCACCCTCGTCTCGTACCTACTCACTTTACCTGTATCTAAGTAGCGTTAAGAAATAGAGAAATAGAAAAAAGTAGGTAGGTACAGACAATGGCTAAACACTGAACTCGTGTTATATTAAGTTGTTGTAACAAGAGGGATTTTTTATTTGTTTCTTTATTTAAAATAGGTAGGTACTAGCTGTGCCCACGACTTCGTACCTACGCGTGAAAATAGTTTGAATTATACATATTTCTGGTGTTTACTGCTCCGCCTCTATTGGCTGTAGAGTGATGTTATATATATAGCCTTAAGCCTTCAAATGAGCTATCCAATACAAACTCGGACCAGTTGCAAATGAGTGCTTAAAAATACCTATGAACAGGCGTGATAGTGCTACCTACTACGAGTATTTATAGTAAAATGCCATCTAGATACGTCCCAATTCATAAATTACGTAGGTTGTCGAGAAATTATTTTGTAATGATTTATTCATGCCAAAATATTTTTGGGCATACTTCGTTTGGTCATAAAAAGTAATAAGATAAATATGGGGAGATCTAAATTTTTAGGCACTTACTTAAAATAGTTTATTTTCGTAGTTGGGGCGGGTTCCGCCGTCGCATAGCTTTTGTCCTACGAGAATGGGGGCCGGCTGCGAAGTATTCGGCACCTCCGCGCCCGAATGCTTCACATCGAGCGTTTAGTTGGTTCCGCAGCTTCCCCGGAGGTATGACATAATTTACGAATGTTTTGCGGGAATGCCTATTTTGAGCCTCGAGATTGGCTGCGCGAAAAAACCTTTCTTTTAATTTGGCGGAATTGGAGCTGGAGAGAAATGGAAATGACTTAAATAGACCTAAGTACTCTTGGGAATGTTGTTCGTATTTAACTATAATATTTTGGTAGTCTTCCTCCTCGCTAGCACTTGAAAATGAGTTAAAACTATACATATATTATTCACTTTGTATTCCTCCTCTAGAATCAAACCTTTTGGGTCATGAGAGTTTAACTACATTTAAGTTATAAATTACCCGAAATAAGTCAGCTTGAAATACGAAATAATAATAAAATAAATTAATTAACACAACATTACAGTAAAGCTTCCAGGGATGTTTGTTTAGACTCTACATCTAATTATCATGATCATATTACCCTCAACAACAACCTAATACCGTACGGGGAATTTGTGATATGGCGAGAAGGTACCAATTTAATAATCCATGCTCAATAATGATTAACCAAGTAAGTTGCCTTCCGATCCGAGATATCGATTATAATAGTTAGCCAAACTACCTGGGAGCTCTGAAAATAATTTCTTGCTCGACCTTGAGATGCCTGTGGCTCAGTTATCGTTAACATAAGCACCCACAGTACTTTAATAATCCTAAATCGCTGTTAAAGTGGTGTAAGTATCTTGAAGTGATGCAAATCGCGTCTTGAACAAAGTGGGTACGATCTAATAAAGCCAAGGAATTTTCTGACGGCATCTGCGGTTAACTTTAATTCCTACAATGAAAAGCCTTGAAAAAAGGACTGAGAAGGCTTAGAGAGTAAGCTCTAATATTAAAATACAAGTATACTCGTAGTAGGTACGTAAATACGTAGCATATTTAAAAAATAGCATAATTCTTCTTTTATCACAAGTATAGTAAGTAGGTCTAAAAATATTTAGTTTATAGAACTGCGACGGCTAAAAGTATATTTTAATCCATTTCTTGTAACTTAGCACTATGTGTGTGTCAAACTTTAAACTCAGATGTGTTTAGGTTATATACTCGTAAAACATTGAAGATATTTAAAAATTCTGATACTGAGAATGATACTATAAAAAGAAAAAAGTTTTAAATCGTCGCGACGGCTGGTAGAAGATCAGTATACAAACCAGGGACTTAAAAGTGACGTCATAACAGTCCCCCATGCATTTAAAATATTCATAAAGACGCCGCGCCGTTTATGTGCCAGGAATGATTAATTTTAATTTAATTTCTAGTCGATTAAGTGCACCAATTTTGAAAAAAAAACGTTGAATTAGAATACGCGCATAATTTTTAAACTGGTCTACACTAGTAAATCGGCAATATTGGCGATATTGATATCTGTGCTGATATCATAAATAATACAGTGTGAGTCACGTTAAAGTGTACATATGAAAATAGATGAAACTAGTCCTATTTTATATTATTTTTTTTAATTTTTTATGGAATTTTTTTTCTTCCAATTACTTATTGTAAAAAAAACGTAATAACTTTTAAACTGAGCGGTATATCCTGATAAAATAAAAACAGTAATAATGCTAAATAACAGGCAATACTAAAAAAATACATAAAATACACAAAAAAGGTCAACAAATAATAAAAAATGATACTTTTTGAAAAAAAAATTTGCTTAAAAATTCGTGTTTTTTTGGTTATTTGTTAAATTTCTCAAAAAAAATGCCCCTATAACCGGTAGTTTTTATTACTTTGTATTATTCTCTATCGTATTACCTTCGTAAACCCAAAAATTGCATGTCTCTATCCCTATCACAACGTTTGCAATGATCGTTTGAACTAAGCCTCTCCGGGCGCGCCATTCAACGCTTCGTTAACAACAAAACTGAAAATGGCTCTAGATTTGTAATTTTGATAAGACAAGTTAGATTTCAAACAAAAACAAAAGATTTCGAAGTAAAATAAACATTTTTGGTTTTACAAAGATAATACGATAGAGAACAATAAAAAGTAATAAAAACCATCGGTTATAGGGGCATTTTTTGGAGAAATTTATCAAATAACCAAAAAAACACGAATTTTTAAGCAGTTTTTTTCAAAAAGTATCATTTTTTATTATTTGTTGGCCTTTTTTGTGTATTTTATGTATTTGTTTAGTATCGCCTGTTATTTAGCATTATTACTGTTTTTATTTTATCAGGATCTACCTCTTAGTTTAAAAGTTATTACGTTTTCTTTACAATAAGTAATTGGAAGAAAAAAAAATCTATAAAAAAATAAAAAAAAATCTAAAAAAATTTTTGACATCTTTTTTGTCGATAAAAACAGGTCTAGTTTCATCTTTTTTCATATGTACACTTTAACGTGACTCACACTGTATTTATTTTGGATCAACGCTGCAATCTATGTAGTAATGAAGCCCAACTCGCTTTTCGTCAACGCCTACTCAAAATGCAACAAAGCACTATATTTAACTAAATGAAATAGCTAATTCACAATCTCAGAGCTAATTGAGTTCTCGTCTGCACCTGTCTCTTGATAATGTACGTGCACTTAGTAAGACGTAATTTCATTTTATACACAAAAGGGCTTGATGCTGAGCTTTTATCTTAGTTCTTAAAATTAAAACTGTACGTAATAATCTCATTTACTTCTCGCTTTTCTAAATGAAAAAAAAAAGAATACTTGTTTCAATTACAATTCAACTAATAAAGTTTAATAATAAATCTATGCCCTATGATGGACATTTATTACTGGACTAAGATATCACGAAGCAATTAACCATCGAGTCGTTTTAAGTTATTTAGGAATCAGCTTTAAATAATTTTAGTTATAGAAGTCATAGTTGCAGAATCGGCAACAGTATAATGTAAGCAGACACGGCTTTTGCTCGCAGGATACATAGCATTAATAAGTCAATAGTCAATATACTGCTGAGGCGTGTAACTACATATTACGCGCGTTACTATTCATTAGTGTTTTCAGTTTCTGTGCTGCCTATTGTCTTTCTTTTAAAGAAATCAACCATTTAAAACTAATTAAGAAACAGTAATAACAGCCTAACCATCAATCAAACTTACCGCATTAAACCCGATTGAAAAAATATAATTACTATTTCAATTTTTAATTTATAAAACAGTAATAATTAAAACTTAGCGTACATACTGCATGGGTTGGGCGGTTAATTTGATAAACTCGTTCCGTAGCGAGCACCAAGTCGTCCAGTACAGCTAAGCTATTAATTCTTTTTGAAATATTTTATTGGCTGTGTGACCACTTACTAGAGTTACTTGTCGACCATTAACGTTTCCGGAACCTTTCTCCCGTTAGCATCTAACCCACTTCTCTCCCATCCTAATGTTGTTTGTTTCATAGAAATAATGTAGGAAATACAGGGTGAGAGCTTAATCAGTGGCACTAACTACCTCGGCGGGCAGAAGAATATTAAAATGATCAATCAATTTTATATTACTACTTTTATGTTATCACAAATGTATCAGTTTATTTTATTTGAAAAACTAAACGAAGTTTAATAAGTTCAATTCTTCATTACCTTGAGATTGTTTAATAATTCGATTATTATTCCTCTGAAAGTTTCGCTTTACTTAGAACACGATCTCAACTTAGCAGAATCACTGACTCGACTCACCCTGTATAGGTTGACTGGAGCTTATTTTGGCACACAGATATAGCCTTTTGGCAAAGCGTGTGATTGCACACACGCCATTGCAGCCCCAACAAGGGGCACGGAGGTTTGGCTGCTGTTTTGTATTTACTCGATGTTTACATTTAACATTTCATTCCAAATATTCAGTGCATAATTTGCCTACGATTATGCAATTAGTTACATTATTTTCTTTTGTCTCAAAGTATTGCAAGAAAATAAAGCATCAATGTAACTTGAAAACCCTGACGATACTTTTTTGTAACTTACATTTTATGACGTACCTAGTTGCTCTGATAGCGTCGTTGCACGGATCATCAAATTGTTGCAATACAAACGGCTCTATGATTGTCTTTACAAATGCTAGGTTTTGTAATATCCGTCACAAAACAGGCACAGCGTAATGCTGGAAGCTCACAATAAAACGTAACAACTGGTACTAGGTACACGCTAAAGCCATTAGGCCAATTTAGCGAATGTAGGGTTTACCTTGCGTAACAAAGACTCCGAGCATACGCTAACATATTAAAAATACCTCAGGAGATTGCTCTGTGGCACGCACCAACCCTGGAAAAGGTCCTTCTGATTTTTACCATATAAATCAAGTAGCAGAACTTGAGTATGGCGCGTAGTAACCATTGCTTACGTAATTCAGTTTAATGTAGCTACAGGCTACAACTAACATCGAAATCACAAGAAAATGTTACGAGTGCTTTTCCAATATAACGTTTAATCTCCGGTGATTTCGTTTTGCGATTTCAACGTTTATTTTATTCTGAAGTACTAAAGCTGTTATAAAAGCAGTGAATGATGTAAATTAAGGTTCAACAAGATTTTGTTCATACACCTACAGCGCTAATACAGGATTTTGATCGATACCGGGTGCATCGTATACAATACTTGTCAGCTTCGGAGGTATTTATTTAGTTTTGTTTGAGTTTGTAGTATTATGTTCGCTGTCTGTTTGTCACAAATGTGTATATTGTGAGTGATAGGTTATCGAGAAGTGAAATCGTTAAGTAGACTGTCTATGTAAACAGTTAACAAAATTTTACGTTGTTGTAGGTATATTTTGTTTCAATATGACTTAGCACTCATTTTAGAACAACTTCAACGTGGGAGCAATCTATACTTATAATAAATCTGTAGAGAGGTCAATTCTG
Organism: Ostrinia nubilalis; assembly: GCF_963855985.1. Classification (NCBI taxonomy): domain Eukaryota; kingdom Metazoa; phylum Arthropoda; class Insecta; order Lepidoptera; family Crambidae; genus Ostrinia; species Ostrinia nubilalis. The sequence goes on from NC_087093.1 coordinate 8,809,931, forward strand.
TACATGAAATATATTTTCAAAATAACTATCAGGGGGTGATTAGTGATCGATACTGATGCCAAAAATGCCATCAGTAAAATTTTTGTCTGTCTGTCTGTCCGTCTGTCTGTCTGTCTGTCTGTCCGTCTGTCTGTCTGTCTGTCTGTCTGTCTGTCTGTCTGTCTGTCTGTCTGTCTGTCTGTATGTTCCTTATAGAAACAAAAACTACCTGACGGATTTTAACGAAACTTGGTACAATTATTCTTCATACTCCTGGGCAGGTTATAGTATACTTAGGAATTCCCACGGGAACGGGAATTAGCGGGAAAATCCTTTTGTATGAAAAATCTAAACCGCTTAAGTTAGACGCTTGAAATTTGGCATGCAGGTACCTTAGTAAACGTAAAGCTTAGTTACAACAGGATATTGCAAAATTCCCACGGGAACGGGAGTTAGCGGGAAAAAACATTTGTATGAAAAAATCTAAACCGCGTAAGATAGATGAAGGGGGTAAAACGGGATCCACGCGTACGAAGTCGCGGGCGGCCGCTAGTGTTAAAATATTTGTTCTTCCATATTTTATATTTCGTATTGATGAATAGGTATTTATGTGCTATAGATACTCATAAATTAGACACACAAGAAAATTAATGAGAGAAATGAATGAATTAGAGTTAATATGAACTGAATGAATGAATGACTCAAAATCAGCAAAAATGTGTTGTAATAGATGACACGTTCAACCAATAATGTGGTCAGTTACAACAGGCATACTATTGGCATGCCACAAACTAAGCCGCAATATCTGTCCGTCACTAGTATGTGTAGAATTCCAGTTTAATCAGGGTAATAAAAGGTCTTCTGTTTTAAAACCTAATGGAGATTGAGATAGCTCGATGAGGTTATTTCCGATCGATTTATTGGTTTATTGAGCGTATTTTGTGAAAGTTGATCATGTCTTAGTCTCAATTGTACTAATATTATGCGAGCTTTCCTATTAAGTTTCTCTTTGAATAACTTTTCAATCATTAAATGTACAAAGAAATTATTAAAAACTAATTTACAATTATTATACTTATATGTCTGGTATTTGTATGCTTATTTGGAATGTAAAGCTATTTGCTAGTGCTAGAAAAAGCATTAAGTAGGTATACGATTTTATTATCCAACGTATCAAATAATATACTTTCTATGACATCTGCAATGCAATAAAAGTTACATTATGGAGTAAAAATGTCTCTACATCGAAGCAAAAACCGAGTCAAGTGTTTTAAAACTTCATTATTTTGAACGTAGTCGCTAAAAGAGAAATTGTAGCCGTATAAAATAGTAATGTAGGTATACCCATATCATTAGTTCCCGGCATTCTCATACAGGAAAATGCAAATGGCTGAGCAATTCCACGACGGGCGCGGCCGAAGTTAGTCCATGCTTTTTAATTTACCGAGTGGCGCCGTTACCGGCCTTATCTCGCCGCTTGCCCTCAGATCTAAAATGGGGTGCTCTAAAATTGCCTACTTATTCCGATTATCCTCAGCATGCCCCAATGCCGAAATTTAGAATGGTATGCGTCAAATGGCAGTTATTGAGCCTTAATGGCCTCAGGACGGGTCTATCAGGCAATATTCGCTCGGTCCACGCCGTTAAAAACAATAAAATGAACTTCGCTCGGATGATACCTGATCCCGAATTGGATAAACGCCGCAGATGCAATAATTAATGCGTATTTTGGAACCATTGTTTTGAATTCGAAGCTTCTTTACTGAATATTTATTGGCTAACAAAAAGACTTTAGCATTGGGTGCCCTATTCACATACAAAATCAAATTACTTTGTTAATCTCCGAAATCGTTTCTAAACAGCGATAACAATAATCCAGGGAATTTTGAATAAAAATAATGACTGCGTTAATTTTACTAAAGTCCATTGGCGTAGAAGTTTATTAATTGCTTATAAAATGTATATGAATTTAATGACATCTGATAATTTTCTCATTAAGTTGGTGGAACTAATGGGTGCAAAATTATTGTTAAATCAACGAATACTGTAGAGCGCTAGTAGTGCGGAAACGCGTTTTTTAGATTCGATGTTCCCACAGTATAAGTTATCCGTGGTAATGAGCGCATCGGCCTACAATACAATATGACAGTGACCATCTACATAAAAAATTCGATGTGGTAAGTAACGCAAAAGCTGTGGGTGTAAGAATAATGCAATCGAGAGCGATATGCGTGAGTCAGGGAGAACGAAGTTGGTTTTATGCGCCTGAGTCACCGTCCGCGCTGAGCTCTTTTGGGCAAGAAACGTGTTTAATTGTATCATCGTTCAGAGCTGTCCGAATAAATGTTTTGCACACAATAAGTAGCGGGACGCTGACCGCCGGAACTAGCTCATAACCATTAAATTGGGACGCCCGTTTAACCGTTAATTATTGCCGACGCTGTGCTCATTAAGGAGCCTGGGAAAAAAATAAATGTACAAATATAAAGCTCTAGCAATAATTCAACATAATTCGAAGCTACTCAGCCGTGGTAATACAGCTGAAGGAAATTCAAACTAGTTTTATTATGGTTGTATGAGAACATGTGTAGAATGCGTAGGTGGGTCGAGTGCGGTGTGTGACTCGTTTAAGACCACCTTTAAATCATGAACGGGTTTTATTCAATACTAACGAAAGAATGGTAAGTTCTGAGATGTCGTAACATTCTTATTTTTAGTGTCTTATAAGGTCTCTACATTTTATTATTTCTTTACTTATTTATTATAATCAATCTATTATATTAAAGCCTGTGATTTCCTTCGTGTGAAGTTAAAACTTTAATCCCCATTTTCTCCGCTCCTAGGGGATTTACGTGTCAAATGGTTTTCGTGTTTAGTCAGTAATGAAGGAGCTACGTTAGACTTTATATACAACCTGCCGGTAATTAAATAAAAGCAGAACTTGAAATTAATGTGTTTCATTTTGTAATTGTAGATATTTTTATCAAGTGGAGCCTAAAGTTACACAGCGTAGGTACGCAGCACAATTTGCGCTACACCAAAAGCAATTTACGTTATTGATGAAATGAATGAGCCGTAGAGTTAAGAAAGAAAAATAATAGATAGACATCAATATAAGTCTCAAAGTTTATACAGTTGGGTAGTCTAAATAAGCTTTTGTGTTTATTTCTATTTCACATTGTGTGAATATTTTATGAAAATTAATACTTATTTAAATTCTATGACTGCGAAAGATAATTATGTTTTTTTCTGATTGAATTGATCTGCAATGTGAAATTAAAAATTTGCTCAAGCTAGATCCTTGTTTGCGACAGTCGGTACGTTTTGTAGTTATTGTTATAATGCATGCACCGGCGTTGTCTCAATAAAATACCTAGTTGTAAAAATCCGGTAACACGTCATAACCAAACGATGCAACGAAATAGTTAACGCATGCCTTCGCCAATGCGAGAACAGGCGCACCTTTTTAGCAGAAAGTGACTCAATAAATAATGTTTTATTCTAAACAGTTATTTATTAAACTATCCGGTGAGAGGTCTGTCGCACAACCGTATTAGTCGCCTGCTGACAGTCATAGCGAGACCCAAATAAGCATGGAACGTATTTCTATTCATTTGCGACTCATGCTCTACATCTTCATGCGACACTTTTGTCCAGCCGCGCGTGAACGCCTTGACATTTTGGATCTAGGTGCTCATTATAGAAGGTAACTCTCGGGTAATTGTCTTATTAATAACTGAAATATGTTGGAAATTAAAAAGTCTACAAGTTTGCTATAGCCAATGCTATGTTACCAGCGAATCATATACCTACCTACTAGTATTTTAAACTAGCTTTGCTCGCTGGATTTGACAAAATCTATGTCTGCAATGAAAGTTCCATCTGTCTTGTCTTTGTATAGTATATGGTGCTATGATTAAGATAACAAACATAATAATATTATAGTTACTTAAATAAAACTTTAGCATGAATAAATAAAGATAAGTATGCAATTAGGCAAACTTAACTCTTGAATAAAAATCAGGAATAACAATAAAAGTTTACACTACCCATGGCTTCCGTTTACATTATACTCATCTGTTATCATAACAACTTTCGGAGCGGTTATGAGATAGTTCGTATGTTGAATGTGATGATAATTATGTTTTCAAAGATGTTCCTCCGGCGTTGCTCAATGGGAAGTATTTTGAGCAACAGCCGGTCGGTTTCAATGGCATTAAATTGGAAGAAATTTATAAACAAAAATTTCGTTCGGCGAGAATTTAAGCTGGCGACAACTGTATAAACGTGCGCTGTATAGACGGGCCAAACGAAATGCTTGTAAGGAGATTACGTTGTTTATACTGGTGCCTGTATTCGTGGTTCAAAGTGTGTTTACAAACGAAGAATGTGCGGCTTCGGTGTGTTCAGGCTTAGAACGTCATATTGCGCCCGGTGTCTCCATAATATTATTAGAAAGCTTGGAGTGGAAGCCCTAGAGGCGCGGAGTCCCCGCGGCAGGTGGGCCGGCAGCTGACGGGCACATGGCACACGGCAGAGTGTGCCAGCCGCGTGCCAGTAATCAGTAATTTTATCGCATACCCATCATCTGCTAAATTATGTCTAACCATCGACTCCGAACATCCGCGGTGTAATGCAGCTTCTGAATCTAAAAATAGCCACAGCCGGCCTTTGTTTCAGATCTCCTGAGAGACTTTGTTTACAACTTGGCTAAAATGTTTTTAATTGATATAGATGGACAGTGCAGAGATCAGTGACTGACCTAGAGCCGTTTTATTATTACTAATACATATGCACTTTTTTCATGTCCTTAGCATTTAACCAAAGTAGATCCTATAGCTGAAAGTGTTTTTTGGCTTAAATCTAAAATCAAACCAAATACACACATCAGAGATGCATTAGGTTATTTGCATGCGTAAATAGCGATTATTTCGAATTATTCTGTCCATACGGATTGTGCATTTAATCAGTTACCAAAACTAATCATGTTCATCTAAATATAACTTGTGGGTAAAGTAGCTTAAATGGCCTTTGTTATGGCAAAATTGCGGTGCAGGATGAAACTTCTATGATTTTACAGAATGTGTCTATTATAATCATCACTGAAAAAACAATATCCTATAGATATGTAACTTTCTGGGAATCTGTTATTACACTACCCAAGTAGTAGGATGCAAGTTGTTAATAATGTAAATTAGTTCATAATTGAGAGAAAGACATCAGAAATTTTATATGACAGCCATAACTGTTATCTTGGGAACTCTTAACCGAAATTCGACTACCTACTTTAAGTACCTTTTGCTAGCATTCCACTAGTGCAGTACTCATTCATTGAATAGTACAAACAATTTTAAAATGTCAGTTACTATTTACATTCATTCAAGGAAATTATGAATGAAAATGTCGTAGTCTTTGTGCGACACATCCTGTGTTATTGTTGGCGAATACCTGCCTACCGCTTTGATCTTCCTATTCATAATTAGTTGTGTACCTGACGCCCTACCCAGACGTGATCGCAACAAAAAGATGTGTATTGTATAACAATCGGTGCGCTTTGCGTGCCGCAGCCGAGCGGGCATAATAGGTACCATTGTTGCCTCTCCGGTCCGTATTGAAACTATCGTCCCCGCGGCTCAGGTATTTATGAATGAACGTGACGCTCTGGCGAGCGGGATGCTCGGCCGTGCCCTCAGCCACAGCCAGGTACAAAATTACACTTTTGGAATTCTTTCAACAGTTCCCTTCGAGCATGGCTACTCAACTCGGCAGTTGGGTGAAGCCGCAGAGAGGGGCGAGGGGCGCCGCCAACGCGCATGCGTCGAGCTCTCTACCGAGACGAGCCGACGATCCCTCCCTCTCAGCAGTTGATTTACAGCCGTCGCGAGCGCGCGTCGTGCCGTCATGTGCCGGTTGCCAACTTTCGCGATCTGTGATGTGATACGATGCCGGAATACAGAACCAACATTTTACTAAGGATTTAATAACTGTGGATTTTAGTGATGGTTTGAAAGTGACGTTAAATGGACAATTATGTTAAAGTGAAAGTTACCATCGAACTTATATTGGATTGAATCAAAATGAGGTGGTTTATAGTGACGATTAGTGTAATGCTGTGGGAAACAACTTTAGCTGGCATAGCGCCTCCCGGATCTTGTCCAGCTGTGTGTGCATGCAAGTGGAAAGGCGGCAAGCAGACCGTGGAGTGCGTTGATCGGGCGCTCATCACCGTGCCCGAGCCTGTGGACCCAGCCACGCAGGTCTTAGACTTATCAATAAACAATTTGCAGATACTTCCTCAAGAAGCTTTTGCTAAAACTGGACTCGTTAACTTACAAAGAGTTTATCTACGGAATTGCAATATTGGCCAAATACATGATAGAGCTTTTAAAGGCCTCACCAATTTAGTTGAGTTAGATCTTTCACACAATTTACTCACTCAAATACCGTCAAACAGTTTCAAAGACGCTCCTTTCCTAAGGGATTTGACGATGGCTCAAAATCCAATACTAAAAGTTCACTCAAATGCTTTGAGTAATCTTGGAAGTGTCGTTAAACTAGATTTGTCGAGATGCGACATTAGAGACATTGCTTCAGATGCATTCAGAAATTTGCGGTCACTAGAGTCACTGAAACTAAATCACAACAAACTTCGTGATTTGCCGCTGAGTTCTCTTGAGAAAATAGAGAAGCTTAGAGCGATCGAGTTATCAGATAATCTATGGACTTGTGATTGTCGTCTTCGAGAACTTAAGTTGTGGTTAGCAAAACATAAGTTACTAACTACTCCAAGCTGCTCGGCGCCTACGCGGCTGGCCAATCGACCTTTTTCAGAGTTACCAATTGAAGAGTTTGCGTGTAAACCGGAAATTTTGCCGGTAAGCCGACACATTGAGGCCGGTGTAGGGGAAAACGCTACTGTTACTTGCAAAACGGAAGCTGTGCCTAGTGCAAATATCAACTGGTACTGGAATGGGAGGTTACTGCAAAATGGAAGCACATTTAATAGCCATCAAAGAATACATATATTTGAAGAAGGAGATGTCAAGAAGAAGTCTATTTTAATACTCACCAATACACAAGAATCTGACTCGAGTGAATTTTATTGTGTCGCAGAAAACAAAGGTGGAAATGCCGAAGCCAATTTCACAGTACACGTGACCCAGATGCCTGCTGGAATGGCATCACTGGGAAGCGCACAAATTGCAAGCTTGGGAGCTGCATTGTTTTTGATCATTGTTGTCGTCTCTTTAGCACTGCTTATTACATTCGTGCGATTTCGACCAGTCCCCGCTTGCGAAAGCAAAACGCCGAATACATTAGACCGTGTCGTGTCTGGAAACGAAGTGCACCCAACGACGACAGATAGACCACATGTCGCAGTATTGGCTAACAGACAGGAGTCCAACAATTACAGTGATCCTAAATGTAATCCAGTTATAAAGCCACCCAGAGCTAATGACATTCCGTACACTACCAATCACTACGAAGGCAGAGGAAGTGTCGTAACTGCCGGTGGGCCGGTGGTGGTATCTCCTACAGTATCGGCGAGTATTGACCCCGATCTTATCAATGACACGCGGCCTGACAGCGCTGCGAGGCCAGGGAGCGGAGAGTACGCACGCGAGGCCTCAGACTCATTATACCCTTCTGGTCTGTGGGACCAAATGAAAATGAATCAGGCGGGCAATCTCTCTCGCGCGATAAGCTCAGCAATACCGGCGTACTACAATGATCGAACGCCCATCATAGAGAACTGCAGCGTGGACGGTTCTCAGGAGGAGTTGGGGTACATGAGCAGGACGTTTCCGCGGTCGCACGCGGTGGCGGCGGTCCCGGCGTCGCCGGCGCCGGCGGGTGAGGGCCCGTACCCGCCGGACTACGGGCTGCCGGTGGGCGGCGCGCGCACGCTGCGCGTGTGGCAGCGCGCGCCGCCCGTGCTGCCGCCCGTGGCCGCGCTCAAGCGTGTGCTCACCATCACCAGGCCCTCCGCGGATGAGGGCTTCCAGGACGGCTGTGCTACAGATGTCTAAAGTGTAACGGACTCATTGTTACATATCTGAACGACATGTCACAATTGTACATTTGTATCTTATAAGCTAGAAATCGTCTATACGTATGGTATGTGTAATCTATACCTACACAGGTTGTTAGTGTAATATTTTTTGTATTATATAATTTATTTAGATAAAAAATAACGGGAATTGGATCCCAATGTGATGGGTCCGCGACTGATTAGTTGAAGGATGTAAGTGTAAATTATACGTGATATGGAAGGTATTGTTTATGATCGCCAAATTATTTAAAATATTGAGTATAAAATATATCGTGATTGTTAAATTTCTGGTAAGATGTTGCATGAAATCAATATAAATAATATCTACAGTGTAAGAAAGACATGTTCTAACTATCCAAAGATGTTAAAAGCCCCTGATAGTAACGTTATGATTACTATACTGTAATGCACGATCAATGTTACTTGATGTACGATAATAATGGATGTGTTAATTATATGTTCGAAAAAAGAGTTTAGAAGTTAAATGAAAGAAAAATTAAAAAGGCGATTTTGAACTGTACATTTTGTTTCACTTTATTATGACACCTCAAAAATAAGGCAGGTACAAATTTAAAGCCACAGGTTTACACTTTAGGTAGATTAGAATTACAATTTTAGCGACAATTATGACGATGGCTTAGAATTAAGAGTATTTAAGAGTTTCAACTGACCAGTCATCCTTATACCTGCATAATATAAAGAAAGCCGCAGCCTGCGCGACACAAAAAATAATAGAAGCTCAGGCCTTGCTCCCGACGCACCGGAGAAAAACCGGTTAGCGTTATTTCATTTCCGTTCAATTCAGTTTTTATTAGAACCAAACCTTAAACGGGTTCAATGGAGTCCGGAGTTTCTTCGAAACGTGATTTTTGGTTGACAGAACTCAGTTTAAATCTTTTTATTGCTTACAAAGCACTATCAGTCTTAATAAGCGATCTTTATTTCAATCAACAGAAAGATAAAATTTATGGTAGCCGTTATTATCTGTATGCGATTAATCAGAGATGAATTTAATTTATTTACCAATCTTTTTATTTATCTAACAAGTCGTTGCAAATTGGTGATCATTAGTATAACTGTCTATTAGTTAATGAACTCATTAGTTTCTTCTTAATTGATTACGCTTCGTTATTCTATACCAGCTTTGAGATGAATTTTTGAGATTTCTTTTAAACAATGGTATTGTTAGGCGATGGTAAGTTTGATGACATTCGTAATAAGAATACAAATTGCTTTCACGTCTTAGCATTTTTAGAAAAAGTTTGCAGCCGCTGCGTGAAATAAGTGTAATTTTAGCAGTTTATTCCGGCTTTCACCGTTTTCATTTGATATGAAATGTCGTCATAAAGATGGAACAATGCGATTGAAGTAAACAATAAACAAAATATTGTGATAATAATCGTATTTGCGTACTGCGCGCGCTTTCTTCTCGTGTAAGCGGAGACTTTCGCGGACGGTAATGATGTTTGGGCGCGCGCCGCTAACAATGGCCGCCTATCTTGATTGTTTAATATTTTCAATTGTGCTTTCTTATGTTATGGGTATTTCTATATTGTTTGTTCCGCCAAAATTTCGCTTTTTAGAAAGTTATGTGATTTAATTGAAAAATTCTTTCAGTCAAGATTTCATAATTAAATTAAATTGTTACCTAGGTGTCTTTTGTAAGAGGTGTAAATAAAATTTAAATTAAATAAACATTTAATATTGGGGGAAAATTTGAAATTAAAATATCGCATAAAATTGATCCAATTAATTTGACGGTGATTTAATAAGATTGGTTTAAAATTGTGTTTCATTAACGTGATACAAATAACTTTTAACAAAATATTAGTTTGCGGAATCTGTCATTTAATCTGGTATCTAAAAATAGTATTTAGATTGGAATAGATATTTGTTCAAACTGCTCTTGAAGCCGAAACTTTCTATGAAACGGGAGGAATGAAGAGCCAGTTTGAACCTCAAAAAGGACTTTTCCGTGGATTGTAGTCTTTGAAAGGACGGAATATTTCGTATCTAAATAAGGTAAGCTTTACACATTTATTTATTACATAATCCGTACAAACATCAAAGATTCGATGCATGTCAATAGAGATTGGTATATTGGATTGGTATCACATGTAATGTACGTTTGAATAAGTTACATTTTATAACTTTTATTTCTTAAGTCCAGTTCGAAGACGATTTTTACTAGGTCAGTAAAATAGTCATGACGAAATAGGCAGTACCTGTGGTAGTAGGTATAGTTGTTGCAATTCACGAAGGCGAGTGAGCTTTACATGTGTGGTGGCTCGCTACTGTTTGCTTTTCAGACATTATACTATCGTTATGTGCATATACACGTACACACACAAGTAAATTTCACTCGCCTTCATGAGTTGCAAGAAATATACCTACCCATATTAAAAAGCAAAAGCATGCCCACTCGCATTATTGGTAACATTACTCGTACTAAAGATTGCGCGTAGCGTCTCTGTGTGTATTTTCCTCTATTTACTCTGGAAGTAGGTAGAGTATCTTTATTACATTCAGCAATCTTGACCTTTGCCATTGGTTTTCAACCTTTTCCATAGATGACCTCTTTAAGACAAAAATACAGCTTTGAGTGTCCCATTACACATTTTGAGTTGGGTTGGGGCTCGTAAATAGCATCTAATAAATAAGGAACAGATACAGCCTACTCACGGACGTAGCTCGTGTAATAAATACTTTAACGAAATCGATTTAAAGTTTAAAGCTGACGGTTTCATTTTTGTGTTGTCAATTGAGAGCCGACCTAAAACTGCAATCCCATGGGTCATCATGACGCACAGTTTAGGAAACGCCGTCCTTAGTAATTTAAGGGAAGGAGAGACTAAACTAATACATAGTCTATAATTATTATATTGGATATACGTACACAAGGATTATGGAGATTGAACTCTTCGTTAAGTTTCATTTTTACTCTACACTATTTATTTGAAAAGACTGGTAATCTTTCTATAAAGTATTCAGTAGTTAGGAATGTCTTAAAGAGTTTCATAAATACATACGAGTACTTACTTGGATTGAAAAGAAACTATCACAGATACAAAATATTTAAAATTAAAATACAAGTAAGATTTGTACACTTACATTTCAAAAGAATCCAGATATTTGTTACAATATTTTATTGTTAGGTATATGTGTTATTTTGTTCGGTAAAGATCTTATTACTGAGAAGAGAACATGTTTCAAAAAGCGTTTTGAGTCTGTGTAACCGAAAATATTATTTGATATAGTAAAGACTCAATTTTGTTGACAAAATTATTATTTTTGATCACGAAATAATATAATGAGAGTTTGTTCCAAGAACCATTAACAGCCTTGAAAAGGTTACGTGCTGTTTTGTGGTTTTCAAATTCGTTCAGCAAGTTAAATACTTGGTATTTATTTTGGTGATTACGCACGTAGGTAATCACTTTTAGGTACGGATATAATAAAATGTTAGTAAGTTAATAAAAAAAAAAATTCCCTTCAAACAGTGAAATGTAGACTGTAGCATATTAAAACAGCTGTCAAAATATATGTAGGTCATGCGTTCATTTTGTTAATAGGCTGAAACTTTATCTCTGTCCCGATTTCGTAATTGCAGGTTTAGCTTGTAGAGAAATTAGACCATAATAGTACATTGACGACAGTGGCGTCATTAGTTCCATTCCATCGGCCATTCCATCGGCATCAAAATTATTTTAGATATAAAATAACATTCATATTAATTACTTACTTAATTGCCTCTAGTTTGTTAGGTTTATGTAATTTCTTTAACTGTAACTTGTTATGTTCATAATTCATAATAAGCAATAGTAATTATGCAATGATTCGGTAATATAACGTTTGTAGAAGAGCTTTTTTACGTAAACTTCCTTGACTTACTTGACTTAAGGTCCTATGTCCCCTAGATGGGGCAGAGGGCGTCCACAACAGTCCTCCATCGCGTTCGGTCTTGAGCTTCGCGCTTGATCTCGCTCCAGGTCTTGCCGATTTTCTTCGCCTCGTCTGCTACAGTGGGGCGACCACGACCTTCGGAGAGTGTGGCCAATCCAGTTCCAATTGCGGCGCTTGATCTGCTGGTCGATCGGAATTTCGTGGCAGCGTTCCAATAGCTCGACGTTGGAGATTTTCTCGGGCCAGTATATGCCGAGAATTCGGTGAAGGCAGCGGTTGATGAAGACCTGCAGCTGGTGCGAAATAACCTTGGTGTCCTTCCACGTTTCACACCCATAGAGCAGAATAGTAAAATAAACCCGTAGTCATATTGGTATGATCCGCTACGAACATAATATATCTGTGACTAAACGGCCAATATTATCAGTCATAGAAAGTTGTTTCCATATTTCCCTCAGTAAATAAGTGCAGCTTAAAAACTGCGGTACGTTCGATTTGACACGCAAAAGCTTGTCTTCGCGGCACTAACTTACCAGGTACCATGCAAAATCGTTTACGTGTAAGTGCACGTCTTTCGAGCAATATGAATTTTTGTGCTGTTAAAAGAGTCGATCGAAATGTTATTGAGTTGAGTATTTGAAATATTGACGGGGAAATATGTTCATTACTAGCTTTCCGCCCGCGGCTTCGCCCGCGTGGAATTTTGTCTGTCACAGAAAAACTTTATCGCGCGCGTCCCTGTTTCAAAAACCGGGATAAAAACTATCCTATGTTCTTTCCCGGGACTCAAACTATCTCTATGCCAAATTTCATCAAAATCGGTTGCGAGGTTTAAGCGGGAAAGCGTAACAGACAGACAGACAGACAGAGTTACTTTCGCATTTATAATATTAGTTGGGATTAGTGACTGACTACGAGTGAAATATCTTTTTATTACTAACTTATTATTATGTATTATATTATATCTACGAACTGACAATAAACTAAGACATATGACATACATTTTTACCAGCACCTCGTGGAAGGTCTAATGCACATTCCTCGGTATGAATCCGCCTTAAATTGTACGAAATACCTTCATTGGTAGTCAAATGTACTTATCTAGCTAAATACTACGAAAATTATTCGTTGCGACAATCACCAGATTAGAATAAAGTGCGCTAGGGATTTGATACGGTAGAGACGCAAAGCCGGGGTTTATTGGTCAAATTTTTATTAAAAAAATACATCGTATTTGCAAACCGTTAGTTTCAAAGCCGTATTTCCTCGAAAACTGCCCACCTGAAGTTATTGAGTGGAGTTGGTGGCATATTTACAGATCTCCGGCCCAATATGTCCCGTTCGGAGAAACAAGTCTAATAGATTGTGAAATATTTCTGGGACGATATTCCCTTAGCTTCTATAGGATACCAACATTGCATGGCTGGCAAATTGCTGAGATGCACGTAATAAATAATAAAACAATGTAAATAAAGTAGAGTTTATTAATTTCACCAACGCAATATCGATAGTGTAGTACTTCCTACCTACACACACACTTCACACTTTCTGCCTAAGTAGGTACATTTAAAACTACAAAGTACAAATACTGTCAACTCAGAAACAAAGCGTGTCTGTGACGCAAAAAGGCAAAGATTCTGACTACATTGCCTTACTTAGCCTTTGCGCGAGAAAAGAGCTAGCTATTTTTAATAAAAAGCTAGCTTTTTCAAAGGCACGCTTTTTATTTATTTATCATTATTTTAAGCACTGACAAAAATTTTATGTAAACGCCCAAGTTCCCCCAGTCTGTAATGGTCTTTTAAGCCCGACGTCGTCTAAAGTCATCAGTCGCGAGCGTCTGTCGATTCGACGTTCGCCGATTAATCAGGCGGTGGATTGGATCAGAGGATATTGTCAGGGCCCACAATGATAAACTGCCTTTTTATAGTTGGGCCATATCTGAGGGGCTTATAGAAAAGTATATCGAATATTTCAATATCAAATAATAATAATAATAAATATCCTTGGACATTTTACACTGCGCTTCTAGTCTCAAACTAAGCAAAGCTTGTACTATGGGTACTAGACAACGGATATAAACATACTTAAATACTTTTTTTTTTGTAAATACATACTTATTATACATAGAAAATACCCAGTCTAATACAAACAAATATGTTCATGCACACAAATGTTTGTACTGTGCGGGAATCGAACCCGCTACCTCCGGAATAGTAGTCCGTTTCGAACCACTACACCAAACGGCCGACAAATATTATATTTCAATTACGTACATTTGCTTCAGTCTTTGTGTGGTTACGCGATAATTCCCAAACTTTTTGAGAGACCTATTCAACATCACATCAAATAGAAAACCTTCCGCCCACGTCGCTTCATGATATGTAAATTACTCTTAAATTCTATAAATATTTATTTGTAGCGAATGTTAGTGTTTACGGTTGGACAGATTGAGATGAAAGGTACGGAGAAAGATTATGTCTTCGTTTCGGATACGGAGGCGGAGCAAAGGATTTTTTTGTTTTCCTTGAAACACTTCTCGAAAGGCGATAAAGTAATAAATCATCACACGCGTTATTATGATCACGTAAGTACCTAATAGGAAAATCTTTCAAAATAAAAACAAAATCTAAGTCATACACGTGGACCAAAGGGTTGCTGATTTACAAGAGAGCCCTCCAAAGTACAGAATTCATTCAGAATTTAACAATACCTTGGTCAAAGTGAGGCCTTTAGGTACGGCTTTAGGTGAGAATGAATTTTCGATGGGCGTTGTGAATTGTTAACGAAATAAAAAAAAGCTTATTGCGATGTAAATCGCTGGCGGCGACTCTATTGGCGGCACTGTCGCAGAGCCGGGAAACTGATGTTATTTTTACTTTATTGACAAGTTCGGACATTATTAAAGGCAACCGTGTGCGCTCCGTTTAACCGTATGTCTATTTTATACCAACAGATATAAATTGGAAATGAATTTTTTAATAGGTAAGTTTATTTACAATGTACACATTCACATTCGCCGATGCCTGTATTTAATTTTGGACGTGAATTTTTTATCCAGAATGTAGGTATTGATGAAGAGTTGTAACTTGTAATGATACATTTTCTGCGTCATAATTATTCATACCATACGTTACTTAATTATTTACCTATCTTATTTATAAAGTTTAAAGTGGTTAACGAAGGTATTAACATGTTGGACCTAATGATAGAGTGAAATCGCTTTGGGAATTGTTAACTTTTGACCGTCGGGCTTAAAAGTGGGTAACTTTCTGGCGTCTGGGTTAAAATTTGTGAAGCGTCCTGGAATATTTTCATAATGGCTGCGTAAAATTTTAATAAACAAAGCTGTGAACTACAGGTAAAGTAGGCGGCCAAGTCCCGCCTGTGTTATTCGAAACTACACTATTCAGTGACTGCAAAAAACGTGAGTAGGATTGGATTTTATTTTGAAGAGCTGTAGTTTCTTTGTATGAAAAAGCTTTAAAGGGTGTTGTTTAACCGGTTAGTGTATGATTGTGTTATGTTGAAACAAATGTTAATAATATGAAATAGGAACTACTTCAAATACGAGGTTTAAGCATTCGTAAGCCTCGATACGGATATGAAACACTAACGAAAATTCCACAAATTTATTGACAAGGAAAAAAAAGTTTAATTTGTATATAAAACAAAGCTTTTATTTAAGTAATTTCTTCTCTGAGAAAAGTACGAGTAATAATATCGTTACTTATCTGAAAAAAATAGGTAAGTAGATCTATTGATTTACAATTTGTAATAAATATAAATGTCCATCTCAAATACAAACAAGCAAAACCGCTAAAAATAAACATTGTTTTAATTGAATTCCGTAACCACTCTAAAACTCCACGAACTTTTAAAAATAACCGATGAAAGTGCACAATTCATCAAAATTGTTATGGCCAAAATCAATACAGTGGATATAACTCTGCAATTTAGGCTGTCCGTAACTACCGCGAATTTGTCTGGTGGAAAATACTTAATTGATGTTGATACATGGAGGTCGCACCCTTCCTGGAATAAGTACGCAAGTGAAAAATGCCAACTTTTCAGGAGCGTAAAAAAACTGTCCTAAAAATTTATTACCATTATTAAAAATATGTGTTATACATCAAAAGATAGCTAAAAACGTCTGTGAGGGGCCTATGTATTTATATTTAAAATACACTTAATAGGTTTTGAGAAAAACTTAAAAAAGAGCGTTGCGTACTTATTCCGCGAAACATATTTAACACCTTGTTGTTGTAATTATGAATATTGCATTGTTGACATGTAAAGGAATACATGCTGTTTGGTATTATTGCAGATAACCACTTATTGGCGTTCAGATTTAGTCGTGCATTCAACGTGTAAGTGTAGTTCACGTAGTTTTTCCTCGAACTATTCGTATTGAAATAAATTCGTAAAAAGGATAACGTACTTTTACCTTGTGAAAAATTACATTACTTATGGTAGTATTTAAAATTATAGCTTTATTCAAAATCAAAAAGTTACAATATTTTTGCATAACTATATTATAATTTTCGGAAATGGCATTTTTAGGGAGAGACGAGCTATCAAAAGGACTGATGCCCGTTTTCACCATCAATCCCTAATTTGTAAGTGACCTCTATGGTGATACATAACAGGAATTTTGTTTTTATAGGGGTCACTTAAAAATTTGGGATTAATGGTGAAAACGGGCATAAAACTCATTTATTTTTGCAAGAAGGCTTTTATAAAGCACTTTTATAGTTTTACACTCCCCAGTATTAACCCAACCACTGCTTCAGGACATTTTTTTTTACGGAAGCGGTAGATAGATATTTTGTAAAGTTACCATTTAAAACAGAAAATCCACAATCACCATTTGCAGACACCAAACCGAGGAATGAACTGCCGTTTGCAGTATTTGCGGACCAATACGACCTAAAACCTTTAAGAGCAGACTCTAATACTTTAAAGACAATCAACGCACCTGTAACTCACCGAGGAGCGGGTGTCTATGGGCGGCGGGTAAACACTTACCATCAGGTGATTCGTCTGCTCGTTTGCCTCCTTTCCCTTAAAAAACCCAGAAACATAACCACTCACAGGTCCGTTCAATTAGAAAGGAAGTTACAGAAATCACTAGACCTGAAAAAATATTAACGAACACACAGATTTTTTTTATTAAAAGAGATACCTACCTGAAAAAGGAAAAGAAACAAGACTGACAGTATACTTACCTCATCATGCGGTCGTCTGGAATAATACGGAGACAACTCGCGAACGATTATAATATTTGATGCATTGTGTTAAGGTTCGATTTATATTTCACTGAATAACGAACTGCTTGTAGGTTCCCAGCTGCAAGAAAACCCGAGAAATATTATAATGAGATGAAACGTGTTTGCTTTGCTTGCTTGATGACATTATGAAGATGATCTTCAGATTTATGTGACAAAAATGATTCGGATTACCGGAGTACCGATTTTTATAAAATAATAAAACAATATTTTTATATCAACGACCTTTTATCAGGAGTGGACTGGTCAATTGAAGCTATAATGCTATAATTTAATGAGAACTTACAGAGCAGATAATAATACACCTGATGTGACCATCCACCAGGTTACACTTCAGAGAATGTGCGAAGGAATTACTCGACCTAATTCCACCAGCCCCCTTCCATCATCAGACGCTGGTTAACGTATCATTCCTACATTGTCGACATTCCACCAGCTTGCACTAAGCGTTTCGATAAACTATTTTATAATGCGAACAGGTCGCTGCCTGCTGCTGTCTCTCCTGAGCACTATACCGGACCTTATAGGCACTTACAGGTAGATATCTATCATCTTATACTGCATCTCACTTAACATCACATGCAATTGCGGTCAAATACCTTTTGCTACCTAGTTCTGCGTTGAGTTTATGAAGTCAATAGAAGACAACAAAATATAAGCTAGTGCTAAAGTAGTTTTATGAACCTTGATGGAACAGTCCAAGCATTGGGTATTGAATGGAATTTGAGCACAGATTTCAATACAATGTGAATATACCACAAATTGCAAAACCAACCTTGAAACGTAACATTTTATCTGATACATCTGATCAAACTTTTTGATCCCCTTGGCTGGAGCTTAGCTTGTGTTAGCGTTAAGTACAGTCATGGCTAAGATTCTAATGGAAATAGAATAGAAAGTATTTATTTGTTTAAAAAAAAAATTTTGGCCGATAAAAAACTAGTAAGGATGGAAAGATAAGTAACTCATTAGAAAAAGATTGGATTAAGATACGGCAGGATTTGATTCACATTGACAAAATACAGATATAGGTTGGTATACTATCTATAGCTATCTCTATAGAGAAAAAATACATCATCATCATTTCAGCCACAGGACGTCCACTGCTGAACATAGGCCTCCCCCAATGACTTCCACATCGCGCGGTTGGAAGCACATAGTACTTACGCAGAACTGACGGCCGATGGGGCAGGCAAGGTTATGGAGCGGACACCACGTACCGGAAAACGCAGCGTTAGGACATCCATCCACAAGGTGGTCCGACGACCTGATAAAGGTAGCGGGAAGGCGTTGGATGCAGGCCGAGTAAAAATACAATACAATGAATTTAGCGATGCCTCTGTGAGTGCAATAAACTGCAGCCGTTCACTATCAACTAGATGAAGGATTTAAAACGAAATTAATTGCTAAAAAACTCAAGTGCTCTCAAAAAACTATTTTTTTTTACTACGTCTTGAGCTATGTGGTGCTTTAAGTAAACTGGATGAAGCAAATGAGAAGAAGTAATGTGAAGAATACCAACCTCACAGATGTTCGAACACTGTGAACAGGTTTTTCTATTGTGATCGCCTAGCTGTCTGGAGAGACGAATAGGTGGAAATCTATTGTTGCAAACCGCGTCGTGGAGAAATTCGAAAACGTTTATAATAATTAATACTATAATTCATAAGAAAGCTGATACAGCTCCACATTTTGGATTATCAAGGCGAAACCATTGGCGAGAAAATACGTGCACAGATGTTTCAATTGTGCTAAATTGAATGCTACTGCCAAAGTACAAATAATGGTAGATTTACCAGAACAGCAAGTATCTCAATCTAGACAATTCATGAACAAGGGAGACGATTTTGAAGGACCCTTTTAAATTTTGATGTCCAAGGGAACAAAACTATAGAAGCCTATAATATAATGATATTTATTGTCTGCATGACTACAAAAGCTACCCACATTGAACTCGTTGGTGACATCACTTCCAAATCCTATAAGGTTCACACTCGATCAACCGGCGTGCAGCGATGGCGAACAATGCATTTAGGTCTGGTCGCCATCGCTGCACGCCAGCTGATCGCGCTGTGAGCGCGTTGGTTTGGCCGAACCCTAAGTCTAATCGCTATCACTGCACGCCGGCTGATCGCTTGAGATTGCGTTGGTTTGGCTGAACCTATTAAGAAAAAAGAACAGTTTTTATTTGGTCCAAAACTTATAGGTGCTTTTATACGCTTTGTTGAAGAGTGGCCGGACCTGTGAAGCAACCAGGATAGGAACTTTGTCTGAGCCAGGAGTTTCATAAGGCCTGGAAATAAATGCAATTTACTGGACAAATAGCGTCAACACTAGGATAGGCACTACATTCCAGTGGCAAGTACAATCTGTGGAGGTCTGCGGAAGGTCGATCAAGTACCACCTGAAAAGAATACAGTCAGTATTCGCTCATCGTACCTACATACGAAAAGATGGCAACAGTTTTGTATCAGGTTGTTGCATTTTTAAACGTCTGACCATTACGAGTATGTCCTTTTGATTACAAAAATCCTTAAAATACATATAAACTTGTGTCATTCTATAATTGGGGACACACCGATTGTTGCTTACTGCTCCAAAAGACGTATAGATACATACCTTGTCACGCTGGCAATACACGCATAAGCTGATAAATGAACACATGCGGCTCTGGAAAGATGAAAATTTATCACGATAACTACGATAACGATTCACTGAAGAGAGAGACAGAATTTAAAATGGATCTTGTACTCATAAAGACCGATAATTTTACCACGTGGTAAGTAATCATTGGGACGAATTTTTGATAAACACAGTCTTACAGGGGTATTTAGTGCAAAAAGTAGTGGATTGGATACTTAAATGACTGAAACTAAGTTAATTTGTGCTTTGTTAATGACTTAATTACATCTAAATAAATGTATCAATATCGGTTTAAAATACAACATCGCCAAAAGCTTCGCAAAATATTAGCAACTAGACTTGCACAAAGATATCTACGTAGAAAATAACGTATCAATTGTTATATATTATAATGCGAATAAAAGCTTCGTGGAAGAATTAGGCATCTAGACTTGCACAAAATTACCAGCATAATGTGCACAAAAGTTTCGTGGAAAAACTACGCAACTGAACTTGCACTACGATACCCACCAAATAATATCCTAGAATAAGTATGCAACAATAGATACGCGAAAATGTTTTTTAAAGTCTTCGTGGAAGATGTATGTAAATATTAATATGCTATTATTCATACGGAACTTTATTAAACAATTAAATGCAAATATATTTACTTCGTTTTTGTTATGGAAATTTAGATATTTTAATGTTGCAATATTTTACATATTTGTACATAATTTCTTCATTTTTAAGAGAAAAATTATGAAAAAAATTGACAATATGTATTAGCTCCTCCTCGATTTTTTAGTGCAATAAAAAAAATATCGCACAAGTGGACTTGCATACTTCTTCCAGGGGGGGTGCGAGGTGTCGAGGCCGAAAACACTATATTGTGATATGAATGAAACACGTGTCTGGTGTGGCGGGAGTGATTGATAATTGAATTAATGGTTAATTCGGGCCGGCATGAATCGGCTCCCGAAGCAATTTGGGAAATCGGCCGGAGCCCGCCTGAACTGATGAGCGTTATTGCACACTCATATATTTCGCTTTGTGCCGAAACCAGCGAGTGTGTAATGTGTTTACGGGTCAAGAACTAGTTCTCTGTGAGGCCTGTGTGCCAAGCCAGTATTACAAACTAATCTTAGAATGCATCAACAGCTGCGCAATTACATAAGGTTACTTACATTTTAAGTCAATCGTAATGTTTGAACTCATAAAAAAACTCATTTATTTTCTGTAAGTAGGCTCTGAAAGAGCATTTTTACACGTCCCAACCCTACCGCGGCGTCAGGACAAAAACATGGGCCAGTGCTGAGAAGTAGCAGCGCAAGAAACTCAGTCACTATTGTCAGCCCCTTCCAAGATTGTGGTATTAGACCAACGTTAAAACACTGAAGATTTTTTCTGAATTCTTTGTAACCTCAACTCAAAGGATGTCGATGTGGTCTGCAGCGAGTAAGTATGGCAAAAGAAGAATCAGAGCAGAAGAAATTAATCAATCCTGTTTTTGTTGGTGTTGCCACAGAATATTAATATTTATGTTCTGAATCCAAAAATATGTTCGAACTAAGTATAAAAAAGTTTCCTTAGCGCCGGAACCGAGCTTGTAGCAAAGTTATGAAACAAATTCAGGTCAATGAGCCTTGATGAATATTTAAATGGACGTCATCATTAAGATAAGAATAAACAAAAGAAAGTTAAAGATAAAGACAAGTGTTTCTAAATGTTCATTAGTATTTTTTTACCTATCTCCTCCGTAAAGTCAGATATTGATAGTTAAATGTTGAGGATAGGTTAAAACGGATATCAACCTCAACAACCTTATTCGAGGGCATGCAGTTTTATTATTTTTGCTATATTAATCCAGAGTCCAGATATTCGATTGTTATTCACTTGCTTGCCTCATTCGCACAAGTACTGCCAATATGATATTATTGTGTATGGAAGTAGCGTCTACTTTATACATCATTAGGAAGTTCCGAGAAACTCTGTACGTCATGTCAATGGTGCTCTGGAAAGTACTCCTCAAACGCAGTAAGGGTCGAATATGAGATATTGGTAAGATATCCGAGATATCAATTATGTCCAAAAATAAAGTGTAGCCCGTTTTTTTTACCTTTAGGTAAATAATGTAATTAAAGGTGTGAGAACATGACTATCTCTTTAACCACTCCTACTTACTTAGTAATTTCCAATTGGTATTTACATTTTTATAGCTATGTAGGTAGGTATATTTTAGTCAGGTACCTAGCAATCTATAAGCTTTTTATTTACAGGCAAACGAGACATTTGGTTTGAAAAATAAAGAACTAACTCGCAGTACGCACTGTATTGTTATGTCGGAAAAGTGCTTCCTATTTCCGATCGTCTTTGGATTTAGAAATTGGAAAATCAAAACTTGTCCTGGAAAGATACTGGTATTACTTTGTGATATTGTAGGTACATCCTCTTTTCAATGTAACTTCATTGCTCAAACGAGTAGGTGCTTACATTTGAAGAGGGAAATCACTGAAGGGTCAACTCTACCGCTCTGAAAACAACCGCACGTAAGCGTTGGACTTTGAATAGTAAAGTAAAAGAGATTTGGGTGGTTACCTCTAGCCGTGGAACACAGTAAAGAGAGCGAGCTAATTTGGCTATTAATTTAATAACAAAGTTGGTCGCTAAGCCTAGTGGCTCGGGTACCGGATGCTAGCTGCGGTTGCGGCTTCGAATCCCGCCGGGGGCAAAAGTGAAAGTTTATGAATAAAATATGTATACTCATAATGTACTTATTTAGTATTCCATCGCTATAGCTCTATTTTGGGGCTATAGATGTAATATAATTTTACTCTATAAAAAATGTTTGGTTACTCCTTACACAAAAAAGTGACTGGCGAACTAAATGTTAACTATAACCAAACCAAGCTTAGCTCACTACACAATTTTAATGTTTGTTTAATTTACACAACATAGTTCCTTATAACCTCCAGTTCGCTAGTCACTTTTTTGTAAGCAGTAGCCAGACGAGGCGAAGAAGATCGGCAAGACTTGGAGCGAGATCAAACGCGAAGCTCAAGACCGAACGCGATGAAGGACTGTTGTGGACGCGTTCAGGGTAACTAACGGTTGTGTGAATTGTTTTTATTGTAATTTTGAGAATATAACAGAAATTAACATTGAATAAAAGAGCCTTTATTGTGTCACAATTGTAGCGTGAAACAAATTAGGTCAGTAGCATATGAAATTACATATTCAGTGAAACAATCCGTTTAGCCGGCCTCACTGCTTCACAGCTTTATTTTTGAAATGTTCCCACTTATTACTTCATTCTGTTATTTATTGTATCCATGAATATGATTCGTACTTGTAATATTATCAGACATGGCACATAGCAACAATGTCTTTTTAGGGTCTAAATTAAATTCTGAAGAAGTATTTCAGCGTTTTCAGGGTGCAGCACAGCTAAAATCATAAATATTTTTAGGTACGTTAAAGCACTTATATTCAGAGCAGTAGACACGAACGAGTTTTCTTCAGCTGGCCCGTGAAACGATTTACTCGGTTAGTATTTTTTTTAATTGGTGAAGTATTAATAGATTTTAGTTTCCATTCTTAGCGTGATAGTTTGATATTTTTAACGTCTATTTAAAATATGGACCTAAATTTCTACAGATATAGCTATACCTACATAATTATAACTTACTAACCCGAGAAGTACACTTCCCAGGTTAAAGAGAAGTAGGTATGTAGTTTTACAATCACCATGAAAAATGGCTGCCTTAGGTTATACATTGTTTTAACTTTGTGTATGGACGGAGCGACATTCAACCTGTCATAAACTGTCGTGTAAAATTAAAATGAAACTGAACTTCAACAGTTTAGTGCTAATTAAGTTGGTTGCAAAAGGGTGCAGAAAAATATGAAATAGCATTAAAATTGCTAGCAATTCAGGGTAAGTTTGTAGGTTAAGCCATAAAATGCCTTCTTAGAACTCGCCATGGTAATATTGCAAATGGCACATTAGTATACTTAATGGATGCCTGAGTCCTTAGTTGTCCTTATGATCTAAATAAATATCCACACAGCTGTGTATTTTCATTTTCTTACGTCAGAGAGCCGAAGAAATGTACAGGGGAAAGCCATCAAGTCGCAAGACATCTAACCGCATTATCGGACGGTCGTTCGGAGCAGTTGTTTACCGCAAAGTCCGAAGGCTAAACACGAGGGCCAGTGCCCGGATTACTTTATCCTCGACGGTCACTTCCCTGACACTGTAACACCAATTATCACTGTGTTTTAGATAGTAACCTACATGAGCTTGCTTAGTTTAAGACGGCTACTGGCTTGCTGAACGGATAATCAGATTATTTGGAGAAAATAGAGAGAAAAGCGTTTATATCTTTTCACTGTTAAGCTTTTGAGGGTTAACCTTTTCTCTATATTCAGATGTAATAAAACGGCAGCGCGGCGGATAATTTACCTTCACAAAAAGACTTTTATTTAATTGAATCAGTATTTAAGCTGTAGTCAATCAAGTCGGATTTCATATGAAAAGGATTTAAACAAAAGTTATTTTTACAGTATGACGTCTGTGTTGTTCGGTTCACCCGGTGCGTACCTAAGCGATAAGCGATCTTCATGGGACATTTACATGTTTAAAGAAATATGCGCAGTTGGTATAGGAAATGTCGGTGTCGCGAAACACAATTTTGTACCTCATTATACCTCTCTGTGTTCAGTGGAGTGTCACTAAGGTTAAAGGATCTTCAAACGGACACGTGTATATGTTAGTAAACGTGATTACAGGCTATGTTACAGGTAATTATTGCTTTTCGTTATTTTCAGGAATCTATTTATATCTATAAAAGCGAAAGGTCACTGATTGACTGACTCACTCACTCATCACGAAATCACAGAAATTACAAGTGCTAGAAGTCTCTGCATGGGGGTTCCTTTTAGAACGTAGGTGCTCACTTAGATGGGATTTTGCAAAATTCAACAACTAAGGGGGTAAAACGGGATCCACGCGTAGGAAGTCGCGGGCGGCCACTAGTTTAGTATAAACTTTAACTTAGTTTATTGGTTACCTATCTGATTTTAGGTAAACTAAATCTATCGTAATAATTTAAGGGCTGATTTTTCAATCGTCGGATAACTTTTAACTGAAGAATAAGTTTGACACATTGACAGTTTCAGTATGGGAAATATGTCAACATGACAAGTTTATTCTGCAGTTAAAAGATGTCTGACGATTGATAAATCAGCCCTAAGAGGTCTAAAACGATGATGTAATTAGGTACTCTCGATTTGGGTTCAACATGTTAGAATACATTTTGACTAGAAGGGTGAACAACAATACCTATACTTAAGTAGCTCACAAGGATAAGAAAGAAACGATCTTATATTCGGAGTTCCTGCTCGTAAAGTAATCGTTTGAGGTAAGTACTGATAAAATTAAAGGGCAGGGTCTGGCCCGAGACATGGATCTATATGATAATACGCACCGTATAGTTTCGTGAACTCATTCGCTTGTTTCGTAATGTAATATTAAAAAACTTTGGGAATTTATGAGAATTAATCTTTACTTTGCGGACTACCATCTGTTTTAGTAACTACTTTCTCATTTAGCTCTTGTGATGAATCGCTGGAATTGTTTTAGGTTTATTGGATTTTATGGTGGAAATTTTTATTTTCATTGGACGAAAATAGTTTTAAGTGAACCAAACAGCTGTACTACTCAGGCTCTATATTTTTAACTAATCTATCTGTTTCATGATGATGATTTTATACAGACTTCATGTTTAGAAATAATCTTGCCCAATTCTCTAAATTTTTTTGACCTAAGTACAAAGTAAAGTACTAATATTTTACTAGGTAGGTACCATAAGGCAAGTTGACAAAGAGTACTTAATTGCTCAATAACGGTCAATAGGTAATAGCTGTCTTCTAATTATACCACTTGTAATATGGGAGTGTCTAAGCAGGTGTGAATATAGTCATACTCGACTGAGGTTGTTAGTAAAAATAAACGACCTAAATAATGAACCAGAGTAAGTATTAAAGGTACAAGGGCGATTATACATGCTAACGTACTTCCGCACGCTAGCCAGCGATATGAAACGTTTAATTTTGTATGAGTATTGTGGACGTATACTAATGCACAGTTTTTTCGGAACGAGAAAATATTGTTCGAATGGCAATTCAATATTCACAATGTTATGAGTTTATTTGTATTTTATAAATGGACCTAATCCTCTATCGTGGCAACTGGCAATCCTGGGTATAGGTAAGTAATCCCGCACAACTAAAACATTTGTTTGTTTGGCCTACTGACCGAAATGTATTTGATGATCCCCCAATCAATTTATTATTTTGTTAGTCCAGTCAATCTATAAATCATTTGTTGTGATGTGAGAGCTACATAGATTGTAGAGTTATTTAAACTTTTGATGCTACACTAGTTAAGAGATGTGCTAAGTGAAGACGTTCTGATATTACCTACTCACATAAATGTTTTAACGACACACGAAGTAGGTAGTAGTTCTTTCCAAAGTAAGCTAAGCAGAGTTTAAGCTTTGCCGACTAGACTTCAGGTAAGCATTTAAGACTAAGTTAAAAATACTCGGGCTCACACCGCACACATAAACATTTTTCGCCCTCAGTGAATTAGTATTGAGTTCTAAAGATTATGCGACAAAACTTTTCTGAGTCAAGCCGCGCGGTCTTAACGGAAAGCCTATTTTTGTTATTTTCGTCCAGTTTATCATTATTTTGAACTTTGCGACTCAACTAAATGGAATTTATAAGTAGCACAATTAGTTCGAAAGGTCACGGACCTAAGAATCTTATAGTTGAAAACTTTCAGTCGTTTAAAACAATTTCTCTGATACGTTGAAGGTACGATTTATGTGATTTATTGGGGTCAAATTGTTATTATGGCGGATATGGCGGCAATTTTAACGATCTGACGCGCGGCCCGGCCGGCCTATGGCTAGAAATAAATTAAACCACTTTCCAAGATTGTAATTTGTAACAACAGTTTAGTAAAATGCTTTTGTTATGGAACCTGTCTTAGGACTCGAATATAGTTACGAGTAGAAGCAATGTTCAAATTCTTGTTAGTTTGTTGGAAGAATGCGTAAATTACTGGGGATTGTGGACTATCTTTATCGTCAAATCAATTTCTATGTGCTGTGTTTTTTAATTTGAACCAAAAGCGCTGTAGCTACTAAGCTTTAAGCTCACACGAATGATTTATTGTGGATGATTTAAAGATATCACGACGCGTCGTGAACTGCAACCATTCTTAAATCTTACATCTAAAATTGGTAAGTACTTACACTTTTTCAAAATGATTAATCATGATTGTGATTTGTAGAGCGAAACCATTTTAAAAAACCACTACCTAACTGAAACAGTAGTCAATGAAAAATTTGATATTTTAGTATTTTCAAAATTTTCCACAAAATTTAGGTCTTGTGGTCGGTGTTAAACGGCGTCGGCGTACGCATTCTCGACATGTGTATTTTGTTGCAAGTAGGAAGCCGTGTTCCAAATATATTGATTTTATAACAAAAACGAGGGGTTGGTTGCACGGGGTCGATGCCCCTGTCACTGCAGATTCACCCCGCAATATTGGTTGGGGTTCCCGCGTCACTAATGGAGTACGGACGCCTAAAATATGAGGCCATTCTTCTCTACATACGTTGAAAAACAGTCGGATCCTCAGAAATCATTCCCGGGCTAAATCTAGCGTGCCGCTTTTGGTTAAACGGCTCCATAAACGTTAATACTTAAAGCTTTCGGAGATATAACTAACGTCTGAAGAGGTTTTTCGATTTTACTTCTATTTAGGTCGGGCAATGTACCGTTTTTATGCAGGACCAACTCGTATACGTCCCGTATATTGGCTAAATATTTTGAAAATAGCCCTACATTCTAAAAAATGTACTAAACTTTTTCTAAAAAAATATAACTGTATTTTTTTAGAAAAAGGTTAGTACAATTTCAATTGGAGATATTAAAAAATTAGCATCGCTTGTTTTATTTTTTCACGAATAAATACAACTTCTATAATGGATGACTGGAAAAACAAAAGAACGACATGAAATGTGTTCTCAAGACAATGGCCACAAGTTTTCTCATCGTCAAATGACGATGGCTCTTGTGAAACCAAGATCGGGTCGTATCGATTTTATCTAGGAAAATGGCAACGCTTTCAATGAGTTAATTAAAGTGCTACTTAACTAATATACACTCAACATCAAATAAACCGCACCTTCCGCGACGCAAACTTTAAAGATTTTCTTCTGACACAATCATGGTACCCCAACAATATTGGTGTTATTTGAAAGCCCAATAAATATCCTTAAAGAAAAATACATTTCATTTCTAAATAAATGATTAACATATGTGACTTGAAAATAGACCTCACTTTGGGCTCACCTCTGGGATCAATTAGACCAATTTTTATGGTTATAAAACCAAATAAAGATCTCACGTGTCCTCTTTAACAGATGGATAGCGATTAATCCCAACTTAACAGTTTTATAGTCATAAAAAATGGCTATAGCGTAACTACCTATTTTTTGAAGAAGTGACTCTGGATCCTTGTAAAGACACATTTTTGGGGTAAAAACCTTTCCTTTAATGAAATGAAGTTTAGAACTAGGCTTTCAAATGGTACCAATGTTGGTGGGAAGTGGGGATGCATACGTTTGATAAGTGCTTGTCGCGGGAGGTGCGATTTATTTGATGCCGAGTGTAGTTCGGTCACGTACCTATTAGAATTCAAAAGAAATTTATTTATTCATAACGTTATTTTTGGGGGGAATAGTGTGTTATAATAAAATTTTGCCTTTCACAGATCAACATGCTGCCGAGCAATTTGTAAGAACTTCATTAAAAATGTACATGAAAAGTTCCCGGTATTAAAGTCTTAAAATACTTATTTACTTCAAAAGTGTGAAAATTAAATAAATAAATAATATTAAAAGGGGTCGTTTTCCGTAATAAATTGTTACTTTCCGTTTTGACATCAATTATTGATTTAAGTATAGGCTCTAAAAAGATTAAAATAAGATATAAATTCTATCAAACCCATCAAAATATCACATTACTCAATTTATATGACTAAAAGGTTGTCGCGAGAGCAATAATAATGTGTCTAACTTAAAGCAATTTATAGGTGACTGAGAAAGCAGTCTAGTCTCGTAATACCTACATTTGACAGCCGAAACTAACATGTGAATAAGTTTCTAACTCAATTCTGCAAGGCTGTGTTTTAGGTTGACTGCAAGCTTGTGACCGTAACTGAAATTCCATTAGTATTAATTTATACAGGGTGTTACTTTGCATTCTTGCCATATTTACAGAGGTTACTATATTACTGATACTGAACACAAATCCGTAAAAAAATAATGCCCGAAAAAATTTTTTTTTTAATCTTGAGTATTTTATTTTATCGACAATCTGTTAAACACACCACTAATTATCGTAACGCATGCACATCACTTGTTGGCGATGGAGACTTTTTTACTTTTTATTGTATTTTTAAATATCTATTGCAATCTATTGTCTTTAAAATGTCTTTTTGACACTTGTAAAAAACTGAGAAATCCATCAAACACAAATCACGTTATAAATAATACAAAAATGACTGAAGTGTATTCAAACAACGAATAATTTAATCAAAATGGTGCTTGGAGTGTCTGCAAGACGTCTTAGACGAAATGCTTGATGACGTACCCTTAGCGTTACACCAAATGCTCTACTACCAGCAGGATGGTGCTCCCCCACAATAAGGACGTCAAGTGCGCGAATAATACGTTTGGTGAACAGTGGATTGGACGAGGGGTCCAGTAGCTTGGCCACCACGATCCTCGGACCTGACACCAATGGATTTTTGGAGTGACTTGAAACGACTGGTATGCGCAGAAGAGATAAACAGTGTAAACGCGTTACATGAAAGGATTGTTTTAGTGAAACTGTGATACAAAACGTTTATGTGTTGCGAAAACTAAAGCGAAAAACCTACGCTTCGCCGTGCTAGACTGTGCCTTCATCAGAACAGAGGACACTTTGAACACTTACTTGCTTCGCAGTACGTAAACTTTGTAAGTAGGAACTTATGAATAAATAATTAATTGTGAATAAGGTGATTTCATTTCATACTTAATTTATTAATTTGTAAAAATAGGATACAATGTTGTAAATTAATTGAAACCCTATTAA
The DNA here is from genome assembly GCF_963855985.1 of Ostrinia nubilalis. Lineage (NCBI taxonomy): Eukaryota > Metazoa > Arthropoda > Insecta > Lepidoptera > Crambidae > Ostrinia > Ostrinia nubilalis. The sequence continues at coordinate 8,839,991 of NC_087093.1, forward strand.
TTATTACGTATTTTTGACGGAACTAAGCCCGTAAAGTAGAAAGGAAAATCTGAAATCAACTGAAGAGTATTTTAAAATAGTTATTATGACTGGATAAAAAGGCTGGTACCCAAAGCCATAAAATTAAGAACTAGGCCACGCCCACTAGGTTTATTCCACTTGCACCTGTAGAACGTGCAAGACAAAATTGGTTTATTCCAATTTGTACTGAAAAACCAAATTTACTAAAATCTTAGTGTACTTTCTTTAGTGTGTGTAGTCTCTTGTTTATCTTAAATAATAGGTATTGTTACCTACTTTTATCTCTGTGAATATGGCAAGAATGCAAAGTAACACGGTGTATACATAAGTAGGTAAATAATTAAAGTAACTATTATACCTACTGAATTTGTTATACGTATAAACAAGCACTGCGGCATCTTATTTTATGTCAATTCTGATGAGCTGTCAACTATACAAAATTATATGAGTTTTTAGTTTGAAAACTAACTGACAACCGACAGATCTGTTTCGCGGCTGTACGTCCGTAGTTGCGGTTGCAGATTCGATTTCGGCTAAAGCTAATGTTAAGTGATGAGTATGACGTGATTCACGTACAATGTACATGATAATCATATTGGGATAACGTAAATCATAATTAGTGTTTCAGACAGAATAGTCTACTTAATACTTTTAAAACACAGCAAAATTTTCTAGATGTTCAAGAGTCATCGACATCTCTTTTTACTAACATTATGTGAAGTCTCTGAACCGTGAACCGCGTTGGCCTATTTGGCTGCAAGAAGTTGAAAAAACGTGTGAAAAACGCTGTATTAGCATCATATGCGAGGAGCCTTAGCTAACTAATAATCCTGGGGCCAGGGTTCGTCTGACCGCAGCGCGGAGGTAGGCGGCGGCACGAGTATTTAGGGTTAGGTAAAGATTGATTCATCTTAAAACAAAACATATAGAGAGTCGTAAGGGGCACGAGCTTTATTACTTTCATTTATTATGTTGTTTTCGATTCAGATTACTAGTTCGTTAATGCATAGGGCATGATCAAATATTTTACTCGTATAAGTATATGTATAGCATGGATAGATAATTGAACCACTGTTGATGTTCCGTCGTTCGTAAATACCGTTATTTTTTAACTTTTAAGCGAAAATAGGTAAACATTGCGTTTGTAGGTCTGTACCGAAAACAACAAAAAATGTAGATCACAGTAGGTACTATGCTAGTAACCTAAATTGTTGTATTGCGTTTCGGCGGTACCGAACATGAATACCATAGACGCAAACAGTGCTATCGCAAAGCGCTTGGCACCCGGTCTCCCTGTTACAGTTTGTTCCGACACTGCACGCTCCTAACCCAGTTTAGCGTTTCAGAACGACTTGTGACAGCTTTGATGGTTACTACGCCAGCTCTTCTAGTATTAGGCGGATATGGTGGCTTTCCGATTCAGGCTCCCATTTACTAATAGTATTTTTAACTTTTTGCGCGAATTTAGGTTGGGCACTTTAGTTACATGTGGTTTCTCTTTATTGCGTAACGGTTTTTGTTGTAAGTATAAATGTTAGTGGTAAGCATCAGAAATATGTAACGCCCTCAACGTTACAATTTATTCCAGTTATGTAATTTTGTATCGTACAGAACTTAGGCCATGGTCACCACAGAGTGCTGTATAAACCTAGAGATATAATAGAATCACCTGGACAGTTCTAGAAAGGTCAGGCTATGTTAGAATTTTATAATTAGGTACCTATACCTATATTGGTTCTGAATTCGACGCAAGCCAGATGAGTAGAGCGTCAGTAAAGTTTGACACCAATAAATGCAAAAGCTCTCGCGACGAGAGAAAATTGCGCCACAATCATTCTTTGTGAAAATGTACAACTATGGAATGGGTACTTTACATATTTATTGCACAGTGAAGAGTAAAATAACTCCCCGTTGACTACGTATGACGCCGGGCATATAAGATCCTGCAACCTGTATTGTATTTTTCGGTTCCTTTTCAGCCCGAGTGGCGACTAAGAGCTACCTCCATTTTGTTTTTTGGTCCAACCTCTACACAGCCCTTTGTGTTTCGGCTTTGAGTTCAAAGCTTTTGTGTGTTTGCATAGATGCATCGAAGTAATTAAAGCTACATGGTAAAATATTTAAAGACCTTTTTATCGCGAAAATTAGTCCTATTAGAAAACAACGACAAGTCTTTTTTCTGAGAAAATACGGGCAATAAGTTATGAAATGGCTATCATTATTGCAATGATAAAAATATACTTTTATAATTAATTATATTTTTTTTATTTAATAGTTAAAAATAGTTCACATAAGTATTTCAGTACCTAAATATACAATGTTCAGCTAAAAAATAAAGAAAATTGGTATTTCGACCACAATACGATACTTCATTTATGTTTTTTGGAACAAATTGAGTTGGTTGGGTCATTTAGTTTTTTCTTGGTTGTGCCTTTGTTTTAACAGGGTAAGTTCAGGGTAGGTTCAATTATTGATCATTATACGTACCTTTTTACCCCGCTATCGCTACAGCTACCGGTCCCCATCGCGCGTAGTTACGGCAAGGGAGCAGCCCTTGTGATATGTGAGACATTGCTGAGAGGAGGGCGCATACCAGACACGCTACAGGCGAATCAGGGAAGTAATACAAGTATATACTTTTGTTAGTATCATTGGTCAACCTGTGTCTTGACCAAAAATCTACGAAATGTTGTCTCTGACTTAGAGCATTTTTCAGGCAAATCGTTTGAACGAAACAAATCCATGAAACACGGTAAAATCTTTCATTATATTTCGACCACAACACGACACTTCATTAGTATGTTTTTTGGAACAAATTGGTTGTGCTTTTTTTTCAACAGGATAAGTGTTCAATTATTAATAATTTTGCTACAGTTACCGCTCCCCGTCGCGCGTAGTAACGGCAAGGGAGCAGCCCTTGAGATATGAGACATTGCTGGACATACCAGACACGATACAGGCGAAGCAGGGAAGTAATACATGTATTTTAGTACCTACCATTATTTGAATTAAGTCAATCTGTGTCTTAATCAAAAACCTACAAAATGTTGTCTCTGACTTCAGATACAGCTAAAGAGCCACGAAAAGAAGAAGACAGCTAACGAGCTTTCTGTTACGTTATGCTTTTTTGATAGCATGAGTTCAGTTCAGACACGTAGAACACTTTCACAAAATAAGGATGGCATGCGAGACCCTTCATTATTACGTCATACTGAGTTGCCAGAATTTGGAACAATAAGATACAATTTATCAGTAGCAAAAATACTAAAACCTACACTGGAATACTTCTATGTACTATGTTGTGCGTTTACCAAAATTATGATTACGTGACTGAAGCGAAATCATTATTATAATACCTAACATAAATGTACCTAATTAATAACAGGCATAAATTGAACCTATAGTTCAAGTTAGGAAATTAATGTTTTGGAAACTAGCCCGCAACAACTTTCAGGTTAATCTAAAATGTTTGATAGGTTTTTGAACTACGGGGCAGATTCATACGCCTATTAGGGCTGGATACTGGAACTTTTTAATTGTGTTAAAGGATTTTAAATCAATCTTCATTTAAACATTAACTAAAGACATCCGGTATAATTATTGCGCCAAAGTCCGGTCACGCTAATGCATAATTATAATCTTAATGACGTAATTTAATTGTTTCCTAAAGGGGGGATAATAAATTCAATAAAACACACTATCTTTTATTTGTGTGTTATTATTTATTTATTATAATTTACTTTGAGCGTTACATTATCTAGTTCGATTCATCACTCAGCCGTAGGTAGAGTCTATCTTAATTAAAGCCATATTAGGAGCCCCATGCGACTTTGTATGTCGTCATCATGTGAATAAGTAACTCCGTCGCTTCAGAGTTAAGCGGAGATTTTTTTGAGAATTTCTACATTGGCATTTAGTGTAAATGAGTAAGTAGGGCAGACTTAGCACACAGTTGGGTAAGCGGGAAATCGAAATTGATGAGAGATTTTCTACATAGAAAATTATATAAAACACTGTGTCTTTAAGTACAATGGGGTGAATAAATAAGTCAGTATTGTTCGCAAATAAGCGAAATGAAAGGGTGCGAAGTAGCGTCAGGAGCGCGACGCGGGCGCTAACTGTGACCACGTCAGGTATAAATAGCTTACAATATGCTACAAATATGGTAAAGTACTTACTAATAATCGTATTTCAGTACATTCTAAAAAATAATAATTTCAAAGTGATTGGATGTAGATCGATTACTTCATAAGAGAATTCAGTTAATTGCAACAGTTTGCAATAATGTAGCTTAATCTGTATACCTATTCAATTCCATTGTAACTGAATTTTCAGTATTCAAGCTCGAGTCTCAGAAGTTAGATGGTTTATATTCTAGAAAGTTTTGCAATTCGTTTCAAATATTTCGTTCGTTTGCTTTATTTCGAATATTGGCCTGACGTGTGGTCCGACGATTAAAAGCATAAATGAATAAAACGGCCACTATTTTAGTTAACACTGTTTTAGGGTTCAGCACAAATATGAAAAAATAAAAAACCTCATACTTCAAACATACTTACTCTTATTAAGTCCTTGACTGCCGAGTCACTGGACACGATAGAAATTTTATTTTTCTAGAATCTAGACTCACCGATGAGCCGTGTGGTGTCCAACGTGTTAAATAGGAAATATTAGAAGAATAGAAGTAAATAACGCTCTTCTTTTCATGGATAAGGGAAAATAAGGCTTAGAATGTACATACCGCAAATATTACATCTAAGTACACTTTTTTATCCACTGGATTTTTTATGTAGAAATCAAGTGAGGAGGTAAAAATGTACGGAATCAGCACATGAGTACAACCCGAACTTTGGCAATTTTTTTATTATTTGTACGCTTCGTTTTAGCTAAAATATAAATGGCTTTCGACAGTCACCGGTAAAAAATCAGCACTCACCCGAAATGAAAGGATGTTCGGATCTGACCCCGAAAATAGACACGATTTGGATGAAATGTGAGTATAATTCAAAGGAATTGTGACTGTCCGCCTGAAGTAGCTTTAGGTTGTTATATTACGAAACATTCGTTCTGTTTATTGCTTAACATTTTTCTTTTAGTAATGGTACGGAATGGGTACAGTAACGTTATGTCCAAACATATTAACAATTGTCATTAAATATTTTTGTATTTAATTAGATTGGGTAACGGCGCACACGTATTTTAATGCTTAATTATCTTGAAAGACGAAAAAGACGAGCAATGTTAATATTTTTGAATGGTAGAAGATAAAAATTACGAAGGATATTAGGTAATGAAATAATCGAGATAATTATGTATACTTGTATTTACCTGCTAATAAACACATTACCACTCCTTTGCGTCGCGCAGTCGGGTAAAAAGGAGTCATCAATGTAGAGTGTGTGTGATTTTATAATCTAAAGTTCAAGGATTTAACGTTTTGATATCTAAGTATTAGGCATTTTCCTTCTTCATAGCCGCAACAACATTTACTGTCTTTAAAATACACAAAAAAGGCCAACAAATAATAAAAAATGTCAATTTTTGAAAAAAATCTGCTTAAAAATTCGTGTTTTTTTGGTTATTTGATAAATTTCTCCAAAAAATGCCCCCATAACCGGTAGTTTTTATTACTTTGTATTATTCTCTATCGTATTACCTTCGTAAAACCAAAAATCGCATGTCTCTATCCCTATCACAACGTTTGCAATGATCGTTTGAACTAAGCCTCTCCGGGCGCGCCATTCAACGCTTCGTTAACAACAAAACTGAAAATGGCTCTAGATTTGTAATTTTGATAAAGACAAGTTAGATTTCAAATAAAAACAAAATATTTCGAAGTAAAATAAGCATTTTAGTTAAAATTAAAATTGTCTCTACCTGTAGCGGAGAATAATGTTGTGGCAGGCCTTTGTTCAAACGATCATAGCAAATGTTGTGATAGGGATAGAGACATGCAATTTTTGGTTTTACAAAGATAATACGATAGAAAAAAATAGAAAGTAATAAAAACCACCGGTTATAGGGGCATTTTTTGGAGAAATTTATCAAATAACCAAAAAAACACGAATTTTTAAGCAGATTTTTTTCAAAAAGTATCATTTTTTATTATTTGTTGGCATTTTTTGTGTATTTTATGTATTAGTTTAGTATCGCCTGTTATTTTGCATTATTACTGTTTTTATTTTATCAGGATATACCGCTTAGGTTAAAAGTTATTACGTTTTCTTTACAACAAGTACCTAATTGGAAGAAAAAAAATTATCTAAAAAATTAAAAAAAAATCTCAAAAATTTTTTGACCTCTTTTTTGTCGATAAAAATAGGTCTAGTTTCATCTATTTTCATATGTACACTTTAACGTGACTCACACTGTAGTGGTTAGTATCAGGTTTACTTTGCTCAAAGCTTGTCTTTAACTTGATTAAATGAAACAAAGCTCTTAAATGTAAGTAAATCATGTTCTCAGTATGCTACTACAGTTGCTGTGAAACTAGATGATCTCTCAAGGTAAAGTGATATATTTAGTTGCGGCAACACTACACTAATTACGTAGAAATTCTTGATATAGTTTAGGGGTGGCCAAACTATTGACCTGTGAGGTCTACTTATGCTCGAAAATATTTCTTGCGGTCGACTGCAAGGTACAGTTTAGAAGAGTGAAATAAAAAAAAAATCATTTTCAATCATTCTGTTCAGTTTTTTAATTCTCGCGGGCTACCAAAATCGTCTTCCCGGTCGACCTCTTGGCCGTCACTGATATAGTTTATACATAATATTATTGTAGTCAAGCGTTCTTTGCTTACCTGTTGAATTATTCATGAAAACAGAAGGACGTTACAAAAAGCCAAGGTAACTTAGGCGATACTATTCCTAGAACAATTAAGATGTTTTGAAATACTTTTAGCTTTTTTGCAGAATTTGTTTATTCTAAAGCCGACTAAGTCCTTATTATAAGAAGATAGAATAGAAATTTAAAATAAAATTTAAAATTATGGCAACTTATCCAAAACGTGCGCGAATGTAACTAGGTGGCTTTGGCGCTAGGTTAAGTGCCAAATCCTTACATGCCACTTATACATATAAACGCCTATAATGGGCACATGTATATATTTACAGTGGATATTATAGTCCATTTTTCGCCGAAACGAAAGAAACAATAACATTTACTTGTGGTAATTGCGTCATAATGTGGGCTAATAAGTCCCAACGCCCGCCGCGCTCTAAATGTTCCGCGGGTTTAAATAAATGTACATTTGTACAATCATTACCGCAGTCTTTAATTATACCAGTGAAAAGCTTTATCAGAACACGCTTACTTCATTATTTGAAAAACTGGGTATAGCCGTTTGGATCGCTTTTGCACAGTGGAATAGATGGCCTATTCGTATTTAAATCGTTTGATGTTTGTATTGGCAAAACCAGTGTGTTGTGCGTGCGAGGGGAGTGAAAAAATAAACTAATAGAATGTGCCGATTTTATTTTCGGGAAAAAATACTTCTAGGCAGATCTGAGTTACCTACACTGTTAAAGCTTTTGCTAACAACAACACTCTTCTCTTCCACCTTAGGCTTTTATTTGTTTCGTTTATTTGTAAGTATATGAAAAATATTATGTAAAATACTCGGAGTGTTTGTTTGTGTAACGTTATATTAAACCATTTTATAAATAGGTAGTAGAAAAATAAACCGAACTTGGTAGAGGCTATCGGTAACTTTATGTCGCAAAACGTGATCATACATAACACTAGGTGTTAGGTTTTAATTAAATAATACCTGCTTAGAAAAACATTCAGTTAGCATTTCAACAAAATGTCAGCAGTAAGTGGGGAAAAAATGATCGTCGACTGTTCGGCGATTTGCAAAACTTCTAGAATGCCAGAAAAAATATTCTTCACGGCAACATCTTAACAACTTTTCCGTGTATATTTCGCTTTCCCGCTTTGTTTTGTAAATGTTGAATAAAATGTACATTTTCATAAGAATGTTTGCACAAAGACGGCGTTTTGACGGTTTATGTAAAGTGGATATTTAAGCCAATCTTGTAAGTAGACACTGCTATTCACGTAATGAGAACTACATCTGTTTCAGCCACTTTAGAACTAATTTTCTTGTAGAGCTTTTTGTGTATAAAAATCAACAGGCAGGCAATGTATCCACATTTAAATCTCCAACGACGTACGGATGTATGTACATGTGTAAACGCTAAACCGTTTAGCATTACGGCGTATTTTTACAAGTATCAATAGGGACGGACAAGTGGAGTGCAGCGCTCAGTGAGCGTTTCATATGTAAATGCCGCCGTAATCTGCTCGAGTTGCCGGCGAGTCGACATCGATCGTCGATTGTTCGCCGCTTCAATCCAAAACTTCTCGAGTGCTTCAGAATATTGTACAGCAGCAATACACTTTAAAACTTTGCGTGCACTTTTAAAGCTTTTCAGATCAGCCTATCCAATAAACATCAGCTACGAGCGCTACGAGTATAATAAACATTTAATCAATTTCAAGCAATGTAGTTTTGTAAGAAAAAGATTCAAACATGCGCTGAAATGATATTGCATGTCCTGCGTTACATAATATTATCTAAGTAACTAGATGTTTTTGCTTAGTAGGGATTTTCTTAGATCGTAATAATGGGTACCTAATGTAAGGAAATGAGTACCTAGTCTTACTTTAATACGTTAAGCAAAGTTAATAAGATACTAAAATCCGGAAAGATAATTCCATTCCATATTATAATTTATGTAGGCTAATATAATTAATTACTGATGCCCTATAAGGCCAGTAGTCTGGGCTCAAACTACGCAATGAGCTTTATGTGATGGGCAGGAGCTTATTGGATGTCTGTCTTAATGTATGCAATGTGGTTGTAGCAAACTAGGACATAGGACCTAGTTTACTAATCGTACCAAGTAGACCTACGATTACATAAAATATGCCACAGTGTTTAGATTGATGAGCCAGCTGTCGTCTCTACCTATTAAAACCTTTGAACATTTTAATCTAGTATATTTATTTTTCAACTTTAAATTAGCGTCCTTAACGTTTCATTGACATAGTTTAAAACTTATGTTTTAATAGACAAGCTCTTATAAATTTCCCTGAAAAGGGCATTTTAAAATTGTATAGTGTACATTTCTATGTAAAATCTGTCCTATTTCAACTAAACGGAAGTCGAAGAATTACCCAGTCATATCTGTGTGCTTTTGTGTGCTTTTCTGCTTTCGTTTCCTCTAACATTTAAGGCGGTTACACACCACAATTTATTCTAGTGCCACAAATGTGTCAGCAATTATACTGTTTTAAAGTTATCGCACTGTGACTGGTGACAAACGACTGATTAAATAAAAGCAATCTAAGCTTTTTCTGCATTTATGCATGGTTTTTTTTGTGTCGAAACTGTGATTGTTCGGTGTTTAAAATGGCACTTGTATTTTGGTAGACAATTAACGATCGTATCGTTGCTGCATTATCATGACTGTATCGTTACGAAAGTGTTGCAATAAGTCACAGTGTGTGAAGGCCTTTGTACGTAATGTGACAAAAACAAACATTCTTTGCGGCCGATGCCATCCTGTGCCTCGATATCATGCTCGCAATTGTGAGAACGTTCGATAAAGGTCAATTACACTTTGTATGTTAGCACCACGAGCAGCTAGAAATACTGAGTTTATTTAAAATTTTCTAATTTTAGCTTACTATCTAATGTATCCTAATACATAAAATATCCTGTATTAATTAGGCAATTCTAGGAATAATTTTATGATTGAGCAGGGTATTGAAATCGATAGCTTATCATTAATTGTCATCTAAGTAATCTTGTTCCCCGTAATTTACACAATGTAGGGATTTTATGTTTACACGTGACTTACAATGTTAACGTATTTTGTTAATTTCTAGGAATTTTCCGATATCGCATGAACCCCGAGCTTATTCAGCACACAAATACCGAATTTAATTAGGGTTTCTTATTACTTGCAAAGTATGGGAATACATAAATAATAATTTTAGGTAACAAAAGGAAAAAAAAATTATTGTCTCCATGGAACAGTTTGGTATAAACGTAATTCTTCTTGTGCTGTGTGCTAATTAATATCTTGAATTCATCTTTATTCTTTTATTTTATGACACAAAACTGTGACAGAGCAGGTGTCGCGCTTCTGCTTTCTTAATTGATAAGTTTTTATTATTAGAAAACTATTTTTATTTTTGTCGTTGATTGAGACTTATAACATCTGCAATTGTTATTTTCGATGCTGCGTTAATTAAAAAAAAAACGGAACTATTTTTGAATCACCGCAGTATCAGCAAAAGTCGATCGATTCAACAATCAGTGCATCACGCGTGTTATGCGCAAAGCGAGGCAGGTGTTATTTTATCAGCGGCGGGCGGGACCGTTGCCCTCACTTCCGCCCTTATCTAAGTTTACTTACCTTGCCTGGGAACAGCCAGCGCCTCGTCAGCTGTGTCCGCACTCCGCACTGATACGGCACTCCAGACGAAGTTTAACTTACAATCAAATCGATACTCCCATGTAGGGGCGAGAACTCCTCAGATTGCCTGAAAAATGGACCGCACGTGGAGTTGATTTGCGTCGTGCGTGCGTCACACAGGGCATATACAGGGGGGATTTTGTAATGGCATCTGGAGGGAAAGTACCTACTCTTGATATTGTAGTAAAAAAAAAATTGCTCAAAAAACATTCCTTATTTTTGAGAAGAAATAGAACTGGATTCAATGATTTTCAAAAATTTGTTTGCCACACCCGGGAATCGAAACAACTAAAATTATTTGTTCAAAATTACACCTGTATTTTTATTGCATCGACCGTTAGGGTTAGGTTTAAGCATGAAATTTGAGTAAAAGTTTCTATCTACAGTATTAAGAGTAAGTACTTTCCGTGCCACCTGGAGGGCATTACAAAATCCCACCCTGTATAATAGATGCGTAACATTCATATTCGGTGACATCTAGACCTAAATAAGCAATGAAGCATAACTACGTCAACCAGACCATTAATATAAACATAATATACAAATGATATGAGTATTGTGCGAGAGTCGAATCTGCGACCCCTAATATTAATAAAATAGGTAGTTCAGTATGCAAACTGCCAGACCAAACGGTCGTCTAAATTGAGGCAGTCAATTTTCTACGAATCAAAATGATATTTTGTGTAACGGACTAATCCTAATTTACTGATTCGAAATTATTCTCTGATTTTAGGTGGGATTTCAACGAGAGGCTGTCTGGTGCAGACTACGAGGCCTGTGGCAACCACTAGGCCTCAGGCTTCGACGTATTATTGATGTATGTTTGATACCTAAATGCCGTACTGCCCTTTGTCCGCTAAACCCGTGTTGGTAAATCGCGGTTAGTTAACCATATTACCTGTTCCTGAATTAAAGTTACGATATTCTAGTCACAAAGGTAGCTTTGGTGATTCAAAGGACAATGCCCAAAAGTGGTCCAAATGTCCACCACTAATGAGACCTATATTGGCTTATAGTCCATTAAATAGAGATTAACTTTCAGTATGGGACGAAAAAAAAATAAGCTGTCAGTAAAAAGTTATGACCGTATGAAAACTTGTAGTAGTTTACGCACTAATCTCAGGAACTACTGGTCCGATTTGAAAAAATGTTTTTGTTATGGATAGCCCATTTATTAAGGATGGTTTTATGTTATATAACATCACCCTACAACCAATAGGGGCGGAGCAGCTACCACCCGACCATAATTGAAATATTGTTGTCTTTCTTCTGAGCTTATTTTTTTTCTTTTAGCGAGAATCTAACACGGCACACTAAGCGACATGACATAACATGCATAGATTAATCCAAAATGTGCGATGGATAGAATGATATCAAGAACATTAATTTTTCGGATGAAAAGGTAAAAAACATGACTTTTCATTCAGTCATAACTTTTTACTGACAGCATATTTTTGATTGCGGTTTGGTTATAATGAATTGGTATTTAGTAGACTATTTTAGGTCTCGTTAGTGGTGGACATTTGGACCACACTCCATACATTTTTGGTCATTGTCCTTTATTTTCAGGATTACATAATTACTTAATTGATTGGTAGAAGTTGGTTAAGTATTCATAGGAATACCTTATAATTTTATAGAAATTGATTGACCAGTTTAAACCAAACTAACTTTGAGGCTTTTCAGAATAAAAACTATGTACGCACAGAGGCAAGCAAACTTCAATTCACGTAGAATCGAAATGCGAACGTAGACAATTTTTATTTGTCACAATAATCGATAAATGACTGTTTGTCGATAACAAAAACAATCTACGCTAGCCTCGCGGTATCACAAAATCTAATTATTTAGCTCGATCACAAAATCACAATCGACTAAACGAGTTGTAGATACTCGTAAGTGTCACAAATTAGTGTGCATATTACAATACAGAAAAACATTATAAGTAAGTACTCGTATTTGGTTTATTCATACTGGTGTAAATTATCAAAGGTAATTCACCTTTTATAGGTTTGTCAAATTAATTTCTCACACACAAGTCCAATCAGTACAAAACTAAAACACTGTCGCTTGTTTTATGACAGTTTAATTGACCCGGTGTGTTGTGTAAACTTAACAGCTTTATGAGTTTACAATGTAATTAAAGAGTAAGGTAACAAAAACATGAACTAGGTGAACTTACGTGATGCAATTTAATCGTATACTATGTACCTACTTAAATACTACATAATACTTAAAGAGCGCTTGGAAGGAAATTTGCTAATCATTTTGTTACACGAAAGGTCATCGACTCGACTATCCACGAAAATTTCTTCAGAGAAAGCTGTTTGTTACATTTTTACAGAGTGACGTCAACTACAGTGGAATGAACATTTTCTTCAAAACTTGTGTATTAAATGCTATAATTCTGCCAATACATCGTGTGAAATGTTGTAGGTAGGTAAGTATCTAATGATTAGTGGCTAAAGTAGACGCGTTACGTTTCGATTCGATGATTTCATTAAATAAGGATCCTGTTTTGTATTTGTCACTTTCTAAAATTAGCTAATTATATCGCGTTAGGCCTCCTCAACTTAGTGTCGTTTAATGTCGACTTTGTTTACGTGAAAACTATTTTTGGAGTGAAGTGAGCCTAAGCTCCAGACTAAATTCCAATATTATTTTTCATTCTGAGAATTGATTTTATACTAAGAAATAATATACCTGAGTAACTGTGAATAAGTAAGTATCGATAGTTACTTACGTATGAATTGGTTAAAATCACTTCACAGATTATGGCTTGGCAGTCAGTGTCACTAAGGCAATATTTTCCTAGGTGTAGGTAGGTACTTACCCTGCCCGGGGATTGAACCTAAAATCTTTGACCCAAGAGGGTTCAGTTATCTAGCAACTTGTTCATGGAAGAGCAAGATATAAAGTCAGTATCACATTAGTATTATTATAAGTATTTTATAGTTGCAAAATCGGGGACCTGAGAAGAGATGATGAGAGAGAAAGATGTAATAAAAAATTAGGAAGTAGCTAGAATTTATAAAATGTACCAGTATACATTAATATTATATGTATCTATAATATACCAATCAACTACCTTTGTTTCGTGAACGTTAACATTTTATACATTTTGTAGGAAACTGGCAATAAACATTCTAAAGTCAACAACTTTTGTTAAATAAATTGGATAATATGTTCTCCACAAAATCGCCGTTTGATGTTTCCGCATATCGAAATCAATTCATACAATTATCTCACTTATTTTCCAGGAAATCCTGCTTTCTAGATCATATTTCACGATCAGACCGCTGAAATAATGGGAAAAAGTAAATAAAAAAGGTATTACAAAATTAATGAAACCAAATTGTTACTTGTAAAGCTGCAGAGTGGTTATTAAGCTTTTCCTATTTGCAGAAAATAATAGTAGTCCAGTCAATAAAGCATTATAGATGGAAAACTGTAGAACACAATTTCTGACTTCAGGACTTTATTTAGACTAGTCAGGAGGTGAACATAGCAAAAGTCCCCGCCCTTAGCCCTTGAGCCGGCAGGGAGAGGGGGGTTTAAAGGTGCCACTTTTCGGTTTTTCGCTTAATCCTCGGAAACTATGCGTCCTAGTGACATGACTACTATGAACCAAAAAAAGCATATTCAATTTGCTACAGATGAGATAGTCAAGTTTTTCTATAAATTGTATAGTTTTCGCGGCATCTGCTCTAGAAGGTGTGTAATATTGGAAATTTTATTTTTGTCTTACATGTTCCCATCAGGAGAAAATCGACTAAACCAACATTGGGCAATCATTCTAGACATGAGGGAGCATGTTAAGCCTAGTTCCAGCGAGGGGACTACACCGTGCGTATATTTAGACGAATCACTTTGAGCCACTTTTGACTCCTCATCACTCAAAAACTACTGTGCATTAACACTTCAAATTTAGCTCATGTGTTGAGACTTGCAAGATATACATCAGTTTCAAATTTCATAAATATGCCTCAAACGGTTCTTTAGATATTGACGTCCAAAAATCTACATGTCTGACCTATAGACCAAATTCTAACCACTTCCAGATGACCTCGAAGGTTCAAACTTGGCATCCAGAAAGGTAGTTAAGTAAATACAAAGGAACAAATAAAAAACCAGTAAATTTTAACATTTCACATGTGATAGATAGATAGTAGTGCTCTAAATATCGATTTTTGAACGTCAATACCTAAATAACCGTTTGAGGTATATTTATGAAATTTGAAGCTGATGTATATCTTGCAAATCATAATACATGAGCCAAATTTGAAGTGTTAATGCACAGTAGTTTTTGAATGATGAGGAGTCAAAAGTGGCTCTAATTGGTTCGTCTAAATATACGCACGGTGCAGTCCCCTCCATGGAACTAGGCTTAACATGCTCCCGCATGTCTATAGTGTTTGCTCAATGTTGATTTAGTCGGTTTTCTCCTGATGGGAACATGTAAGACAACAATAAAATTTCCAATTTTACAGACCTTCTAGAGCAGATGCCGCAAAAACTATACAAGATATAGAAAAACTTGACGGTCTCACCTGTAGCAAATTGAATAAGCTTTTTTTGGTTCATAGTAGTCATGTCACTAGGACGCATAGTTTCCGAGGATTAAGCGAAAAACCGAAAAGTGGTACCTTTAAACCCCCCTCTCCCCGCCGGCTCAAGGGCTAAGGGCGGGGACTTTTGCTATGTTCACCACCTAACTAGGCTAAATAAAGTCCCGAGGTCAGAAATTGTGTTCCACGGATTTCTCTCTACACCGTCGTTAAGGCATTCATTGACTGGACTATAGTCGGAAATGAATCCGAATATCGGGTGGACAGCACGCTATTCAATAATTTGTACTTTTTGCGAATTTCATGAGTGTGTCTATTTATAGGTAGGTATGCCAGCCTACTCAATATTTAATTAAGTAAGTAACAAGTCTATAACCTATAGTAAGTCTACCTATTATAATCACAAACGTAAACTCGCGAAAATCTCTGGATCTATAGGCTGGTAGAGATTCAAAACTAAATCAGATTTACATAACCACGTCCTAGTTTACATTTGCATGCAGTTATTAGTTTTGGCCTATCAAATAAATCAATCAAGCGACGCTTATTTCAGTCCTCGAATATTTTCGATAGGCCTATGGAAAAATGGCTCATTGGAAGCTGATAGCCGGTTTATTTACTTAGGTATTATCTGATTTATAAGTAGAGTTTCTAAGTATGCACTATTAAACATATGTATGTATTCTATGTAAAGTTGGCAAAACCACAAAACCATACTTAGTTTTTCTTTTCTTATAAAAAAACATAAGTGTTCTTTTATAAATTAAGTAATACCTGCGCGTGCTTATTAATTTGGTCATCATCGTCATCATCATTAGGTCATTTAAACTCCACTTCAGAAGCGCACCATCCTTAATAGAGGCACATTGGGGGTTAGACACTATCATTTGTATAGTACATCATTTTACAAGTCTTGAAAATCAAGATCGGTAACTGGAAAGCAAAGCTTCATTCCGTAGCATTCCAAGTTCGTCCAATAAAGAAATGTTTGCGATCAAAATTTGGGGAACACTCAGAGCGGCGATTATGCCTCGAGAGTAAGCAAGTGAAATAAATGTCCAGGCCAGATTGAAATCCGGGCCGATTGGGCTGGCTCCACCGGGTTCCTCGCGATACCAAACGCCGGAAACTATTGCCGCGATGTCTACGCCAGGGCTGCCTGCTAGGCCCCAGGTGGTGATTTGAATAGAGTATCTTATAAAAAATAATGAAAATTGAAATATAAGAATCTAACCAGAAGTAGATTATAGTTTTGAAAGGGTAAATAAGTATAGTATTTTTTAGGCACACACATTCTTTCATTTATGATGGTTCGTTTAAATAATTTAACACGCATATTGTCAATGCAAATAGATGACAATGACCTAATTGTGGTTAGTGACTACGACTTTCTTTATAAATAAGAAAAAAAGCTTACCTCTACGAAGTTGTCCTGAAATACTAACCTAAAAAGCGTGTGTATATGTTAGCTTTCTAAAGGAATAAAATAAATAAAGCCAATCAATTCCACATATTTTCTTAGACGGTTTTATTTGAAGTCACAACATTCTGTCACTGCCGCATTCAGTCCAATGAAAGAAAACGTTGAGAATTTATGGTCGGCCGTCTTTGAAAAGAGGATAAAAGGTTGTTTTATGTTACTTTTGTGTATACTGACACACACTTTTTAGAAGCAATGTGATACTTTTATTGATCAGGATATAAAACAAATTAAATAGGGCAGACTTATATTTAGAAATACTATTATTCATTGATTATCGTTAAAAAAAATTTTTGCCATCGATTCAGTTGTTTATTTGTTAAATTGAACGGAAAATGTTTTCGGCAGCCCTATGCTCTACTTTACATATCCACGGGCTCAGTAATAGTCGCATAGACGAGCGAGGCGTGAACCGATTTCCGATAAAAATGCCTGTTTCCTTCCAACTCGACGCGGATCCCTTAATCTACATGGTAACAGTACAGTATCAAACTGTTATTATGCGAAAACATTCCGTTGACGGGAGCGGGAGTGCCGGATAAATCTCTTTGGGCCGGCCCGACATTGTTTGGAGATCCTTAACCCAAATTCGCACTTTTAAACATGACTGTGTCGTTCACGGGACCTAATCTGGGTCAAATAAATTAGTATCATAAGTGTGCAAATTAACGTAAGTGAAATTGCATCTTGAGCCTGTGGTGGGAAATAGTTTTGCTCGTAAAAATAAAAATTACTGCCTCACCAAAGTTTACGTCCAAATAGAAAATAATAATTTTACTATGGTTCTAATCGGCACCACGTTCAGTCAAATAGATTAATATTCAATCATTTCAAATTGCATCGACAAAATGTGGCAGTTTGAATTGCTTAATGACTAGCTTAGACGATAGGTTATTTAAATTTTCCACTAGGTATACGAAGTGGAAATTTTTAAGTGTGCGTCGTGTATTGACTAAAAATGTTTGTGCTGTACCTATCGAAACTTAAAAATCTTATTGTTATAGGTAAGTAAGTTTGTATATGTTCTTACAAGTTAGCGGTTTTGATTCCTGGTAAGAGTCTTACTATGTTCTTCTTATGCACACAAATATACATATAAGTATTATTTATTTGCCATGAACAGAACAGTTCGTGAACTATCAGGCCAGGCCATCGACTGTATAAGCATTTCAATTAATTAAAGGCCGCAACAAAGGCTATTAAGGCTCGACGCTCTCGTATTGATGCTAAATACAAGTTTTATGTTTAGGCCATAAATTTCAACGAACGGAATTTAGAATGTATTTACAGCCGTACCTTTCCACTGGCTTATTCAGCTCATGAAATTTAAAATAATTATTTTTGTTTCATGTGGAAAACAGGGTGAGGCCGGGCAAACAGGAAACGGCGAGCCGAGCTGCTAAACAAAAGAAACTTTCACGACCCTGAATGTAGGAGAAGGATTTGTAATTTATCGAACAACAAAAGCAATTTTGCGACAGTTGTAACAACGCTGCGAAGCATGCTCGCGTGATCGCCAAGATGTCTAATCTTGAACCGACTTACCTATAAAACTAACTTTAACCCAGTTTGTGGCGCCTTTTGAATATTCCAACCAAATACGTGTTGACGTGTAAATAAAAGTATGTAAAAAAACTCAATATTAGCCCGACAGGATCGCGTATCGCACGTAGGGGTCATGACCCCCTAACGTCTAATCGATACACTTCCTAAGAAATAGGACCTACTTATAAACTTCATAAAAACAAAACTTCTAAACGATGAAATGTGAGAGTTTTAAATGTTTTCATCTTGAGGTTCAAATTATAGCAAATCATATAATATTTGTATTTTACTTTAACAATTAATACTTCATTTTCTTTTATCAGTTAATTAAGAAATTGCTTTTCTTGCTAAAATCCAGAATAGATTTGCACAGAAATAAAATTGTATCTAAACAATAATATTATCTAAAACAGCTCCGATTAATTTTAAATGCCATTGCACGCCAAGACTTAGGGTAAAACCTGAAAACTAATGTAGCTGAACTGCAAGTTCAGTAACTCCTGAAACTATTTTAGGTAGAAGGTATAAATGATTTGTTTTATAAAGAAAGTTGAGATTTACTTATTTCCTTAATCAGATAAATGGTACGTTTACTTTGTATCAAATAAAGGATATGTATGTAAATAGAGCGTGAAAAGACATTATTATTTCTGTTCTTGACATAATTTTCCTGTCTATTGGTCTGAATTTCCCTCAATTTCTTATAGGCACGATCAAATCACTTAGCATTTTGATGTTTTTAATTCAAATATTTTATGCGGATATTAAAAGGTATGTTTTAGGTCAGAGTACAGTTTATTTAAAGCATAATAGTTATGTTAGGCATAACTTATGCCCTACTATAAAGATAAACTATTTCGTATCACGTAATTCATTTTTTTAGATGGTCCTGCCAATTATATTACCCAGAACCAAGAGTTACCAAATAATAGAGTCCAAGATAGACGACATGACACGTTCTCCTTTCTTTTTATTACTTTGGTCCAAGATTGTTGGGAGAAACTTATCATAAGAAGGTTACACGTATCGCTGTTATAAAATTTTAGATATTCGTCCTTAGTTTATGTAACTAATCGAATGAGTATAGCTCCAGCCATTCATGGTGTTGCCCGACACGCTGAAGTTTACACGAAACTCGACTGCTTAGTTGATCACTTTGTTGTTTACTATCTGATGGAATCCTCAAAGCGCGGCCGCTCGCTCGCCTCGCAGTTCTATAGCCTCCAACTTCCAAGCTTATGCTTGTTACAGCACAATGCAATAAAGAACACTGTCTTTTGTTAGTGTCTTTGTGTTTTCGTTGTACAATAAGTAGCATCGATAAATCTTAGCTTTTAAAGAGGGGTTTAGATAGGTTTGGTCGATGGGAAATGAAAATGATACTCGTACCTAAGGAAAGGTTTATTGTTCAACTGCAAAAAAAAGTTAAGGCGTATTTTTTCTACGCTTACTAAATGTATACTCTACGATGCTTAGGTTCAATAGTCTTTTTACTAAAACGACAAATCTCGGCATAATACAGATCTCTATTCTCTACAATATGATTTGTCGAATTTCTTTTATGCCTACATGAGCACGAGTATTGTTTTCATAACATATTTCGGATAAGAATGAGAACCATTTGTTTTATAAGCATAAGAACCATTTGCTCAATTTTATGTGGAATAAACCTACAACTCAATGCCACAAGATAAGGCATTCTTTGCGTGCTTTCTAACCGAATGTCCATGAACGAGCGGCATTATAAAACATTTGTGAAGCCATCGAAGCAAACGGCACAACTACACCGTTGACTCTATTAATAATAACTTACCGGGTACATCAACCATTTTGTAAAAGAACGTCTCATTTTCCCGTCAAGCGACGTCGCTGCGTAGTCACGCTCTGTTTATCATTTTATTAATGTCCGTAGCCGTCTGTCGCGATGACTGCCTATCGATTGGCAGGCCCGATTCATGTGTAGTGTTACAAACTATTAGATACTCACTCCAATCACTCAATATGTGAAATCGTAAAGGAAACGTAGTCAAATCGACACCGGGTACGGGTGTACGGCGCCGGGATTCTCACGATTTATGAGGCAATATGTTTAGCGTCTACTACGGGAACCCTCTCAGAACATAACGGGGGCTGTTACATAAACAGATTGCTCGCGAGTTGCGGGCCGCTCGAGATATCGGCCTACAAGCTACACTTAAAAACTTTTGTACCAAATCGACGTGGCGCCTCGTTCTTGCAAAGCCTTCTGCATACGAATAGCGGCGGCGACAGTCGGGTGATATGGACTACGCCTTTGTCGGTATTCTGCTATTGAACGCTAGGCTTTAACAGTACGCGACATTTCATTTTCAGCACCAATTCAGGATTAAAAAATGCATAAGCGTTGCGATGGACGGTGAAAAGATATTCCGAGTAAGTAATATTTTTGTTCTATTGGGTTCTCTTCTTGTATGTACGAAATAAAATATTAGCTGTACCTAGTAGGTAAGTAAGTTGCAAGTTATAAGGGTCTTGGCCCTTCGTCGAAAGCAACTATGCATTCATATTGCCTAGTATCTCATTTGGTTTACTCATGCAATTTGAAGAAGGAGTTCTCGTGTTTCTTATAATTTTCTAATTGACACAATTGACTGCGTATAACTAGGGTAGGACATAAAAACTTTTTATTTTGAATAATAAAATACATTTAGTGTATGATTATGACGATCGATGCGTCTGCATGTGACATTGAACCCAAGGTATGCATAAGTAAGCTTCTATCGATTTCCGCAGCCCCATGGTGGTCGGCTGAAGTGGCTAACGCTGTAGTTGTTCATTCGCCTGCCTTCTGAAAAACGGTGATTACGTCGTGCTAGTTCCGTATAGTTAATAGTCCTATTATATTCCAACAAAACAATCGAATCCTAATTGTTTTTCAGCAGCATTTAGGCAATACTTATGCTGCAATAAACTTTTGGAAGGAGTTAAAATTATCTTGCTTTGGATTCATGCATATAAAATAGGAATAAACTTTGTTACGAATACGTGTCTGCTGGACATGCCCAACCCAAGGTTTTGGCAAATGCCAGCAAGTGAAGTTGGGAGTGCAGTATCGTATTTTGACCTACATTCAGTCCATTGCTTTCTGTATTATTAGTCTTATTCAGAGATTAAAGGCTAGGGTACTACCTAGGCTTCAACTTCACCTTCACCCAGCTTCTGCCAGGTCTTCCGGTTTTCACCAGTAAGTACCTACAAGATAACGGTTATAATTGCATGCTGTTGAATATTACGTTACATCCATTACGAGCTAAAATTAGAATTGGTAAATGTAACCTACTACTGTCACTACCATCTAATAATACGGCTTATGTCAACACAGCATTGACGTACTGTATAAAGGTTTCTTCAAACATTGCGGTATTGGTTCAGAGTTATGTTTCCGTTCCGTTTTCACAATCGATAGGCGTAACCCTAAATAGTAATCGCGTGACGGTCGGAGATTCTTAATTTTGATTAGGATGTTGCGTGGGCGCTGCGACGCCATTCGTCAAGCGATTTACTGTTGATGTTTACTTACAACTTTATCCCACCTTTCTGTTCTTTTACTGCATTCTTTACGTCCGTTGCTGTGTGTGACGTCATCAAATCAGCGTATGAAAATAAACATGCATTGTTTATTAACTTTTTACTATCTTTGGCATTTAATCAGATCGCCTTTAACAACGTACCGATATTATTAGTCTATACTGTGATTCTACTTAGTATTATATTTATAGCATTATTCGAGCATTAACTTTATTATGATACTGCGTTAATCACGATCATAATATATCATATCATAATTGTCGGCCGTTTGGTGTAGTGGTTCGAAACGGACTACTATTCCGGAGGTAGCGGGTTCGATTCCCGCACAGTACAAACATTTGTGTGCATGAACATATTTGTTTGTATTGGACTGGGTGTTTTCTATGTATAATAAGTATGTATTTACAAAAAAAAAGTATTTAAGTATGTTTATATCCGTTGTCTAGTACCCATAGTACAAGCTTTGCTTAGTTTGGGACTAGAAGCGCAGTGTAAAATGTCTAAGGATATTTATTTATTATTATTATTTATTATAAACATTTTTATTTATGAGTTTCCGATATTTCAGTACAATTGCATGCGCTATTATCACGAATGAACTGGTGTAATTGCGGATGGGATTGGCAGTCAAATCAGTCTAAATTACATGTTCGACAACTAACCTACTATTACATCATCTAAAGTTGAACCTGATATTCTGACACCTAGCAATTTACAGTTTTTTTTCGTACAACTGGATTTCAGATAAAAAAAAGAAACCAAGTTATCTTCCGGATTTCTATGTCAATTGTTTGTCATCATTAATAACCAATGATCGTACTAACAAGGTTCTGAATGTTGAGCCAGAGAATTGATTCTTGTTACAAACAGCTTTAGCGGTTTACGTTAGCGCTCCGCTGGTATAGATAACAGATTACTCTGGACTAACCGATGGGTCAACACGAATAACACCTGCAAGTAATTGCGACCAGAAATTGGTTGGACACTGTTTTGATTGCAAATCTCTTCTAACAGGTAACGGATTAGCGATATCACATTAGGCTGCTATTGGTGGGATGTTATGGATATCCGTAACCGTAACCGAAACTTTCGGATATCCGAAATAAAAAATATCCGAAACCGTAACCGTAACCGATTCAAAAGTTTCGGATGTAGGCAGTTTAAATTGTTTTTTGTATAGCATTATATGTAAAGGCATATCAGCCTGATTTACCTTCATATGCCATCTAGATCTTGTATCAATTTTTATTTTTTTATTACTTTTTATTCGATGTAAAGTGTGCGGCCTTGAATGAACCGTGTTGGACAACTATTGCAAATTGCATTCTAAAGCACATCTGTGCTTTTGGTAACCGTATCCATAACCGAAACTACAATTATCCATAACAACCCTAGTGGTGACCTCTAAAATAATTAGTTGTTACCTACATTATTGTGGACGAAACTTTTAATATTAGATTCATAATGCGATTAATACCAATTTCAAACGAAAATAAAAACGAATCAGAAAAAAGCTTTTTAAATTTCAAATTAATCATAAGTTTCTGAAGGAATATATTGAAATCATTCCTGCGACAGGATGGACACTTTTATGATTTATTCATTTTGGGTACACATTAATTAAACACTGATTTCTGTGAAAAAATTTCGACGAAAATAAAATGCTTTGCGTTCACCCACTATCTAGCCGTGGGATGGGATGATAGATACTTTCTGTAGGCGGATGACGACATCTAAATTAATGTTTTTGGCGTAAAAAAGACAAGTGTTTGACGTTAAACTCATGTTCTTTCCCAGGAAATTAATAAGTCAATCTTGTTACAAATCTCGTACAGTATATTACAGGGCTTTCTATCCTGTCCGTGAGGGACGCTCGGAGATGATAGGTAAAGTTATATTGCATGGGAATATCTTCAGAGGTAAGAGAAAGACAGATGTTATTCTTTCATAAAGTATACGGAGGGTTTGTTCCCTTGGGCGTTTTGTGTTCAACGCCTATAATACCGTTGTGCTATCATCACTCATGTAAGGTAGAAGAGTTTCAAGGTTCTCGCTCGAAGATTTGATAATTGTTGTATACTCACTTCTGACACGTTTAACGCGTCAAGTAACGCGTTTGGCTAATACTTTATTAAGTTTCAATTTGTTTAAATGAACAACGTCAGATTTCACGTAATAAGCCTGTTATAATAATTCCGATGTGGCCCTGTTTGAGGCGTTATTTTTAATATTTAGAGCGACACGCAGCCAATCACTTTACGTTTAATAACGTTTATGAAAATATTTTAATTACATTTTTTCTAGATTCATCGTAATATAAATTGGGTCATCTTTTTGGAGGACTTTACAAAAGCAAAATTAAAAATAATCGGATGATTGACGTCGCTTAAAATATTTAAATTGTATGTATTAATTTTGCCGAGAAAGCTTTTTACTTGAAAAAACTTATTTTAATATATTTTTTTCAACATCAAAAAATACATTCATACGTGCTGTTTGAACTACTCGTACATGCACTATAGGTAGGTACGTAGCAAATCACGAAACTATTTTGCACTTCAGTGAGATTGCCCCAAATTGGACCATTTATTATGGCTCCAGACTAATCTATACGCTAAAAAGTTTCTCGTGTAAGTGGTCAAAAATTAGAAAAGTTTTGGTATTGACCTATGTAGTTTCACTGCAAATTCGGATCTATAACCTTGTCAGCTTAACCACTTTGCGACTGCTTCATTGTCAGGCCCCGTCCATTCCACAGGACGCAATTTACTCACTTGGAGCTCAGAGCCCCAATTATAATAGATTTACATTTAACACACAGATTGTTTTTCGATTGATTGAGCATTATTTAGCCAAACCATTCAATTTGGTACGCCAAAGGTATTTGCGCTTGTCCAAAACTAGATACCTGTAATGATGAATTTAGTAAGGTAAGTACGTTACAATTGTTACCTATAATTTACTAGTTGTTACGCGTAGCAATGCTAACATTTCAGTTTCAGTCCAGCTGATAGAGCTATGGAAGAAGAGTAACATTTCTCATAATAATAAAGCTGACTGGCTACTTATGGTTCATAAAGTACCTAGCATAATAAGGTTGACTCTTGAAGGTCAGTAAGTAGGATCAGATCAAAAGATACTTAATTCAAATAACCATAATGTATTCTCTATTCCTGTTTCTTTATATTTTGTGATCCAAACTATCCCCAGCGACTATTACGCACAACTCCCAGGAAAAACCATAAAATGGGTAGTTAGATGAATAGATTGCTATAGGCAGGAGGGCGTGCGCTTCTAAACTGCCGTTTAATATAGAAAGATGCTCGCGAGAATCAACAGTTACTTTTATGGTCTCCTCCGTGACTGGTTTACAAAATAAAGATATCGCTGAATGCTAACACTTTTATTTTATCACTATAACAATAATCTGAAACTTATGCCAATGTAATTATTCAGCTATTATTTTTCTAAGTAATAATGTTTATTGCTGTGTATTCTGGCAAAAAAACCACAACCCACCATGGTCGATAAATCACAACAAAACCCTTAACAGAAAAACTCATCTACATTGGTCAACCCGTCTTGGAAAGAAATGAGAACATTCGTTTACATAATACAAAAATTATAGTAAAAAAAACTTTTTTAAAAACAAGCTTTAATTCTGAAATGCAGTTGTACTAAAACGAAAAAAATATTTTTTTTTTTTTTTTTTTTTTTAATAAATATCCTTAGACATTTTACACTGCGCTTCTAGTCCCAAACTAAGCAAAGCTTGTACTATGGGTACTAGACAACGGATATAAACATACTTAAATACTTTTTTTTTTGTAAATACATACTTATTATACATAGAAAACACCCAGTCCAATACAAACAAATATGTTCATGCACACAAATGTTTGTACTGTGCGGGAATCGAACCCGCTACCTCCGGAATAGTAGTCCGTTTCGAACCACTACACCAAACGGCCGACAAAAATTGTATGCAAGGTTCAAATAATTTCGAAAGCTTGTATCGCGCATATAATTATTCCCCTTATTTTCTGTTTGCGCTACAAGCTTTCGAAATTATTTGAACCTTGCATACAATTATTTTTTTCGTTTTAGTACAACTGCATTTCAGAATTAAAGCTTGTTTTTAAAAAAGTTTTTTTTACTATAATTTTATTTTACACTTTTTAGTTGTATCACCCTGGTGATCATTTAGCACTAAAGAGCTCGGGATGACGAATCCAACGAACCCAAACTTGATAAGTTTCCGCCGTTTCGTTTAGGAGTTCCTATGGCCACCTCCTGACTCCATTATCAGACCAGCTCAATGGTACCATAACATTGCATTGTCATCGTAGTTACATAAGTACACCAAATTTCGGCTCAATCGGTTGAGGAGAACTGGTCTTAAATTCAGTTGCAAGATTTGTCCCACACATACTAACAAGTGAAGTCAATATAAAGCTTGTAAAAACACAAATAAACTTTTCACTCTAAATGCGCCTTCTCCGTACCGTCGTCGTGGGCAAAGAAATTAAATAAATATTTACTCTCAGGAAAAAACATTTTGCAGCTAAGTAAGCGGTGATTAGCGTTTAAACACACAAGAAATTAATTGGGTGTTCTAAATAACAGCAATAAAAAGCCCTTGTAAAGAGAGTTATGGTCCTGATAGAACAAATACCATTTTGCTGTCCTGAATTGTTTCTTTGACAAGTATAAATTAGCTATTAGCTTGGCGCATCTATTCGTGTCCCTGGCGAAGTAAAATGGATTGGTATCACCTACGACGCTCACTCAACCTCGATATACAGAATGAGTTGAGCCAATGGGCTCTTTAGGTGTGTGTATCAAATATTTTAGTTCTTGATTACAAGTAATAACCACTCAGTTCGTTAGCGAGGTAATATTTGACAAAAAATATTTTGGTTACCCATTACTTGGGAGATTTAATGGAAAACAAATTACTACTCTTTACGTAACATTATTTTAAGTAGACCTATAAGTTAAGTACCTCTGTTGATACGCTTGCCTGGATTTCAGTTGTAACAGCAACGACATAACGTAGCCATCCCTCGGGAGCTGCATCTATGTTTTCTCGGAATAAAAAGTGGCTGACAACCGGGAATAGCTTCGTTCACATAATATCCAGGAAAATGTCATGTATGAGTAGTAGGACGCATTGCTCTTTGAAAAATACATTATAATTTATGTAGGCATTACTTTGCAATGATTAATTAATACGAGATAGTATCGTGTAGGCTTTAATTGGACTATTTTCACCTCTTATTTCCACTAAACTGTGACTTTTAGGTAATGTAGCCAAAATCTATAGGTAATGAAATTCAAGCAGTGAAGGTGGAGTACTCTCAGGGGATAACTAGCCGTTCAGCAACGAAAAAAATAGGGAAAACAAGAACAGGGATTCGAAGGATACTGACATTCCTCCTTGCAAATCAGGAGAGAAATTACTGAAAAGACAATACCTATCTATACTCTTTTGTAACAATGAGAAAGCAGCGCGACTTTTACTAGATTATAATTATGTCATAATAGTCATGGCAAAAACTTCGGAAAGCAGGGAAGATTTTCCTTATCGTGACAAGATCGGTACAATAAATAACGAATTACATAACGTTTTATTGTTTAAATCACAACATGTGATTTGTAGACTGATTAATTGATTATGTGATCGATTTCGTAAATGTAACTTTCTTCAAACAAGGTAAGGAATGTCGCTCTATGAACTTGCAACCGCGGCATCGTAGGCTGTTGATCTGAGGTTGTAAACTAACTTGATGTCACACATCTTCATCACGTTGCTTAAAATCCAACATTTAATAAGAAAACCCAACACTCTCAACACGGAAGAGAAAGATGGAAAGATTGAATAGCTAGAATACTCAATGTCACGTGAGAGACACTTTGCGCGTTGCTGGGAAATAAATATTGTAATAGGATATATTTTCACTAAAACCGGGACTTTGTTAATTGGCCCATAGCCAAGCCTGTTCCGGGCTATTGTAGCGAGTAAAAAAAATATTGCACACTAACTCCAGTTTGGAGCAATTTTGGAATTCAAATTCAATCTTCCCGTTTTCTGTCGTCAATATCATACATAACAAACAACAGACCTTTTTGTTTTCTTTCACAAACGAATGCCATGAATTCATTTAGAGATAATAATGTAATGTGACAAAGGCGACCATTTGAATTAAGAGAAGGTATTAGGTACTGAAGGTATTGTCATCATAAATACAGGGTGTTAGGTAAATGGGTATATGAGCCGACACTAGCCCATGATAACATATGCATATAAATGGTATAGTGAAGTCAGAAATTTGATATCATCATTTTAATTTTTTAGTTGCTCATACAAAATAAAATTTATAAAATCAGATTTGTATGAAAATTAAAATAATTAAAATGATGATATCAATTTTCTGACTTCACTATACCATTTATATGCATATGTTAACATGGGCTAGTGTCGGCTCATATACCCATTTACCTAACACCCTGTATATGTTTCAGTATCGTAATACCTTAACTTTAATTCCATAGTTATATTATTATGTATTATCACAGAATAATAATAAGTACTACGTACAGAAGTTTTACTTCGCGAAGGTATTTAAAAAAATGTATGCTCAATGTCATTAACAATATGGTGTAATTTAGCCTGTCTCAAGAGTCAAGCACCATTTTGTTGACAAACGTCAGTGATCGGCACTGCGCCGAAGTTATAGGGCTGACTTCGGTAAAATGATGTGACGTGAGTTGCCAAACTGCGGAAAATGGCGGAGGAAATACATGATTTAGCATGAATTATCATGAATAATATTAACTACTTATTTACCGCTCAGTGTCTTGAGGCAACTTAAAAAAGTACATTCTGTGTTTTTATTATTATTTAGGCAGTTAAATACTGCACAGTATTTAGTACACCATTTTCTTTATCTTCTTCCATCATACACAAGAATACACGTGCGTGAGTCAATGTTCGCTCGTATGTAAGGCCTTGTCGAATAGTATCCTGTAGGTGGGCCATCGTTCGTGTTTTGTTTTCGATGTAAACTCGCGGAGATGAACAGGCCTGGTATTATCTTTAAACATCGCGGCTAAATCGACGCCATAAGAGCAAGGATGTTGAAAACGTTCAGATTTGTAGTAAAAATATCACTGAACTTCATGAATATCAATGTTACTAAGTATTCATTAATACCTACACCGTGATTTCAGTCTATTAATAATAAAATTGTTTACTGATATTACATACAATTCTTTTTATTACAAACAAGAGTTTCCCCACATTTTGGTTAGTAAGCCAATAAACGATTCCGGTATAATATCGTTTGTTAAAATGAAACAAACATTCAAATTGATGTATCGATACATGACAATTTTGAGCAACAATCGTAATTAACCTCATTTAACTTATCGGGAATTTACGTTCAATAACCATGACACATGACACATGACCATGACTAATATTTTAATCATCTATCAGCTTTTTACAACTCGTAACATGAATTACGAGTATAAATTTTTAAAGGAAGGAAATATGCACGATTAATGTTACATATCTATACAAATATTGGTGTGATTTGAAAAAAAAAAACACTTTTAGAATCTACTACTTATATACTACGAGTAATATTATAAATGCGAAAGTAACTCTGTCTGTCTGTTTGTTTTGCTTTCACGCTTAAACCACTGAACCGATTCTGATGAAATTTGGTATAGAGATAGTTTGAATCCCGGGAAAGAACTTACGATAGTTTTTATCCCGGTTTCTGAAACAAGGACGCACGCGATAAAATTATTGTGACAGACAAAATTCCATGCAGGCGAAGCCGCGGGCAGAAAGCTAGTATCCTATATTTACGCAATAAACAGAATATTATCAAAAAATGTCACTCAAACTATCTTTATGCCAAATTTCATCAAAATCGGTTCAATGGTTTAGGCGTGAAAGCAAGACAGACAGAGTTACTTTCGCATTTATAATATTAGTATAGATAGTATAGAAGTATAGATAATATGAGCTAATAGGTACGTGTACTTAGTTGATACTAATGAAAAGCGAATACTCGGAGCTTCATTTTATTAATAAGTAAAATTAGCCTGAAGTTTCAGCTGGCTGAACCAATACGCTCATATCGGATTTTGGGCTTTCACAGAACTAGATAATTAAATAGAGTCACTCTATTTAGTGTATTCCTTAAATATAATAGAAAGTTTACAAGTTACTTTGAAGATTTACTTTGTAAGTGGTTTTGGCTAATTGTAACTTTTCGCTTTAAAATTCATTCATTGATAGCGATTTGGTTATAAAGTTTTCGCATCAAATTCTTCATTTTATTTAATTTAACACTGAAAGGTTGACAGCAATTATTTTGTATTAATATTCTAAAGAAATACATTGTGTTCTCTTTCACTTGAAGTCATCCACTAAGGAGATAAGAGAGATCTATAGACAGAGAATTCTACAACAGAATTACGATAGATCTTTGTTTTATCTCCGACTTATTTATGGGTTTTTATCAAGTTCATTGTCGCCGTACTTTTTATTGAAGCCACAAACTTCTGCTACGGTAAATCTGATTCGTCCGTAACTGAGACAAATTTCGTTCACACATTTTTTATCGATAGCACGGTACGGTGAATTAATCCAGAACAGGGCTGTCCCAACAACTACCCTATCGAGTTTACTTATTAGAAACCAGCGAAATGATATTTTTAAATCATAACATCCCATAAGCCTCATTTTACATTTCCACTTACCTAGTGAGATCCACATAAAGCAAAATCACACTGCATTTGTCTTCTATTTGATTAGGGCATAGCAGATTGGCGACATTGTCAGTTTCTGATGACTGATTGTAGGATTTCCGTTCCCGCAAAATGGCGTAAGACATTAACATTATTTAGCTTTACTGCAAGTGTGACAGACAACAGTAAATTAATAATAGCTGTAGTAACAGTTCATAGATTAGAATAGAATATAATACCTATTTCGTTTTTGAATAAACATCTTACTTTTAAAATATTTCTAATTCTTATCTACGTAGTTAATAAATCTATTTAGGGCAATGACTAGCTAGAGCAATGTTCTTACATGACATTTTGGCCGGTGGCGGCGCTAAATACGTCTATTCAAAAGTGATAATGATTAGGCATGACTCGAGTTTCCGATAGCAGCCCTACCGAAGTCAGTCGGGGCGTCGCGCAGTGTGATTTCGTCATATCGCCGCTCATTACAGGAGCGCGGCGGGCGCGCTCAGCCGTGCTACCATTACAATCGAATTCTCGTTGACGACTCGTGATTCACGATCAAAATATCAGTGCGCATGATTTGACAATGTCATTATGTTATTCCAATGCCATACGGAGCGTGTATCAGTTTCGAATCCGCTTTAGGAACGCGGCGAAAACGGAATCCTAATTTCCTCATATACGGATAGGTACTGTAGTACACGACGACATGTCATGTTAAGCTAAACTCGGTAGTACCATAAGTAGTTGTAATATGTGCTATTTTGCAACAACAAAGTAAATTAGCATAAAAATTTATATTAGCCAACAATTTCATGTAGCTTGATCCAAGTTTAAAGTTTTAGCGTGGAATGCATCCAATCAATAAAAAGATCTTTTACGGGAATACATTAGTTGATATAAACATAATTTTGTCTTTGATTTCACTATTTTGACGATTGTAGAGCCTTTAATATTTTTTCTTTTGACATGCGACATCATATTTACAAAGTAGCAACCTTTAAGATCATTAGAATAATAAAATTAGCCACCACACCACCAAAACTTATTCTATTAAACCAATATTGTAATATCTTTTAAATACTACTGTTAGAAAACCAGCCATCCATCTCGACTTCTCGACAGGTAGACGATCGATGAAGAACCTATGGGCCACATCCTTGAACGTAACGACACAACTTCACTCAATCGAAAAGTTTAACCCTTTTCAGTCTCTAATCCGTTTCCAAACATAATGTCTACAGAATAATTTATAAATGCGAATTATTAATAGAATAAGTGGAGTTACTGAGTCCGCCTTACATTATTTCAGGCATTAGCTGAAGCTGCTAGAGTCAACCTTTCCGTATTATCACTTACTAAAAGTTCGTTTCTTTGTTTCAAGTGGTTTTGTCAACTGCTCAGCGAGCTTTGCTGTCTTATCAGGTACAGCATTAAGGTCGTAAACAGCGTTAACGGTTGCTTTAATAGGAGGCCGACGTGGGCCGTGACGTTTTTAAATTGCCCGCGACATTCAGGTGGGTATGAAGTAAAAGCGTCAATTTTGGTAACGGGGACGAGTAGTAGGTAGTTCACGGCTGGAAGCGCTCTTATTACAGGTTGCTCGTAGCTCATTCTGCGCGCACCATGGCCTAGAGAAAGCGAACAGTTCACGGTTGTAGTGAACAGGTGATGTGCATCATTATACTTATCCCTTTCACTGTGTACAGACAAGACAATAGAAAAACAACTGTTCTGACCTGATTATGGAATGCATTTATAAGTAATTGTATTGAATTTATTTCATTATTTCCAGTAAGTAGTTTATTTCTTGTAATATCACATTGTTTCATTTTATGACCCCGCTCAGTTCCTTCAAGTTCTTTCAGTAATTTTAATAGGCACTGACGAAAGTTTAAATAGAGCCGCTACTTTCTCGTAGTAAGCGGTTCATTGTCATGATAGTAACATAGTACGCACTGTATTGCGTATGTATACAGTTACTCTTCATCAAACAAAAGATCTTCGGTCTCCGTGCAATGTTAGATTAAATAATCGTAAGTATAATTAATCAGAAATCGTGGACTATGGAACTGGCTTACCACAATCAAAATAGAAGAGCCAACCTTTCGGTAGCAGTTCCATGGCGAAGGTGTAAAGAATAATTTCACTGTGCTTACAATGAGTTTACGTTAGGTGTGCTCGCTAGGCAGTAAGTCAAAAAAATCTATGAAGATTTTAGTTCTTAAAAGTTGCCGCTAGGAGCGCTGTACAATTGGTCATATTTAATGTCATATTTTACGCAGTTGCTAGCAGTAGCGAGCACACGTAACGTAAACTCATGGTAAGCACACAGCTGGCTGCTTGAATCGCGCTGTGCGCGTGAAGCAAGGCATTAATCGCGGCGCGCGGCGGACATACGTCACGTCGCACGGCAAATGTGACGCGGCACACTTCAGTTAACGTAAATCACTCATTAGAACCCCGGATAATGGCGCATCGGAGTGACTGCCGTTCTAATGACAATTTAATACCGTTCATCGCTTAATTTCTCCAAGTAATCAAACTTTCAGCATCGTGCGTCTCTACGCGTAGGTAAGTTGAGGATAATAGACAGCTCCTTTGAGGATCCGAATACATTAAGTGGACGAGTGTTGTTTAGTGATTTATTATAAAGCTGTCTCGAGTATACTGTGAAATTATTAATTGTTAGGATGTAGGTAGGTAGGTGTTTTGATTGAGGTTCATCTAACGGCACCATTAAGTAAATCTCTTGTATGTTCCCAACTATTCCAGTTCGCTGTAACTACATATTACTGCCTGAGACTGCTAATGTAAAATATATCAACATTGGCACACAAAGATTCTAATGCTTAGATACCCAATAGGAATACATATTACCTGTATTACTGATTTTTTTGTCTTGTTAGTTTCAGTGTTCACAAATCAACGAGTAGGTACATTTATTATCGATGAATTATATTATTCAATTCTGAGAGCAATTAAACTTTTATTATAATGCATAGTCACGTATAGGCTTATAATATAAAAGCTTTAAATAGCTAAGGCTTTATTTAGCATAACAGATTAGGTCTATGCCTCGATTCAACTTTATTCACTAAAACAGTAAAATTGAAATATTCCAGCGTAGTACCAATGACGCCCGTATTCACAAACGATGCTTCCTTATGTGAAGCAGCAAATCGAACGCACATCGTTGAATAGATCTCTGTGATTGTTTCATGTGTCACCCTGTGCGTCCAAGCGCACTGTGAGACCTCATAGGAATGTTTGTGAATACGGGCGTGAGTCTGTTTTGTGGCTTCAATAATATCTTATTCGTGCGTCAGCCATTTTATCATACCGTCCAACTTAATATTAGTTTTGTAAAGTCTGAAATTAATTCCTTCCTATCTCTAGCGTGGAGCATCGACCTGAGTTTTCTAAGAATTGAATAGTTCTCCAATTAATAAAAGTTTGGAACTTATCGTTGTTTTCCGCGAGGTAAGAGGTAAAACAGTTGGCTGCAATCGCTAAGCCCTGTCTACTTCTGGCTTCGCTGACTTTATGCGATCAACTTGGTTCTTTAAAGCGATTTTGCATGTAAGTAAAATACATCGTATTCATTGAACATTGTTGCAGAATGCTGTTTTATTGATAATTTGGTCGTTGCAAACTTTTCTCAAGTGCGTCACAACAGCAAAATTTTAGGCTGGGTTGCACCATCTTTTTTATCTTTGACAATCGTCAAAAATATGTCAAACTCCATACAGAAAACACCGGTTATCGTTAGAGTTACGGTCAACATTAGGTGGTGCAACTCAGCCTTAGTGTTTTACATCCCTACAGGATTTCATGTTAAAAAGCTTCCAGACTCTATCGGTAGTAATGACATCATTCCTTCCTAGGGTGACATTCTAAATCTCCCCACATATAAATAACCACGTCGCACTATTAACCGACTTTCCTTCATTCCAACCACCACTGACGTTATGGACATAGCAAATTATTTTCTTAGTTGTGGAGTGAAACTTTACTACCTACACATTATTCTTTACGCGCTTTGAATTATTTAGTTGTGACATAAATACAAATTGCGAACACAATTTGCCAGACAGTTTTGTACAACAATTTCTAAACGAATCGAGCAACTTAAAAAAACCGAACTTGTCACTGAAGAAAAAGTTTTCTTGTTTGTGCTTATCGAAACTTGTGATCAGTTTCCTAAACGTTGTTGGTATCTGGAATTTTTATAAATTCTCCAACAACAGCCCCTGGAATACGAGTAGATTCCAGTGCAGTCTCTTTTGACGATCAACTTGAGTCAATCAGAATCATAATCATACGTAGTTAATTGAGTAAGTAGATATAATATTTTTCATCACTTTCTTTGTGATAATTGCCAACCATACCGAACCGATCCGGGAATTAGGAAAATAATAAATAGGGAAAACCATACTTCCTGGTCACTAATTGTTTTGTCACCCATCTAACTCCATCACGATAATCGAACAAATATAGGGTGTTTAAGGGTGGTAAGCAGAAACAGTTTTTTCTGAAAATTTGAGAATATAAAAATGTTAATATAATTTTATGTTTAATATCCCTCAAAATTGTACGGCGTTAATAACTTTAATTCAAATCATAATATCATTAATCTAGGTAGTAAAAAAGGAAATTCATAACTGGTTTTATTTTCAGTTTTATTTATCACGTCATGTGAGTTATAAAAACTAAGATCACAACCCGACTTTACGGCTTGAATACTGAAAAGACACTCAAACTGGATAGAAACTCTAGAATTTTATTTAGACCAATCACAAGCTTATTCGAACTGCTGGAACGCCTTTTACGTTGAATCTAGCTTGAATATACCAGCATAATAATAATAATAATAAATCAAGATATATTTAAATAGAGATTTTCCCTTATTTGAAGCGTTACTAGGTTTGAACTCAGGACTCTAGGAAAGGATCAGAAAGAAACGATCGTAAAGAACTGAAGCTTTGAAATATATTTTTTTCAATATCAATAATTTGTTGTGCTTAAAGGGTACATTACATTTGCAGTAGTTATTGCAATAATAAAGTTAGATCGCCAAACCAAAAAATTTAATTTTATTTTATTTTAAGAGAAATAAATGTGTATTACATCTGTAGAGGTAGTACAGATGTAATACACATTTATTTCTCTTAAAATAAAATAAAATGAAATTAAAATTGCTCAAAATGCAAAAACTATAATCCATAAAATCTTTCAAACTGTAGAAACAAATTTTACGCCCTATATGTAAGCCCCGTTACTAGAACAGTCGCCAGCATATCAGGCTTTACTTTTTTGTTGAAAAATCGCGCTTAATACCCCCACATTAGGTACCACAGCGTTTACCTTGATGTGATGTCGTCCGTACAAATGGGGAATATTATGTTCCTTCTTTCATATATGCCCTTGTAACTATAACTGCGATAAATTCGCCAAACGTTTAACCGAGTTTGGCTCTGTTCACTGAAGCGGGGAGAATTTATCATGAAAGCTATGTACCTACATATTTGCCAAAGTACCTACCTATACAGGAAA
Organism: Ostrinia nubilalis; assembly: GCF_963855985.1. Taxonomy (NCBI): domain Eukaryota; kingdom Metazoa; phylum Arthropoda; class Insecta; order Lepidoptera; family Crambidae; genus Ostrinia; species Ostrinia nubilalis. Next base: position 8,875,987 of record NC_087093.1, read on the forward strand.
ATAAAAAGCCGAATCTTCGTATCCATTTTTATACGCCCTTATATTGCTCTAGGCATCTATGTTCATGAGGGATGCTCGAAATTCTCCTTTGTAACACAACATTCGGAATATGTGGTAATGGTGAAAAGTGTTACTTGAATGTTTATTGTTCTTTGTGTTCTTACTCTACCATGACAGGTAAGTATACCCTTTTTAATTTAATGATAGATCGCCCGGAGTCCTGCCAGCAGGACTTAAAGTACTTCCGGTAGGACGCAAAATTAAAAGATCACAGTTTCGTAAGTATACATTGTACAAATTTCAAATTTACACGAAAAAATAGAGTGTTTCTCTCTCTTTCACCCAATAGTGCCCAAGATCGAAAAACGCGACTAACCGTTAGTCGGAGCCCGATGGCGCACGAGTATACACGGGGGCAGCGCGTTCGCGCTCGCGCGACACATTTTGACGCGCCGGGCGTGGAGTCGGCAACATTTTGGCGATAATATTATAATGAATGTGAAGTATTCCAGCCTAATCAAACATTTATAATTTATTTCTTGTTTTTGTTTTTAATTTGTAGTGTATTTGTAAGTGATAGGTGTAATTTCAAATACAAAGTGACGTACCAAAGTAATTAATTTAAAGTTCCTTATTATAGTTCCTATTAGTTAAGTTGAAAGAAGATAAAGAAGTTTATAATATATTAAGAAAAGTAAAATACTGGTTAAACAAAATGATTCTACGACATGACTTTTTATTTAATAAACACTAACCAAGTGTTTACTACTTCTGGTGAGGATGAGTTCAAATTTGAAGGTCACCGTACTGCTGGAAGGACCAGCAAGCAAACACGTACAAATTGCGTACTGCGGGCAGGACTTGCGATAATCTTCTGGCAGGACGTTTAGAACAAAAGACCAGTCCTTCCAGAAGAGCTTCCAGCAGGACAAAGCACCGGGCGATCTATCATTAAGTGACCAGTTTTATCTTAGAATAGATTATATCCTAGGCTCTCTACATCTCTACATAGATGTTATACCTTTATTTTCATGCCTCCCTCTTTCAAATCTATACTTATAATAAATCTGTAGAGAGGTCAATTCTGTACATGAAATATATTTTCAAAATAACTATCAGGGGGTGATTAGTGATCGATGATGATCTGATGCCAAAAATGCAATCAGTAAAATTTTTGTCTGTCTGTATGTACCTTATAGAAACAAAAAGTACTCGACGGATTTTAACGTAACTTGGTACAAGAGACATGTTGACACCACCAATCAATTGACGTACTTTTTGAAACTGTCAAAACGAAACTCTCCCATAGATTTTGTATGGCACTACAAGCAAGTGACGTCACTATTTTGTCAACTCGAATAAACTTCCTTTTTCAATTAAGTATAATGCGACCAAAAATCGTAATTTACAGGTAATTTAAAATTAATTAAGTTTTTAAAACCAGAATGAAGTGGTTTTTTATAAAAGTTGTGATATAGAATTATTGGGGAATGGTGTCAAATTGAGAATGTTACTAGGTATGCAAAATCACTTGAAACCTATGTTATAGTTAAGCTTTTACATTTACAAATACATTAGTTTTTATTTCATTCAAAAATACCCAGTAGTTATGATTTTATAGGCATTCAAAGTTCGCTTAAATATTTAATCCCGCCAACGGTCACGTGACCCCGTGTGACGTACATTCACAGCGTCCGCTCACTAGAAAACGGATATAAACATACTTAAATATATTTTTTTTTGTAAATACAAACTTATTATACATATTAACACCCAGACCCATCACAGAAATTAAAATTGAACCAAACCCAAACTTGATGCGATTGTGTCGTTTTATTGCGAATTACCTTCCAGCTCCATCATTAGACCCCGATTACTATATAGAATTAAAATACTCATCAATACAAAACGAACGAGCCCAAACTCGATGCATTTAAGTCGTTTTATTATAGAGTTCCTATGGCCACCTTCCAGCTCCATCATCAGATCAGCTCCATGTCATCATAATATTGCATGGTCATCCAAATCACATGTGTTTGCGAAATTTCAGCTTAATCGGTTGCCTGGAAGTGGGTCTTAATTCAGTTTGCAAGATTCCACCCATACAAATATGAGCCAGTCGTTGTAATATGACGTCACGCGCATAAAATGGCGGGCCGGCCGCCGCCCGCACTTTTAAAATTCAATATCTTGGAAACTAACTAACGTATCGAAATAATTCTTTCACGTGTATTTTTTATTTTTAACAGATAATACAGAAAGCTAAAAAACAAAATTAGTGAACATTCTTCATTGTCTATTATTCTTCGTACTCCTGGGCAGGTTACAGTATACTTAGGAATTTCCACGGGAACGGGAATTAGCGGGAAAATTCTTTTGTATGAAAAATCTAAACCGCTTAAGTTAGACGCTTGAAATTTGGCATGCAGGTATCTTAGTAAACTTAAAGCTTAGTTACAACAGGATATTGCAAAATTCCCACGGGAACGGGAGTTAGCGGAAAAACACATTTATATGAAAAAATCGAAACCGCGTAAGATAGATGAAGGGGATAAAACGGGATCCACGCATACGAAGTCGCGGGCGGCCGCTAGTCTTAAATAATTATGAAAGCTGATATAAAATTTATTTCGTATCTATCTAAACGTTGTCAAATAAACAACATTCAAGTTTTATTTAAATCAATATAATACTTAGTTGGGTAACTTCAACAGATGGTCCGGACACTTGTTTCCTTTTCACGATACGGTGGAGCCCACCCAACCCTAAACAACAAGCTTAGTGTGTACAGCGTGAGTCCGAGCGGAGCCAAGTTTTATATTATTTGGCAGATACTCCTGAAAAGGGTTCCGCGGCAATTAAATCCGGTAGCAGCCCTATTGTGTGCCGACGCTGTCTTCAAGACGTGAAGCTTCCTTTATACATGCGAGTATGAGATTACAAAAATTGCGATATCGAAAATTAGTATAAATAATGCAGTCTACACACCAAACCCAGCGACTAGCCGAGATGAGTAGTCAACTTCTGACATGTTGTCAAAAGTCATAGAAAGTTGATTTCTTTAAAATAAAGCCGCCGACACCAAGTCGCTTGGCTGTCGGCGGGCTTGGTGTGTAGTAGTCTTTTATAGCTTGAAAGTAAGTTATCATTTATTTAACCAGCGAAAGATTCATCATCATCATCATCAGGTTATTTAGTCAGGATCACGATCTTTAATTAACTAGTAGAAGCATAGTGGTGATGGCCTACATACACTGTCCATAATATTATTGCTGCGGCTGGTCAGAAGACTTGCATATGTTCGAATTTATTACTTAGTAACTTTTTACGATATTACAAGAAGAGTGGAGATACTTAGTCCAAGGTCATAAGATTAAATTGCCTTAATAACAGCAGAATGTACAATTTATTTTTAATTTTTAATTTCGTGTACCTACCTACTTATCTTGAATATTAATAAGAAAATGTTTAAAAAATGTCACTCTAATACAAATTGGAGACCAGTGGAAATATAATTGAAAGTTCTTATGAAATGTTGAGCTCTCAAATTACTTTATCGTTATTTAGATGGAAAGTAGAAATCCGCAGGACGGGCGTGTTTAATAAAACATATTTTACTGGTTTTGGAGGAGCTTAGGTCGACGGTATTGTTTCTCACCTGTTACAAGATATAATTTCTGTTTGAAGTTCAATTAATAAATCAATTTATAAAACTGACAACAAATATGACTAAAGTATTCAGTAAAGACCGTGGTGTAACTAAGTTTATTTAAGGATAATAACTGAGTGAGCATATCTAGAAATCATACGAGGTTGTAAGAATAGTTGAAAACTCAATTTTTATTTATAGACTACCGGCCCCCACGACTTCGTACGCGTGGATCCCGTATTACCCCCTTCATCTATCTTACGCGGTTTAGATTTTTTCATACAAATGTTTTATCCCGCTAACTCCCGTTCCCGTGGGAATGTTGCAATATCCTGTTGTAACTAAGATTTAAGTTTACTAAGGCACCTGCATGCCAAATTTCAAGCGTCTAACTTAAGCGGTTTAGATTTTTCATACAAAAGGATTTTCCCGCTAATTCCCGTTCCCGTGGGAATTTCGGGAATTCCTTGTTGTAACTAAGCTTTAAGTTTACTAAGGTACCTACATGCCAAATTTCAAGTGTCTAACTTAAGCGGTTTAGATTTTTCATACAAAAGGATTTTCCCGCTTATTCCTATTCCCGTGGGAATCCTTAAGTATACTATAACCTGCCCAGGAGTATGAAGAATAATTGTACCAAGTTTCGTTAAAATCCGTCGAGTAGTTTTTGTTTCTATAAGGAACATACAGACGGACAGACAGACAGACAAAAATTTTACTGATTGCATTTTTGGCATCAGTATCGATCACTAATCACCCCCTGATAGTTATTTTGAAAATATATTTCATGTACAGAATTGACCTCTCTACAGATTTATTATAAGTATAGATTTGAAAGAGGGAGGCATGAGAATAAAGGTATAACATCTATGTAGAGATGTAGAGAGCCTAGGATATATAGATTTAACGTTTAGTACCTACTTAAGAAATTGTATTTTGAATTAAAAATAAAGCTTCAATCAGTTACGATAGGATGGAATGTATTTAGTAGGACTTCTTATACCAAAATACACAAGCTCGATTTGAAATATTATTTCTACTTATTTGTATTTAATCAAAGGTCAAAAGTATACATTTGTAAACAGTAAAGCTGAGCTAATTAGAATGATATAATAAACAGCGAGAATTTTAAAGCTTAACTTTGTAAATAGACTTACTTAGTAATCACGAGTAGTTAAAAAGCCCGAACTGATATAATAATCACGAATAGTTAAAAAGCCTATTTATTTGTTTTTAACAAACTTAACTTCTACCTATGTCCACCAATCACAGCAGATTTAGTACGGTAATTGATGTTACTAAGCTTCCACGTCTGATTGAGGAACCCTGATAGTAGGTATAAATCGTGAAACGAGAACGTAAATTTAAGCCTTTTGCTGAATCAGCTGAATCGAAAAATCGAAATTGGGCAGAATTGCAACCGATATCTGCCATGAACAAAGTTATTTCTTTTGGCTATGCCGCTTTTGTGCTACAAAATACCGGTGGGGAGCGGCATTACAATGGTCCATTGGTAAATGTAAATGTACGAGGTAGATAGGTTTGTATATCCTTCTACTGACAAGGGTACACAACATATTCGCGTAGCGGGGACAATATTGACATTGCAAAAGAATTAACTGCCATATCTGTAGAATATACACAGGAATTTTTCAAGTAAGTACCTACTTATGCAAATCACGAGTCGGCTACATTTAATTTCATATTTATACAAGTACATACTAGGTAGAGTATATAATAATAATAAATATAAATATTCTTGGACATTTTACACTGCGCTTCTAGTCCCAAACTAAGCAAAGCTTGAAAGCTATGGTACAGAATTTAAGGCCGACCGAATTTTCTCAAAACTCAAACTGAAAAATTGGATTGTGAAAATAACTATTAATCAAACTAATGAGGAGCACGATAGCACCTTGCATTGCTATATTGTGTTTTATCAAATAAATTAGTTAAATTAGCAGTGCGGTCAAATTGATTCGACTTATTTGTGGTGAACATACAAACTAGGTACCTACATCGGAAAAACAATGACGCGAAAAACCAGGTTGTAAATCATTAAATGGCAATGAACACATGTAAAAAGTTTATAGGCCATCGGTATCTGTGCATTTTTATGGACAATTAATTTACATACGAATGCTGTGCTTGACTTTCAATTTATGATATCGATGATTTATACGAGCGATTTAATAAAGGATCTGGTTTATGTTTTTGTAAAACATGGTTTTATGGGAACACCAACAATGAATTCGCTTTCACGTACAGTCAGATATTATTTTGATGCAATGTATAGTTATGCAAAGAAATTTAAGACCGACTTAGAATGGGTTGCACCATCTTACTTTGACTGTAACAAACGTCAAAAATCTGTCATACTCTATACAAAAATCACCGGTTAATATCGTTATAGTTACGGTCAAAGTTTGGTGGTGCAACTCAGCCTAAGACACCATCCTTGATTTGCAGCATCTGTTTCTGACGAGTTTTATTGTATCTTTTCACAAAATTGCCAGTCTTTTTATGTGGCCTACCTATATTTTATTGTAATTCTATTTTATCATTTAGCAAACTCATTTTTATGTTTTTCACATCATCGAAATAGGGTTATAATATCTAAAGCAGGTAAGTAACACGCACTGCGATTGCGACTATGGAAGGTAGCAAGCAAATGGCGATAGTCTTATTATAATTTTACAGCTGAGCTTTTAACGATGTTGGTTCTAGTGTCAATCAATTAGAACTCGAACTCAGAGGGGGGAAAGTAAAATAGGGTGGCTTACTTTTTGAACCGCCCTTTCGTAATTTGATTTTTCTTTTATCTCCCTAAATATATCTGGCTTAATTTACATAACTTTACAACGCTAACAATGCTCCCTTAATTAGAGAATAGAGATTAGCAATTCGGTGCAAAATAAAAGAAACACTTGATTTATTACTCTAATACGTAACGTATATTATCATGAAACTGTTTCGCAGAGAAAACAATCTTTTATTCAACGTTTTATTAAGTTAAGTTCGAAATGTTCGAATATTGTAATAGAAAACAAGCAAGAATAATATTTTATTCTGTAGTATTATAAAATATTCTTGTTTCTCAAAAACATACCATTATACTACAATACCTAACTAGTTTTCTGTACGAGTAATAAGGTATGCTATCAAAATGGATCCATTGTGATAGAACATCTATCTTAAAATTTGGACGATTACAGTTTTGAAACTACATTGAAGTGTGAATCAAGTTTGAGTGTAGTTCAAGAATACTCTAGAGTTTTGAACTCTACTTGTTTGGGCGAAGGTGAAAATGCTTTGGTATCTGACCGAAATAAAGTATTATTGTAGAAGAAATGCTAAAAGTATGTATGAATTTTGCTGTAAAACGCAAATAGAAGTATAAATACTTTTTAATTATTAAACTAGTTTGTTCCCAAGAAGTATGTAGATTTAACTAATATTATAACTAAAATGCCATTTTCATTAAGAATGTAACCCATTTTATGTTCTTAATGAAAATAGTTCCACTGTGTAATATTTAAAACGGGTGATGTTCATTTGTTATCTTTTATTATTTGAAATAGCGACCGAGAAAAGCCGAGCAAAAACTGCCGTCGCACGCAAAAGGTTGTTTAGATTACTTAATTAAGCCCCTGGGCCCACAAAGCAAAACGCTCATGATTCCTGAATGCAAACACATTGTTCGTGTGGCGAAACAAAGTACGGCACTTGCATTAATTTATTTCACAAAGCTATTCAAACACAAACGGCAGCGCGAAGGAGCGGCCACGTCAACCAGAAGTGTCGTTAAGTGCTGGGCCCGCGCCGCCCCCGACAATTACTGCTACGAGCCTGTAATGACCCAGAGAGACCCTTATTAAAACTTGCTTCACCTCACTTCCACTAAGTAAAGTTTAAAGTAACGACGCTTATTAATTGTAACATCGATAGCGTAATTTGCGAAGTGCCATTCAAACAGGAGTGATTAGTACGAGTAACGTTCCGTTCCAGCAACGATCTCATATTGTATTCTAAAATGAACATCCCCCGTTCGCGCACAGATGGTTTATTCTTCGCTCAACATATTTGGGTCCTCGCTTGTCTGAAAGTATTCCTATATTGCGAGCGTAAATCTTAAGCTGCCAGAAATTTCGTCACATCCACCACGCCTTATTGCGTGTATCAATTTACATTAGTTTCTCTGTGACAGGCTATTTCTTTAGTTTATATTACGACATACCTACTTACGGTAGGTACTATCTCATGTGCTGACATCATAATAATATCTCTGATTAATTAAAAAATAGATTTTATTTCGTTTTTGAACTTTGAAGCTACTGTTTAATGATTCAGCAGTAGTGTTTCACAAAACGTTTCATTGCAATAGTGCGGCGATAGCGTATCAAAGTTAACACTGTGGAGTCTTAAAATGTTCTCATAGGTGCCAATTTGCAACAAAAATGTTATAGTCTGAAGTGCTGTCGACTGTACCTACAGGAAGCTTGAGTTTAAACAATGAACAATTGTCGGAATTAATAACAGAGAACTGGCTTCGACCTGCCACAGCTGAGAAGCTGCTCTTTGGCCTGTAAATTAATTCGTAATTGTCCAACTTTGCGCGGTTTCATATAAGAAATCATGAATGCTCAGCTTCGAAGTGCTGCAGCGGTTTAAGAATAATAAAACCGATCTCGATTGTATTAATAGCAAACAAAGAGTTTTCACATTATTGGAAGTTGAATAAGAATGTAAGTACTTTTATTAGCAATACCATTAAATCTGATATACCCGTAGTCTCGGCACGAACGCTGTTAGCGGTGAAATTTGAATATTAGGATAGCACACCCCCACAGATTATTATGAACTTACTTAGGTTTTAGTTTTATGAACTCGTATGTAATGTACGTACATTATAATTGTATTATATTACCTTAGGAGATACGTACTTCATATCAAAGACGAGTAAGTACTCACTCTAGTTTCATGCCCACTCATAATCTACATAGATCCATGACGTACACACAATACAGCACAATTTGAAATGTTTCTTAGACATCAAACAACTGTCCTTTCCCCAGGCTGGTTGAAAGTGATCGCCTAAATTGTGTCTTGTGAACTTTGGTAGGATATATTTCTTAGGATACCTATAAACTAGTGTGGTGATATAGAACGTTTCATCCACGAAGACGCGCCACACCACTTTTATTTTTTCATGAGTGCACAGTCACAGTGCACACGCATACTACAATAATGACGCTCGGATTGCTCGGATTAAACTCCCCGCACCCCGCGCTTCCCTCGATCAAAAAGTGGTGGGGCGCGTCTTCGTGGATGAAATGATCTATATCATTGAGACCTCCTAGCAAGTTATGTCAGAAAAAAGTAACACATAATGTACGTATGAAAGTGGTTAAGATATCAAAAATTTAAAGTCTGTTATGGCATCTAATTTATATCTTTTAGACACCATATTCTTGAAGATTGCCTGTGCAAGTGGAGCGTATTCATATGACTAATCCCAACTAATATTATAAATGCGAAAGTAACTCTGTCTGTCTGTCTGTCTGTTACGCTTTCCCGCTTAAACCTCGCAACCGATTTTGATGAAATTTGGCATAGAGATAGTTTGAGTCCCGGGAAAGAACATAGGATAGTTTTTATCCCGGTTTTTGAAACAGGGACGCGCGCGATAAAGTTTTTCTGTGACAGACAAAATTCCACGCGGGCGAAGCCGCGGGCGGAAAGCTAGTAACACAATAAACTGAAAAATAATACATAAAGCTTACGATTGAGCTAGGTGGCGCGAGGGTGAGCTGTGAGCTATGTCGCAGTAGATTGGCGTGAGCTAGTGGTAAAATTCCGTGCTTAAGCACCGACGAAATGCCAAGTATCTCGGATTCCGAACTGAGTCACGCTTTCACGTAGGTGAGGCGGCTTCTGACTACCCACAGATATTATCGGCGCTCCTTTGCAATTACTCACGGAATATTTTCATACATATTCGATCGATGTATAAAGTTTCATTTTAAAATTTATACATCGAAGAGTTAAAATTGCTTTTGCTTATGGGTAAGAAATGCATTTACTGTTAAACTACATTCGCAACTTTTGTTGTTTTTTTCACATTTAGCTTTTCTTTTGATGTTATTCTCTTTTATGTATACTCTTGCTTACCATACTCACACCATACATTTGGCCATCACATAATTAGAACTCGCATCCACCTTTGAGTCCATACCATAAACTAAAGGACTTCCTGCAACGCATATCCTGGACTTTCAGACATACTACTTACTACCCTTTTATTAATGAAGTTTTATTACCCTATGTAAAACTTGGTATGATTAACTAGAGAAATGAAGCGACGTCATTAAACGAACACCCAAGTAGATGATCCTAAATGTTATACCACTTTGCGAAAGTTGAGTACGCTTTACCGCCGTGATTTATATTTCTTTAAAGAGGTACCTATTAAAACTTTTTTCAGATTGCAACTCCTTTAACACTTTCAATTCCAACTGCAATAAATCAGAGCTAACCGCGGCAGCTTTCACGTTATGACTTCCTCGTAAAATTTACATTTAAAAGTTAATTTTCTCGTTCCCCGGCTAAGGGCAATTGTTAATCTTGGATTCCCGTGTCAGTGTTAGAATGCTACAACTGCTTTTATATGAATATCATTGAGAGGCAGTAAATGCAAAAGGAGCAAGCAGCGACCCATTCAACGGTCCGTAAAAATTCAAACATGCGGGTCTTAAGAACAAAATTTATTTTGTGTTCAAAAATGAGTACAGTATTATGGGAACGTGATAGCGAAATAGGCACTGAACTGGACCCACTTTCAGAAAACTTAGCTGTAGCCACTTACAGACGTGAAAATTGTGTGTGACCAAACTGCATAAATATGCAAAATCTAGGTCGTTAACCGAGAAATCCGGTTACAAAAGACTCGGTCGGGTGCTGAGTATTTCGTAGTCCACAAACGAATTGCAAATGCGGTTGGCGCGCGAGTTTGCTCACTCGGCGGCCAAACAGCGCACCCTCCGCGTGTTGATAGAATGCCAACTAGCGTAGCCGGTGCGACCACGTCACGGGCCCGAGACGATATTAAAATATCGTAAACCTACGGAATCAAAGTTTCTACGTTTTTGTTCTGGATTCTCAAGGCAGAGATAGCGCCTCCAGCCGCGCCATACTACAGTTACTGCCGACGGAATCGTTGCTCGGAATTATTTCGTTTTACTTGACTGCTGCAGATAGCTTTGATTGTATTTGTCTTAGCAGGTTCGTCAGATAACAAGCCGGTTGAATTAACCACGTGGATTTTCACTAGGTTTGATTACTCAACAAGATTACTAGATGTTTGAGCCAAGTTTTACGCTCTAATTAATTACCTAGCAAATTCTAAATAAGTAGATATGTAGGTATATTTATTTACCTACACTTGCTTTAAGTTAGGTATTACTTTTCTTGATAATATTCTGAAATAAACGACATGAACTGAAACTGAAAAATGTAGATTGAAAGTTAAAACTTATAGATCAATGCCAATTACACATCTAACGCATTGTTGAATTCGACAAAATTGGTGTTTCGTTGAAACTGGTGACGTCAGTTCTTTTCTATTGCTTCATTTTAAAATGTCGAGAGATATTAGTCATAGGTGAATATGGCATGAAAAATAAATAGAATAAACTCATCCAGTTAGTAGTTACCCAGAGCCGGTGCCCGCTAGGGTGCGGCCCAGTGGGGCGTTCGCCCATGGCGTCGAATTTTCGGGGGCTCACCGCTGTCAAGAGCTCATAATTAATATGAGTTGGGCTATAATATGCTAGGGGTAGGATTCAAAACACTTCCAGTACACAGCAGCATTAGATACCTATATGTCGTTCGGAATAAACCCAGGATTTGGGAAAGACAAGAGTTAGTTCGCCATAAACTACTTACCTAATGCATAATTTCTCAATTAAAGAGAATTAAAATTCGACAGCACAAGTAATTATCGAATGATAATTTAATTTGTTCTTAATGATTTAGAAAAGGCATGTATTTAAATGATCTTTTTAAATTAGCAAAAACGGCAAATAAAAAAATCTAAATGGTCATCTATTTTAATGATTGATCCTCTTTCTTTGAGACATAAAATAAATAAAATCGATCGATATTTTAACCTCTTTTGAAATACGCAAAAAAATTTTGAGATGTAAAAATTATAACTGATCGTTACTTGTTGGTCCTCAAAAATAAAAGAAATGAGCACCAAATATTCAATATTGTGATACTTTTTTAAATAATTCGATTTGTATAAATTATTTTTTGTCTATATCAAATAATCTTCAAAATAATAATGTTTTGGTACTTATTTTTATTAAGTTGTAGTCAAAGGACGGAAACTATTTAAAGGCACTTGATGTTCAAAGATTTTTTTTTATTAAAAAAGCATACTTAACACGTTCACACTGCGTTATCGGGTCGAATTGACCTTAGGTGCTGGATGCGTTGGTGCGGGATGGATATATTCGGTCTTTTCAGTAGTACGAAAGATAAATATTGTTTTGCAATTGTTTCGTCAAACACAGTAAATATTTGAAAAAAAAAACTTATCAGGTCCTTACGACCCGATGTCGCACTAAAAGTAAACAAATATCATTTAGTGCTTTTATCGTGTCTAATCGACCCGTTGACAGATGACTTTATGGTCACTGATCACGGTCGAGATCGGTATACTAAGAGAAAATCAACCTTGCGATTTGAAAAAAATAAAGAGGTAAAAATTATGATGGGTTCAGGGATGTCAGAAGTAAGAAATTATTGTACATAGCGCCTCTAGTCCCAAACTAAGCAAAGCTTGTAATTTAAACAAACATGGCAATGTACCTACCATTCTGCTTGCTTATTGGCCGCTAAGCCCTTGGCCAACTCAGTAACCAATGACGGACGATTGTCACTCAACCACAAAGTACCGCGTAAATTAAAAGATATTTTTAATTAAAAATATTAACCAATAATATTTTTTGTTAGATCAAATATATTTTAAAGTTGAGTTATACATAGATCGAAATGTATTTATTAGGTGATCAATATTAAAAGGCAAACTTGATATAAAAATCATCAAATTAACAAAATTAAAGATCAATAACTAAAAAAGAGGATCAAATATTATTTTTGTTTACCAAATATTAAAAGAGTATGTTAAACATAAATATTATGTTACCTTTAATGAAGATCATTCATAATTTATCCATAGATCAACTTATATAGACCCAATAATTAATATAAAGATAAAATATAATAAAAAACATCATTTATTTTTAAAAGTGCACATATAAAAAAGATCAATTAGTTTTTAGAGGATCAAATAATATTGTCCCTTTAGAAAATAGTATTTATTTTAGAAATTCTTCTACAACAATAAAATTCAGATACCTACCAACAGTTTATAAATGTAGAGCCGTACAAGGTCAAAACATTTGATTTAGTTAGGTAAGCCATGTGTAAAAAATTATTATTATCAAAATAAGGCAAACGCAACGAGCATGAAATTATTAATGTAACGACCATCAAACTGAAATGTTTATTTTGATTTCCACGAAATCTGGAGGACCACTAATCAAATTACACTTTGTGGCAAGGACAATTAGCATTTGTGAATGTATTTAAATGCCTATTCTTTTTTACTCTGACAATAAGGCAAAAATCATTTTACTAATTAACTTCTAACATAAAGCTTAAAAAATACTTATATTCGAATCACTACACTCATTGTCATAAATAACAAGATTTTAAAAAACACCAGTTAAACGAATTAAGCACCTATCATTTCTGTGAAAATTATTCTTGTTCGTTTTTATCTTTTTAAAAGTACGTAGGTACCTATCGTTCGTAAATTATGAGTGGAACACGAAGAAAATTTCGATAGAAAAATTCCTTTGATATTTTTTTCCCTTTAGCCCAGACCGACCTCTGTCAAATGAACCGTTATGCGTAGTCATAATATTGAGGGATAAATACTTCATAGCAACGATACTGAATAAAATATTAATACTTAGCATTAAATTATTTAATCACATGCCTAAAAGAAAGGCTGAAACAAAATGATCGCATCGGAAAAGCCAAATAATATCGAACATGTCCCTAGTACTCAGAGAATATACGGTTCTCCCCTTTCGTGGGGAGTTCCTTTTATTTGGTGTAGAATGTGTTCCATTATTAATATTGGGCACAATTATTAGAAAAGGGGGGAGCGAGGGCTGCGACTGTCACCATAGCCGCACCGAGCTAACCGCCACTCTGAGAGTAATTACACTGAACTTCATTTAACTTCCGCAGCTCACTCCAAATACCAGTACCACTAAGCACTGTACTTACTTTACTTAGCCCGTAACAAAACGATGCAATTTTAACTAACGGTCCGGCGGGATAAGCCCCGACTGTGTATAACTTGATGTACCTACTTGTCTTGGAACTTTTATTTCAGACTGGTTGCGTTACTTGTAAAGTTTGCTAGATAAAGCACCGGCTGGGTCTGTTTTGCTTGTGACATTGTAGGATTAAGTTGTGATTCACTCGAATACCTACTCGACTTGATGCAGATGTAATGAAACTTTTTAAGTATTCTCTTTTAAGTGATAGTTTCAAGAATGTTGAACTCTTGCCATAAAATTTACAATAGCACTAGCCTTATTTATTGTGGTAATCATTACAAACTGTTCAATGTTCATGTCAATGTCCTACTCGTATTAAAATTTATAAATTCTGTCCTAAATTATTTAATAACTTATTCAAAATTCAAATATTTTATTTACATTATTACATGGCAGAAAATTTTAACTACAGATGCATGAAAAATTTCAGGATTTTATGTTTACTCTAACGAGTGATTTGCCTACATGATTACACTTCGCACATTTAAATAAACAACCTGTGGCAGCAAAAAATTTTTTGCAGAGCAACAAAATCACAGTCAATCGTATTGCGGTAATTGCGGACATCGAAATATTCAGTAAAATGTAAACACCCGCAGTAAACACGTCAAAATATGATGGATTACGTATCACTGGTTTTAATCGATTTGTAAAAGTTGAAAGTTTTGTGACGGCATGCATTTGACTGTAACAGTTAAAAATTAAATATTGTTAGACATAAATGAAATTACGAAATTTTGGGTCCGGTACGGCTAGCACAAAAAACTTTCGAGTTATAATCGTTTGCGTACTCGAATCGCCATCAAAAGATTTAGCACGAAAACTACAACAGCGCCCTTGTGAACGTGTCGTTATGTGAACTTAGTATGAGAAATGGTTGAACGAAACTTATTTTGAGAATCAAAATTGTCACGTTATCCTTTAATTCGAAGATTGAGTATCGAATTTTGTCGAATACGCAAACGATTCGAAGACGAAAGTTGTTCATGCTAGAGGTACAGTATTGATTTAAATCTTTCGAGTGGTATTGAAATGTGAGCTAGACGAAAGACACGCTTACCTTTGTTTGCGAAGAAAACTATCGTTACCAGTCACTGAGGTTTTTTCTTATTTTTTAATCTTTTTGTATTGTTACGATGTTTGTAGAGGTCTGTACGCATTCTATGAAATACACTATTTCAAACAAGTTTTTCCTTTTTGTTTCCCTGGCCCATGGTCTGTTCTCAGCATAGACGACAGTACCTATGTCATTGAATTAACATAATCTAGTGAAAAACCACGCAACAAGTCGCGCAACTACGTAAACTGTACAATGTTAGCTGGGCGTGGCGCGAGTAAAGGATGGCACTTCGGAGCTCTCTCAAGCTGTGATGAATTGTCTCATAAATTGGAGCTCAACGTCCCGTGTGAGGAACAGCGACGGCCGCTCATGCCTGGGAACATTTGGACCCATAAGACGCCCCATTTTTCCACCAACAGAGGTATATGCTCAAGATTTAAAGCATTGCGTTGAACCAGGGTTCACGTAATAATTGTTCAAATCCAGTCTCAATTTCATTTCATTATTGTCAAAACTGTCTAATTACGTCTTAATTGCACTCTAGTACAGTAACATCCGTATTCACAAACGATGCTTGCTTAAGTGAAGCAGCAAATCGAACGCACAGCGATAGAGCTCTGTGATTGGTTCATGTGTGACCCTGTGCGTCCACGTGTACTGTGAGACCTCATAATAATGTTGTGAATACGGTCGTAAGCCTACTCCACATGTCAGCCAAAAATGAAATTATGTATGCTGTCAAGTATTACTCGTATGGGGTTATGGTATCTATCAATCCATGGATACCTATGCAATAATCTTATTACAACTCTGATGTTTCGTGAAGCTTGGGAAATCGGAACCATTAAATCGTGATAGGTACTTCTAGAATAGGCTGCTATTATGCTACTATAAAATATCAATCAAGGTAGGTCAAGATTAATCGGCTAAAATGAAACAGAAATTGTTACGGTACTAATGAAAATCTGATGGTACTATGTACTTCAAAAAGGTACAATTGAATTTTATAATTTAAAAAAGAACAAGAAAATGTATTTTGACCTAAATTGTGAAATGTTGTTTGAGATTTTCAAAATGTTTTTATAAAAGGTGACGAGACGGAGCATCAAGATAACATTTCGGAATGAATAGCTGGCTTGTTGAATGGAATCTTGCAAGGATTTGGGCGTTGAAAAGATTAGTTAAATTCGGGTGTTATTCCGTCAACCTTTGCGTTTTCATTACGACCTTTAATTTCCAGGTCAGGAAATTAAACTCACGTTGCGACCATCAAAAGCGAATGCAAAAAAATATAGACCGGCCCACCCATTTTAAGTGTGTACAGTTTTAATGTAGGTTCGTTACTGGCATGTTTCGAGTAAATGCTATCTGTAAAAATAACGACTTCTTTTGGGAATAAACGAATTCTTCAAGTGTCGTCTTGTATACTGTCTCATTTATTAAAATACAAAGTTTGAAGCTTGGCTTGTTTCGGTCTTAAAGATTGAACCAGCTTAACAACAAAGCGCCCTGCCATAATTTACTCCCAAAAACACGTTGTTAAATCAAAATTTTAAGTTGATACAAACGATAATGAGTTAACATTTCAAGGTTTGCTCGGCTAAATACGTAATTATCTTCCCGGGGCCTGTTCGGGATATTTCAGCTATAAATTAGGCGAGACCCTTTTGTAGTAAGGCGGACAGTTTTCGGGATTTTGGCTAGAGCGCGATAATGGGATCCCTGTCGTCATATTCACAACATTTATACCTTATTACCTGTTGAATGTCCTTGATAATACCTACGGTAGAGTTGGGGTCATCACTACTGTGTTATGAGTTTGTCTGTCTTTGCATTGTATTTGTAGGTGCCTCTAGTATCTACCTACCTACTGGTATGTGCGTCAGAGGTGTTACAAAAAACTGTAGCATTGAATTCAGTCCCTGCGTAGTTGAATTTATAATGTCGTCAGCCTAATTTTGAAATACAATGATTCATTATATTTCAATTAGTACATTATGTGATATTTATCATAAATAAATTGTAAATTCTTTTATATTTAACAAACTGTTAATTAGAATTACTAAATTACTAAATTTGGTATTACTAAATTAACAGCTACCAGTTACTGTTGTCATACAACTTGTTAATGTTGTTTTGTTTTGAATTTCAAGTGTAAAACACTACAATGTTGGATTGACGAACAGCAAAATGGTTTCGCGAAAATTAATCCGTTGCTCCGCCGTTATCAAGTGTCGGGTAATTAATTCAGCCGTAAAAGAGGAATCGGGGGACCGAATGAAACTGCTTTGTTACGTAGCTAGACTACAACAGTGGTGTATCAGAAAATAGATATTAACTAAGATTGACAAACACCAAGGTACTTTGTTGACTGAAGATTGCAAATGAGAGCAGCACTGGCAGACGGTAAATTAATTTTCTATGAAGAGCACTGCATTGCGCTGGAATAATTCGTTAGTTGACTGCAACAGTCAATTGGCATTACTAAATAGATTTTGTTTACCAATTCAAATGTTACTTTCCAACACATAGTTAGGTATACTAGATTAACTTCAATATAATTAAAAACCTGCTGCATATAAATTGCTGAATTTAGTTTCTATGTACCTACCAATAACAACGTATTAACATTTTAAGGTAAGTATTACCACTTCGATAGATACGGCGGCACATCAAGCTCCACACTTCGTCAACTTATGTAATTGTAAGTAATAGACGATATTTTGCAGCAAAATTTATAGTCAAATGAGTTGCTGACCGTACTACACCTGCTCATGGCATTGACATATCGACGGGGCGTGCGCAGGACGTCACGTGGATGTGCTTCGTTATTCTTTCTGAGAAAAGGCACGCGCCCGCGCCGATGCCAGGTCCGAGCTTTAATACCAAAGCTTTTTGACATAAAGGTTCTTTTATCGTGACAAGCCTTGTAGGAAAATGTCAAAATAATTCAGGGGTTATACTGCAAGGTTAATCCATCTAAGCTAAACTCAGCTTATTTATAAAAAATCGAAATAATGAACTGTTTTAGCTAATTGCTTTGTAATTTTTCAATCAAACATTAATTTCCCTCTTTTGATTTGTTTTGAAACGTAGGAACTTTACATTTTATCTCAAAATTGGTGGCACGCTTCATTGGTTGTAATTTGAATTATTTTGCAATACAGATGTGCGCGTGCGCTGGCCTCGGGTGACAAGGACAATAATGGACACTTCCTCCCTTTGTAAGGCGCGGTGACCTCATCCGATGAGATCTGAATATGTCCTATTAGCATTTTCCTTACACGTGACTACTAAGGACAATACAGCTTATACTGTCTCGTACAACAACATTTTAACAATAAAATCCTTGACAATTGACGTAAACACCTCTAGACTGTTTATTTGGTGCAAAATAAACAGTCTGATATCACCCTAGCTAGAAACAGGTGTATTCGCAATCTTTTGTTAAAATTTTGTTAATTACAAATAAATTATCGGTTCATTAAACGCTTTCAAAAATGTGAAATGTGGTGTAATTAAAGCAACAATTCATTCGTATATTATTGTATTTAATTACTTAATAGTTGTGTGACTATTATAGCCGCGACGCGATACAAATAATGAGATTTTCTATACGAGTAATTAAATAATTCTTAAATAAGTAATCTTATTAACAAAAAGTAGGCTGCAAAAAGAGGAAATTTGGAAATAATGTTTTGATATTCATCCTCCATTAATGAAAAACCTGAGGTGTAACAAATCAGGTGTTTTTATTAACATACAATAGATGGAATCGTGGAGCGTAATATCCTGCTCGGCTGTTTATTTTTAAACCACCATAAAGACTTTATTTTTGACGTTAATCTACTTATCCTGGTTCTGAAACATTCAAACGAATAATTGAATTACTGCCCTTTACAACTCCCTGTGGCAGGGTGGAAACCATGAATAAAACATTGAAAGATAAATTTAAATGCAATCGCCAGAATTTAATTTTTTGTGCATAATTTTGGCGGTGATTTTGGTGATTGATTATACGTATATTTCTAGTTGGTAGTTGAGTCCGGATCCCCTCTCACTCTTGAACCTGACGTTGACGTAGGAGTTGCCGGGCCCTCCGGCGGTGATGGAGGCGCTGCCTTCGGTGTGGTCAAGATCCCTCGCGATCACACCCTGGAAAGAAAAAGAACAGCAATCAAGGACTGAAAGGATCTTATGAATATAAAATCGGACTTTTTACTTTATCACAAAACCTTTTTGATGGTTTGGGCTTGGCTTGTTATTGTATTGAGAATGGGGATGTTGCCTGGGTCAAAAAGCAAGAGTTTTAATTAGTCCGTCAGTTAACTTATCAAAAAATACTTTACACGTATTTTTCACTTTTTCAAACTAATGAAAATTTAAAGAGATATAGCGCCCCAAAGTTCATAAGAAGAGGCCCGTGACGTCAACGCTTGGTTAAAAATGCCGCACGTTGTGACGTCGTGCGCAACTTCAACGCACCATAACTATGTAATTATTTGTTAGATTGACAAATAAAATTATATGTGTCCAATATTTTTTGATATTAAACATTACGGACTAAAAAAATTTTTTTAGGCAACTAGCCTATTACAGATAGAGATAGTTCAAAATATTTTGTCAGAGACGTTCCCAGTGCTAATTGCACATCCAAGGTAGATTCATTTATTAAAACTCCAACAACGGCGACGGTATAATCGATCAGAAAACTTGTTGCTTGGCAAAATTATATGGTAAAACATGAGGAGAATGGTCACCCATCCACTCCCATCTGCGGCGTGTGTTGCAGAATTTCGTTAATCATTGTCATGGCGCCGTTGCGAGTGTTGCGACTAACGCCCGTATTCACAAACATTACTATGAGGTCTCACAGTGCGCGTGGACGCACAGGGTGACACACGAGCCAACCACCGAGCTCTATTGAACAGTGATTTCGATTTGCTGCTTCGCTTAAGCAAGCATCGTTTGTGTATACGGGCGTAAGCTACGAGCATATTGAGTCAACATCATAATTTCTCAAACTATTAGACATATCACATCACACGTCCTTTCATTCTCGAATTAAATTCTTCAACTTAGAGCTCCACAGAGATGCTTATTTTCGGGGCAAATAACTTTGTTTGAAATGTGGTAATCCACTTTCTAGCGGCACAGTCTACACTGGTATGAAGTGACTTTATTTACTCATCAACATTACTGTATTTTACTTAACCTCGTTTAAATAGATTTATTATTACCTTAATCTACTATATTCTTAAAGAGGTAATACGATCATTTTACCTTAGTAGGTATTATATTAATATGTTCACTACCTGTAAGCCTTATTCACGTAACAAAACTTCAACGACAACAAATCGCTGAGTTGCGATCCTATCGAGTAATCGTTTTATCGAAATGACCCATATAGTCCAGTAGAATTAGCTTTTAAATCGGAAATAATTCCTACAAAAGATTTTATTGTTTTAATGGCTTCATTGGTTGCCCATTAAGACTCTCCTAAGTTTTCGACTTCGACGGAGTTGTGCTTAAGTGGTGGGGGCCCCCGAAAGGGGCATTTTTTCGGTTTTCCGGTTATACCGCGTAAAGGACTTACCCTATCAAAAAGTGGTCTTCATGACGGTTGAAGGGCACTTAATCCTGCATTGAATAAGACCAAATTCATATGTTTTGGACAAACCGTTCTCGCGCTAAAGTTCGGCAAAGTAGAAAATATACGTATAATTAATGACCCTCTCCATGTCCAATGGTTTATTACCCACAGGCTTCCAAGTCTTGAAAAGGGCCACCTCAACCAGTGTAACCCTATCAAGGCTTACGAGCTTGATGCGCCTATCCTTGTTCGTCCCAGCCGTTCCTTAACTGCGGTTGCTGCACCTCTTCCTGGCACTCACCTGAACGACTCTGTGTTACCTACTGTGGCTGCCCCTCTTCCTTGTATCCTCCTGCATGACTACGTTGCCTAGCTATACGTGAATTAGGCCACTGTTCGCTTACATAGGTACGCAATAATTCCAAAAATTTATGGAATATGAGTTTAAAAATAATTAAGTATGCTACTTACATGAATATGTTACTTTAAATTCGTCCAAGTTAAATACGTAAGGTGCATGGTGGGGTAAGTAGGTACCTATTCTAGTTTTACAAGAATGACAATCATAGTTGTATCAAATAGATATGCACTAAATAGGTACGGAAAAAACTGGTTATTCAACAATCTAATTGACCTAAATTAGTGACAGATTTTATTAAGAACTAGTAAGATAAAGGCTACGAGGAAAATAACAAACTATATTTTATAAATTAGTCTTTACATGTTTAAAAATAAGAGCTAATTTGGACAAGTAAGTTTGTTTAAATTACGTAAAGATGATAATTCATCTCACATATTACACAACACAAAGACGTTCCTCATTTAACAATATAAGACCATACATAAATAACTATACTTGCTTACCTATTTACTTATCGTAAAGTAGGTAGGTACCTAGGTAAGTATCTAACAAATATCACTCACTCACTAAATAAATTAGTTTTCATTGTGCTTCAATCAATTGTTTATTATTTACTGTTCGATTACGTGTTTTTTTTTTTTTTTTTTTTTATTTGTGGCAACCTAACCTCTCTGGGAGGTTTATTTCTGCCAATGTCGAGTGAAAAATATTGACATAGTTATCAATAGAACGTGGGTGTTTCAGTTCTATTGATTTTTCATGGATTCCGTGGAGTTAAGTATGCCCGTAGGCAGGTTTCGAGACGCCACCGGGTCCAAAGCGGGTTGTTCATACGACAACCCACTCGACACTCGATGCGCGCTCAAATTCGAAGTATTTCAATGTTTTTTATAATTTATCACTTCACTGCACTTTAGAACACAAAATAACACCAAATTTGTACACTAAAGTCCATTAAATAATAAATTGAAACCATTAAAACAGATCGACCATGCTTCCCGTTCAACTACCCTCCACGGAATCGATTACGTGTTTAAAATCATTGAACCTAATACATAATTAACTGTCAATAAGTATTAATTTTACCTTAATATTTTATACCCTTTTTCCGAGACTTTATAAATTGTATTTACTTAACAATAGAATTATCAACTCAAGCAGTTGCTATGCAATTAAGATTCCAAATGTGCGTATGTTTGTTTACCTTGATAGTTTGTTGGCCAGCGTCGGAGTAGAACACCTCTTTGACCCTCTTCTTGAGAGGGATAGCATTGTACTCGACCTTCTGCTGCCAGATGAGTCTGTTGTTGAAGCTGGTGCCAGTTATCAGATCCTTGCACTGGCCGAGACAAATTACAGCTACGAACACAACGAACAACACTGCGGCGAACTTCATTTTGCGTGACTAAATCAACGTATGACGAAACCTGACCCCGGCTACGTATGCCGCTCGACTGGTGAGCTCGCCTCCGCACTGAATGACTTAAATGTACACTTGTTTACCTCTGCATGAGTAACAGGAAAAACACGTTTACCTTATCAATTGACCAATAAGGGTTTAAATTGGACTTTAACGGGACTCATAGATGATACCTACAGGTTGCATCAACGCTCGTGGAATAACCACCGACAAATAGGTACAGATGTTGCCGCGTGAATATTAGTATTTTTTTTAGATTCAATACGTGAGAAAACAGGTGATCAATCACCCATCACATTGTTTGATCGTTAAACTTTGATCTATCTTCATTATCTGCAATCTTGACGGGTTTGTTTGTGTATCATAATTTTTGTTTATTTAGGTAACCATTATTGACTCTTTTAAACATTAAATAACGCCGCGACGACAAGCCGGTCTAAATATTGGTCTTATGTCATCATTGTAGGAGATGTAATTTTACAATAGGGATGAAAATTCTGATAATTATTTTTAAAGTTTTTTTATCAGACAATGTTACACAATGAATATTGGGTTGCGGGATTACCCTGGTGCGCATCTACAAACAGTGAATGAACGCTAGATTATGGTAATAACTATAAAATATGTTTTTCCCCTATCCCTAAATTACTTACATAATAAACAGTATAACTGATTTCATAAAGAAAACCTGTTTTACCATTAATTGGGTTCATTTTGGAGTTTTACTATTTTCTAGTGGCATAGGTACTAACTTTTTATTAGACAATCTTAGGGATAACTGACCCAGTCTTGAAAATAAATTTATAAATAATGTCCACCCAGATATTACAGGAATACTACGTAACTGTACCTACACAGGAAATTAGATTAAGAAAATCCATGCCAATGTGGCAGTGGAATCAGCAGACAATGGCATTGAGTCACAACATCTTAGAGTAATGAATCTTCAAGTGCCATAGTGTCGTCATAAACTGTTATTTACTAGTATATGAAACTGTTATTTACTAGTATATGGATACGGAAAATATAAATATTATTTCGTGTAAAACTTTGTTGCATACATCAGATTGTGGCGACGCCACTACAAACTAGTGACCAACAGATGGCGCTGTCACTACTTCACTATGGCACACTCCGCCGCTCATACAAACCTGCATCGCGGTGACGGAGTTTTAGATCCTGCTAAGTATATATAGACAAACCAAGATGGTGTAAATCGGACCTTGGTCCCCGAGCATAACACCCGCTCGGAAGGAAGCACTAACATCTAGCTTCCTTATTGTGGATCAACATCATATCCCACATTGGTGACCCCGACGTGATGTGAGACGCAACCTCCATCACCACCATCTTCGGCATCAGCCTCCGCCATCCTCACCATCTCCGCCACTCCGTCCTCAGCTCCAGTCTTCAACAAGCCAGCATCCAGC
This sequence comes from Ostrinia nubilalis, assembly GCF_963855985.1. NCBI lineage: Eukaryota > Metazoa > Arthropoda > Insecta > Lepidoptera > Crambidae > Ostrinia > Ostrinia nubilalis. The sequence goes on from NC_087093.1 coordinate 8,899,921, forward strand.
CTTCAGGGACCATCGCAGATCGCAACCGACCTTCCTGGTTCCTCGGCAGCAAGCAACCGTCACTTCACTGGTCACGGGTACAGCTCTGGCCCAGCTCCACGCCCGACCATCGAAGACGCCTCCGCTCACTATCCCGACTCACCGTGGATAGAGCACCGCAACCGCTCGTCTCGACTCACCGCAGACTTGAGCACACTGGCACTTGTAAGCTCATCACGCACAGACTGCTGAGCTCATCCTGACGTCATCCACCTCCGGTTCTTCCGGGGGGAGTGGTGTGGCGACGCCACTACAAACTAGTGACCAACAGATGGCGCTGTCACTACTTCACTATGGCACACTCCGCCGCTCATACAAACCTGCATCGCGGTGACGGAGTTTTAGATCCTGCTAAGTATATATAGACAAACCAAGATGGTGTAAATCGGACCTTGGTCCCCGAGCATAACACCCGCTCGGAAGGAAGCACTAACATCTAGCTTCCTTATTGTGGATCAACATCATATCCCACATTGGTGACCCCGACGTGATGTGAGACGCAACCTCCATCACCACCATCTTCGGCATCAGCCTCCGCCATCCTCACCATCTCCGCCACTCCGTCCTCAGCTCCAGTCTTCAACAAGCCAGCATCCAGCCTTCAGGGACCATCGCAGATCGCAACCGACCTTCCTGGTTCCTCGGCAGCAAGCAACCGTCACTTCACTGGTCACGGGTACAGCTCTGGCCCAGCTCCACGCCCGACCATCGAAGACGCCTCCGCTCACTATCCCGACTCACCGTGGATAGAGCACCGCAACCGCTCGTCTCGACTCACCGCAGACTTGAGCACACTGGCACTTGTAAGCTCATCACGCACAGACTGCTGAGCTCATCCTGACGTCATCCACCTCCGGTTCTTCCGGGGGGAGTGGTGTGGCGACGCCACTACAAACTAGTGACCAACAGATGGCGCTGTCACTACTTCACTATGGCACACTCCGCCGCTCATACAAACCTGCATCGCGGTGACGGAGTTTTAGATCCTGCTAAGTATATATAGACAAACCAAGATGGTGTAAATCGGACCTTGGTCCCCGAGCATAACACCCGCTCGGAAGGAAGCACTAACATCTAGCTTCCTTATTGTGGATCAACATCATATCCCACAAGATCAATACTAATATTGTAATACTATGTAGACAACGAATAATGATGTAAGTAATTAGCATTGTCTTATAGCATTTCTCAGATATCGAAGTTACTCTCACACTAAACGATAACCTCCACTATCGTTCCAGTTATTTAACTAAATTGTACTTTACTTCGATTGTGCTACATATTATTATACAATGAAATAGAGTTTTGCAAACATATACAGTGTAAGATAACATTAATTATTATTTTATTGAAACTCCAGGAAGTGGTTATCATTATCACTAGCTTTCCGCCCGCGGCTTCGCCCGCGTTGAATTTTGTCTGTCACAGAAAATGTCACATTATCGAGCGCGTCCCTGTTTCAAAAACCGAGATTAAGGCCGGGTAGCAGAGAAAATGGCGAAAATGAGGTTTTCATTTTACATTTTTGAGGTACTAAACAGTAAAATTAAAGGCTAAGATTTTTATTGGGCATAGTTGAGGATATTTTCTAGGGCTATTAATGGATGGAAACACGATTTGATGAAGTTGACTCGATAGAATATATTCCCAAAGTTACCTCTATTCGTTTTCTATTTATGGTTTTATTTTTAAAATAAGCGATTTGAGATTCTAAATCTTTTACTAAACTAAAGTTCAGAAATAACTTGAGGGCTTTTAACGGATGAAATTTTTATATTGCGTCTTATTTAGTTACTATGTTAAAAAATGTGGAAAAAATCGTCCATGACGGCTTGGACAATCTCAATCAGTCGCGCGGTGGCGCTTACGGAGGACGGACGCGTGTCAGTTTTTTGGCCGTGACAGTTCGCGATTTGTCAATATTTTTGACAATGATGACTTTGATGAGTCACAGTATAATAATATCAGTGTTACTGGAGGAAGCTAAAATTTTTGATAATTAAGAATTATCAATTTCGTCTACCTATTGAAATTTAAATCGTTCGCATCCTTTTAAACGAAGACTCTACTCATGATACATAGTACATTCCTCAAATATGAGACAAAACCAATGAGTTAAAATTACATTTTAATAGTACCTACATACAATCGTTCTTACACTCTTTAGAAGAGCACACTGATACAAATAAATAATAAAATATTAGGTCAGTGGGTCAAATATAGGGGCAGCTGCACGTCACTGAAAGACGATTCTGTTTACTCGGCATCTGGGCTGGAGAACATGAACCCTTGTTTACAGATGCAGATGTAAATGGAGTTATAACTGGACAAATTTTACATGAAATGTTTAACAGAAATCAGTTAAAAGATACATACATGGAATACCAATAAGGTTGCGAAAGGAAAGCTACCTATTATAAACTAGCGGCCGCCCGCGACTTCGTTCGCGTGGACCTCGTTTTACCCCCGTTAGATATGATGTTTTACCTCGTTTTACCCATGTTGATACGAGTAAATGGCGTTTCACGGCTTCCCCCGAATGAATATTTACGAACATCATACCGTAGTTTGTCCAGTGCTGTAGATTTTAACCAATGACGATAGATGGCGCTTTTTAGACACGTCTTATTTATTTATTGAAATTTATTTGCCACATATCGTCATAATGTTAATCTGGGTTATAAACAATAATACTGTAAAGTTTCAACAAAATCCGTTCAGTAGTTTTTGCGTTAAAGAGTAACAAACATCCAGACATCATGACATCCAGACATCCAAACTTTCGCCTTTATAATATTAGTAGGATATTTCACAATCCAAACTAATATTTACTATTTAGCATTTACTTACAGTAAATATTAGTTGGAATTGTGAAATATTAAAAATAAAAAAAGTATAAAACAAAAAAGGGTTTCAAATTACCTATCTGTATCTAATATTATAAAGAGGTAAAGTTTGTGTGTTTGTATATTTTTTAAATTGTAAGGGGTAATCTCGGGATCTACTGAACCGATTTTAAAAAATCTGAGTGTAATAGGTTATATAAAAACCGAAAAATTCCACGCGGGCGAAGCGACGGGCGGAAAGCTACTTTATTTATAATTATGTTAGAGCATAATTATTAAAGTCGAAGTCAAACATTCTTTATTTGTGTGGACTTATATTAACGAGACATTACAAGGCGTCAAATATTTCAAGAAAAAAATTAATAACTATTATAAAGCTAAATTTTGCTCTCATGGAGCCTTTACCTACTCTGACAAATTAAGACTTAGAAAAGAAACTAATAATAAAACTATTTAACTGTCCTGCAATGAAAAGCTTGATTGGGTACAACACCTCAAGTTATTTCAGAACTTGATTTCATTAAAAGACTCCGAATATCAAATCGCTTAGGTATCTAAAGTCAAACGATTCTGAAATGTCAAGTGGCATAAAGTTGGGACTAATGAATAACCCATTAAGATAGTAGCGCCCTCCTGTCAATGACATACCTGGAACGATAGGGTATTGGACAACTAATAAAAATGCTTTGTCCTAAATGACTGACGGATATCGTAGAGACCTGAAAGTTGGAAGGTGTGTTCTTTGTATGACGTAACTAGGCATCTCATAAGAAAAGATTTTCCGAAATGGGGTCATGAAATGAAGGGGGTGAAAAAAGGGGGCAAAGTGTGTACCTATGGGACAAAGTGATTCCTTGGTTCAATCTACTTGAAATTTAGCTTAACAATTCCTTAATATAATTCATGAAAGACGTGTAGAACGGGTAGAAAGTAATTTTGGCAGTCATTTTCTTCGAAGTTGATAACAATACTACTTAGTGCCTTTGATTTAATTACAAGTGTTTGAAAACTCCATATCAGATTGTGTTCAATGTCAAGTGAAATCTCAAATTGAAATGTCTCAATCTCAATGAGGAGACTCTGTATTTATTCCCAGAATTCCCCTAACACCGTCAAATTACCCTTTCGAATTCAAGACAGTGCAGTTTCCCATCAGTCTGCTTCGTAATGACTATAAACAAAGCTCAAAGTCAAACTCTAGGGACCTTTGCTTAAACTCCCATGAGTGCACAGAGGTACGCAGGTAACCGCGTGTGATGCTCATAGTAATTTTCGATACAGAACCCCGTACATACGTCATACATATTATAGAAAGAAAACACCCAGACCAATACAAACAATATGTTTCTGCAATAATTGTAGTACGATATTTTTATTTATTAATAAACAAAGAGACTGAACAAAATTGATGCGTGTACTGATTAATGTTATTAACCACATGCAAAGCTTCGTGAATTGCAACAACTATAATTTATTATCCAAGCTCTAAATAATCGCTACTAAGAGTAACTTATCATAAAATGTTTTTCCAATCGCTCAAGCTCCCAAGGGCCTACCGATAGGTCGAGTGACGTAATCTTGAAATTCTTTAAGCCGGCGCAGAATTTCCAGAAGGTCGGGCGACGCCACGGCCACTTTGAACCGTGTTTACTTCTGCAGTTATATTTTATATTTATTCGATTCTAGAATATATTCCCAAAAAGTCTGAAAGGTGTTTTAAATTGTATCACTTGGATATGATTTGTATTAGGAAGTGTTGTGAGTGTGACGCTTGAAGGGAAGGAAGTCAACCTAACCTAACCAACTGCGTATTTCTATACGGTGTAGCTGGAAATTGTGGCGGGAGCTCTTTGGCGCGCTGTCTTCGGCGAAGAATTGCGCGCGCAGATTTTGACAGCGCGAAATACCTACTTTAGCAGAAATACCAAGCCTTAAAACTATCCTATGTCCTTTCCTGGGACTCAAACTATCTCTATGCCAAATTTAATCAAAATCGGTTCAGTGGTTTACGCGTGAAAGCAAGATAGACAAACAGACAGAGTTACTTTCGCATTTATAATATTAGTATAGATTAGTATAGAAGTATAGATATTATAATGCTACTCGTAATACATAATAACTGTTGCATGTGCAAAACACTCTGAGATTTCCAAAAAAAAGGTAGGTACTACCTACTACTATGTTTTTAGGGTTCCGTAGCCAAATGGCAAAAAACGGAACCCTTATAGATTCGTCATGTCTGTCTGTCCGTCCGTCTGTCCGTCCGTATGTCACAGCCATTTTTTTCCGAAACTATAAGAGCTATACTGTTGAAACTTGGTAGGTAGATGTATTCTGTGAACCGCATTAAGATTTTGATGCAAAAATAAAAAAATAATAATAAATATTGGGGCTCCCCATACTTAGAACTGAAACTCAAAATTTTTTTGTTCATCAAACACATACGTGTGGGGTATCTATGGATAGGTCTTCAAAAATGATATCGAGGTTTCTAAAATATATTTTTTTCTAAACCGAATAGTTTGCGTGACATACGCTTCCAAAGTGAAAAAGGGTTGTCCCCCCCCCTCTAACTTCTAAAATAATAAAATGAAAAATCTAAAAAAAGCATATGATGTACATTACTATAAAAACTACCAACGAAAATTGTTTTGAACGAGATCTAGTAAGTAGTTTTTTTTAATACCTCGTAAATCGTAAACCGCTTATTACCGCGTAATCTTTCATACAAATAACTTAAATTAAAAAAAAAATCATAAATCAATGGTACGGAACCCTTTGTGCGTGAGTCCGACACGCACTTGGCCGGTATTTCAAAATTAAATAGAATCCTAGAGCGTGTATCAAATAAATCTATGTGAAGACATTTTGGTTTAAAGGGTAAGTTAAAATGAAGAGATAAAGAAAGGATATTTATTTTAAATACTATCGGCAGCATATTAAACTACAAGGTACATCTTTGTTAAAAGCTTTTCCAAACTTGTCCCTATTAATTGAATTAATTTAAACAGGTTTTAACGCGATACGCGGATAAATTTAAATTAATTCAATTATGCAACGTGAAAGTTTAAAATTAACTATTGTCCCTATTAAAAACCATTTAGTGTCTATACGACGTCTAGGTCTGTACTACTGGACAAACAAATTAAAACACAATCAATATCGAGTTTAAGATCCTTAGGGCATTAAGAAAAGGAGATTGTCAGTTTTGTTTTTCATTTTTAGCCATTTAAAGAAGATTTTCATAAATGCTCTCTATTTTCTATTTCATAACTTAATTTTTTCCAGCAAAATCCGTCCACATAACTTTCGCGTTAAAGAGAGGGGACTGTTCACCGGTGACACTGGATGGTGCTGTCCTGCCAACAGACACGACAGTAAAATACCTAGGCATGCACTTGGATAGGAGACTCACTTGGCGAGCCCACATAAAGGCCAAAAGAGAACAGGCAAACAAAAAGTTTGCAGATATGTACTGGCTGCTAGGCAGACAGTCAACGCTAAGCCTGGAAAACAAAGTCCTAATTTACAAGTCTATCCTGAAACCGATTTGGACATATGGCATACAACTCTGGGGGTCAGCTAGTCACTCAAATGTTGAAATCCTGCAGCGCTACCAGAACAAAGTGTTAAAGATCCTGATCAATGCCCCATGGTTCACACGAAACATGGAAGTGCACGATTACCTAGAAATCCCTACAGTCATGGGGGAAATAGAAAGTTCTTCTGTATCCTACAAGCAACGCCTTGAACGACATATCAACCATCTGGCTACACAGCTCGTGAATACAAACAACTGCCTGTTTCGGTTGAAAAGAATGCGATTGGCTTCCATATAAAACTTCTCAGGAAGAAAAAGAGCAGGGATGACACATCACAGGACGTGCACTCCCCAAAAGTCGAATTATCAATCAACATCAAATCTGATTAAAGCCGCTGGGCTGATTGCAGATAAAAAAAAAAAAATAACTTAATTTTTTAACTATTTACGTAATTCGATTCTGAAGATGATCTGTGCTCGCTCATCTTCAACTTAACAAAATATCCGAGCAACGAGTTCAAAAATAGCAAAACACTATTTAAATAAGTTTAAAGTAATAGTTTTGTTAATCAATATAATATGAAATAATTGATCTAAAATTTCTTTTTTTCTTTTTAGAGCATTATTTTTTAAAGTCAGTACCCACCTACTTATACGAGTATGCTTTCGTACATGTACAAACCAAAGCAAAAAAATATTATCTTTGAATTATATGATAACGAAACAGAAGTGTTAAGTATTTTCGTAGGTGATAATATTTTGGCAACAAATAATTACATTGCTGTCAAAAGTATTTACGTCACTCCCTGCAACAAATTAGTTCTTTGTAATTTTTCGCACTCGCGGCCCCCAAGGAGCGGCTTTACCCGTATCAGACGTCGTAAATACAGCGCCGTAAAAACTGAAATACGAAAAAAATAACTGTCCGGGTAGTTATCTTGCGGGGAATTTTGTGAAACGCGACACCACCCGCCACCAACTCCCGGCATAATTTATATCCGCAGAAGATGCAAGTATGCCGAAGCCAAGAGCGTTTGTACACATTAACGCCGCGTAGCTCATGAAAAATCGCTTAGGAGACTCGCTAGCGAGTTGTTTGCGGCTGGCAATATTACATGTACACCGCACTTTTATCCCTTTTTTATTGTCGTCCGTTTTAAGCCGTCACATGCTAGATTACTTACTCGCAGTTTGCTAACAACAAGTGGATATGCTGTTGAGACCACCGTGCTAGGCAAGAGGAAAATAGGGCTATTTTCCCCTGTGAAGTTTAATTAATATGGATAAACCAGAGCTGCGATGAAACAACAATTAAAGTGGACCTCTTTTAGTTCTTTATTCATTTTATTATTTACTTACCGTACCGTGTATTGAGTTACGCGTGAAATGAAAACCCTCGCATGGACTATCAATTAATAGTTCTAATAATTGTACAAGAACTGTTTTCAATAAAGGAAAACGCCAATTCTATTTAAAGTAAACAATAATTTTATACTTTATTAAAAATGTGTAACACTGCAATTAGAACTTCTGTTGATTTGTTCCATCAAATAGCTTTTGAAAGTACAAATTTAGATCACCGATTTCAGCGAGTTTAGATTGATAGCGAATTCATGTTGGCGTAATTATGTGTTTGCCGATTATAATTGACAGGCTGAGTGTTTGTTCCAGTTTGTTCGCTTTAGCACTAAATTGATATCGACTGATCACTGCTCGAGGAAATTGAAAACTTGTAACTTAGATTGAATTTGAGTGTAGACTGTTAGTTACGCACATGTAATGTACTCGTATGTAGTGTCAATTTCATGATGACTTCAATAATGAAGTAGGTTTATGATGGCCAGTAATACATATAGTTATAACCAACCTAACTAACCTCCATGACTGCTAGAATAAAATGCTTCTATTATCCAAACGGGATTGGTATCAACTATATATATAACTGCAACTGGTTCAGTCTAATCGACCAAGATATCTTTAAAATCATCATTACCAGAGAACTAGGGTCCAAAGATGAACCAGTGTGCTTACCATGAGTTTACGTTACGTGTGCTCGCTAGCTACTGCGTAAAAAAATGACGTTAAATGTATGACAGATTGTACAGCGCCTCTAGCAGCTACTTTCAAGAACTACAATTTTCATAGATTTTTTTGACGTACTCGCTAGCGAGCACACCTAACGTAAACTCTAAACTCATGGTAAGCAAACTGATCGAAAATACCATTACACAAGTCACATTTTATCGTGAACTCGATGACGGATGCCATGATCTTGCGACGCTGCGACTTGGCAAGCGCGCTGTGTGAGCCCGCCAGCAAGGTATAGTTGGAATATACGAAGTTAATACCTAGGTGAAGTGCCAGGGGCGTGCAGGGATATAGAAAATTAGGCTGTGCCCTGGCAAATGACATTAATGAAAACCAAATACAAGTTGTTCTATATAATACTTGATATTCTGAGCTGAACTGAGGTAGCTTACTAAGTTACAGACGATTATCAAAAACTCAAACCGGCGATTGAGAGAGCTGATGTTGAATCAGCTGCTTCTTTAGTGTGTAAAAGAATAGATATTAATTAAGTATGTACATTTCATCATAAACTGTCCATTAATGTTCTAGCAATAAAAAACATGCAGCCAATAGAACACAGAAATAAACTTAGTATTATAATCACTATGCCCATTAATCACACAGATTTAACCAAAATTTGCATAATGCTTTAACTTGTCACATAACGGCTACTGAGCTTAAATTGCATTTAGTAGCAAAATGTCGTGGCGTGTACATTCGGGCTGGTGGAATTTTAGCACTGAAATACAAATAGGTAGCACGCGTTAATCTAAACGCCCAGTATATTCGGTAAGAGGGGCTCGTGAATGGATGGCCAAAGCATTTAAATTCTAGGCGTGCAAAGATCTACATTATCTGTATTCCTTCGTTTGTAGATAAAATTATTTTATTCATGCGAAATTTTACAGACACACAAGTTTAAATTTCAGGCACTTCGATTCAAAAGGGGTTACAAGTAAAAGAATAGCCAACATTCAAATCCGGGTCAACTTTTAAGCAGTAAATAATACACTCAAGTTCACCCTCTTTTGTTTCAAATCGCGGATAAGAACATCGCCCAAGACCAGTCCCTGTCAAACCCCAGTCAAGGCCCCAATTTAGCCAACACAAAATATTCCGCCACAACTCTGATAATGTCTGAGCTCGTAATCAACCCCTTATCTTAGGACTACTGCCTTAATGATTAAGCTAATTTTATGGATCAGATATACTTCGCCGGATAGCGCGAAATAGATTTTTTCCAAAATGGAACATGGAAAAGGTTTTTTAATAAAGGTGTAGTAACGCGTACGATTAGAAATAATATTATAGTGTTAAAAGCAACAAATATTTTCATATACATTATTCATACTAGACGATCCATTTTTTTAACTTCTTATAATGTTAGTTTTATAGGAAAGAAAGAAGTCGTTCAAAGCTCAGTTACGTAACCTTGACAAAAGTGTCCCACTTACTATGCAAACTATCCAAAACTATTTGGAAAACGGTTCAAATTTTATCAATTGTTGAAATTCAGCCATCAAATGGAAATCGTACCCTTTTTTGCAACGGTTTAACTGTTTTAGGGACAATGAAATACGGCAGCAGTAACCCGGAGCCGGCGCTACTTACCCGCCGAATTTGTATAATTTGCAAGTAAAACGATTCCCAGTTGATCCTCTAATCCACCGTTAAATTAAAAGCGGACCTTTGATAGTTAGAATGATGATTGAGGTATAAGTTATAGGGCCCGATTAATATTCGGTCTGCGAGTCGGGTCGTCACAGACTAATCAGATTTACCGCTCGGGTCCTCGTCCTTAGAGATGTTTTAAGGTGCTATCTGTGATCGTCAAAATTCTAAGGTCCCGCACCTCGCACTCGGGTTTCCGGACATTTCACGATCGATTGCAATATTCTCAAGCGATGTGAAGGAACAAATTCTCATCACGAATTAGGGCAACGCATTTATCCTCAACATGTACATTCTCTTTAGTTGTTTGTGGAAAACTAGCCGAGGTTTTGCGTCTGTTGTTCCGAGTATCTACGTATACATTTAAGTTGTTCTTATGAAAAAGGTACATCTTATCGAATCACTATAACGTTGTGTGACATGAAGCGAAAATAAAATGAGACAGCTGGTTATTGTTACAAATAAATTGCTTCTAGGTATTTTTTATAAATCCCTTTTGTCAGTGAAGTCGACGGGGAATAACAACGCAAGGCAAAAAATAGAGTAATACTATTTTTATTGTAAGTAGTATGATATTACGTAACTTTACCCAGATACATAAACTTAATATATGCGTTATTATATGCGTGCTGCTACCATTCTGCTGCTAAAGTGGCCCCATACGGCGGCTAAGCCTGGGATTCTACGAAACGTAGACGTAGGTAAATGACTTGATTTGCATAGTTTCTCTGGAGTGTTATATATAAATCATAATCGTCGCGGACTTTAGGTATTAGTATACTACGGGTACGATGCCTAGTGGTGTATGGTGTGCGGTGCGTTGTTATGCATTGAAAATACTAACTTTCGACCTTCAGGCTAATGTACCCGCGAGAAGCGAGAGGAGGCAAGGAGGTCGAATCTCTGCCAAGCCCACCGGGATTAGCGTCAAACGAAGAAAAAGAGACGCGGGAAATAAGCCGTAATCCATGAGACGTGACCTAAATTCCTCCTTAAACATCGACGATTTGATATCCTCGTGAAAACAATTTGATTTTTTTCCTTTCTTTTCTAACCGTGCCTTTTGACAGCAAATTAGATTGGATTGTATTTAATGCACAGTTTTAGGAATTCTTAAGTTGTGCGTGTCCACTTAAAAATTCGGTTAAACTTAATTAAGGAATTAATATTCTAATATAATGTATAAAAGAAACTATCAGAAGTAGTAGTCCTTCTAATGTGTCATCTTTATGATAAATGAAGTTTACTTACATCGTTCGGCAGTGGATACCAACCCAAAACCTATCGCTCAGACTCACAAATCATACTTGGTGAACTTGGAAGACAGACAGAAAATAAAAAGATCAAACAAAGTGCGCGCAACTGATTTCGACAGACAAGAGATGTTAAAAGAAATTTTTAGCTCTAGGACATCATTATCTAAAACATTGTCATTTTCCTACTCATCTCACTTGGTAGTAGATGGGTGAATTTCAACAAGTGTATATTTTTGCCTAATTTTGGTGGAAATTGTTATTTGTGTATTTTTATTTTTTAATTATAGATCAAATTCATTGGAAACCTATACTGTTTCTAAACTGATTAAGGCATAAAATTTTGTCCAGCAGTTTTTTCAATTTTCCTTACACCAAAATTAAGAGAACACCAAAATTTATATTAAAGCACCAAAATTAGAAATGCTGTCAGCCGGTCATGTCGATGCCAGCCTGTTCAGTGCTAAGCTCAAGAAATGTTTTAAATTTACCAGCACCGACTCCAAAAATATTAATCATGGTATATTGTCCTAATAAATAAATAACGACGTACTTATTTTCTACTTTTTAGTGATTTTTGGCGTCGGTTTAAATTTTTTTGTTAAAATAAATTTTTTCATGCTTTTTAGTTGATTTGTCCTTGTTATTGTCACTGAAGATGGACAGTACCTATGTTTAATGTGATTAAGACTATAATGTTTCATTTTGTAATGGAAAATTATAGTCTTAATCACAATCCAAGTGTAAATAATCTTCCTAACAAAATACAGGCTACCTACTTTAAATATCGACAACTAAAAAGTATCAATGTATCATGTATCAATGTATGTATCAACAAATGAGTACTGAGTATCATTTAACTCCTAACTTATGTAGTTTGACCTTTCATCATCAGCTCATCTTAAATACCTGAAATAATATAACTGTATGTACATACCTACCTAAAATATTTAAAGAATTATCCTCCAACTCCTAAGCGTTAAGGAGTTTTACCATCCATCATCACCTCATCAACATTAGATGATGACTACTTTAATAACTTTAGAATAAATATGAAAAATGTATTGCATTCCTACAAAATTTGAGGTTTACTCTCGATTTCCCTAGGATCCCATCATCAGATCCAGACTTGGTGACAATGGGACCACCACAGAAGTGTACCCTATCGAACAAAAAAAGAATTTTGAAAATCGGTTCACAATTGACGGAGTTAAGTCGGTTAAAAATGCTTTGGTGCACCACCAAAAACACCAAAATTGACTCACCAAAATTAGATTCTCGTTGAAAAAGCTAAATTATTTGAAATCTGTTTTAAATATAACAACAACATTTTAACATAATGGTATGAAAACAGTTCCTTTACATTATGCAAGGAATTCAACTAAAAAGAATAGCTTAGAAATCTTATACAAAAAGACACCAAAATTGCAGAATTGTTGTCCGCTTAAAATAAACAACACATTTACGTTTTTGGCGGGAAGACGCAGAGGTCTTGCACCCGTCTGCCGTCACTGCTCGCGGGGGCGGTACTAAACCTAACGAATGATGGGAGTGTTTAAATCCTGTTTGATCCTTAAAGAAACTGACGAGCTATTTCATTATTGACACCAAAATTATAAATTTTTCGCGGACAAAACTTAAGGACGTGACTTAATCACAGTTATTTGGGAAACTTGCTTAATTTGGTAATTTTAGATAATAGATAGATTGTATAATTCAAAAATATACCTACTTTTTCCCTAAGTTCTGTTTTGATCTTCAGCTAAAAAAAATACATATTGTAAGAAATTAAGGATTTGGACACTTCACCAAAATTAGAAACGCTTAGTTCAATTATTTTTTGTCCAATTTGTAAAAGAAAATACTCATTAATAATGTTGTCCTCTAAATGGAACCTTTGTATATTTTCGTGTAAAAAAAAATCAAAGTTCTATGTCATAAAAAACATATGATTTGCAGCTACGCCGCCCAAAAAATGCGCTTGGGAAATTGACCCAGATGCATAATAAAACCCATCTATTAATTCAAAACCAGTCGGTGTAATAATTCATCCTGAACGCGATTCAAATAATAAGTATTGACAATTCAATTCGATATTCAGTCTGACCGAAAAGTTAAATTTTCCACTAAAATGTCCCAGATTTGTATCGGAATGGGTCGGTTAAGAATAAATCGACGAATATTTTTCCTTTTATCAGTCCTCTCTTCTCTTTGTGTTGTTTCTGACCTCTATTTTCTTCGATGAAGCTTCAACTTAAATTGAGTTTTCCAAGTAGGTACGTCGAATACATTACCGGAGATATTTTAATTGCTTCATTTGTTTTTACGTTTTACGTGCTCTCAATTATATTTAACCACACTACGAGAAGAATTCTATCTATATTTCTAAATCTATAATTATAATTGAAGTGTCTATTTGAAAAATATCATTTTTTTACTGAATGTACCTACCCACGAATATATCAATGTTCCTGCGTTAGTTTCAGTTTCTAATCTCTGAAAGGGCTGGGACCAGTTTTCACTGTCACTGGCAGAAAGCTTAGTTTAAGAATAAGGTTTATATGCAAGCATTTTAAAATCCGTGACTATCCAAATCCACGCGAGCGAAGCCATGTGCAAAAGCTAGTAGCATACTATCTGCTACATTATAAGTGTGTAAAGACTTTCGACATGTGGAAACCTCGAGTCTCATAATTTTTCATTCTTAGGATATTGGATTTGGCAAATCCCATTTTGACCCTTGTCTTCAGAGTGATCCACTAAAAGGATTTTATGTAAAAAATCCAAATTCTCACTTACAATAGTGAAATAATACTCATAATATACTCATAACGGATAAACTGTATAATACTTATTCTATGTCCAAATATTGAGGCCCTTTTCCTAATTTTGTTTTTTAAACAAAAACAGTAAACGCGAGATGTAATCGAGGTAAACGTTAAAGAGCAACCGTTTACATTAACCGCTTTTGCGAAACAAATGAAAACTGTGCTCCTGGGTAGCATTTTCTGAGGAAAATTATTCTTTCTTTAGGTAGTACACTTTCGAGTATTGTATCTTGTTTACTTCTAGCAATGTACTCGACTCCGTACAATTCGAATATTGTGTACAGTAAGCCACGTTCTCAAAGTAACATTTTCCTGAACAGTATATAAAGTTGTTATTGAATCATAAGCACAATCCACGTAAGTACTCGTATAATGTGGGGAGGCAGCCGAGGGGTGTAATTCGTCCACGCCGTTTGCAATGTTTCAATAACCTATATCCCAGATTAAAGGGTTTTGGTTGCGCATAATCCGTTCTTATTCCTTCGTAAATGGATATTGAAAAAATTTGATAGGGCCGTTTTATCGGAAACTCTTTTTCGGAAGTGTTCTATTTTGCCTTTCGGAATGACGTCGATTTAAGGTGAATGAACGAGCGAAATCCCTCTACATGGAAGAGGCGGTGCTGAGTATGTGATGAGTATATACGGTACCATTTAGTCGACGGCGCACCTTTTGAACCGAGAAATTGACGTCAAAGTTGCTGCTCGTTTGCCGCTCAGCATAACCCTTTATCCTGCAAAGCGTCTATTATCAGTTCTGCAAATACATGCGATTTGTGTTTGATTTGCTATCTAATTAAATGTATAGTCGCTTTGTGATATTTTGAAATTTGACGTCACCAGATAGGTTTTGGTTGAGTTCAGTCGAATATAATGTAGGATTATGGTGAGATTAAAATGGATTATCAGTATAAATGCTTTAATCACCTTTGAAACAAGCTTTGTTTAATTGAGAGGTAAAACTAATGTTTATGACTAATAATATTTAACTACACATTAAATTAGCTGAGGAAATTACTTTCAGATAAGTAATGTGAAACAAAAGAACACGAACTTGATCATATTGAACTTATCACATCAATTACTAACAGGTAAGGATCCCTTTCGAATAGGCTTTACAGTTAAACAACATTAAAGGATACCCAAATGTTCAATCCGTTCGAAAAAAGACCCTTCCCGCTTTGGAAGAAAGGTACAAAACGATCTCTAAAGAGGTTAATGTAGCTTGCACGGTACTTAAATAATCAGTGTACGTACAAAACGAGTGGCGTTATTGTGTCTAGAATTTCATTTAACGATCCCAACTGTACAATAACCTGGCCATAGGAGTTAATAGTCCGTAAAACGGTCTCGATTAAAACTGCCATCCGTATGGTTAAGGTCAGTCGTTTTAGTGCGGAGTCAACTTTTAATGAGTTTATGAGTGCCCGTGGCGGGCTACCCGACGCTACCGGATGTATTCCCAGGTGGAGCATAATGTTATCAAGCGGGCTGGAGCTGAGCGTCCAGGCCGGCTAAACTCTAATAGATATTGAAAATCTAAGTGGCCAATTTTAGTTAAGCACTAACTCAATTTGTTCTATGAAATTTGGACTTTCGTTTGGCTATATAGGACACAGTTTAATACAATTTCTCATTTTAAGCTTAGGTACTCACAAAAAGAAATAGGTATTTCCGTACCAACAAGGAGACCGAGGAGAGTTGTAAGTCTTGTAACAAATAAGTAGTTAATAAATTCCAAAAAATCGTCAATGTCTCAACTCTCCTCGGTCTCCCCTAAGTACAATATTTTTGGCATCTTTACTCGTTTATCAGTTAAGTAGGTAATTCTTGTAACTATTCATTCATTTGATTACACAATAATATTACATGAAAATCATGAAATAGATTAATTGTCATGATTGCGCTAATTAAGATTCATATTGTATCAGTTCAAGCTAATCTTAGCAAGGACTTTATTAAAAGCTTTACCTAAATGCAATTCCGGGCCCACACGTGCCCCCGTAAATCTATCGCTACTTCGGGACGCGTGCGTGACGTAACAAAGCGCTTCGCTACATCGACAATTGTTTAGCATGTTTTTAGACAAAACATTTTCGTATTTTACTTTAAACATTTTCCGGCGAATTTAAGTCAAACAAAATGTAATAATAATGACGAAACCCGATATTGGAAGATACATAATTCTCCGGAATCAGCGCAATAACCTTTTTACCGATGATTAAAACATTTTATAGCGAGGTTATTATCGATATTTCGGTAGTAAAATAACCACTTTATTAATATTTCAATTTCAAATTAATTTCATTAAATTCATTGCAGGAACTAAAAGACTTTAAATGGCATAATTATTAAATTAATGTATAACGAGCGAACTGTACACGGTTTATTCAGCATTCAGCAGTAAAATATTTATTAAAATGACACTTTACCTACTCTTACGTTTTATTGTGCATTTCGTTAGTAATTTTATGTATGGTTGTTTGTTTATTGTATTAGTTAACCTATATAAAATAGCTTTGAATATTGTCGCTCGTTATTAGTTGACCGATTAAATCTTACAGATTCCAAGAACATTACTGAAGCGATTTAACTTGGGTAGCACATAGCCGAAATGCTTGCTCCGAACTTTGGGTAAGTTAAAGACACTGGCAAGCATAATTTAGCGGGCTAATTAAATGTCAATAAACATGTTTGTAGCGACCACCGCACGAGTTTCCACTTTCAGCCGTCCTCGTATATCTGAGGTGTCATGTACAAATGTTGCAGGAACAAGGTGCAGAAAGTTGGACGGCACGAGGACATAAATCAGGCGGCGAGCAGCCGGTTCGGAATAGTACTGTCGGGTCGCGGCCGCGTATGACATTCGATTACCCTTGCACATTTGAAACATCTAGAGCTATGCACGGAATCCAAGATTGGTCACAATTTTTTGAGGCCGATTGTCAGACTAATGTCTGGTTTGAAGTCAAAATTCAACCAAATTCTTCGTCTTTTCCGAATCAAGACCAGAACATCAGACAATCCTTTTTGCAAATAAACGCTAAATACATCTTAAGATAATCACAGGCTAAGAAGCCCTCTGGCTTATTACTCGTAGTACGAAGTAGCTAATTTTTATAATTTTTCTCAAATTTTTGATAGCATGCTTAAAATTAAATATTTGTTTCCTAACAATATCTATTGCCTGAGGTGTACATAACAAATCTCAGGTCCAACAAAAAGTTTCCCATTTTTTAATTTTAGATTTAATAAATAGCCAAAACCATTGGGAAGATACTACATAATCTGAAGCAAAGTTCCGGGTCTAATTACGAATTAAAAACTTCGCTTTTGTAAGACAATTCTTGAAATAAGTAATCTTTGAAACTAATCGCGATCTCGTGCCTAGTGGACTGGACTCATTGTTTATGTGCAGGTGCACGGCCTCATTTTATCGATAAGCAATTAAAAAGATTATTGCGATCATTTCCGAGCAGGCAGCAGTTCGTTTGCGTTTTTATTGAAGTCTACCATTACAGTGATTATGCAATATCCTCAAACGATTTGATACAATTTATTTTGCCGAAATTCAGCTAAGACTTAATTTAGTGCTCTTCCATGTGTTTAATGAACAATCGAACGGAATAAGAAGCATTTACGCACATAATCGTTTAAAGCCCCTTTATAGCCGTTTTGAGCGGTGGTGAGCTAGAGGCAGGATTACAGAATGATGGATGCACTGCCCAGGATTATCAACGTTTGTGTTGGCGCTCGGATGACCGCAGCGGTTTCTACGGTATACAGCAAATTACGAATGCCCCGGAATATTGTGTTCGTGTGCTAACGATTTTCCAAGTGAATAGCCGTTTTAAGCGAGTCCAGCGTATTAGCCGTGCCTTTTAATTGGATGGACTTAGTTCTGGTTAATTACCTAGTTCCGTTGATTATTATTAGTACGATTTAAAAAATCATATGTATACAGTTGGTATAGTTTCCCCTTCTATTGGTATTACGATAGGTAAACCTGTAATATTGAGATATCTCTAACAACCAAGTTTAAAAATGTCCCAAACAATATCTCCATTGTTTGAAATACCGATAACTTAATATTAACAACAACGTGCAACATTATACAAGTAAACAGACCCAAGTATTGGAGCTAATGTTTCCCAACCGAAATTTATCACGAGGAGGACACAATAAGCCGCAACAATGTCGGCGGCTAAATCATGTGATATCAAGCGTGTGTCGCGTCTCGCGGACTTAACGCTACTAGCGTCAGACACCGCCGGAAGGGTGATCATAATTTCAGAGAACAAAGCGGTAGAACAACACCGAACGATGTTTAGCGAGTTCCGAGACAATAAGATAAAGATTACTGAGCTTGTAATGCTTCAGCGACAGTATTGTTCGTCAAAGAGGTCCGTGTTCGTGACAAGCATAAATCCAGCGTGCTCGTGAATGAAGGTAGTTCGCGCGAACATGAGTTTTAACTCTGACTTGATCTCGGCTAAGGCAGCGAATGCGGTCACGATCACAATCAGGACACAAGTGTTCTCTATCTGCGCGCTGGCACGTTGAATTGAGATTTGCACAAGTACAGAATTAAGGAGGAATGATGTTAGTTCAGACTGCATTGGGTTTTAGGGCTTCGATTTATTCATTCGCCTTGAAGCGCATTTAGCAAAGGTTACACTGTCATTTTTAGTTTCAGCATTTACTTATTTAATTAATGATATTAAGGCCCGATTCGACCAAACTTTTATCCGAGAATAACTCCTGGTATAACTAGCACATTGACAGTTTCAGTATGGGAAATTAAGTCAAAAGCAAAACCGACGATTTATTCTGAGATTATTTTAGTCTTGTTTGGTCGAATCCACCCTAAATAGAGTAGATACCTAGTACTGTTGGATATGGTTGTATTGTAAGTCGGTTCTTATGTAACATACTCGTCCTCTCCAAATCAATTGCTATGCATGGACATGACCAACATAGGAGTGGTAAATGGAATAGTCAAGCTTTCAAGAGGAGAGCGTATCTTTACCTTAAAGGCCGGCAACGCACCTGTAACGCCCCTGGGTCTGCGGGTGTCTATGGGCGACGGTAATCACTTACCATCAGGTGATCCGTCTGCTAGTTTGCCTCCTATCACATAAAAAAAAAAAAAAAAGTCAAAAAGGAAATCTGTGGCCGCTCTAAAAGATATTTCGAACAAACTTTACGGTTATGTTTAACGCACACACGTAACATAATACGAAAAACATTAATAGTATATGCCAACCCTATTATGAAGTCGTCAAAGTTCGGGACACGTTATGGAGGTTTGATGAGGGCCCGATGTGTATCTGCGGCCTGTTCCCCAAAACAATGAAAGACCTCTAAATTCCAAAGTTTTCCAACTTCTCGTGCTTTGGCACCTTAGGATTAGGTACGGCTTTTGTTTCTGGCGGCATTTGTGAGATAAGACTTCGAATTAGCCAGTAGGAGACCTAACGAGATACTACCTATCTAGCTTTAGTTTAATAAGTTAACCCGAACTTTATGCTTAGTACGTTTTCTAGGTATCGGATCCCACGCAACTACAGTTTTGTCTCGCTAGAAATTCAATGAGCGCACCTCAAAACATTACGTGGGTGTAAGTAAATAGAGGTAGCATTTTGGAAGGCTAAAAGAAATTATGAGAAAACGGGTCTCTACCTATTTATAGATATAAAATTCTAAATAGACAGTTTCCTTGGTGGCACCGGCGCTTCCATTCCGTAACTTGTTGCGGGTGTGGTTATTGCTGACAACGCAGTGTATCTCTGACCGCATCAGTATAATAGTTAGGTCCCAGCTCAACAGGTCATTTCGGTGACATGTTATCGTCTAATGCTGTATAATTGGCGCAAAGTTTGCATATTGCGCCGTCTCCTGCCGCAATGGGCGAGCCCGACGATCGTTCTCGTAAAACTGAAGTTGTTCCGCTGACAATGAGAGCGTACCGTGATGAGGATCCTCTGTAGTTCCTGAATAATATTGCAATCATTGTAAATTTCAACGCAAAAAGTTATAACAACATTCCCATTAAATAAATACGTAAATACCTAGGTATTGTAAATTACTTATGCTTGGTTTTAATTTCTTAGGGCTTACTTTAACTTTATACCTAACAAACGTCAAAAATCTGTAAAACTCCATACAAAAACACCTACCGTTATACCTACTTACGGCTAAAATAGGTAGTCGAGAGTAATAAAAGCTTTATACTGTTGATTGTTTATGTACCTACTAACTGATTTGATCAATACTATACGAGGAAAATAGTACCTATTTTTAGCGGGGAAGAAAGGATAAAAATAACTTTGCAAAGTAAAATAAGTTAATAATAAGGAAGTTATTTCCGGTTCTATACTTTACCCAAATATTGATGGCACACACCACCAACACCCACCAACAACAATTTATACAGTTTTTACGTATTTGTATACAGATTTCCGTGATATTGGTTGCAAATGCAATTCAGAGGTACCCATTGTCCCTTTCACTGTTGAATGTAATTAACAGAATGTCTGCTACAAACGCTTTCATATTAATTAATACTAACTTATCAAGATATTTTTATACCCGTAGAGTGAAACATAGGCAAATGATTTTGACCAAATCATACAGTTTAAAAATATTCTAAGTCAAAGTGATTCTTTTCAGACTTTACTTTGAGTTGTATTCAGAGTGACCTTGGCCTTTGTCCAGGGGTAAGCGGTATTGGGATTTAGCGTAAATAGTGATTTTATTTAAAAAAAATATATATATTATGATGATCTATAAATATCAAAGTTACAACATTGCAAAAAAATGGGATCAGTCTAAATAAAACCTGAAACCTAGCTACCCAAGTCCTAACGCTGAAAACTAAGACGCTGAAAAAATATTTACCAAAAAGAAATTCTTACCTTACTCCTATAAATATTAAGAGCTCACACGGACCGTGATGACAAATTACGGGGAAAATAAATTTCCGGATATCAAGTAAAGCTCTTGTTAAAAGAAGAAAGGTGGCAGCTGGACAAACAGATTGCTGAAGGCAGGGCCCGTCTCCCTCTGCCTTGACAAACGACCTCAGACGCGACGCGAAATATGTTTTTACCAAAACGTGATTCCCGAGAGCGCACTTGCCGATGCCGTTTTTGAAATGGCGATTTATAATCACTTTTAGACGCCTTGCCGTCTCAATTTAAAATCTTTTTATCCCTTGGCGACGTCGTTACGTAGATTTATCCGCGCACCTACACGCGAACAATTTGTTGCTTCGTTTGATGTTTGCAAAGAGAAGGCTGTCTATGATGTTTACAAACTTTTGTAATTTGCATTCACTCACTTTTGATAGCTGGTTCACACGCCGTTAACGATAGCAAAGTTTGTCTTTGAGATGGTTTCTCCATGCAAAAGGTATCTACATGTTACTTCGATTTGTCTTGGAGTCCTAATTAGTGCGTCTTAATTACTTAATAATATTTTTCGGTCCACACATATCTACACAAGCCGCATTAAGGAGTTGATCTGGAGTTGAATCTAGTTTTAAAAGAAGAAAGTAAATAATATAATTAAGTTAATTAACTTAATTTGGATAAAATTAATGTAATGGTCCTGCATTACTGGACTTTATCGCTAAAGTAACATGTTATCGACATTTTCACATAAAATAAAAATATCTAAATAATACCTACGTCTTACAAGTAACGTAGTAGATACTCCAGATAATATCCCATCACATCAATGGAATTACTTGTTCAGTGCCAATGAGGAAGGTCACACAATCTCATTTTTGAGGATTCAGTGCCCCCCGTCCGCGTCCCTTGGAAATAAAAAGGTCAGATAACTTAATCAACAAATAACAGTGAAATCGGAAATACACCTTTTAAAGAAGAATCGAATTTAGTGTGGGAGGTACTGGTAAATTGGATTTAGGTATTTTAATAAATAAATAGGTTACAGTAGTATGCCTCCCTCTGCAATGTCTTTTAGGGGCTTTGGAATAACATTATGTTTTTTTTTAATTAATAGCAACTACAATTCTTGACAAATTGCTAATATCGAATGGTAAAATATTGATATGATTATGATTATGTACACAAGGATGTTTTAGTTCTATTGCTTGTTTGTGCTTGTTCGTAGATATTGGGGAAAGGTAAGAATGTCCCAAGACCCCATCAGGTACAGACGCCACAAGACAAGTCTCTCGGTCCATCGAATAATAATAATAATAATAACGGGCTAATAGCGAAGAGCTTCGACCAACATCTAAAAAAGCTCTCTGACCCTTGAGCGGTGATCCTCAGCACGGCACGCATTGTCTGGAGGTTCCTCAGCCTGTGACCCTGACCACCGGTATCTTGGGCCCTGCTCCGCTGCCGGCGGATAAACTAGTTTTAAGTTTTTTTTTTATAAATATTTTTATGTTTTTGTAATTTACATTGTAAAAAAAATATTTAAAATTAAGAAAAAAATATAAATAAAGGAATAATAATAATAACAAAGCTTTTTATTTATCCATATTTCAAGTTACATACAATAAAAGTTCACAATTTCAAGTTATACGGATCCCTTTTGGGTAAAAGCCTCCTCCATCTTTTGCCATTTTTCTCTTTCCTGCGCGTCTTTCATCCTGTTGGTGCCGGCAGTTTCGACGATGTCATCTGACCATCGTTTTCGTGGTCTACCTGCCATAACGAATATAAAACAGTACTTATCTCTCAAAATATTCACTTGAAATTATTATTTATGAAAGTTATCTTCAAGCAAGTATTATTTTTGTAACCAACCCACCTATTATTTCTTTTCAGGTACATAGATATTGAGTTCCAATCACAACAAACATTTCGCTGGAAATGTGTGCCGCTTATTTTTTAACTAACTGGACTATGTATGTATATTAGCTGTGTATAAATAGCTACACTTATATAAGGGTCTCGAATAGCGAAATAACTTGGTCCCAAGTTGGTTCTAATATGGATTACTTACATTTAAGCGACATTTTGAAGGTGAAGAGGGCGGCCGGTATATTATCCGGCTGAGTCACGCGCGCCCGCGTCAGCTGCTGGCGATTGCTAAACCTTAATATTTCTCATATGAGCTGGTTTTTGTATAAAAAGGGTAAAACTGAATTCCATTGAAATGCAAGATCCGGGATATCCGACAGTGCCACTAATCATTCAATGTCGGAATGGAAGCTTCAGAACTATGGATTTTCAGGAGACTTGACTTTAATTATTAATGAATGAAGTAGGTACATCATGTTGTGTACGTAACAAGAATAAATTAATATTGAGATCATTATTGACTGTTTAATGCTAAAAAAATATGAAATTTACTCGTAATAATTATAACCGTCATTGATGGGAATTTCATGAATCAATAAGGAAATTATTATCGAATGCATTAATTGATGACGTAGTCAACAGTAACATTAAGCCTTCAAACAATGGACAGTTATTATTACAATAAGCAGGTACTAATAATTAATTTGTTACCTGTTTTTAACTACATTTCATGACAAATAAAGATTATGAAGTGTTTCAATTACATTAACCCACTCGTGGCGTATGGTAGGCCACTACGGCCAGCACAATACAATCGCACATTACTCACCCGCCCAAACATACCTTCCACCATATATTCGGGTAGGTCTACCTGAGGTTTATTGTTCTTAGCTTAATGCTTTTTAGGCTTCGCAACAAAGGATTTAAAGATAATCTGCGCAAATACACCTCTGGGAATTTTGTTGCTTACATTTTCTGGATTCCTCAAAATGGGAAAATGTGAAAAGGCTTACGTTTTGTATACTTAAGTGATTTTTTTCATTAACTGTTGGGGTACTTAGCAATATTATTACACTAAGGCCCGATTCGACAAAACTTTTATCCGAGAATAGCTGGCACATTGACAGTTTCAGTATGGGAAATATGTCAAAACTGACTATTTATTGAGATTAATATTTACTCTTGTTTGGTCGAATCCACCCTAAGTAAGGATAAGTACTCATCTACAAGAGAATAACTTTAGTTTTGGTTAAGATATTCTCACTAGTCTTAAGTAGCTTCATAGCTATACTACAAGCTATGAAGCTAAACAAGCTGAAGAGGCAGTGAGCAGGTACTTTGAAGAGGCTCGGCCCCTGAGACTGTTCGGAGGGTAGAGGACCGTGAACTGTGGGCTTTAAAAAGGTCAACGCATCGATGGCTAGAAGTTGTAAAGCAGAGCGCACGAACTTAGTTTGATTCCCAGGTGGAGCAGATAAACTTGTGAAAAATCAGTTGGATGTGATTCTTCCCTAGAAACTTCGTGTTGGAAACTTGATTTTTACGATATCATAAGCGATTTTTTGCTTCGTCTGTCAGTCCGAAGTATCAACTGCTTTCAGGAATATGAACTGGTAGCTCATAAATTTGGCATCATACGGTTAGATATAGTATAAGCAACGGGTAGTATCAGCAGAGGAGAACGTTGTTTTTGATGACGCTTGTAATCTTACATAATGGTTAGACATAAAATTTCATCTAAAAAGACGTAAATTTTTTAAATTGATTTGCAAATGACCGCTAAAGTAGGTACAAACAAGGTAACTTTTCCAACATTTTAATTACAGGCTTGGTCCAACCTTTTAATCTCTACCTACTCAATGATAAATTAAAACTCTCCCTTATAAGTACGTGCTTACAAAGTAAAATTGTGTTCGTATTATCTACGAAATAAAATCTCTTTATCAAAATAATTTATGTGTATGTACTTAAATTATTATTAGGTATACCTACTTTAAATAAATCGAGCAGATTGACAATATTTATTTCCAAGTCCAACTCATGTTTGGTTGAATCAGTTTGAAAAACGATCAATCATTAAGTCTCAAATTAGTCTTATTAAAGTTCAAGTAATCACAGGCTTGAGACTACTTTAGACTTTTCTTCGTGTGTGGGTGTCGTTTCATAATAGTCATAACGCGTCAGTAAAGCCATCACTATCGTGTCTCCTTGAACAAATTTGTTTCCGCCACATTATCTGTGAACATTCACGGAATTTCATGAGTGTGTAAACTTCAAAAGGCCATCACGGAGTGACTTTACCTCAGTCCCCTTAGCGTCCCGGTTCTCCACAGGGCACCATTGAAGCGAAAGCCCGCTATCTCAGCAACTTCTTTATGTGCGATCCACTATTTCATTGACAGAATCTGTGCACCCATTAGAACTTTTTAGAGCCAAGAAGATAAAGAGTTTTATTTGTGTGAATATGGTCAGTATTTTGTACCTATTGATTTCTATCAAACCTCATTATTTGTAGCACTTGACACGGTTGGTTTTATTGCGTACTTGCCAGTAGACTTCCTCGGGGAAAATTGACAGTCGTCAATTTGGGCGGAACACAAAAAGCTTTACAAAATAAACTGGGCGCACGTAACACGTGGCCACTAAACCGTCCTAACAAGACATAAACTGCGCCGCGCTATCTCCGCTAGAGCCGAGTTCAGATTTCGGATACGGATAATATCTGAAAAGTCGGACCGGACCGTGGGCTTCGATTACGGCTCACTTATTTTGTAGATTCATAACAAAATAGGTTTTGTTATCTAAAATACAAAATACTACGCGAATAACCGAATAATATTAAAAATCTCACTGAAACAGAATACATTCATAATTATAGAGCTTGCAAATTGAAATTGAACTAGATTAAAATTTATTTCAGCCACAGCGTTGGATATATTAGCATTGGTAATTCGAATAAAACACACGCAGATTTAACAAATCGTTTCGTTCTGATATCAGCGTTAAGCTTAGCATGACTGGATTCACAAACTAACATTACGAAAATCTCTTTGCTAGGGTCAGGTATTGTGAAAAAAACCAGCGTCGATATCACAACAAACCTCGAGGTGGCCGGTCGTTCCCGTTGTTACGGCAACGTGACCCGAATGTCCGAGCCGTCCGGGGATACTTCAGAAATGTTTCCGTTACGATACGGGATCTTTTCCTTACCGAATGCGCACTAAACACGTAAATAGCTATACTATCGCGACTACTCCGCGGTTCTCCAGATATTTATAGACGACTCCACCGTAGATTCGGTATTCTTACGGCGTCCCATTTATCTTAATGTTATGGTATATCTATCTTTTAATGCCCGTTTTATTTTACATTCTTTTATGCGATTGCTTGTATTGGAGATCATTTCATAAAAGATAAGCGCTATTTTTGAGCTCGGGTTATCTTAGATCACGCAATAATTTGTTGGTATAATAATCGTTTTTATAAAGTATACCTAATAACTTAAACATAGTAAACTTGTTATTAATGTATTCCAATGTTAATTATACAGGAAGGATATGTGATTATTTCGTTTCTTAATTATTACTCAAAGTTTAAAAAGAGCAAACAATTTTTTTGCTAGAGCAGAGGAAAATCAAAGTAGGTATCAATGTTATATCATGTTCAGTATTCTAAATAAAAACTTGTAACAAGTATTTCCTTCCGATCAGTACGATGATTAGAATTTGTTCAATAAGTGTTCTATCGAATTTTGTGTTGAATTATTAATAATTCAGTGCTCGTGAGTAAAGGTCATCAAGTGTATTGAACCGGCTTGAGGCAATTGTCGAATACAGTTCAATTTTATTCAAAGTAGAAGATCTATCTAAACTTTAGGACTATCTTCCCTTCAATTATTTAGTCTGACTAATTTTTAAATAACTGAAAAAAATCTTATGCTCTTACTTTTCTTAAAAATGAGGCTCTGTCCGCTAGAAAATTTTACTAAGTAAGGTTAGATTTGCATCTTACATGAAATATTCCAAAAGAAACATAAATCTCGAAAAGGCGCCCAGTTTGGCACATTCAAAAAGTTGATGTGTCACTCTTTTGCTTTGCGACCCTGGTTGACATACTGCCGTTTGTCTAGATTTCCAGATCAGCGGGAACTCGACCTTTTTTGTAAAAGCCTCAAAGATTTTTGGTGATTTATTGTTACAGTATGCATAAAGAATAAGTATGATTTCACAACCCTTTTTAAATGTGCCTGGTCGTCTTCTCTAGTAGGTAGGTATTTAATTAAGACAATCAGAGTGGACGATAAGGACACACTTAAAAACAAGTAATATGCAATTACCTCTCTGGTATTAAGCTTCAACCACATTCATGCTTTAACCACACCGACCGATCACAGGCCAATTGGTGCGGTGCGATCATAGGCCGTTGGTGTGGTTGAAGCATTAGGAATGTTTTAAGCAAATAAAATTATTTGATTTGTTTGATTTGAATATCAATAGGTGGTGGTGATCACTATCCCAATGACCTAGATCCCCAGATCTTGATATTCAGCAGATATGATATTGTATTAAGTAACTTCTCGTTATTCTCTGTATACTTTACGTGAATCGTACGATTCGGCTTATTCGTCAATTCAATAATGGTAATGAACTTATTGGGCAGAAATCGCGATTGCGAAAATAAGGAAAAATTCTGGGGCGGAAAATGTTAACGACGCTTAAGGATGTGGGTAATGAACTACGTAACATTATTATGTGAAAAGCGTAAAGCATTTACCATTATTTTTCATGAAAGAAGTGATCTGTTAACTCATATAATGAAGAGAGCCATATAGACTGGTATATGGTAAGAGGGCAATAATGCTGATAAACAAGATATTTCATCTTCATCTTCTAATATTGGTACTGGTTATTGGATTGTATCAGAGATCTCGACTTGAATTGACTTTGCTTTGCTTTATCGAAGATAAGTTTATTTACTTGTATATCACTGAGGACATCAGCGACTTATTTTCATAACGACAATTTCTATTGGCCAAGTCTAGATCTGTTTTCTAAATGCATATAGATATTGTGTATTCAGTTGAACAATGAGAAAAGAAAATTCTCAATTTTCTAAACATTGGACGGCTTCCACCTGCTGCCTTGCACTTGCCTGTGCCGATATTACACGGGAGAGCCGAAAGCCAAACAATCGGGATTTATCCCGGCACTTATTCGCACCACACGGCAATACCAACGCGATGTTTGAAATAGCCTGGATCAATAGCGATCACGGGCTTTAACTACACTGCGAAGTCTTCTGCAGACTCCGCTACTTTTAAAACAATAGAGAAAATTGGTTTAAAATCCAACGCTTTAAAAGACAAAAGAGAAGCAACTGTCAGCCTGTTCAGTGCCACGCACACCAGCCGTGCTAAGTTTGTAACACTGTTTAAATTGGGGAATAATAACATTATTTTAGGGAACCTATTATTAAGTGGGGTTAGGTTAGCCTATTAATACTAATAACGAATGTCAACTGCCACGTAAAGTGGTGAGTAATACGAAAAACTTATGACTATTTAATGTGAATGTGTAAACGACTTATAGGTACTTTGTGGATAATATCATTATTATAGTGGTTCTAGCTCCAATTCTGCGTGAATGTAAATATCTAATGGTCCAATATCGGACATACAATTAGTATTAATTTCTATTATCGCACTTATATTACCGTTACCACTGATCGAGTTTTCAGTGTATTGAATTAACAGAATACAGATTACAGACAAAATAATGTCTATGAATCCAGTAATTGTTACTAGTATGCCTATTACTTTAAATTATTACTCCCCTAATAATATAGTAATTATGTTTCTACTTCATTTCAATTTAAGACCTAAAATAGAGTACACACATACATGTTCCTAAGTACTTTAAGCCATTAAGTAGCATAACGCGAGTCGCAAGTTTTTCGCTGAGGGCATTATTTCTGCAACACAACTGATATTGGTCTAGCCGGGGAAAGATATTGCCTCTAGCTGTCACCGGCAGTGGTACCGACTGGCTTGTACAGTTGTGTCGCATTCTCCGGGAAAGAGCTGGAATAGGTACCCTGTCTTCGTATAAGACTTTATCTACAACGACACCAATTTTCGTTTTTGCGGGCACAAGTGTGCGATTGCCCGGGATTTTCCTTTTTGCATAATGCATTTCTATCTGTGGTTTATCGAAGTGTTGGTTATCGATTTTATAAGTTTAAAATGTAAAATAACTTTTCTTGATAAAGACAAAATCTTTTGTACAAAACTAGCGTATGCTCGTTCATTGTTAGTCGAGGCAGCAAGTCAAGCAAATCGTCGGAAGCAACCACGTTATAGACGGATTAATCCGGCGCGCTGACGCACGCGATT
The DNA here is from genome assembly GCF_963855985.1 of Ostrinia nubilalis. Lineage (NCBI taxonomy): Eukaryota > Metazoa > Arthropoda > Insecta > Lepidoptera > Crambidae > Ostrinia > Ostrinia nubilalis. The sequence continues at coordinate 8,929,342 of NC_087093.1, forward strand.
GGAGAATGTCAAAGCATCATCCAGGTACAAGGGCGTAAAAGAGTTATTTCCACAAATTCCCCCAACTAGTGATAGCCCGCCATGCGACGTGTCCGGTGAATCAACGAGCACCGCTCCGCTCGGTCGGGCAAAAACGGAAAACCATTTTACGGTCCATTGTGAAAGAGGATTGGCAATTTCGCTCCGAGCTTACTCGACCATCGGCCGGGCAAGTTTTACAGCGTCTCTGATGTAACGCGAGTGCCCTGACGAAACTCCCCTTAATACATGCGCGCCGTCTTCTGCTGAATCTCACGAAAATAGGGAGTCAATCGCCGCTTTACATCCCGCCCAAATTGAACATCCGATCGCTCAACCGCCAAAATTCAAATTTAACCTCATTGAATAAATTCGTCGCGCTTTATGTCAGCACTTTGTATTTGTTACGAACTTCTGTAGGTCTCGAGAATTCCTAGTGTAATAATTTGATGCCCCCTAAAAAGCCTCTGAGCGCACAACTTTATTATAAAAGTTACTAACTGTTAGCGACGGAATATTATTGTATTATGTAACGGTAGTTTAAGAACAATTTTTATTTTCTATTGGAGGGTAACTCGGTGTCGTTGGTACGCGACGCGGCAGTTTTATTCGCACACAATTTCACGCGTCTGCCAGTCTGCTGTCAAACGCCCTCGGAGCGACACCGCGTTAGCCTACCGCGCGCAAGAAACACGTGTTTGCCCAAAAGTGTACTGAACTTGCAAATACTCGCAATAAACTGTTTTGTGAACCTTTAAAACGGCGTTATTTTTACATCGGAGCGAACCTGACCCCCCACAGCTGGTCATTCGGCCGGATCAGTCCGATGTATCATTCGCCACGTTGTACGAGTAAAATGGTTCTCACGCGTAGTGACCGTAAAAAACTGGTGTCCGCAAGTGTGCATACCGAGACAATGAACGATACTCATCTCAAAAGCAGTGTAAAATCCGAGCCCGTGAAAACGTCACAAGTGCCACCGCAGCATGCAACGTCGTGTCAGTGGCCACACCCGACACGTCAACCGACCGCAGAGGCAGGACCGTCGCACATATCAGTTCACAAACTGGACCTGTCTCCTGAGGAAGCACCACGAGACCTCACGTCACGAATATCGACGTCATCCTCAGCTAAAGCAAGGCGAAAACGGTTGGAACTTGAGGCAGCGAAGGAAAAGGCCAGGATACAGATGGAGTTGATCGATAAAAAGCTAGAAGCAGACCTAGCTGACCTGGAAGATGAATACAGTCCACCAAATGGAGACCGCGAGAGCATTCATACTCGCACCGACGTCGAGAAGTGGCTGGACCACAGCCAGCATGAGATGGAGAAGGAGCAGCGAGCCCCCCACAATGGTAAACCCCCGGGCGAGCTGAATCCACAAAATGGTGCCATCGAGATGCTGACGAGCGCACTGAAGCAGCTAGCCACTACTCCCATTCATGGACCCAACCCGCAACTACTGAGCCGTATGAGCATCCCAAAGGACTTACCTGAGTTCGCTGGAGACCCCCTGGAGTGGCTTCACTTTAAACAGTCCTACGAGGAGTCAACACAAATATGCGGCTTTACCGACAAGGAAAACGTCTGGAGGCTTCGAAAATGTCTTCGAGGACCTGCAAAAGAAGCTGTATCTGCATTATTGATTTGTGCAACGTCACCCGATCAGCTGATGTTTACATTGGAGCTCAGATTTGGTAACCCAGATTTTATATTGACTAAAATCACGCAAGATGTACAGAAGTTACCACCGTTGCCATTGGATTATCAAAGTGAAATAGTGCCTTTTGCTGTTAAAATCCAGAATTACGTAACAGCAGTACGTGCAGTGGGGCGTGACGAATACCTACGCGGTGTTCACCTAGCGAATATTATTTTGGCCAAGCTGCCCACTGTACTAGTTTCCAAATGGGCGGATTATTGTTACCCTAGATTGAAAGGAGAAATTGATAAGTCAAGAATTGACATGATTTCCGATTTCCTTCACGAGGAGGCAATAAAAATGTCAACCACGGCCAACGTTACTATATCAGCTCAACGTTACAATCAAAACAAATACAGACAGCACGAAAGTAACGCTAGAAACTCACAAAGTATACTACTTCAACACTCCGACGCTAAGAGCGAGCATAGTGAAAAATTCAACTTTTGTAAACAAGATGAACACCAGCTGACAAGTTGCAAATCATTCAAGAAAGCATTACGCAAAGATCGATGGCGCCACGTCAAGCGATACGGCTTATGTTTTAAATGCCTACTATCGCGGCACGGCAGAGATAACTGTACTGCGCCCGCTTGCGATCAAGACGACTGCGGCGGGGCGCATCACCGGCTGTTACACAACCCTCCGCAGCGGCACGGGGCCGAGGCGACCGCCGAGAGCAAGAAGACCTCATCGAGTACGTCAACTACCGAGACTGTGGCCCATATGAGTGTTACGGACAAAAAATTGCTATTGAAAGTAGTGCCGGTCGAAATTCACGGTCCTAACGGTAAGATAAGTGCGTGTGCGTTATTAGACGACGGGTCTACAATATCAGTGATAAGCTCGCAGCTGGCTGCGCGCGCAGGGCTGCGCGGCGGCCGCAGCGAGCCCATGCGTGTGCGCGGCGCGTGGGGCGACGATGCGCTTGTGTGCGCGTCGACAGCGCTCACTCTGGACTTGTCTAGTAAGGGAAGTGATAACAGATTGTTTACAATTAATTTGCGAAGTGTTGATAACTTAGATTTGCCTGTTCAAGAGTTTTCACTAGCTAAATGTAAAGAGTATGATCATTTGAAAAATGTAACTATAAACTGTAATGATTTGTGTAAGCCAGAAATATTATTAGGTCAAGACAATTATCATTTGTTAATGCCTTTAGAGATTTATGTTGGTAAAAACAATGAGCCGTCAGCTACACGAACCCCCCTGGGCTGGTGCGTGCACGGAGTAATGCACTTGCCGTGCGCTGGTTCTTCTTCTCCCTACACCACCTTACTCATTTCAGCATCAGCGTCTGATGATGAACGCGCTCTTCGGGACCTCAGTGATGAGGTGCGGCGCTCCTTTTCTATAGATGCTTTGGGAGTGACAGGTAAACCACGACAGAACAAAGACGAGGTGCGCGCGGTGGCCATGCTGGACGAGGGTGCGCAGCTCATTGACGGCAGGTGGCACGTCAACTTGCCGTGGAAGGACCCAAACTGTGAGTTACCTGACAGTTACCCTAATGCACTTTCCCGACTGCACAGCGTTGAGAGGAAAATGTCAGCTGACCAGGAGTACGCGAGTAGGTACAGGGAGCGTGTAAAACACTTGTTAGAAAATAATTTTGCCCAAGAAACGCAAAATTCCGAACGGTCGCCAAGAACTTGGTATTTACCCCATTTTGGGGTAAATAATCCTAATAAAAAAAAGTTGCGACTCGTGTTCGATGCGGCCGCTAAAGTCTATGGTGAGTCATTGAATGATTTCCTACTCACAGGGCCTGACCTACTAAATTCTTTATTTGGCATAATGTTACGTTTTAGAATAAATAAAGTTGGAATCACCGGGGACATTAAAGACATGTTCCTACGCATTAAAATAAAACCTGAAGACCAATCGGCTTTAAGGTTCTTATGGAGGGATGAATCTTCAGGCGAGATAAAGACGTATTCAATGACGTCACTGATATTTGGAGCAAACTGTTCGCCATTCGTCGCGCAGTTTATTAAAAACAAAAATGCGCAGCTGCATGAGTCATCACAGCCCGCCGCCGCAGCCGCTATCTACACGCAGCACTACATGGATGACTATATAGATAGTCTACCGGATGAAACCACAGCCATAAGTATGGCACGGAATATAACGGATATTCACAAGAAGGGTGGTTTTGAGATCCGCAACTGGACTAGTAATAGCCTACAGGTGTTAGATAGCTTGCCAAAGGAGACCTTAGGTGACGCGGCCGTTAAGTTTAAATCTAACGAACAATACCAAGGTGAGCGAACGCTGGGAATGATTTGGTACCCGGCCCAAGATGAACTAGGTTTTGACGTTTCATTGAAACGTATTCCCGACGGCATTGTAAAAGGTAAACAAAGACCGACTAAACGTTTGATGCTTGCCGTAGTCATGTCTATTTTTGATATATTTGGTTTTCTTACTCCATTCACCATACAGGGCAAAATAATGCTTCAGGATACCTGGAGGCATAACATTGGCTGGGACGAAATAATCTCAGACGATGTTTATCAAAAATGGTGCAGCTGGATTGATCTACTAAAAGAAATACCAAGTATACGCATTCCACGTTATTACGTAAGGGCCGGTGCGAGCGAGACGGAGTCTGCGTTTACTACGAGTGAGAGGGAGACAGATGGTGCATCGCCTACGCCGCTGCTACGAGATTCTACGCGGCATCGAGTCAGTGAACGCGTTACGGACAACGAGTGCGCTACGGGCCATGCTACGAACGGGTCTACGACTGGTAATAATTATAATAATTTGCAATTGCATGTTTTTAGCGATGCTTCATCGAAGGCGATGTGTGCCGTAGCCTACTGGAGATGGGAACACAATGGAAACATACACATCGCGCTCATAACTAGCCGGGGCCGCGTTGCTCCGTTAAAGCCGACTACGATACCTAAAATGGAGCTGCAGGCCGCCTTGTTAGCGGCTAGACTCGCAAAGACAATCGCTGAGGAGCACGGACGCATGAAAGTCAAGCAAAGGTATTTTTGGTGCGACTCGACCACAGTGCTACAGTGGATTAACAATGACACGCGGCAATATAAAACATTCGTAGCAAACCGGCTCGGCGAAATAGATGACTTAACGCGAGCTACTGAGTGGAGGTATGTGCCTACGAAGTTGAATATCGCTGACGTTGGTACTAGGGAAACTTATGACGTCACAGTGTTTAGAAATGAATGGTTCACGGGACCTTCATTTTTATACGGAGATGAGACTACTTGGCCGCGCCGTGATTTCACTGCTTTATGTGACAGTGACCTGGAGAGAATAAACTTAATTAAACAGGAAAGTAACAACTTACCTATACTCGACGTTAGTAGATTTTCATCATGGTTGAGACTGGTGAGAGTGATGGCTACCGTGTTGCGCTTTATTAATAAATGCAGGAAGGTTGTATCGTCGAGCCTGTTATCAGACATGGACCTAGCTGAGCGGTTTCTGATTAAACAAGCGCAGTTGGATAGTTTCGCCTCGGAAATATCTGCAATAAAGAAAGGAAAACGCATAGAAAATAACAGTCGACTACTTACCTTGTCACCGATGCTCGATGAACACGACGTGCTGCGTTGCGGAGGCCGCATTGACGCCGCCACCGGAGTCTCACCTGAAACTAAAAGGCCTATAATTTTAGATGGAAAACACCACGTCGCTCGTCTGATAGTGAAACACTACCACGAGAAGGCTGCTCACGGCAACCAAGAGTCGGTAGTCAACCATCTGAAACAAAGATTTTGGATTATAAAATTGAGACCAACTGTTAAATATGTCTCATCGCGATGTATGGTATGCAGAATAAGGAAGGCTAAGCCCGAAATACCAAGGATGGGTAACTTACCTGCCGCCCGCGTAGCTCACCACCAACGTCCATTCACTCATTGTGGGATTGATCTGTTTGGCCCAATGACCGTGACAGTTGGCCGTCGACATGAGAAAAGGTATGGTGTAATTTTCACATGTCTTACGGTGCGCGCTGTCCACTTAGAAATAGTCCATTCAGTCAGCACAGATTCGTTGATTATGGCACTCAGGCGCATGGCAGCGCGCCGCGGCTGGCCGCGACATCTGATGTCAGACAACGGGACAAACTTGCGAGGAGCTGACACAGAACTCAAACGATCGATCAAGGAACTGGACGAAGGAGTGCTCCGCACTGAAGCTGCAAACAACGCAACTGAATGGACATTCATACCACCTGCGAGTCCACACTGGGGTGGGGCATGGGAGCGACTTATACGAAGCATCAAAACTTCACTTAAAATCATCTTGAAGGAACGTGCACCTAGGGACGAGGTTTTGAGTACTCTTCTTACAGAAGTCGAGAACATCGTCAATAGTCGTCCTCTCTCTCATGTCTCTGTGGAACCTGGCAGCGACGAGACACTAACACCCAACCATTTCTTGCTTGGAACTTCTTCGAATCTTCCAACTCCCGGAAGGTTCAGCAGCGATGACCTGTACCTGCGCAAACAGTGGCGTAAGTCTCAACTACTTGCAGATATGTTCTGGAAACGCTGGATCAACGAAATTCTCCCAGACCTCGTACCGAGACGCAAGTGGAACCAGGAACAACAGTCGTTGAAGGTAGGTGATTTGGTTCTAATTGTGGATCCAGGAGCGCCACGCAACGTGTGGCCCAAGGCAGTAGTTCAGCAGGTGTTTCCAGGGGCAGACGGTCGAGTAAGGGTGGTTGAACTAAGAACCAAGTCAGGTACGCTGAAGAGGTCTGCAGCGCGCGTCGCAAGGATCCCTTTAATTGATTAGTGCTGTGCCAGCACTGGGGTGGGGAGTGTTAGCGACGGAATATTATTGTATTATGTAACGGTAGTTTAAGAACAATTTTTATTTTCTATTGGAGGGTAACTCGGTGTCGTTGGTACGCGACGCGGCAGTTTTATTCGCACACAATTTCACGCGTCTGCCAGTCTGCTGTCAAACGCCCTCGGAGCGACACCGCGTTAGCCTACCGCGCGCAAGAAACACGTGTTTGCCCAAAAGTGTACTGAACTTGCAAATACTCGCAATAAACTGTTTTGTGAACCTTTAAAACGGCGTTATTTTTACATCGGAGCGAACCTGACCCCCCACACTAACAATAACGACATATTGCGTTTCAAAAAAGTTGTTTATTGCAGACTTGACTGAATTAAAAAGGACTCCCGCCTACTATAACTTAGTTTGGACCAAACTTTTGTATCCAAAGTTTGATACTTTTGTGATTGCTGTCACCAACACCAAACAGAGCGAATGTGTCTTCACAAAGGAATGTCAGCAATTAAAACTTGTGAATGACAATCCGTAGAGAAAAGGCGTGTTCTTGTGTAGCTTTGGCGTGTGTTTTGTAGGAGTGACCTCATAAACTGTTGGGAAAAGTAACTTACGCATATCAATTATCAAATCTGCTCTGGGAATTATAATGCGGGCAGCATGTCGGCGGCACCGCGAACGCCGCGAACAGTTCTTGTCTGGATAAACGGCGGCCTATTTGAAATTCCAATTAGAAAGTTTTCTCATTTACTTGATTCAGGGCGTAGAGTGCGGAAGGGCAACAATCCGCGCTGATTAGTCCTGGTCCCCGCTCTGCATCAGATTTAAAGGATACGGTTAGCCGCATAAACTAATCGTTCATACAGGCTTGACGTTTCAATTTCATTTTAAATTAAATTTAGTATACAGTTAGGTATTCACTTTGATGAAAAAAGCCCCTAGTAACTTCAAAGAGCGATATTTGGAATTGCATTGACCCTGTAAGACATAATTTTGTTTACAAATACAGCTTTTCCTGAAACCCATTTCGACTGGAACACAAGCCGTCCATCACGTTCATTGATATTTGTACGTCCCTTACTGCGGAAGTCAAATTTCCGCAGATATCTTGCGTTGCGTTATAAAAATAACAAAATAGAAATAGCAGTGTTCCACCGACACTTGACGTTGCCCCTCGACCGCAAACAAATAAAGCCAGAATACGGATATTACTGATTCAATATGCTACAAAAGTAGAGAAAAAGTTATTTCCCTTGGATAACTTTCGAGTTTTCCATACTACTATCGATTCGGCTCATGGCCAATTTATTCAAAAAGTATCAAGCGTGAACCAGACAGGGAAGTTACCCAGTTGAAAATTGAATTTATCAAACTTCCCTTGGAAAAACATAATGCTTTATGGACTGTAAAAAGTACTTAGCTTACATTCAATTGTCCCGAATACGGCAATCGAGAATACAAGCATGCTTTGTTGGTTATTAGAATGAATAATGGTTTATTTTTCTGCTATTGAGCAGCATTGTTTGCTGTTTACTAACAAGCTGAACTATGCCAGTTCTGAATAACTACTGTACGAGGAGCTCATGTGAAGAGCCTTATAAATTGCTACTTTTAAAATGGTGTTACCTTTATGAACTCTTACTCCAATTCTATATTATACAAATAAAGTCCTAAGCCTTTTTCTTATCACAGTGACCAAAAATATTATAAAAGTCAAATGTTAGTTATAGTACGATAATTGTACATTTTAACTTTTTAACCTCTTGTGAAAATTATTTTAGCAAGAGTGTAAGATTGTTGTAGATTTTACGAGTAACTTTCTAATTAAATACAAGTTAAATAAAGAAAATATGAAATTAATATAATTACACCTTGATGAAATATGAAAAGTCTTTTAAAGCAGTAATTTTATAAAGTGTTCATGAGATGCCAAATAAAAACGAGGTTTATTTTAAGGTGTAAAGTGTAATAGAAAAAACTTCATTCAAAGTTGTTTTAAATAAAAAACTCAAATATACCCAGTATTTTTGCATATTTTTCACAATATTTACAGACTGGTTTGCGGGATCTCAAAGAGCGCTGTTGTTTTATTCTATAAAACATTGCGGTTGACACCCGAAATTGCAAACAATTATTTAATTGCTTTTAACGTTGAATACCAGTCGCATAAATGATAAAATGTTAATCTCAATGCATTTCAATAAAATTAGAACATTGTAAAGGAAGATTATTGTTAAGATCGCCTTTCGATCAGAGGTTTTAGTCAGTGTGAAAGAAATAAGAAAAAAAAGTATCTACTACGAATTAAAGAACAATTTACGCCTGATACAAAGGTTGTTAAAGCCCACACGTTAAAAGATTAAACACTTTGCCCTTTACTAGCCTTCGCTTTGTGGGAGTATGCAAACCTCACTTTAGCCGAATATTTTAGCTAATGCTCCTCTCGGCTTCACATCCAATTAACATTTGGCGTATAGGTAGAGTGGAGGACCTGAATCCGATTGGAAAACGCGGGTCCGCGCTGCGTTAATTGCCCATAATCCGTTATCGAAAGAGCCACTAGATGTCAGTCTATTTCTGCTGTCGAGTGCGACGTGGATAATTACGGTGCGTCGTGTCGTGCGACACGATCTCGGCTGGAGTCGGATTGCGTCCGTTTCAATTAAATCCCGACATGTGCACGCCGGGTTCCAGCGAGGGCTTTTATTCATAGAACGCGGTTTAGGGCGCGTGAATTAAATCGACCGTTGGTCCTGAAATGGAGCCGTTTCAGAAAAACGTATGTGACGTAGGGACGATTGGCGCTTTTGAAGGCCCATGCTTGGTGGTTGCTTTCATAAATCCCAATTAATCGATCAATCGTCTGAATATTAATTAAGTTGCGGGAAATTCTCGAATATGCCAACAAATTGATTTTATTTTACGCAGATTTTTAATTAATGTACGTAGAGAGGTGAGAGGGAAAACATTTTTGTTCAAGGCTAAAACCGTTTGGTGTTGTTTGTTTTGTAATAATTCATCAACATCTTACATGCCTAAATTCAATCAAAGAGAATTCCCAAAATGTAGATAAGTATATGAATTTCTTCCAATGTTTACTGTTTGTATAAAGATGTGTGTTTCTCTAAAGACAAGATGTTAGATTTACCTACTTCATAAACAAGTGTACCAAAGAAGCCAGTATACTATTTGGTTCAAATCACGTTTTCGCTATCCTTTTACGAAATCAATTTATAACGAACCGCTTTGGTTGCTAATTGCATTCATAAAAATATTGAAAAGGGCTTTCCAATAAAATTATCTCGTTGTTGTCGGTCGTTACGGGTCGGGCGCCATCTTGACTCATCATCCTTTTCTACTTTTCACCGTGAATTTCCCGACATACCTAAATGTTTAGGTATACGAATTTCCCTCGGTCATTAAAGTCCTTCAACAAAAATACTGTTTAATGGGAGACGAATATATTGTTTTAAACTTTCATGGTCACTAACATAATAGGTAATTATTATTTACGGGATTGCTACCATTACCTTAATTTTGAGTTTCCGATATTTAGGCACTGTTGCAAGCGCCATGGTCACGGAGTAACTGAGGAAACTTGCGGGTGAGATAAGTACATAAATATCATCCACATATCACATTGTAGGGCTATTGGCATAATTGTTTAGACTTAAACAGAGTTTAATTCAAACATTACAACAACAACAACATTTAGCTGATTCCGAAAAAGTCAAACAAAAAATGCATAGGTGTTGATTTGGATTACACTACCTGATTATTTTTATTAGTCAACCACATACACTTGACACCACCCTGTATATTTAGTAGGTTAAATAAATAGACCGTGCTTATTATTAGCTCGTAACGAGCCGCAAGATTAATTGGAAATGTTACGTCGTAATAAGATTTGTTTTTCCGCAAAATATAACTCGATTGGTAGTCCATTTTCCTTAGCCACGCCATGATTGGTAATATAATATGTCATATATACTAATACTATTATTAGCAGACATGCTTTTATTTACTTGTTCGTAAACGGTTATCCCTAATAAATCCCACTCGTTTTTCACCCCACTATAAGTAGTATTTTCATGACTCACTCGAAATTTTAATTTTTTAAGAAGATTTATACATAAATCCGCGTGGAAACTATTCAAAATAAAGAGGTCCAATAGATCGGATAAACTTTCCTCCAACGCTTGAGCGACAAACATTTATTACAGTTGTGGTGGTTGGAAATATTTCCACGGGAATATCCACAAATTTGCTGTTACCTACAAAACTCAGTGAAATTCCTCGGACACTTTCTAAAGACTCAATCCTGCAGGCACCGCACACGCTCCGCAAACGTAACCACAAATATTATATGTTTGTATTTGCGTGAGTGACGGGCATAAATACTGACGTCTTCATGAACTACGAATCATCACAACATATCCTCCCATTCTTATGCTTCTAATTAATTTTCGTAATAATTTTCACCAAGAAAACTTTACGCATCTATTCAGATAATATTTTTCATATACCTTACCTATTTCGTTATTGGTCCTGTGTAAGACCACATAACTTGTACACGTATCTACAGATTTAGGCATCGTTTTGTTACAGGACGTAACAAAGCGCCCAAGATCGCGAATCGAAAAATCAAAACAATCACCAGCCCAAAAAATATGACACGTCCATATCTTCTAACTACCTATGTCGCTCCAAAAGACGCGTCGTTACCTTAAGTGTTTGAAGGAGAGATCTTCTCTCGCAAGACTTAAGTGTGGAAATGTCCGAACATCGCGAAAATTCCCAAAGGATGATTAGTGTAAGGATAGAAAATTCTCCTATCTCATTTAAAATTAAACAATACGACAACTTAAATATCGCTGTTTACCAAAACGAATCGTCCTGTAACGATGGCAAAGAAGCTTCGTCTCTGAGAGACATTACGTCAATGCTTGGACGAACAAACCACTGGACGCGTAACGAGTGACGTTTTCGTCTTTACCCCGCTAGCACTTACCAAGGCTAAATTAGCCATGGTAAATGTTGTCAGGTTGTCACTTTGTCAGTATGACGCGAGCTCTCGAAGAGTAAAAATATCACGAAAAATGGGTAAATGCGCCGTACTTTATTGCAAAAATTATTCCGGTCACACAAGAAATGTTTCTTATCACGCGTAAGTACATTTTAAATCTATTATAGTAGCTATTTTTTCGTAAAATAAATAAAATTTGATATGTAAACAAAATATGATTACGTCATTTTAAAAAGTACTCATTGTACATGTAAATGCTTAAAACATGTAGCATATTTAATTTGGTTGGATTATAGGTTTCATTCATTCATTCACATCTCATTTTTTATGACGTAAAGGGCTTGAAAAATGTCGATAAGTTTATCGATATACCAAACAAACTGAAACTGAAATTATTCAAATTAATTTAAGATTTCCAGTGGATCCAAATAGAAGGAGAAAGTGGATAGAGGCAGTCAGAAGACAAATTACGTGGATTCCAACTAAAAACCACTGCATTTGTAGCATTCATTTTGCGGAAGAATGCTACAATGCCAATTCTACGAAACAGAGAAAACTGCACAAAGATTCTTTACCTACATTGAATTTGCCTAAATTTGTAAGTACAATCATCATCAAATTTTATTAGATATTTTATCTTAAAAGTCAACTAATTCACCAAAATATCAGTAGACACAAAACATTTATGGTTCAAATTGTGTAACTGGTAGGGCTCAAAAGATAAGGAGACATATAAAGTGCCCTAAAGGGCTACCTTTTTTAGGGTTCCGTAGTCCTGACAAGGAACCCTTATAGTTTTGCTGTCTGTCTGTCCGAGGTTTTGCTTGGAAACTATTGGCACTAGAGAGCTGTAATTTTGTGGAGGTATGTATATTAATCACGCCGATAAAACAGTAAGATAAAATTTTGAAAAAAAAAAAAATTACGGTAGCTAGTTGCTTTACATCTAGGGGTAGGTACATGTAAAGTGGGGGTGAATTTTTTTTATCTTCTACCTCATCGTGTGGGATATCGTTGGACAGATCTTTTAAAATTGCTTAGGGGTTTCTAAGGCTATTTTTCCATTTACAGATCTGTTTGCAAATTATTAAAGTTTAAAGTGCCAATTTTGTTTCGAGTCCCCTCTAAAAACTAAACCGTTAGCTTGAAAAATCTGGGAAAATTCATAATAATAATTTATTTTATGAACTTTCAAGGAAAACTATAACGGTTAAGATACATCAGTTAGTTTAGGAGTAATAGTCATTTGACTCATGTATTATACTTAACTAATAAAAATTCCTTAGAAGAAAATACAAAAAGTTACTTTAGATGAAGTAATTGCTTGCTTCTAAAATATATTGTGTTAACGACGGACAACAACTACGGAACCCTACATTACGCGTGGCCCCCGCCCGACACGCACTTGGTCGGTTTTTTTAAAATTATCTTTGACATTCATAAGTGCCAAAACACTGGTCAAATTTGAATAAAATATTTATGATTTTGATTGATTTTTTGGCATTATTTTAGTCACATGAAACAAAAGATGATGAGATCCACACAGATGGAACATACAATTTAAACTTTTCATTGCATCTAAATATTAATAATATCATCACAAAAATACGCCAAATGACTACGATTACATATTGTTATTATTTTTTATTTTATTAACAGGTTTTATTTTCGGTATGCAATACCGAGGTGGAACCTTTTAGATCTGTGTCATCCCTCACATTTAGTGAAATACCGGGGTGGTTGGAACTTGATTTGGTCCATCCTGTCATCAACTGTTTTTCAATGGGACGACTTCTGAACATCAGAGAGATCTTGACTGTCAAAATACGTGAATTAGGCCACTGAACTTTTCAAAACAAAACCAACACAGGTGAAATATCTGAGCATCTCCCTTGACAACAAATTGAAGCACCCACTCTAAGACTTACAGGAAACGATCTATGAAAGCAAAACAAGGAGACAGGATATTCCGCGATTCTGCACAAAACCCTAAAAGAAATACCCCTCATCAACAGGATGGTACCCTGTGTACACATCTTCGACCAAAGATAATATCCAGCTTACAGCGGAAACGCGAAATTGCTCTGGAATCAATGAAGTTAGGATATACCGACGTCTTCAAAACCGAAATAAGTACTGGGAGGTCTTCTCGAATGACCTAAACATAAGAATATCAACAACATTAGATAAGAATAATAATATCAGATAGTGCATCCGTACTGCAAGCGCTACAAAGCAATACATTGTCATAATGTTATCAAATTGTGTTTCATGAAATGTATAGAAATGGCTATTGATGAAACTTTTGTCCGTGACGTGAGACAGATTATAACATTTGTTGAGACCAAAATCTAGTTAGCAGTCGATCGTAACAGAATATTACTTGTTTATTGCTTTACGAATTTGATAAAATGATAACACAGCAAAAAAATATTTCACCTAGTTACCTACCTATATGAATAATTTGTAATATTATTTGTACCTATGATTTACCAATGGCACTATAATAAACACGATACAATAATTAATTATAGTCTTTTAATTAAAGAAACTTTCAATAATAAATCAATCCATAATTCATTTATCTCGTTAGGTTCATTCATTCATTCATTTACATAACTATCGATAAAAATTTACGATCTTTTCCCAGCACTAAATGTCATTATTTGACAATTGTCAAACCTCTCCCCCCGCAAAAAGTGGTTGATCGTGTTTCCTTAGAAATCTTCAGTGTTGCCAACTTAGTGGATTTTCCACTAAATCTGGTGGTTTTGACTTACCTACTAGCGGACAAATATGGGTTTTAGTGGCTAGTGGATTTATCTAGTGGAATTTAAGAATTAAGGCTTTTTTTTCTTAAACATTGGAACAACGATTATTTATGATCCACTCGTATCGTTTTTGGAGTTTAATTTCATCGTGCAGGCAACACTGTTCGAGCTAGCGAGTAAAGAGACCTAAGAAAAATGACAATAAATTATCGGGGATTCCCTGAGTTCCCTTTCCTAAAGTCGCAATTTTCGTTCGCGCTCATTGTGTTGGTGGCTTAGATTAATAAAACGTTGGTGGTTTTGACGGTTTTGTTTCATGTTTCGTCATTGATAACTATGCCAAAACCACAGTATACGCAAAAGTTTCGGGATTCTTGGTAATAAATCTTAATAAATATATCTTAAAAATATTGTTTTCTTTCAAAATGACCACAAATCTGCCAGACAAAAAAATAGTGGAAAATTTAGCGATTTTTACGATGGTGCGATTTTTATTAGTGGATTTCTGGTGATTTTAGAGGTCAATTCTGGTGGGGAGCTTGATACTTCGTTGGCAACACTGGAAATCTTGTAGGTTTCGTGTCCAGTGGTTTATTCGTCCAAGCGTCAATGTCAGCGCTGAGGGGAAGATTGTTTATAGAATGCGACTACCGTTAGACACGGCATCAGTATGGTAATACGCATTTCCCCCATAGACCTTTTTCCTCATAGTTATCGTATTTGGGTGTCACGACGATTCCATTTGTCTTTCCCTCTCTGAGGCGAGTGTATTCCCGGTAGAGTTTTCAAAGCAAGTTTACTGCGGCCGCGATAAGATAGAATAAGCCCTTAGCGCTCGTATGTCGTGAGTTTTGCGGGACAAGGGCAAGGATACTGTGAACCTGAATATGTAATTTCACCTCGGAATAACCCTGCGATCCCATGTAAAGAAAAACCTCAATCAAATCTCTAAAGGCAAAAAACTATATTGCGAATAGCTGGTAAGCCATTTATCATTCTACGAAATTGAAAGCACTGCACTGGTACAACGCGAGTTGAAACAAAAAGCGGATTATTAAATACTACATCGAATATGGTTATAAAACGAGGGTTGATTGAAATATTGTGAACCCGATAACAGTTCTATTATAACTTACGTGACATGACCCTCCCGTGGTTCCAGAAAATAGATATTCATTCCATTAAACTGTTTATTACATATTTGAATTATAATCTCTCTGGGTAGTTAATTCTCAGATGTCAAATAAGTCAACCACACGACTCTATACAGTATAGTATAGTACTCTAGCCAGTATCTATCTGTATTAAGTATTTGATGGATTAATGGAAGTAGGTACCTACTACGTCGTCAATTTCATACAAGTTGTAATCATAACCGTGAAATCAGTGTTTCAGTGGTAGAGTGTTTCATGTACGGTCAAAGCAACACTGTGATTATATGTCTATATGGTTTCATTTATATTAATCAAGCTGAAATAAATCAGTCTTTCTATAGTTCTAACACTGTAAATCCCATTAATATTTCAAATGGCTGAAATAAACTCGTTCACGACCAGACATTTTTACACTTACTTCTTTTATCTGTACTAATTGAGTCAAATGTATTTATACTGTACCTACCTCGGTATTTCACATTTATTTAACTTGATAATTTCATTAAGATATTGAAATCATTGTTCATAATGGCGTGTCCGGGCAAACGGAACATGGCTCCAGTTCGCTGCCTCCCCGAGGTTATTTTTAGCAATAAATCAAGGTACTTTCGGGATTTACCCCGTGCGCGATAATGCGATCCTTGTCATCGTATCTTATTACCTGTTGAACACGAAGCCAATTTTATTACTGACAAAAATGTATTAAATTCTCTTCTAACGGGCACTGTTATAATAACTTCATAAAATTAACTCTAGCTAGTCATACGATGTTACGTAAGGTGAAGCTTGCTACCTGTGATAGGCCAGAATGTGGGCAAGCACTAATGTTATTATTTTATACCTATCACGATGATTACCCCACTTGATTGAGTTCATGTTGTGTATATTATCTATTATTAATGAAAGAATAAACAATTATGAGTAGTACCTACGCTAGTAAAATACCCCGTAATTCTATTTAATTCGACCTAAAACTAAGTTATGCCTAGCTCGTAATTATCAAAGTACTTTTTATGATTACGACTTCAAACAGGATGATTTCTTAATAATTGATTCTTTAAAAATTGCCTTTTAACAGGGGTCTTTCAAAGTAGATAAATAAAAATTTCATAAAATCTATTTTTAATAATTTTTATTCATTAAAAAGTATACCGGCTCAAACTTGCAAGTGTCGTAAATATAGCAATTTGTTTCAGGAAAAAAATAATCCAGGTTGCCAAAGAAAAATGTTTCTTGCGAGGCGAAGTGACACCCACCTGAGCGTTAACAACTTGGCGAAATTCAGCCATTTGGAACTTTAAGGCAAGTTTATAAATAATTACCTAAATCTATTCACAGGTTGTATTCAATTCGTGGAAGTTCTAGTCTAAATTCATATTTTGGAAATGGATTTGTATTTTTTTTTTCATTTATTTAACAACTAAAAGACAGCTACATTGTATAAAAATCGTGCTTATTTTCTCCACACATGAAATCTCGTTTCACAACCTACGGACTTTACGAGTATACATATTATTTTTTGCTATTTCTATTAGGTACGTCCTTGGCTAATTCTTTCATATTCAAACTATTTACTGTGAACTAGGCAAAAATAGAGCCATAGAGTTGAAAAAATACCCTCATTACTTATACGCCAAAGAATATTACATAATAATAATACCTCGATATAACTTACTAAACGATTTATACAGACGGATAGCGGAGATTCAATTCAAATATTATTGGCAGCCTTTGGGTACGGTACCCTAAAATCAACTTGCATTCTTAAGCTGCCGTTCCGAGCTAGAACTAAGGAAAGCGCCGCGTGAGAAGCATCAGAACAGTACCTCTATTACGAAAAACTTTCGAGTTCGTTTCGTTTGCGTATTCAAAGTGCCATCGAAAAATTTTGTATGAAAAATTAAACAGCGCCCCCTATATTATAGCCGCCCTAGGGGGCGCTGTTTAATTTTTCATACAAAATTTTTCGATGGCACTTTGAATACGCAAACGAAACGAACTCGAAAGTTTTTCGTAATAGAGGTACTGAACAGTATGACTGGCAAAACGCGTCCGTCGCGGTGTATGATGTAATCCCTCTGCATATAAAACGCTTTTTAACTTAATTTAAAAGCATGAAGGTTCTGAAGTGAGCTAATATTATTCTTAAATTTAATAACGCCGACATAAGCTCGAATTTTTCAAGCACATCGCGCAATATTACAGAGCGGTTAGAAATTGACGTTGCCAGCCAGTGTAGTGCACAAACTGACTTAACTCTAGCCTGGTTTGATGAATGTAATATTTTAGTACATACTGCACCGAACTGTTTAGTTATTTATACGTACTTACCTATGTTTATTTAGTTGAAACTCAAACGCAGAAGCAGTGGAGAATATTTAACACATCTAAGCAGAACATTTTAAACTAATCCTAGACCACGACTTTACTCATCTGGGCTTGGCTCATCGAAGAAACTTATCTGCTCAAGACTCAAGAACGTTGATCCGTTATTACTGTTGGAACAAAAATAAATACAGCATGTAACAGACGGGAAAACAAAAACTTTGATGTAAGTTCAAATTAAGCTTCCAATTTGAAAGAAAACTGGTGCAATTCCTTCCCGGAAAAATCACTACAGTACATGAGCAGGGATACAAGAAATCACTAATGACATCGACACAGTTAAATCAACTTTCACAGTTCAGACCTGAAACAGAAAAATGATTTAGATAGATATTTTAATACATTTGCTAATACAAGACGACTAATAGGCCAGTAGAATTAAATACAAAAATGAATTAAATCGGAAATAGGGTTTCTGATTTCTCGACCTATTTTTTTTCTCGAGTTTCGAGAATTCTCGAGGCCAAAGTCTCGAGTTTTCTCGGGTCTCGAGTCTTTTAATGAAAACTGCTGAAATCGGTTGAAATTTAATAAAAACACAGGTTTTTTAATTCTAATATACCTACTTTTATGCACAACAATCAATATTAGAATTTAGTACCACTTATTTTGGTAAGGAAATAAACAAAAAATAAAATCTTCTTTCATAATAATATTTACTAATAATCATAACAAAAGTCATAAAGTCGCGTGCACTTTAAGGATAAATAACAATAAAAATCTGGAGCTACAATTGAATCACTTGTTTTCTAAAGAACACAAGTCCAAATAGCAAAATTACGATAAATAAAAAAATAAATTTTCAATTTTTTTTAGACTAGTCGATACCACGCTTCCACGCAATCTATGCACATGTCGTGGCAGCTTTTAATTAAGGCTACACTATGAAAACGTATTGTTTTCAATGTTTTTTCCAGTTGATTGTGTGTGTCTTGTTAGCTGTCCTTAAATAAATAAATAAATATTTTTTTTTATGAACAAAAAAAAACTTTTTATTAAATTTTTAAATTTCCTACAGATTACGACTTGAATAAACTTTGCGAGAAGGTACGAGTACCTAACCTAACGTCTGATAGGTAAGGTAACTGTCTAGTTAACAAATTTTTCAGTCAGATTAAACATACATAATAAATATAGCATACTTGTTGGTGAACATTATTACTTAGTTTCAATTAAGATCATGACTTGCAAATCAAATCAGTTGAAAAAGGAAAGACTAGGCCAGTCTAAAAGCAACGTTGACCTATTAAATAATAAAAAAACTTACTTTTGTCTAAGAAAATCGGCTTTCAAGAATATTAAAGCTTCAAAATCGAAACTCGAGAATTCTCGAGCTCCGGTAATTTTTTTCTCGTCTCGAATGAAGACAAATTTCTCGAGTTTTCTCGAGTTCGAGAAAGCTCGAGCAGAAACCCTAATCGGAAATAATTCCTACTAAAGATTTTAGTGCTTTAATGGCTTCATTAGTTGCCCATAAAGACTCTCCTATGTTTCCGACTTCGACGGAGTTGTGCTTAAGTGGTGGGGGCCCCCGAAAGGGGCGCTTTTTCGGTTTTCCGGTTACACCGCGTAAAGGAGTTACCGTATCGAAAAGTGGTCTTCCTGACAGTTGAAGGGCATTTAATCTTGCATTAAATAAGACCAAATTCATATGTTTTGAATAAACCGTTCTCATGCAAATGTTCGGCAAAGTAGAAAATATGTCTATAATTAATGACCCTCTCCACGTCCAATGGCTCGTTACCCGCAGGCTTCCAAGTCTTGAAAAGGAGCGCCTCAACCAGTGTAACCCTATGAAGGCTTACGAGCTGGATGCGCCTATCCTTGTTCGTCCCAGCCGTTCCTTAACTGCGGTTGCTGTACCTCTTCCTGGCACTCACCTGAACGACTCTGTGTTACCTACTGTGGCTGCCCCTCTTCCTTGTATCCTCCTGCACAACTACGTTGCCTAGCCGTATGCCTGGTCCAAGGTTCGACGCCAAAAATCAACAACAACAAGTTCATATTAAAACGCTAAAGAGTTTTTTGTTTGTGTGTTTGAACGCGCTAATCTCAAGAATTACTAGTTTGATTGAAATAATTATTTTTGTGTTAAATAACTCATAAATTGAGAAAGGCTATAGGATATATATAATCACTCTACGACTAATAGAGGCGAAGCAGTAAAGAAAAATGTTGCAAGCACGGAAAATAGTATTTAAACTATTTTCACGAGTACGAAGTTGATTTTGTGGCGTCGAACCTTGGACCAGGCATATGGCTAAGCAATGCAATCGTACAGGATGGTACAAGGAAGAGGGGCAGCCACATTAGGTAACACAGAGTCGTTCAGGAGAGTGCCAGGGAGAGATGCAGCAACCGCAGTTAAGGAACGGCTGGGACGAACAAGGATAAGCGAATCCAACTCGTGAGCCTTGACAGGGATACGCTGGTTAAGGTGACCCTTTACAAGGCTTGGGAGCCTACGGGTGACGAGCTATTGGACGTGGAGAGGGTCATTAATTATAGACATATTTTCTACTTTGCCGAACATTTGCACGAGAACGGTTTGTCCAAAACATATGAATTTGGTCTTATTTAATGCAGGATTAAATGCCCTTCAACCGTCAGGAAGACCACTTTTCGATAGGGTAACTCCTTTACGCGTTATAACCGGAAAACTGAAAAAGCGCCCCTTTCGGGGGCCCCCACCACTTAAGCACAACTCCGTCGAAGTCGAAAACCTAGGAGAGTCTTAATGGGCAACCAATTTAGCCATTAAAGCAATAAAATCTTTTGTAGGAATTATTTCCGATTTAAAATCTAATTCTACTGGACTATAACTATTATATTGTAATACAATTCAACTTTGTAATAGTGTCAAAACAGTACACAACAAATCAAAACTACTTCATAAAGTTTAAAACAAATTGAAATAAAAGGGGAAAATAGATTGAGCGTAAAGAGTTGTGAAAGTACCTTGAGTTCGCCGTGATTGTCAAAGCATTTTATTGTGCCGACCAATCTTTTAGTTCGCAAATCAACCGTCTCCAGTCTCTTTATGCACAAAGGAGAGTGCATTGACCCGCAGAAGTTAACAAAACCGAGCTTGAAACATGCCTCAACTTTTCTCGTACGAAATTATTTCAAAATTTGCCATACTTTACTAACTTTTACTTATAGAAGAAATATTAAGATGTTTTTACAAAGTTTGAAAACAACAAATTTTAGATGGAGCACAAATAATATTACTATTTCTACCTTAAGCTAATGCATAATCAAATCAGATAACAAACCAATGTTAGATACATAATATTATTCTATGAAAGAGTCAAATGATTGTGCATTTATCTCCATAAAAGTTATAGAGAGTCTTGAAAACTGAAGACCATCAAAATAAATCTACAGAGCGAATTCGCGCAAATCATATTCGAAATCCCTTACGATTTATGCAAATTCATATGCGAATTGGAATTCGAATGCTTAAAAAATATCCTAAAAATGATTTCACTGATAGAAAGATTCTTTGTTGAGTTTTTCTTTTTGCTACTTTTTATTCTAGCACATAATATCATAGGTACAGACCCTAAAGCTGTTTTCCGTCTATCAAATCTTCTGCTTACACAAAGCATCTTCTAAAAATTCATGCAACCGTCAATGAACACTTTTCACAAACACCAAACACGACTGATAGATGATTGATGGAGTAGAGAAAAGTTACCGAATTGACTTCATGCAAACATAAGTCATGCACAATAGACGATCAATCATCCGTCAACCGAGCCAAGATTGACTGATGTTTGCATGAGGGCTGCGTAAAATAAAGGTCAAATAGGTATGTGAAACCTTTCTTGTATCATGAAGATGATGATGATGATACCGTATACCTGTCAAAATTCGATCAATTTTATGCAAAGTGTTTTGGTGTACGTTTCTTCCCAGTTCAGTAAATTGAATTCTGTTTAGAGAAAATGAGAAATAAAAATAAAGCTTAAAACTAAAAAAGAATGATTTTTAAAGCAATGGGAAAATATTTCCCGGCCACCCCGATCGCCTACTATACATAAAAGAGAATTTATAGGCCTATTAAGACCCTCTAAAGTGTGGCCGCAAACGCGCTTTCCCGTCATTGAGTACACCGCCGAGTAAACCGCCAATAGGTACCAAACACAATTAAGCATCGGGACTTTCTTTGGGAAAATAAACAAAACAAATGCCTCAAAATCTATAATACTATAGTAACTTTCAATAATAGCTTCCATTGTGAAATGTGTCGCAAGTTTAAATATGTACAGTGGAATGATAACTTAATTTCTTACGAGTTAACAATTAATAATTTAAAAAATATTACACTTCAAAATGTGTCAAATATTATCTACCTATCTTTGCTCACCGAACTTCACGTTTAGAATATTTGTAAGAAAAGAAATAGGATGAATGAATTTTTATTCTATTCTTTCCTCACTGTTCAAGCAAAATATTGTGATGAATAAGACAAAAAAATAAAAGCCTTCGCCTCAGTTATTATTTCCGTCTGACGTCCGTGGCGCTATCACAAATCTTGGTTCGAGCAGTAAGTTAAATTGAATGTCTAAGCTAGCAATCGTGGATTTAGCAAATACCAGTATCTATTGGAAACGAGCGGCGTCTTTAAGAAAATCCTCCGGCTTCTCTTGTCTGCTGCGATTCGGTGGCTAGGTACTTTGCCGAGCCTTTGTGAACTTTTAAACTTTGTTTGAGCGCATTATTTTTGGTACAATTTTGATTCAATGGACTAAAACATTGTTACGTATAATTTTTTTTTTTGTTATTCATAACAATTGTTTAATGGAAATTGATACAAATTGAGCCTTTTCATTTAACTGTTGCTCTAGATATTTCCCGTGTGATTACAAGTGTGGTGATTACAAAAACAAACAGAAAACATTTTTTATATAATCTCTGTGCTTATTCGAAACCAAATTAAGCCGTAGTCGCTACGATGCTACGAGCTGCTACGAAGCTACAGTATCGTTGTATACTACGAGTAAAGTTATGCGCAGCTTTAAGCTTACGCCGTTGGTCAACATTGGCCACCAATCTATTTATTTCGCACTTTCTGACAACAATATTTAATTAATATTTTAATAAACAATTATATTCATATAACATGTCGTCTTACATTTTTGTATACTAAAACACACGATACGATTAATGAATTCAAGAATGCTTTTGATAAGTCAAAAAACTCACAAATACGAGTACATTGAAGAGTTAACCAAAATTTAAATTAATTTACAAATCTTACAGAGTGGTATCTAATAAGCCGTCCAAATTACCGGCTACAAGTCACTGTTCAACTTCGTTAATCCTCCGAGTGCATTTTAGAGGATTAAAAGTTAAATAGAGTTTTTGTGTAAGAGCATTAAAGTCTTATTTTGTGTTTTTAATCCTTAAACAAACAACTTGTTTAAGCAACTCCTCTTACCGTCTCAGATTATCTCTTTTATAAACAAATGATTTTATTTTTTGAGTATAATTAATAACTCAAGGGAAGTGGCCTTTGTCATTGAAAGAAATTATACATATTTTAACTAAAAGATTTTTATTTTTCCTCGGTCGGTAGGGACCCACTGAAATCCAGGGTCATGACCTAAGGTACGCAGGTCAGTGCCTGCAGAGAATGTATCATTCCATTGCGATTTAAGATAGCAACCGCTTGGCTACTTATATTCCCAAATTACGCACAAAATGGTCGAATAAGACTTTATCAAATCGAAATCTTTAGCAAAACAATACATTGTCTAGAAGCTCGAGTAAGGTCTTTCTAATTTGAGCATTCCAAGAAGTGGTTCTACATTGTATAAGTAGGCTTTTATTTCATTATTTTGTATTGTGATTCGTACCTATCATTGGACTAAGGGAATCTTGTCTCGTCCTTTCTACATAAAGAATAAAATTTTAATAACACCAATAATTAAACAGCCTAAATAAGTGTTAGCTGCAATATTTTCAGCAAACATTGTTTCTCTTTCTTAAAGGTAGGAGTAACTGTAATTCACATATAGAGTATATTTTTTGTCGGGCTTAGGTACTCCATGTCTTACACAGTTGTGACTAATGCATCTGACCCGCGTCAAGTTATGACGAAGGTGAAAGCACCAGGTGCGAACCTGAGTTTCGGAGGCGAGTACAAATTCGTACGTTTTGAATAACTACACCTACTGACCGTGTTTACATACAACATTGAATATTTATTATAAAATTAACGATGAATTTATTTCCTGTTGATTTAAAAAAAAACAGTCAAACCTTGGATCGAGGTCTTAAATATTTTAATAATCGTCAACGACGCCTGATCACAATGTAAAATAATAATACCTCTTCGTTCCACTCCATGAAATAAATGGTATGTATAAAATTATTTCTGCATCCATTCGCTTTAATTTCATAACAAAAACAATGACTCAAAATGTTATTTTTGAAACAAAGAAATTGTTATTTGTTACCTTTTGTCTCGTTTCCGAAGAGTTCCTTCGTTAATGCAAGGTAAGTACGATATTTTTTATGTCAATTCCGCGAAATGTTTTTATACTATCTGATGGCGGGAACGGGCACGGTTACTACAAACGGTCGACGTCTCAATTCAAAGTTCCCGTCCTTAGTGCGCAGAATTAATTTAAATGAAATCATCACAGTTTATTCTACTGAGATGGCGGCACGGGCGTTCAACCGACAAGAAAGCGCCTCAAGACTCATTTACAATTCCAATTAAGGACAATTCTCATTTACTTTTGTCCTGTGGATGTAACGAATCGGAGAGGGACCTTGTTCACTCGCGACCTCAAAATAACCATTGGTTAGTCTTTATTATTACAATAAAAAACGCTGATGTATCTACTAAAACTGTGAATTTTTTTTTTGTTTTTCTGGCTTATTATGAAAACTTTGCATTAAACTTTCAATATCGATAGCCAGTTATTTTCTATGGTTGACGCGGCACAGCGGTCTGTTAGTGCCTAAATTGAAGTGATCTCATTACTAGGTCACAATATAAGTTGGTCTGGAAAAGTGACCTTTTAAATGAACCGGGCTAGCGCCGAAACTAAACTAGTCTCATTTTACCAGGTCTGCTCTGGACATAAATATTTAGTAAGCTATTAACTGCTCCAGTTTACGTCTGCTAATAATAAAGTTAAAAGGTTAGAATAATTAAAATAATTGTTTCACCACACGTATTTTCAGTCAAGCCTAAATAATAAACGTTTTTCTTTTTGTGTTCGGTTTGGAAGAAATAAAAATGAGTAAAACATTCACAGCAAAGGAATTTAATTAACATGCGCACCTTCACCCAATTCAGCTCTCACACTGATTGGAATCGACGTCTGAGTGACCGAGTTACCATATTCATCACTTCAAAACCTAAATTCCGACTACTGAGAGGATTCCTAGCAAATAAACTTATTAAAGTAAAATTTTAATAAAACAATACCAAAATAGAAGTCCAAAATAATAAAACAAAATTGCATGAGTGTTGTAAAAGAAAATTCTCTTCAACCCTTTTAAAAGTACTTCAGCAACTGGAATCCCTTTTAAATTAAGGGATTTCATCACATGATTTAATTAAGACTCTGCGTAAAGTCGTTTCAAGTGCCGTTGAGCCCCACTCTCGAGTTCATCATGATTTAAACGCGACATAATTTTTAAGATAAACAGCAGTCGAAATTAATCATAACACAATGCTTTTTGCGATCAGCGTGAGAAGAGAAAAAATAATGTCTGAAAGAGTTTCATGACGTAAAATCTTTCTGGTGTAAGACGTTGTAAAATTATCGCTTATATGAACTCAAGTGTGTGACTACGGCGTGGTACATTAGCCGGCTACGTGTAAGCTATTACGCTTTGAGTACGCCTCACTCGCATTTTCTCTACCTTACACGTTCAAGCGAATTTTACGAAAAACCATTTTGTCCTCAACCGTGCTAAGTGCCTTGTCAAAACTTGTTCTCTTATGGTATTCCCTTTTGATTTATGACTCTGATATGTCAATTTAACGTCACTCAGCATGATTTATATGGTCATTTGCACAACCTTACTTTGATATACGCTGAAGCTCACACTCGGCTTCACTGAATCTTCTCAATACATTTGTTATTACGTGTTATTTGGACTGGCTAACAATGTTGGTTAGATATTTGTCAGATACAATCACGTTTGTTGTAATGAAAGTAAAGCTATTTTATCAATATCCTATAAATTTCGGTTGTATTATTGTAGCAGACAAAGATTACGTGAGTGGTAGTAAATCTTTGACGCCCTTACAAACCTGTCTCTTGCGTGCTAACAAATTGTAGTTAAAGTTTGAGGGTAAAAAGAAAATAGTAGGGGGACATATACATTAGGTGATTTATTATACTCGTATTCCAAAACTTCAAGGGACTTCTAAATTACAATTAATTTCTAATCAGCCGTTTGTAAAAAGGTCTTCGATATTTGTTCATATCCTTAGGTATTCTTTATCTCAGAACGATCACAAAAATCCAAGGAACCTCCAGAAGAGCGTGCGTCATCGTCGCCGCGATTGGCCGGGACGGAGTGCGTAAAAGAAACGTATCACTCGGAAGCTAAACAGTATTTTCCATTAGTGCCATAAAAAGGTAACGTTTCGAAATAACCGCGGGCCCGGCCATATTCACGTGTGATAATGCGCAGTAACATTTTATAAGGGATCTAAATGTGAGCAGATGGCACAATGCGAATCGCTGCCAGTACTTCAACGCGGCCGCAATCCGCCATTAAGTTTTATGCAAACGTTTTGGAAATCATTTCTGTTGTACAATTATCAAAACTGTACCTTTCCAATAGTGGTTGAATAGTTTTATTGTTGATTTCACCATCGGGGATTGCCAGCTGTGGTAATTGTAAAGAAAAATCATCATTTTCTGACTTCCGTGGAAGACCAGCTTCTTGACATGCCCTTACGAGCATTTGACCTATTGGCCCAGGCCTATTGTTATTTATAAATTGTTCAATAAAGTCCATTCTATTCTATTCGATTCTACTTTCGTCAGGTCCAGCAGTTGTCAGATAGATTTGAAAGCTGTTTTGGACGATTGCTGTCATTAACTTCGATAAATTAACAGCCAGGGTTGAATCTCACCTGAGGGCTCATCTTAAATAACCTTTTAAGTTAAATAGATCCCAAAATGTACCTAAATTAAATGTGTATTTAAATAATTATATTTTACTGCTATTTCGTTCAAAGTTCAAATAATATTCCAGAAAACATTTACTGCCTCAATTACCTTTAGTAACAAACAACATTAACCTAAACACAAATTACGTTTTATCTTAACATCATAACATTAGCACCAGTTACAAATTCAGCATTTTAACAGAGTTTTGGTTTCGCCATTCGCCTTGGATTTAGTCTTGCATAATGCAAGGTAAATGCAGTTGGCACTAGTCGGGTGTTGCATTTCCTTATCACTGCCTTGAGGCTAATTTAGGTTGATAAATAAGATTGAGTTTCCTTAATGGTAATCACAATTATGTTATTCTGCGTTGTTATTGTATAGAATACGTTTCTCTATGACTATACTTAGACGCTTGAAATACTCGGAAATAATATCGAAAATACTTATGGTACCTACAGTGAAACTGCCTCAGTAAATACATAGTAGACCAGTGTTATAAACTTAACCCTAAGCTACTTATAAGCCATTTTTCATTTATTTGATTTCAAACAACAGGGAATATCTACAATACCGACAAGATTATTAAATTTTATCCGTAATCCGCGCAATGTTGACATCAAATTACCTATCTGTGTAGACCTATAAAGCACAGTACAAAGAGACCAATCTAGTCTCTGTTTAGTCTGTTTTATTAGGTTATTTCGCAAAATTGCTAAATTATATTGGCGAGCACTGTAATTTCATTACAGAGGGCTATTATAAATAAATGAACCTAGATATTTGAAAATGAAAATACTCGTACAAATTCCATGAACACTCTTTTACAACTTCATCCAAAAAGGCTCAATGTTTTATGGAATCTAAAATTATCACGAATAAAACCGGGAGGGCAAACAGAACAATACAAAAAGTTATCAGGTACCCCAAATCATAAATTGAATAAAGTAGTGACTGACTATACGAGTAGTTACTCTATAATGGTATGCGCTGATGATACTTGTTCTAATTGCAATTCCGAATGGATCTTTGAGTCGGGGCTTAAACTGGTTATAATGTCCACAGTACCCGGCTCACGTACCCGCTTAAGCCCCGGGGGTTTGTCTTTCGCGGATCACGTTGTTTTTGACGTCCCGAGACACGTAACTGGCTTAGCATTTGATACGTCATCGTGAAAGTTGTTGGTGCGTATCATCGTTCGGTTTTATTGACAAAATATTAGGCTGTATTATTTTTATGTCACACACTCGTATTTCGATAAACGATACAGACAAATGTACAAACGAGAGCACATCAAGCAAAAGACGGTGGCATTTTATGTAGTAAGAAAAAGCTTTTATTTAGCATAATCTGTTACCTGACGGTTAAGTATACAAAGTGATTGGAATACTAGCATTGTGTTTTGTAAACTGATAGGTTGTCTTGGAGACGAAATAGCCCTTTAATCCTCATTTCATTGAGCACTCCGTCCGTCACTCTATAACACATACTACGGCTGAGTTGCACCACCAAACTTTAACCGTAGCTATAACGATAACCGGTGTATTTTGTATGGACTTTGACAGATCTTTGACGTTTGTTAAAGTCAAAGTTAAATGGTGCAACCCAGCCTATGATTCGAAATAGGTATAGCGATATGAAAACTAAGAACAGGAGGGACGGGCAAACTATTTCCCAAGCCCTTTGCGGTTGCGGGCGTGCGGTTTTATTTCGAGATTCACGAAACCACAGAATTAGGCGGGTAATATTACCAAACTGAAAAAGGACCGTGTATTCGAACTTACATTGTATCAGTACACATTGATGAGAACTTTAGTTTTACGTTTATTCTTGTTAAACATCAAAATAGCCCTTTTGCTTTTTATATTCTTTAGAAGCTAAAATTATAGGAGGTATAAAATTCCCCTTCATCTTATTTATTTTTAAACACATTAAAATAGTTATTTACGAAAGTAATGGATTTATCAAAGAACGATTTTTCGTAATATAAGTGCTTTATGAGAAAAAATTCAAGAAGTACTTAATCACCTTGATCTATCTGTGAGATTAGTCGATTTTCATTCATCTACAATCTGCCCAAAATTCATAAATAAAATACAAATTTTATTCGTATTGTCTCGGAGAGTCGCAGTCGAGCATCCCTCGGGAAACGTTTGTGATCTTAAAATAAAAGCCTTTATTCTTAATTATATTATCTGTGTTCCTTTCATTCATTCAGTGGGTAAAGGTACTTGAATACAAAACTAACAGAGAATGGATTCCTATAGAAGGTATTATTGTCGGAATAAACAATAATAGTAACTTAGGTACTTTATCTCAAGGGTGATAGAATAGTGATTAAAGTATCATTGCCGAATAACTAAAATTTTGTAAGCTACACTGCGGGCAGGAGTCGAAGGGAGCAACTTAATATATTAATTAATTTCGTGGTAACTGAATAAGTTGCTAAAGTATATTATACTGTAAACGATCTTGTTGGGAAAGTTTTCTCAAATAAATCGATTACTTAATACAGCCGTATAATTTCTTGATAATACCTACAGAATCTTGGCTGGTTCCAACAAAAGATTTCCCAGAGCGATCAAATAACATAAATAACCATATTACGTACAATCATAATCCCCACGTGGATTCGTGTTTGTTTTAATCCAAAGAATTATGGTTTCGCGAAGATACAAGGAAAGATTCGAAAAAGTTTACAATCGGTGCGATTTCCCTGGAGTGAGGGCGAAAACTTGGCGAGACGTGCTCTCAACGCGATCCGGTGTAGAGAACTCGTAATTTTACGAGTAATACGATACGCAAGTTTCCAAAACTACAAAATAATATTGCCGATAAATAACGCCACGCCCAGATGTCCATGTTGCAGATGTCTAGACACGGAGCGGCAAATGGGAGATTCCCATTTCCTAAGTAAGAAACCATTGTTCTTAACGGTCTTTAAAATTTATTAAGGTCTGCGGTCTACTAATCAACAAAACGGAAACTAAAGTGACATTTTGTCTAGGACCTCAAAATGAAAACTACAAGAACACATTTTCACAAAGCTTGAAAGTACCTAATCAATATTTATCTCATTATACTACTACGGGCGATGTAACCAATATTAAATTAGGTATGTTTTATTATGTTCGTATGTGCACTGAACTGAAATTTCTGAGTCTACATAGTTCAAATATAGGGTTAACAAATTACATATTTATTTTACTTAAATGTTAAAAACTAATTTCAAA
Source organism: Ostrinia nubilalis (assembly GCF_963855985.1). NCBI lineage: Eukaryota > Metazoa > Arthropoda > Insecta > Lepidoptera > Crambidae > Ostrinia > Ostrinia nubilalis. Next base: position 8,959,568 of record NC_087093.1, read on the forward strand.
AGTTTCTTTTCTGAATGGGCTTAAAGCTTATAATCATCATCATCATCTCTGCCACAAGACGTCCACTGCTGAACATAGGCCTCTCTCAATGCTTTCCATGTTGCCCGGTTGGTAAATAGCGGCCTGCGTCCAGCGCTTTCCTGCTACCTTTACGATGTGGACCGACGAACTTGTGTGAAAACTTATAATAAAAAAAATCAATTTTTTGATGATGAAAACAGTTACTAGGATATTTTTGATAGAAACACAACTTCATGCGCACAAAGCCGCAGGCAACAATTATATTATGATGCTATAATATACTATGGTTCATTTAACCAATACATTTTAATTTATGAGCACTTAAACGAGAGCAAAAGTTAGCTTCAAGCGGTAATTGTACTGGTTCCACGTACATTTCAATTTATATCCCTATACAAATACGTAATTGCTTACCTGTAGGCATTTCAGTTATATGGTTGCCTATCAGACTTCATGATTAATTCTAAATTTGTTTGAATGCCTTCGATTAAATTGGCAATATAATGTATTCCAGACCTAAATATAGTTTCAAGGTCTTATGAGTCTTTCCTTTTTACCCGACTGCGCCAGAAAGAGGGATATGTTTTTAAAGTCCAGTCCAAATAATAAAACCAGACAAGGCACTGATTTACCCCAATTGGAGTTTAAACTTGCCTACCCGTTTTTGTAGTGAAAAGGTGAAACTCAGCATATTCTGAAACAGATAAAAGTTAAAAATGAAATAATAAACAATAACTCATCCTTGGATTCAGATAACTTTATTCAAGCCGGCCATATTTCTCACGGATTGCAGCAAAAATGTCTTAATCGATTTTAGATATCTAGGTCATTGCGATCGTTGTTTCTAGTTTCGCAGCGAGCAGGATGCACTGTCTTCGCCGCGTCAGCATCGCCGTATGGCGTATGCACGACCAATTAAATGTAACTCGATTTGGGCTCGTCCTCAAACAGCTGAGCACGGCGACAGAAGCGGTGGAGCGAAAATAGCATCACTGCCTCGCTGCTGCCAGCGACAATATGGTTGCCGTGGTATACAGGCTGGCCCGGGCTACGGTCCAAAGGAAAATGAAATGTACAAGGACATTTACTTTCTGGAAAATAGGTACTTATAAGGCTTTCTGATCGTTAAACAAATAAAGCTCACTGTCGAATCGTTAGCCTTCTGAAAATAAAAACGTAAACGGTTTTACCTATAGGTAATGTTTATACACCCTGTTTGGAAGGTAGGTACTGGTTTTGACTTTAGTTCAAAACTGAATCGTGAAAATGCAGATCAAAATGTATTCAATGTGATTCCGAATAATTCTTACATCATTATTATCTATTAGTATTAATACTCAGCATTCACCGCCAAATTAGGTACCTATTCAGATTAACCGTCAATTAGGTTTCTAGGTAGTAATTAGGTTTAGGAGAATTTCAATTTCTTTAGACTCCAAACGGTTTATAAAGTAACTGATGATAACAATTAACGGCTGTGCAAATGCCAATGTCATTAAAACTAATGAGTGCATGTTAGAACAGAGAAAAGTATCATGTAACTTCTTGCAGACATTAGTCTTCCACATTAAGGAACTACTTCACTTAATGATTAATTCCCTGAAAGCCTTTTAGGAACTTATTTATCAGATAAACTACAGACTTCTCAGGTCTCAAATAGAAGTAACAGGCAGGTTGCTGGTTATCTTTTTTATTTGTTACCTTTTTATAAGATACTAGCTTTCCGCCCGCGGCTTCGCCCGCGTGGAATTTTGTCTGTCACAGAAAAACATTATCACGCGCGTTCCTGTTTCAAAAACTGGGATAAAAACTATCCTATGTCCTTTCCCGGGACTCAAACTATCTCCATGCCAAATTTCATCAAAATCGCTTCAGTGGTTTACGTGAAAGCAGGACAGACAGACAGACAGAGTTACTTTTGCATAGATTATGTGGATTAACATCTGATATGATGAGAACTGGTGATAGGTCCTACTGCTACTGAATTATCAACTAGCTTGACTGATGGCATTCTATGACACTTGCATGAGCGTGTAATGGCCGCCAGTAAATCCCCCGTTCATCCATTGATCAGCGACCGTCAGCCGCGTGAAGCCGTGTGGTCTAATTGTGTGCGATGAACCGACGACGCCCGAGGCAAACACCCGGCATTGCCTAGATTTTCCATGTGAATATGCACTTGTGTGATTTGATATTAACACTGTAAATCTAATTGGTGAATAATCGTTTTACTGATCTCAAAAATGATTATCTTATCATCATTTCCATTTCTACCATAACTGTCCAAGAATATAAATAGCAGTAATGTGAACAGATTTGACTTGGTCTTCTTAAACTTTGCACATAGAGAGAAAGGAATCTTAGTCCGCATCACAGCAAGCTTTATATTCACAAACGATGCTTGCTTAAGTAACGCAGTAAATTGAACGCACAGCGCTGAATAGAGCTCTGTGATTTGATCGTGGGTGACCCTGTGCGTCCACGCGCACTGTGAGAGCTCATAGTCATGTTTGTGAAATTACACGGAACAGTCGCGTGTATAATTTGAGCAGCACTGAACATCCACCGCGTAGAATCCTGTGGTCTGTGTAAACCGTCAGTTGCGACGAACCGTCAATATCGATGCCAAATAAGGACCCAAAATTAGGTTTAATCACCAAGCTTTTGAATACCTTTGTGGTTTGTGTTGTTTTAATGTTCTATCTATTTTACTACTACTAATATTGACATGCTTGACATATATTATTCCAGCTGAAAATTTTCATTTATTATTATAACGACTGGTTCCTAGAAATTTTTAAAACCTTTTAACCCTTAACATCAATTAAAAAGAGGAATGAACTCATATTTACTACAAAAATTTAAAAAAAATAGGTTCGCTCTTGCCCGTTACTAAAATTCGTAAAATTAACTTACATCAGTGTTATAGTCAAACCTCGAAGCTCAGGCGCTCCTAGGTTTGACTAGTCAATCCTCAGGTCTGACTAGAAGTCTTAGTCAAAGCCCAAACATTTCGGCCTTTGACTAAAGAATGTTAGTCAAACCTAGGAGAGACTAATTTGGTCAGTCAAACTTCGAAACTGAATTTAATGAAATCGGGGTTTGCCTAGTCAAACCTCAATTAAGACTTTAAACTAAACTACACTTTATTTTGATATTAAACTTATTACATAGACTTTACCGACCGTTTCTCTCTTTAGGTGAAGGAACGAATACGAATAACTAAACTTTTTTACTGCGGTAGTTTATCAGTGTTTCTAAACCGATCTTGAAATTATTATTTTTAGGGTTCTGTACCTTAAAGGATTAAGGGTAAAAACGGAACCCAATTACTATGACTTCGCTGTTTGTCTGGCACCAGGCTGTATCTCATGCCTTTCCCAAAATATTTAGTTTTATAGTCACTTTAAAAATCATCCCCATTCGGCATATAACAATAAAAGAGTCGTACAGAACCCTTCGTACGTGAATCCGATTCGAACTTGGTCGGTTTTCTATAATTGCTGCCGGCCTCTGTAACGCTGCGTCTACTTTTGACCGAGTCTGCCAGTCGTTTCTAGGATTGACTAGGCAAAGCCCGAAAGAGATTATTTTAGTTTCGAAGTTTGACTGAACAGTTTAGGCACTTCTAGGTTTGACTAAGTAAAAGGCCGAAATAAGAATTCACTTCGGGGTTGGCCCGAAGGCTTTGGTCAAACCTAGGATAGACCAGTCATTCCGCGAAGAGACTGCATATCGACCTTTGACTATGACATCAGCACTACCCTGAGCTTCAAGTAATACAGTGTGTCCGGGCATGTAGTGATCAAACTTCAAGGGCGTAATCTATGGACAATTTTATCGATGAAAATACTTAAAATTTGGGGCCTGACCCATCTTTCACTTGTTTTTTAAAGAAGAGGTGTAAACTAAAAATTAAAAACTTAAATCGATGTAATTTTTCGAGAAATGGGTCAGGCCCCAAATTTAAAGTATTTTCATTGATAAAATTGTCCATAGATTACGCCCTTAAAGTTTGATCACTACATGCCCGGACACACTGTATATAAGAACTTCAACAACAACCAATAAATTAAATATTTTATGTACGCTATGAATAAATGTAGGTATGTATTCTAAAACACAAGTTTTCATTTTGTGTTCGCTAACAAAAATGCAGGTTGCGTGCAAACGTGGCATTATTTATTCATGGGACTCAAGACAAGCTATTTTCTAGGATTTTAATTTGACTGTAAAGGCTATATTTAAATTTTGGTTTTGAAATTAATTATCAATCTTTATTGTTGTTAACGTCATAAAGTATGTCCAGTGCGTGTCTGGCCAGTTGTATTGTAAGGTAGTCCGTAGTGGTAGTTATTAACCGACTTCTTTAAACCTATTCATTCAGATATTAAATTATTTATACAACGTAAATAAATACCCATTTATTTCACCATGTAAATTTACAATTGTTTCTTTGTTTGTGGAACACACATGACTTTATAAAATGTTTACTTCAATATATCGCCAACAAAATATTAAATCAAAAAGTTATCATAACATTTTACGTAATGTTTATAAAATACGGCACCCACGCAATGAATAAGTCAAACAGTTTTTTAATGTTTCGTCATAGTAATATTATGCATAACATATTTTTCAAATATAATCTGATTTATAGAAAGTTTTTAAGTGAAAAGAAAGTACCGTGAACGAATTTTCTCAATCGACTTAGTGATCGGGAGATTACTACTCAAAGGAGCTCGAAAAGCGTGAAAATTAAAGTTATCTTTTACAAAGTACAGTTCACACCGTTTTTAAGAAACCTCGGCATTATATTTCTTGCTAAATGTCGTTTATAGTACGTACCTTTATGCCTTCGCGCCACGAAACTTCTTGTAGAGCTGGAACTAAATACACTTTAACTCTGTGCTGGTGGCCTTTTACTCGGTAAACAAGCTGGGGTGAATTTTATATTTTTGTTCTTTTCTGAATGTAGAAGTTATTATAGCGGGAGAAAATTAATAAGAAGGTTTAAGTATTTAATCTTCTTGAAACCCTGTTTCGTGCTTTGTATGTATCAACTTAAATAAAACACTATGGCACTATAAGTAAGTAGCTACTTATCATTAAGTGATAAAATATTTAATGACTTTAGATGAACATGGATTGTTAAATTGCAGTTAATCAAAAACACGTTAATTCGATTCTGTCCATAGCCACGAAACATATAGGCTGAGTTGCAACATCTAACATTAAACGTAACTATAACTATGGCCGGTGTTTTATAAGGAGTTTGACAGATTTTTGACGTCTGTTAAAGTTAAAGTAAGATGGTTAAGTTGACACTTATTCAGCAACTACGGGATTCATATACGTACAACCGAGTCGAGATTATAAAGACTGAGCAGATTTTTGTGAACTTCAATTATGCCAAATAGAAAACGCTCTTTCTCTTGATCATTAATTTTAGCTCCCCTAAAAACCACAGGCCCAAATATTTCGGTCTTCTAAATTTGTTTCGAATGACGGACGTTTGACGTTACGGCCCCAGCGAAGTCGGCTTCCAGCAATTTCTCAGGCAGTAATACCACATGATGCATCTCATGTCGGCCGAGATGGAACCCGCTGTAAGCCAGGGATACAATCTGTTACCTATCGCGACGCATCGTATTGACGGTGTTATTTAACACGTCGAAATCAAATTATATATCTTAAGTAAGTATAATCCGCAAAACTTGCATTTTTGTACGAGATGAAAATTCACTAAAACAAAGACTAATAAGTCTCGATAATCTCCACATTTAACTTTTTTTAAATGTGGATTGATTACTCTTTTTAAGGCTCTAGGAATCAATTACATATTATGGATCGACCTTATTGGTTTGCAAGATTGTCTACTTATTGGCACGAACCGATGAATCTTTAAATTCAATAGTCATTATTTATTTACAAATATTATTTACATCTAGACGTCATCGGGTGCAGGCGAACTCGGTTCATATTCAGACATTTCGTAACCCAGTTTTATTGAATAACCTCCGTGCACTATTTCCCTCTTGAGGTATTTTCACAGCTCTAATAATATCGAAGTGAAAAATATCCAAGTATGTAGGTATAAATAGTATCACAATCGATGACCTAATTAACTCTTACTTAATGACCGAACCAAGATAGAGTCAGTAGTACGAATAATAATATTGTGGTGCGTTAAAAAAATTCGAATCGGTCTATTTGGCAAGAGGTCGGCGAGGGTTACGTCCGCCGGTGGACATTGGCTAAGTGGTCTGTCCGGGCCGTGATGGATGGCGCCACCGTCGCGCTGCCTGCCGCTGCCATTTACTTCTACCCCATAATTATGCTTTATCGAACGCTGGGACTCAAGTGTTTTTGTAGACCGGCTTTATGTCTGGAAATACGAGTATGTCTTGTGAAAAAAACCTGATACAGGGTGCAATTGAAATCGTTGGCATCCTTATAAATAAGACTCTACTCATGATAGTACCTACATTCCTCAAATATGAGACAAATACAATGAGTTAAAATGGCAACAATTAAAACCTCGAAAAATCGTTTTACACACTCTTTATGAGCACACTAATACAAATCATGAGTAAAGTCTCATTTTAAAAGGCCAACAATTTCAATTTCACTCTGTGTATGCTGATATTATTATGTTCAGAAACAATTTGGGGATTTATAAAGACTTATATTATCCTTCATAATCCCCCCAAAGCACTTTCACAAAATAATTGAATTGTATGAAAAATACATAAAATTATTGCTAGAATAACTTAATCAAATTCTCAAGAAACCAAATTAAATTCCCGGCATGTTCACAAACTATTCCTTTTTCTGTTTAATCTAATAACGATAGAAACTACATCAGCCAGACATTCAAGTGCTGAGTCTAGGATAACCTGGGTTATTTCATTCAATTTACCGACTTTGAAAAGAGCATTCAAGTCAACACTGCTCTATGTTGGCGATATACGAGTAGGGAATTATCTTTATAATTGTGTTTAACTTTAAACTTGCTTTTAAGTATAAAGTCGTATTTTGGAGTTAGAGCCATGGAAGTGGTTACTGGTCAATGGTAAATGAAATGTGACACAACAAAGCGTTATCGTATGTCGCGGCTGGTCATAAATACAAGTAGACTAAGAGCTAGTGAACGCCAGACCTACGTTATTTTATAAAGGCTGAAAGTTTGTCAGCGCATGCTCCCAACATAGCTAAGAACCATGGCCAAACATGAAGTTTGGGTCATGGTGGCTTTGGCAGACAGACAGTACTAAAGGTGTGTAAAATACCAACTTAATTACGTCAAAGTATAAAGGCTGATTTTTTGATATTTCCTTCAAAATGTTATTAGAAATGACGTCATGAATTGACAGACACCTACCATGGTGGCAGCCCTTAGCCAGACACCTCAAAGTTCATGAAAATATAGTCCTACTTACGTCATACTATAAAAGCTGATATTTACATAAAATATTTGAACTATCATTTGATGAAGTTTCCTCATCAGCCAGACACTTCTGATGGTTCCTTCGCCTTGCCAGACAGCTTTTAGGGTGGCTGAAAGTGCGAACGCGAGGCACTACAAATATTGTTTTTTGTACTTTTTCTTAAGTTACTCAAGTATTTGAGTCTGTAAATCATCATCTCATGTTGATGAGCTGATGATGGAAGGTAAGTACAACTCCTTAAGGCTTAGGTAATCCCTAATTTTAAAGTGATTACCTCTGAAAGTTGCCTAGAGTAAAGTTCTTAGCAACATTATCATTACCTATGTTAATGCTAATGTTGCTAAGAACTTTACTCTAGGCGTTTAGCAACTATTTTGAAGATAAAATTTGTGGCACTACATATTCCATGTATATGTCAACGTGAAATTGTGAACTCTGTCAGTTTATAATATAACGCGTTAGATTGTAAACTAACAGTGGGTTAGGTTATAGGCCAGTAGAATTAAACACAAAAATTGATTAAATCGGAAATAATTCCTACAAAAGATTTTTTTGCTTTAATGGCTTCATTGGTTGCCCATTAAGACTCTCCTAAGTTTTCGACTTCGACGGAGATGTGCTTAAGTGGTGGGGGCCCCCGAAAGGGGCGTTTTTTCGGTTTTCCGGTTACACCGCGTAAAGGACTTACCCTATCGAAAAGTGGTCTTCATGACGGTTAAAGGGCACTTAATCCTGCATTGAATAAGACCAAATTCATATGTTTTGGACAAACCGTTCTCGCGCTAAAGTTCGGCAAAGTAGAAAATATACGTATAATTAATGACCCTCTCCACGTCCAATGGCTTGTTACCCACATGCTTCCAAGCCTTGTAAAGGGTCGCCTTAACCAGTGTAACCCTAACAAGGCTCACGAGTTTGATTCGCTTATCCTTGTTCGTCCCAGCCGTTCCTTAACTGCGGTTGCTGCACCTCTTCCTGGCACTCTCCTGAACGACTCTGTGTTACCTAATGTGGCTGCCCCTCTTCCTTGTACCCTCCTGTACGATTTCATTGCTTAGCCATATGCCTGGTCCAAGGTTCGACGCCACAAAATCAACTTCGTACGAGTGAAAATAGTTTAAATACTATTTCCCGTGGTTGCAACATTTTTCTTTACTGCTTCGCCTCTATTAGTCGTAGAGTGATTGTATATTATATCCTATAGCCTTCCTCAATGTATGAGCTATTCAACACAAAAATAATGATTTCAATCAAACTAGTAATTCTTAAGATTAGCGCGTTCAAACAAACAAACAAAAAACTCTTCAGCGTTTTAATATGAACTTGTTGTTGTTGATTTTTGGCGTCGAACCTTAGACCAGGCATACGGCTAGGCAACGTAGTCATGCAGGAGGACACAAGGAAGAGGGGCAGCCACAGTAGGTAACACAGAATCGTTCAGGTGAGTGCCAGGAAGAGGTGCAGCAACCGCAGTTAAGGAACGGCTGGGACGAACAAGGATAGGCGCATCAAGCTCGTAAGCCTTGATAGGGTTACACTGGTTGAGGTGGCCCTTTTCAAGACTTGGAAGCCTGTGGGTAACAAACCATTGGACGTGGAGAGGGTCATTAAATATACGTATATTTTCTACTTTGCCGAACTTTAGCGCGAGAACGGTTTGTCCAAAACATATGAATTTGGTCTTATTCAATGCAGGATTAAGTGCCCTTCAACCGTCATGAAGACCACTTTTTGATAGGGTAAGTCCTTTACGCGGTATAACCGGAAAACCGAAAAAATGCCCCTTTCGGGGGCCCCCACCACTTAAGCACAACTCCGTCGAAGTCGAAAACTTAGGAGAGTCTTAATGGGCAACCAATGAAGCCATTAAAACAATAAAATCTTTTGTAGGAATTATTTCCGATTTAAAAGCTAATTCTACTGGACTATTAGGTTAGATTGTAATTTAACCACGTCAGATTATAATCTGACGGAATTCACAATTTTACGGTGACATATATAAATTCTAGTGAGGATTTGGGGGTCCTAATTCAATATAGAATTGTTATAGTATTATTTGATACTATACATTTGATTATACTATGCATAGTAATCGATACATCGTGATGGTTTCGCTGGAAAGATACTCTGCAGTGCAACCACTTTCAATAACAAAATACGGCGAAACCTGTGACATAGTTTTTTTTAAATAGGACTAGAATTTTATAGACATTTCAAAGATTTATTTTAGAAACTTACACTAGTTAAATCAAAAGTATGTAGTTCCGCCGGGGAGCATGACGTGAATTATCCTACAACTCCTAAGCGTTAAGGAGTTGTACCTTCCATCAACATGTGATGATGACTAGCTGATGCAAACACCCAAATAACTTTAGAAACTATACTTATATAATATACTGGTTAAAGAATTGTCCTCCAACTCCTAAGCCTTAAGGAGTTGTACTTACCTTCCATCATCAGCTCATCAACATGAGATGATGATTTACGGACTTAAATACTTGAGTAACTTAAGAAAAAGTACAAAAAACAATATTTATAGTGCCTCGCGTTCGCACTTTCAGCCACCCTAAAAGCTTTCTGGCAAGGCGAAGGAACCATCAGAAGTGTCTGGCTGATGAGGAAACTTCATCAAATGATAGTTCAAATATTTTATGTAAATATCAGCTTTTATAGTATGACGTAAGTAGGACTATATTTTCATGAACTTTAAGGTGTCTGGCTAAGGGCTGCCACCATGGTAGGTGTCTGTCAATTCATGACGTCATTTCTAATAACATTTTGAAGGAAATATAAAAAAATCAGCCTTTATACTTTGACGTAATTAAGTTGGTATTTTACACACCTTTAGTACCGTCTGTCTGCCAAAGCCACCATGACCCAAACTTCATGTTTGGCCATGGTTCTTAGCTATGTTGGGAGCATGCGCTGACAAACTTTCAGCCTTTATAAAATAACGTAGGTCTGGCGTTCACTAGCTCTTAGTCTAAAGCCAAAATATGCATATTTCTGCGAAAACTAAGACTAGGTACGTACCTACGTACGTAAAAATGTAAGAAGTGCGCTTAGAAACTTCATTTGTATAACTAATTCTTTAATTTTCAGGTCTACGTACTCACCCAATGGGAAAGCGGCCGTGCGGATTAGAAAAATTGGGACCCTCCGTTATCATAAATTGGATTGAAAGAAATTGAACGTCTTCATGGCAACCCTACGCCCACAATAAGGCATCAGTCTTCAGATGATAAACTATGACAATAATTGAAAAGCTAACGACGGATTAGATAACACTATGTGAAATACAATACGAGTACGTGGCGAGCCGCATGACGCACGCGAGCTTATAATACCGTCTACTACGTCGCCTAGGGCGGTTTACTCGCGGTGAAAATGTTCAATATTAACAGATTAACTCGGTCGGGATCCGGCTTCATAAAAATAAATTCCAATATTCCCCTCGTTGCTCTCATAACTCTCGTAAGGAACGGCTCTCGCTGGAAAGTTTAAGGCGGACGATTGGAGAATAAAAATTGCACTTTTACCATGTTAAATTAACTTTTTATTGGACAATTTACGAGCTGCACTCAAAAATTATAATTAATCGCAATTGTTATAACAAATTGAAACACCTAAGTCGGGAAAGCAAAGCGTACCTCGTAAAAATTAGGACGGTTCATTTTCCATTTAACGATGTAAGTTTCCTTCCTTGTAATTAATTACAAAAACGAATTAGACCCGCGAAATTAAAAGTTTTAAGATCTTTCTTCCATTAGTGGCTATTAAATATTAACATTATTTAAATTCAAATTGTACATTTATCATTAACAGTAAAGATTCCATTTACAACTTTTCTAACAACAGTAAGTATTTTCCTAATACGCGGAGAGCAAATTTATTTTTTGCAATGCAGTGCAGGGCACACTCGGGTGCTCTTACACAATTCACACACTAAGCAGCTTTTGGCTTAAACCACAAAGAACCTTTTTTTTTATCCACAACGAGGAAGCTCTTGGCCTGTATCTCACCTGAACCTTGCTCCTAAGCTGAAAATATACAACGTATTGAAATAAGGTCAGTATAAAAAAACGTCATACAGGGTGTCCCAAAAAGTAGTGTCAAGCCGAAGCCCAGAGGTAGAGCATCACTAGAGCTATCCGAATCCCATGTATGTTCCGCGATTTTTGATTCGAGTTAAGATTGTTTTAAATTTATATTCTTAGGTACTTTTTTGGTTACTGTGACGCGAATAGTTAAGGTACATGTCTGATTTCCTAATTATTATTAGATGAATACTAGGCCTAGCTGATTCAGAAGTATTTACATCCATAACACTAAAAACAAAAAAAAATAAAACGTAAAAAAAAATTATACTTAACTCGAAAACTATCAAAAGTTGCGGTGATTGGGTGATGCGCGCCCTAGTCATGCTACCTCTGGGCTTCGGCTTGACACTATTTTTTGCGACACTGTACAATATTAATATCGATACTTCACATAAAGTTGCAGCCCGTGCTAGTAGGGCCGATCATTATAAATATCTTGAGTAACATTATCATATATTCCAGTTACTTCATAAAATAGTAGGTAGGTCATTCAGTTTAACGGTTAGTAATGTACAATTTCGCCGCAAAAATTTAAAGCAAAGAACTCGGATGCCGATAACAAAGTAGTGACGAGGGCAGGAACACGTTAAAATTGCCGTAAACCCCCACAATAAAGTTGTTAATAATCGTAAACGTTGCAAATTAAACCCAGTTTCAAGCTGTTACAAAAACATAATGCGCCATAAAGATTTTAGCCATCACAATTTTAATGTACAAAAGGCAAATCATTTCAAATGAAATTGGATGCGTCTATCGTAAAACCAAGGAGTGACCCTCAGCACAATGCCAGTAAAGCAAACAATGGAACCCTAGTTCCAAATATTCAAACGTTTATCGAAACTTTTAATGAATATATGCTAGTTTTCAACAATCCCGAACTTTATAAATTAACCTTTTTTCAGAGCCCTTTGATGCAAATATTTATTCAATAAGTATGCATGATAATATGAGTATGAACATGTGACGCCGCTAGCTATACAATTACCCATATTTTTATAACTCAGTAAATAATGTTAATTATATTCTAATTCATTTCGCTACGTCCCAAACACAGATACAGTCCAAACTTACCTTCAAAACACTAATTGTATACGAATAATGTAATTATTACTTTCAGTGGATCGTTTCAGTAGCTTTTAATTATTTTTTTCTGTGTAAATAAAAGTTTATACTAACAGTTGTTTGTAGGTACCTACTCTACAAACATAAATTAATAGGAATTTACATTATCTTCAAGAGACCTACAACAAAACTTTTACTTTGAACAGCTATAAAAACATCTGCCTGCGCATAGAATTAACGAACGAGGTTCACAATAATAGAGAAATACTTAGTAAAAAAGTACATGACCCATCATCAATGGATTTTTAGTACAGTCGATGAAAATTGTATTTTATTACGAAGATTAGGATTCATCTAATACTTACACTCCACGGTCGTGCGTGTAACCATTATTAATACACTTTACTAATAGCTAAACAGAATTAAATAATGTTTTGTATAGTCGTTGCAGCATCCTGTGTGAATTTTTAAAAGAGTTTTAATTCTTTAGGTAGAAGATAGATTTCAACGTAGATTTTATGCAAAGCTACTTTACCTACATTAAGCATAATGATCATCTTGAATAAAATGTGTCATATTCACCTGAAGTAAAAATCAAAATATTCAGCAGTACGGATTGGAAAAGTCAATCGGACCGCAGAATACCTAATACACCTCGAATCATATTTACTTTCTTCGGTGTACGTGTTAATTGCGAACCCAGAACACGTTCGGCTTGTTGACTTGCGACGGGCCCATTAGGCCTGAGTAGTGGGGGGCGGGCGGCCCGCCCCACCCATTCTCTGCGGAATATCTGCATTATAAAAAAGGAATTCACAAAACGCAGTATTAATTTTTCACAATTTGACCGCCTCCGGCATGATCAACAAAATATTTCCCAATAAAGGAAAATATCAGACTTAAGGGTAGGACGAAATAAAAGGGCGAACGCAACAACATTTTTTGTAACAATTCATCCTGTCCAATTCAGTTTCTGATACGAATCAAAAAGGTAGCGACACCACCCAGAACTTTAAAGAAATGAGTAACAAAAGCATTTTGGAGTATTTTTCCTTAACTTTTCCTATGAACCTTCAAAGGAGTCTTTTGATCTGCACAAGACCGGAATGCACCTCAGGATATTTCCAAAAAATATTTTCAGTTAAATTCAAATATTTTGTTTGTTTTAGTACCGACTGTTTTAGGTGCCATCTTTTTTAAAAGTAATCATACTGATTACTTAAACTCAAACTAATCAGAACTTGTACCACGATGACAAAACTACTTTAACCATCCCTTAACTCCGGATAAATGTTTAATGTTCGTCACATCAAGCAAATAGCCGTGGGATTCGAACCCTTAACAGCCGGCGGAACGCGAACCTCCAGGTCAGACGACCGTGCAACCGAACCTTTGGGAATCCAGGACCCCTGGGCGCTACATCGTCATCTTACAACTCGTTGGACGTTTGGTGTAGTAATTCGTAACGGACAACTATGCCGAGGTCGCGGGCTCGATTCCCGCACAGTACATACATTTGTGTGCACGAACATATTTGTTTGTTTTGGACTGGGTATTTTCTCCTATATCTACAAAAAAGTATTTAAGTATGCTTATATCCGTTGTTTAGTACACATAGTACAAGCTTTGCTTAGTTTGGATCTAGAGGCGTAGTGTTAAATGTCCAAGGATATTTATTGATTTACTAGTGAAAACTAATTTAGCAGTCTTTTATCAGAAATACAAGTTCATTTTGGTCCATTCCACTTCGTTTTGTTGATCGCAAAAGTTGTGTAGTAACGCAAGCGTGGCTGTCGTACGCGGAAATAACGTTGAATGAGTTTCCAATCCGACACGGCGGGAGACTGTTTATCGTGTATCCCCAATAGCATTTCCACAAAGAGCGTTGTGAATGACGAAGATTGACGGAGAGTCGTGTACTATTCGCAGAATTTTCTATTATTTCCAACTGTAGTATAAGGTACCCACCACAAATCGGAACTGAAAATGGAAGTGGTCTACAGTATAACACGGAACTCCAGGTGAAATTGTATATTTCACTCCTTACATATTTCACATATTTTTCAGATAATATAAATGTTTTTCAAATCACGATCAATCAATCAACGAAAAATTGACGGCTTGTCTGGTTTCGGCCGATTCCTGAAACACATCAATCCTTTGATAAGCTGTTTATTTTATTGCCGCATTCAAAATTTGGGGTTTAACGTCACAATTTACGTTAACGCCTTAGATGAAAACCACGATTTTTCACGATAAATAAAATGTTCCCAGAGGAAAACGATAAATTATTTATTTATCTTTGCGATAACAGAATGTAATTAAAATCTTTCTTGAAACGTGTTACTGTAACTTGGTTTTTGGACTTAAAAAAATACATCTTGAACTTGTTTATGCTCATTTACTACTACATAATTAAATAATTCCCACTACGAGCATCGTTACTGTTTTAACCTAATGCCCCTTGAATATTGTAGTACATGTATATTATAAGGTTATAAATATTATTCGATATTTTTATTAACCCATCACATTGTTAAAATAATGCACGCGACATCTCAGCGCTCCGCACGTTTGCCACGTCGCGCCGCGGTTTATGTCTATGCTTTTAGTATGGATTGTCGTAATGAGCGACACCGCACCGCAGCGCTAAAAGGATTTTAATAATAACATAAAATCAATTAAGTTTTAAAAACTTTGCTAACCATAATACCTATGTAATTACTTCTACATTCTGCTGAATATTAAAACGCGATAAAACGTGTATGTAACAATTGCATCTGTCCCGCCGTGTCACTACAATAATTAAAAATTATAGTCTACAGACTTTAAATAATGTGTTAGTAATAAGGTTAAGTAACAACACTTTTCACTGCTCACAAACAAAATCTCTCGAGACCAATAAATCATATTTCCCCACTTAGCTCATACACTTTTATACAAATGACTATGTCGAAGCAGTCCATTAATTGACACGTTGAATTAAAACGGCTGGCTCCATTACAGCGGCGTGCAGTTTAATGGATCCGCCGGTGCACTAAGCGATCTCGGCTTCAGCACTCGCATGATCCGCTTTGACTTTCAATAAAATATTCTGAAACGCCGACTTGTAATGCTGCCTGTACTCACGTCAGAAAAATATACAATTTAATTAATTTTAATTGTTGTTGTTACTTTATCGGGTCTTTGCGGATCGGATTTTCAGTTAGAAGCATAATTCAGCAATTCGCTTTGTGGTAGTTCGACGCAGACGAAATCTTAAAAACGCGCGTGAAGTCGCGACATCGCGATGCTGCATCGATGAGTCGTTAGGCGCGCGATTCTGATACCGTGTCCGAACGCATGAAGTCGCGTAATCGCGATGTTGCATCGATAGAGTCGCTAAATCGCTGATCGGCGATGCTAAAAGTAGCGTGTATGTTGTGGCTCTTAAATGGCTTAAACTTTGACATTGAACTTCAATCAAATCCAGAAGTTTCGACTTGGCCGGAATCAGCAGCCCTGCAATGTATAAAAGCTGCTCTTATAATGGCTATTACAACATCCCCCAACAAAAGAATTCAGCAAAGTTTTAGGGACTTTTCAAACGTCAGAATTCGTCAAGTAACTTTTAACTGAAAAATATAGACGTTTTGACATAACCTGTAACAAGAACTGCCGAACTTATTCTTTGGATAAAAGTTATCTGAAAATTCAAAATCGAACCATATTTTAATTGAGTTGCATGTCCACTAAACTTTAATATTGAAAAACATTTACCGAATCTTAATAAATTCGTTTCAATAACAATGTCTAATGTCTATAAAGGTTTTTTATTTGAAAACAGGTATAATCAAATTCTTATCCTTTGAAATTTCAAACGATCCTTCATTTTCTAAACCCGAAATAGCCGCTCATTAAAAAAACAATTCCATTTATTGTTAGAATAAAATTCCTGATGAAATCGAATCACTCGCGATCCGATTACGGAATATTGTACCAAAACATCTGGACAGATTGTATCGGAACTACCTAACCGACGTGAAAAAGAGATTAAAGTGGCCTGTCCAAACTAATGGACTTCTGATGGATGTACCCACTCGTAGTATTCCATTTCCATCCGCTGCAATAGCCCGCGCTAACGATACGCCATCGATCCCGCGCGCGCTATGACATTGTTAACGCGTAACTATACACAACGCCCGCCACTCTCGAGTGCCGGCAACAGATTTCCATTTCTTTATTACTTTCATAATATTATATTTTACATGATATTTTCATTTCTTTGCAGCTGTAATTTTAGAGCTACAGTTGGGGTATTATTAACACCACGCATACCTACTTTTGAAGTTTAAAGTGGCTGTTTAAATGTAGAGTTCTTGAAAGCTTTCTAACAATCAAAAAATTCCAATTGAGCATCACTTGAGTTGAGTACCTTACTAGCTTTATAAAAACTCATTGAAGTAGTTTAATCCAATCTTGCTGAAACATAACGATGGTGGAAATATCAATTACTGTAAGGGACAAAACACGACTTTTCAGGAGAGCCAAAAAACGATTTTTTTTTTCTTTATACCTCAATATCTTTTTATGTGATGTTACGATTTAAATAGTTTCTATGGCAAAGTTTCTTAGAATTTTCTGTTCTTTCATAATATAAACGCCAAATTTTCGAAAAATGGGTAGTTTAAAAGATAGCATGTCCCTTACATTAAAGAAACGAGCTTGACTGTACCTTACAATGTAGAAATTTCACAGTATAGAATGTCATGTATGTTGTAAGGTACATTTAAGAATAAATACGACAGTAATATTATTGTAACTTGACAATTTTAACATTGAAACCTGATGTAAGTAGAGGTTGCATTCGAGTTTTCATTAACAAAACGAAGAGAAGAGATAGAAACAAGACAACTTAGTGTTCACAAATGCAGTTGGAGGCATCAAATACACATCACAAACAAAACATTTAGTCACTGATGATGCGTACGTCTGCATTTGTGAACAAGTTGTCTTGTTTCTATCTTTTTCTGATCATTTTTACGCAGTTAGGTTTTTTTTTAATCATCGTTCGTTCGTTTTAGCCGAATGACGTCCACTGCTGGACAAAGGTCTTCCCCCAAGGATTTCCACAACAACCGGTCCTGCGCCGCCCGCATCCAGGCACCTCCTACAACCTTCACCAGATCGTCGGTCGACCTAGTGGAGGTCTGCAGCACATTACGTCTTCCAGCTCGTGGTCGCCACACAAGAATTTTTCTGCCCCAGCGGCCGTCAGCTTTGCAAGCTACGAGCTCCACTCACTGCCACTTGATTTTAGGGATTCTGCGGACTATGTCAGTAACTTTGGTTCTCCTGCGGATCACGTCATTTCTGGTTCAATCACTACAAGCATAGCACGCTCCATCGCCTTTGACCTTGAATCTTCTTATGAGGCCCACAGTAAGCGACCACGTCTCAGATCCATAAGTTATCAAAGACTTTTGTCTTGAGACAGTGCGATATTTCAGACGTGAGAATATCACGAAGCTTCCTGAACGTTGCCAGCCGAGTTGGATTCGACGATTGACCTCTTCCTCGAAGTTGGACCTACCTAAGGCTGGTTTTAGTGTCACGCGGACCGCCAGTGCGGATCGCTCCGCACGGCCAATCTGTATGAACTGTTAGGGAGCGAGCGATTCCTGCGGACCGCATTACTCTGAAACGCTTCCTCGAAGTTTACAGATCGGCTGTATGGAGCGGATCCGCACTGGACAGTCCGCGTGACACTATAACCAGCCTAACTGGACTGTTTGTACTAGGTATATATAATTGTCAACAACTGCCGAGTGTAGAGTATCCAACCTTTAGAGTGCGAATCGAAGGTGGGTTATTTACTCACCGTTGATATTTATGCTGAATCCGTTCCAGTCCAGAAGCAGTTCTCCAGGTGGTGAACAGTTTCGGAGTTTTCAGTTCCCCCTGTCTGCTGCTGCAACTGGTTTCGAGTCTTGATCCTGAAGACGGAACGACATTGTGGCGTTTTCGTACAAGCCTTTCAACACTTCGATGTATCGATATAGTCAATTTGACACCGTTGGAGAAACTGTAGTAGGTACTGCCCAGGTCTCGATCGAAGCTTTCTCATAGTCCACAAACGCCAGGCAAAGTGACTGACTATACTCCTCGGTCTTCTGTATAATCTGCCGTGGCGTATGTATGTGGTGTACTAAAGCCTTTTCGGAAACCGGCTTGTTTGAGAGGCTGGAAGTCATCGAGCTTATGAGCGAGACGATTCGTAATGACTCTCGAAAACAGCTTGTAGACATGGCTCAGAAGTGAGATGGGTCTATAATTCTTCAACAAGGTTTTGTCGCCTTTTTTGAAGAAGAGTATCACCACACTTCTGTGCCATACCGTAGGCGTTTTTCCTTCGAGGATGACGGAATTGAACAGCTTCTGAAGAGCCTTCAGCCCCTCGGTCAAAAACCCAACTGCGTAAAAATGATCAGAAAAAATATAGAGACAAGACAACTTAGTGTTCATAAGTGTAGTAGGAGTGGGAGGCATTAAATGCATATCACCACCAAAAAAATTAATTGATATCCTATATGCATATTAACGTAAGGGCCTAATTATGATAAATCAAAAAGTTTAAAATGAAGTAAGGTTCAATGAGTTCAAAAGTTAAAACCAACAGTTTAGGGTAAGGGCTGAATTATATTATTAAAAGGAATTTACGTCCTTTAAATCATTTATTTCCCCAAAAGTCGTATTCAGACGACTAAAAATGTTTAAGGTAAGGGACATTTTTTTAAAGATATCAACATTTCAAGTAAACCAATCGATAGAGCCGAAAATTCTGAATGCGTTGGTATATATAACTCATTTTGGCCAAAATGTCCCTTACATTAATTGATACTTCCACCATCGATAAGTTAAAATAGAAAATAAAGACATGCAATGTAAAAATACTAAAATGTGAATTAAAACTCCTGAAAGAAAAACACATCAAAAACGAATCATAAGTAATCACGACTTCGTAGAACACCCAAAGCGCGATGGTAAAAACTGAAAGAGAGTTATTGTCCCCCGACCTGTTTCTGAACACTTTTAACACGATTTCGCTTCTATTTCTCATTAATGGGCCTCCAGCCGGGCTCCTTACTTAAGTTTTTTAAGCGTTTCAATATTAATTACGTTTTTTCATATAGGCGGGAGTGGCCGGAGAATTGGCGAAACAAACAACAGCTATAAAAAGTTTAAGAATTTCTACAAGCTTATTAACAAACTTCCTGCGACATTTTCATGTTTTATTTACAGTGATAGCATAATGATATAACTTAAGAAGCAGGAAAGTGTCATAAATAATGGAGAGTGAAAGAATTTGCATTCGAAATAAACAATACCCGTGACACTGTTTTTCGTTTCAAATCCTTCCTGCTTCCGTCATTACACTGATCCTGTTTAGAACATTTGGCAATAAAAATATATCTCTACATTGTAAAATAAAGTCGCTCCGTCTTACGCTTTTGATCTTGACTGCGCAACGGATATTGGCAAATGTGGCGATAAAGTGTTTCAAGATGAAGGTATAATAAGTATGTATATTACCAACATTGAACTTCCAGGGGTTTACTATAGATATAAAATAATGTATTAAGTTTTTAATCTTAATTTATGTGACTAAAAATACATTTTAATTTCATTACCAACTTTTAATAACCCAATCTAAGTCATCGCATGGGAATCTCTTCTGGTGATCAATAATTTCCTAGAACCAAATCTTCGTGTAACGTTCTTCCATTTAAAAAAAAAATGTATTTCCCAAACTGCAGATATAGACCAAAACTTGTCTACGCTGTTCTCGGAACAGAGGCAAGCTGGAAATAGATGACCAAAAGGCCTTCCGGGTAAATTCTCCTGCAATCCATCACGACCGCGTCTACATTTGTTGATCACTCCGTCAAACTGAACAGGGGCGTGAGCAAGACTATATCATCCAATTTAAGTTGAACAAAAACTGTTCATTATAGTCCTTCCTACTAATATTATAAATGTGAAAGTTTGTATGGATGTTTGGAAGTTAACATATTTGTTACTGTTTCACGCAAAAACAACTAAACGGATTTTGATGAAACTTTACAGTTTTATTGCTTATAACCCGAATAACTTAATAGGCTATAATTTATGACGATCTGTGACAAACTAAATTTCACGAAGCCGCGGGCAAAAGCTTGTTGACATATTTTAGAGGGTTACAAGCTATAACAAGGCACTTTTTCATCGTATAAGATAAAAAAGTTTGATTAAAAATAAAATAACATGTAAGTTCAAAGAAAATAAAGGTCTTTCGTTGATAACTTTCAAATTAAATTCAGAAAGTAATAAAAATATCTCAAACAAAAAGGACTGATCTAAACAAATTTAAAACCTTACAGCCTGAGGCATACGATTTTCCAAATATAATGTTGAGTATAAAAAATACATTATAATGATTGTAACTCTACCCTTGCCTAAAAGATGAATGTTATAAATGATATTATTTTTTACCTCATCGTGTTCATGCAATTTTAATATAAAAAGAACACGCCAAATATTCTCAACCAGTAAGTACGTGTATTGATGTCAAACAAACCATTATCTAAGTACTATGAGAATATTGGTTGTAACTAAAGACTGAAAGGAGCTCAAGTATGAAATCTCAAAGAATAACAATTCAAATTAAATCAAAGTCTAGAATCTTTGCTTGAGCTTTATTCTAGGGTAAACTTTGTATTACAACACGAGCCTAAGTAGCCTTTACCAAATGCCATTTTAGCGATTGTAGAATTTGATTGTCGACTTCTATAACTAAATGGCATTTGGCTAAAGCGTAATTCGAATTCCGTAACGACTCAAAACATTAATCACACACAAAAGCAGAAGTTCAAAAATAACTCAGGGTTATACTACGGTTCCGTATTGTAGCAAACATCCTGTCCTTAAATAGGATCGGTTCAATAAATAGTAGGTACAGGGTGGCCCAGAAAGAAATTCACTTTTGAAAATTCAAGGAAAAAAATTCTGTGTAATTTTGTAGAACTTTATTCATTACAATTCAAAGAAAATGAAATGAAATTTATTTTTAAATTTTCCCTTAATTAATTACATCGTCCAGGAGATTTCCTTGACGCTTACAACATTCGATCAACATACATCAAAATCTTGAAATGCGTTCGTTAGAATTCCCTCAAAACCTATTTTCCATTTTTTGCCGAATCTTCAGCTTCAGTTGCTGCATGGTTGTTGGATTATAAAAGTATACTCTATTCTTAAGGTAACACCACAAAAGGGGTTTTCTGGAGTGAGATCAGGGCTTCCTGGTGGCCAGGAGATGTCACCCCTGCCTAAAAAATTTTTTTTGTGGGAACATGTATCTTACCATCTAAATGCTCTCATTTGAAGTGTGACACGTAGCCCAATCTTGATGAAACCAAGTGCTCCTGTCATAACCTTGCGAATCTTGCCACTTTGAAATCAAAAAGCTTTTCAGCATGCCAGTATAGCGCTCTCAAAAATTAATCTTCCTTTCGATGCAACAAACCAATTAAGCAGGGGTGAAATCTAGTTGCCACTAAGAAGCCCTAATCTCATTCCAGCAGACTTCTTTTTGTGAGGTTACATTGTGAGCAGAGTATACTCTAAAAATCCAAAAACTCTGCAGCATTCATCCATCCTGAATCCATTTCAAGGTAACTCTTACGAAAGTTTTCCAAAATTTTTATGTATGTTGACTGAATGTTGTAAATGTCAAGGGAATCACATGTACGATGAAATTTAAAAAAGAAAGTAAATTTATAAATAAATTGCATGAAATTTCCTTTAAATTAAAATGCTTAAAGTTTTACAAAAATTTACAGTTTTCGTTTCCTTACATTTTCAAAAGTGAACTTTCTTCTGGGCCACCCTGTAGTTTTAAAATGGAAACCTTTTCAAGTACGGCCATTATAATTTGCTCAGAAGCGAATGGCTTCTCTTGAGATCTAATTTAGGGTATTTGACCTCTACAGATGTCAATCATATAATACGCATGCCTCCTTGACAACCGAGCCAACCACAATTAATTAATTAATTAATTATTAATTGTGGTTTTAATCTACTCAATCACAAATACAATAATATGCCAACTATAGAAAGATTAATTAAAGTAATTATCAAAGCTCTCAAATATCATTTTAAATGCATAGTATATTTAATTAATGTAAATAATATTATAGACCTGTTGTTGAATTCCAGCGAAAGTCAAACCTAATTCATAATTTAAAATAATCTGTAACTTTGAAAAAAATGTTATTGTTAAATGGAAAATACTGCGAAGCAGTCATTAAACAAGGTTATATTCAAATTAAAGCGAAAGATATAATTTTTACGAAGCCAAATCTGGAATAAAAAAGAGAGCTTTAAAAATTAATCCTATTCCATAGAATCTCGTAAGTACAATAGCAATGGAATTGCAACCGTTATCTACATCCATATTACACTAAATGGCGTTGCTGATTGTCCCCTCGCTATCTTACATCATAGCAAATTGGGCCATGTGACGTCACGTTAATTAAATTACAAGTTATAAATTACTCTTGACGTTTGCTAGATAGCGCAAAGCTTACCCGGCGCTTAGCCCAGCTAACGCGCATCTATCTTCTTAAGACCTATTATGCATAAGGAAGCGCACTAACTCTGATAACAAACGAGCTTCCGATTTCATAATGCACCCTCTATTTATGTGGGTAGTTCGGTAATCAAGCACAGCACTCATCTTTAATGAGACCAAGATTCGCAAAGCCAAGTGAATCAATCTTCCTCGGTTATCAAGTTTTCTCGATAATCTTTGTAGAGAGTGATAAATGCCTAAAGATAAATTAAATGTCACCTACATGAAATTGACGTATGATTTACCATTATCAAATAAATACGAGTTCATTTTTTGTACAATAAATAAGAATGTTCTGCAAAATAAATTATTTGTATGTGAGCAGAATCGAACCTATAAATAATATTAAAACAAAATATGTACCTACTTATTACCAAAAAAAATATATAAATGGAACAATACGATGTTCATAATTTAATTACTTACTGAGCTATTATTAGCGAGGTGTTGATATTTTTGCCAATAAGTAGGCAAGTACTTTTCATCACCACCGCTGGAGAGCTTAAAAATCTGGCACTACTGAATAAAAAACATTTTCACGCGGCCCGAAAATACAGGGCACAAGGGACAGGTTTACAGTCGGACTTTGAACTGTTAAAAGTTCCCGAATTCGATATTTCCCTATTTTCGATTGTTATCTTCCCGGAAACGGATGTCGAACGTTTTTATTTTTGCTGCTCCATGCATCGATAGCTACTGGCTCCGAATGCGAGTGTGGCCGGCGTTGTTGAGTGAGCTCATTTATTAATATTTTATGATTGGATTGCATGAGGCGCACAATAAAAATAAAGAAAAATTCCTCACACTTACTTGAAACTAAGAAATAAATGTCAAAAATAACAATTGTCTCTAATAAATTTGTAAATAGACGATAACAATTCTGCGTTCATTTTCATTACATGTATCAAGGCCAATTGTACGTGTACTTAATAATATGTACCTATCTATTGGCACATCAAAAACCTTCGATCGTTATTTACCAAACACGCTGAAATACAATACTACCCTACAGAAGTAGTAGAAAGGGCTGGGTAATTAACGGTTTCATTATAATTACGAGGCCGACAGTAAGGATTACCCGCGGCCCGGCTAATCGCGGCACTACTCTAAGCCGGTCGAGCTCTAAGTGATGCAAACGAGGAAACTTTAGGATCACAAACGGTCCCCGAGTTCATCACACAACTTTGATCGACAATCCAAAGTCAAAAGTTACTTTCGTACTGCACTGCGGCACCGGTTTTTCATATGAACATACAAGTATTAGTTTCAATCCTTCGCTTTCAATTGTTGTCAATCTATTTTATTTTACTACTTTTATCTGAATGCAAAAAAGAGGAATATTTTATGTTTATTGATCCTATGAGAATAAAGGAATATTTTATTGTTATTTATAAAATAAATTACCATAATCATAGTTTTAAAACTCATAATCGAATTAATTAATCCCACAATTGAAATATTATCCATTAAATAAAGAACCCACTGTTCCCCAACACTCAACCCAAAGCGGATAAATTATGCCAAACATAAAATTCATCGTCTTCTCGTGTCTGTGTCATACTCGGGATTTTCGTACATTCTCCTGGGTTATCTTTAAAAACATTTTAGAAATGTACGGAATAAGTAATTTAATTTACGACGGTGCGACGCCGAGCCAAACACATAGAAAATCAAGACAAAATTTGGGACGTGAGACAGTCGGCAGTCTGAGACCTAACGACGAGAAATTATTTCCAATAAATGCGTGCCAATGTCAAATTGGGTTCCGTAGGTAAGTTTAAGAAAGACAATTACATATTAAAATAATTAATTAGTCTCTGCTAACATATAGAGCGACTATATTATGGTCTTTACTTTTCACATCAAATTATTAATGTCAGAATAAATCGTCAGATAATAGACATTTTGACATATTTCCCATACTGAAACTATCAATGTGCCAGTTATACCAGGAGTTATTCTCGGATAAAAGTTTGGTCAAATCGGGCCTAAAGATAATGACTTTAGTTTTTTATCTAAGTTCTGAAAATTGTTCACAATAAAGTATAATTATTCTAATACTAAAACGATAAATAGACGCTGAAATTTCATTAGTCTGCTTCCAGTGGATAGTAATTGCTATTCGTTAATCAATTTAAACTTCGCGAAGTGAAATAGAATTAGTCTATCAGGCGCTGCATAGAATACACTGATAGTCGCGGCATAACTTCGGAACAAATTACCTCCTATCTACTTCGTTATACACAGAACGATAATGGGTTTATGGAAAAATGAACTTTGCAAAATATTTAATAAACCACTGTATATTATCTATCGACAAATCGATGTGTCTGCTTACGTCACAACATTTAATTTTACGTAAGTGTTGTTTTACTTTGCTGGCAATCGCTGTTCCTACCCAGTACGCGGTTTCGTCAATTTAAGCTGTGGGAAATGTCCTTTTTCTCATTTCTCTCAAAATCTGTATTACATAAATTTTACTTCTTTTCTGTAACATTTTTTTCTTAGATGACACTTACCGAACGTAAAATATTCATGGACGGAAGTTTAGCAACACCCGAGCGACCCTTCGACTGCGGTTGAATAACCTTCGACTCAAGTGTCGTGTACAGTAATTTGGCGAGATTCATGACTCATAAACAAGACGGCATTCATTTTGCCAATATTCAAGATCGTTAATCGATATAGTGGGAGCGGGACCTGCGAGGGGGGAACGGAAATAATCTGTCTTGCCGCTTCCACCGCGCTCCAATATGTAAGCACTCCAATTGATTTATTTGCGTTTTATGGGTTTGCGATTCTATGACTCGTATGAAAAGATGGGCCTGAAAGGCTACCATAATTGATTATAATCGAGGTATCTTTGCCGCACAGATTAATCAGAGTATGTGCTTTGCAGAGCAATAATCTCATCAATTAGGTCATTTTAAAAGTTCACTATTGTATTCGGCGGTACGGACATCCCTGACTATTATTGTGCAGTCTTCAATAGTAATTTTAATTACTACGATGAAACTGAATAAAGAAGTGTTAAAGATGTACCTATCTAATGATGAATACACGAAACAGACAACCGAAGTATTCGAAACATCCAGACAACAAATAACCGCTTAACAAGCTAGCTACCAAAATAGAACATCGCCCAATCAACAGCCTCTCGCAGGGCAATGAAATTCTATTGTTAAGGAAGTCGTTTTGAGCTAAGGCGAATTTCGTCTATCATTTCATTATAATGTTAATCCTTGACTGTTCAGAATCTGTAATGAAATTCGTGGTAGTCGAGAGCGATTTCACTTGATTAATGTCAGAGTGCTCGAGCCCAGGCGGAAATTAAGCTTCCTTAACGAAGTTTATTGCACTTTTTGTTAACTTGTTTCCTAATTAATTTGCAGCAACAAGTGCCCCCCAATGTTCGAGCGGATAAATCACCGCCGAAAATGTAGCTTTAATTCCAATGCCGAAACTCTTTCGCAAATTCTTTCACATTTCAAGATTTCAAGAAAAGGCGCTAATGCTCCTTTGGCGCTGTTACGGAACTTTTCAAAAGATAAATGCGCCTATTGTTGCGATTGTGGAACTTTGCAAATCACTTTTTGAGGCTTACTCTGATGGAATAATCGCTGATTTTTTGTATCTGCCTGCCAACCAATTACTTGAATCGTCCTTTGTCACTGTTTTTAAAATTAACAAACCGTCGCCCGCGGCTTCATCCTTGCTGACTCTACATTTTTATTTTTTGTCCAATGTATAGTGTAGGTCTACTTATATGAAGTAATTATTATAACTTCCACCTCGTTATATAGCTACTTAATATTTTATGTTCTATTTTTGGTGTTAATTTTAAAAAGGTCAAGTCAATAGGGTAATTGCCTGGAACTGGGTCAATCCAAAAAACTTTCCTCGCAAACTTTGAAACACTAATCGCCGGTGTCGTGTTACTTTTTTTAATGAATAGTCCCACTTCAGAGAGGACTTTTCTAGACCTGAAACCCACGATAACGAAACTAGAGGCTAAAATAATATTAAATTGGCGATAATTGCAACAGCAGCAGTTGAGTATCGGACTGCCGATTTGAGAGGACGCTTGTTCGATCGTCAACCGCTGGACTATTGTGGTGAACTCACTACTCTTAACATAGGCCTATTTGGATTTTATACCTACCATCAATCTTTTTTTAACCTTTCATGTGTCCCTAATATATAATTTTCCTATAGAATCATTCATCAGATTTGCGTAAAATCTTGTTTCTTCAATTCAGAATACGAAATAATAGCAACTGAAACCGAAATTTAATTCACCAGCGGCAATATTATAACGTATTTTACAAGAGGGAAATTCAAAACATCGTGTAACGAAACACGGTACTGCGTACTATCCATTTCCCGGAAAATTTATTATCACTAGGTACGCTTCTTTGAAACAGATTAACGGTGTCAAAACATTTGTTAGGTTACTTGTACACGAGGCGGCCGGCACTGAGTTTGGAACTCATTCCACAATACATACTTTTAAAACACTTAAGCTTAGAAACGAATTGAATAATGGGACTAGACACGTGTAAGGTCCGAGCACTAGGTATAAGTAAGCAATCTTAGAGCTTATACGGAAATTTCCACGCTTTAGGTCACTCGTAAGTAATTACTTCAGAAAGTCATGAAAAATGATATCAAATATACTGAAATGGGGAGAACTCATTTTAATATTATCTTTTATAGACTAGTTCAAAAAGTTATTGCTGACTTTAATCACCAGTTGAAGATCCAACTACATTTGAAATACAGTTTTCAATAGGTAGGTACTTCACTCAAACTTCAAATAACAAACTCCATTTACGATATCCGAAGCATGCGCAGTTTTAAGCAAAGCTTAAAACGATTTCATTTTTAACCGAGTTCAACAAAAGGAGGAGGTTCACAATTCGGTTGGTATGTTATTCACTAATAAATCATAATTTGTTATCAAATGAAACGTTGAAATTCTCCAAAAGTGCTTGGCAAAAGCTGGGAAAAGCTTATCTCTAGCTAGAGGTTCTGGCAGTTAAGCACTCTGGACTTTGGCTTTAAACTCTAATCTGTAAGTATAAACGCACAACAGTATCTTCCTTGATTCTTAATCTTTTTCGTCTTTTACCTTCAACTTTGAACTTTATCAGTCAACACGTGGTTACCACATTATTCGATCTAATTTATTTACAACGCTGTTCTGACGTAAACTGTGAAACAGCGTTTCCAAAAATATCTTCCTCATTTATCGCGCTGATGAAACAAATTTATTTACATTCGGAGCATTTGAAAAGCTAGGCATTTTGACTATATTTTAAGTAATTTTATCAAGTCATCAAAAACGGATCGTCTTTCGCGAGAACCGCTTTATTTACCCTAGGCATTTGGTGTTTTCCTTGAAATAATCGTTTATCATTACCTATTAACTTAGAAAAATGTTTCCAGTGTGATTCGATAATAGTGATCTTCCATTACCTATCTTACCTTCCTAGAAATTGGAATAAACGTATTTTAATTGTTTAACTTTTTATAACGCATTTGTGAGTGTTTATCTTGTAAAATTTTCTTATTCCGGTGCATTTGTATTCTAAACAAAATAAAACGCACCTGTCCACTTATTTATTGCAGAAGGAATAACATAATGGCCGTAAACTCATTAACTGGTTTTATTACGGCGAGTCTGCGTGTATTTCCTTTGCTTGGCGAAACTGTCAAAACAAGAGACTCTTAAAGGGTAAAACAGTGTCTACGACAGCTAATACGAAGTGGAAAGGAATAGTGCTCACGGCCTATTACACAGGCTCGGCTAATATACGAGTAAGTCGGTTAACTTCTGCCCTGGTATTAATCACGATAATCTTCTGCGCACTTATTTTCTTAGCCGAGTACTTCGTGTGACTGACTGCAATAAAGGTTTTCGACCTCACAAATTTAGACGAGCCAACACTAAGCAGCACATTTCAAAATTACTTTTAGTTGGTACTATTTTATAATGACAAAGCAGTATTCACGTGCAAAACCTTACTACAGCGGAACAAATTGCAGTAGAATAAATACTTCCTAGTAAAATCTATTTGTACTAATACTTATGCTTTAGGTGCTTCAGATTACAATAAATTGATGCTGAACATAGCCACTGACTGATTTCAGCGAAAATGCTAAAGGCAGCAACCCTTCAATGGCTCTCCTCACGCTAAGTTTAGAAGGCTATTTCTACTTACTAAGCTCAATGTATAATTATCCAACCAGGAATATTCTAACTGTTAAGGCTTCTATTTACTACCACAAGAACAGTTCTTGAAGGAAGTACCTATTTCTATGACGAACTGAAACCCAAGTAAGTCGGCTTTATAATGTTAACTGAAACAACCGGGAGTTAGGTAAATACTTAATAATATGTATAGGTGTTTCCTATAGATGATTACATCTGATGGTATTCTAGCGAGGGATCAGTGACTGTATAAGTTAGATCGCGCTGAGCCCTCCGCCGCAGCGCTGTCAAAGGCGCGGATTGCGACGTCTGCGCCCCGATCAAATATTTGTTAAACAACAAAGAACTTGCTCGTATATCGGCTGATCCATTAATCACCCTTTTATTGTATAGGGTGGCTCAAAGCGTAATATTGCTTTTCGACCTCGACAGCCGCTTTACTCATGAACACGCGCCGTAATGACCTGTTTAAGAAGAGTTAAATGAAAATCGATAACAGCAACATTGCTAAAACTTCAGCAAAAAGATTCTTTGAGAGTGCTTCAGTGGCGTTTGCAATCATTACCGGTATTGAACCAGAAAATCGAAGATTTATTTGATACTGAATAAAATTTGAAATCTATTTTTGTGCTCAAGTCCTTTTCATATCAGCCACATTAAACTAGTCATTTTACAAATTGAGATGTTATGATCCTGATAAATATGTTATTTTTGAGATTGCCGTTCTATTTTAGAAGTAAGTACGAGTATAGTTGTTGCATTTCACGAAGGCGGGTGAGCTTTACATGAAATGTGTGGTAGCTCGCTACTGATCGTTTTTCAAAAGTTTTGATAGACATTACACTATCGTTATGTGCATGTCACGTACACATACGAGTAAAGCTCACTCGTCTTCGTGAGTTGCAAGAACTCTATAGTTCTTGTAGAATAATTTAAGGTACTTTTAATTCCAGAAATAGTCAAGCGAGGTGTATGTTTTGACAAACCAAAATATACGTGACCGATTCTGCTTGCAAAAGGCCAGCAGTAATAAAGTTTAAACTCCCACGCCGCCATATAACCGGACGTTCATATAGTGCTTTGTGAAGTCATTTGTAGAGGTCCAGGGAGCCGTGCAAGCGTGAGCGTGAGCAAGCTTCTACAGGGACCCTTGAAAAGGTCTTTATCGGTCCATAAAACTTCTTTTATGTTACACGAACTTTCTGTAGCGAACGGCAACTTGTTTGATGGTCACCCTCGAAAATAATTTTCTAAGCCCTCCACCAGCTTTCCCGATCGCTCCACGAGTTACTGCCGATAAAATAAATTCTATATATAAAATAAATTCTGTTATGATCCCTTTTACTTTTTACTGAAAGCTCTCAGACGTAGCAATAATGGGATGATCCAAGAATGAATGTTCCCAATAAGTCGTCCCTTTTGACCTTAGTTAAATATATTTTCTCCAGCTTTGGCCTTGGAATCCGATCGTTAGAATCAAAATAATGTCCGCTTAGTACCTATAAGCAATAATTTAACCGTCACTCTACTGTACCCTTCTTATCCTTCTCTGTGA
This sequence comes from Ostrinia nubilalis, assembly GCF_963855985.1. Classification (NCBI taxonomy): domain Eukaryota; kingdom Metazoa; phylum Arthropoda; class Insecta; order Lepidoptera; family Crambidae; genus Ostrinia; species Ostrinia nubilalis. The sequence continues at coordinate 8,990,622 of NC_087093.1, forward strand.
AAGAGGAAAAGCGGGGCTCATAAATATCATAAAAGTTTTTAATTTTTAGCGTTAAGAGTCGCATCTCAAACTACATAATTTGAAAATTATAAATAACTTGAAAAAATCGAACTGCCTAAGGCGGGAATTGAACCCACGACCTTCCGCTTGCCGGGCGACTGCTCTTCCAACTGAGCTACTTAGACACTGGATGAACCCGTCAATTCCCGCCTTAGGCAGTTCGATTTTTTCAAGTTATTTATAATTTTCAAATAAAAGTTTTTCTTTTAGTTCAAAAGTTTTTCAGGAAATAAAGACGCTTTTTTGCTCGACTTGGTGGGGGCACTGCCGTGCCCCCAGATTAAGTACATTGTTACTTAGCGCAATTTTCAGGCTAAAAACAATTTTAGTAGGTCTGAGTACCTACCTAGTATTCAGTAGAAAATCACAGCTACTCGTGCCAGAAGCTCGTCAATGGTTATCGTTAAAACCGGATCTAAAAGATTTCATAAGTTATGGCGGTATTAAAGCAATATTAATCAAGTGCGACTAAATGGTATGAATTGGACTGAGTGGGTGCGGCCGGGAGCGATTTCGTGCTCTGGTGCCCGCCACACGTCGCTGCGCCCCGACAATGCTGCGCGCTGCCCTCGGAACGACATACCATTGTTTTTGATTAATCACCCCACTCATCTAGACCTTTCAGAATATTTGATGGACCTATTGCGGCTCATCGGAGCTTGTGAGCTCTAACAAAATCATATTTCGAACGCACATTAAGTTTGCGCCCGACGGCACTGAATCGCCGGCACTTTCAAAAGACTCATAATTTCATAGAAAGGGTTCACCTCATAGCAGTTTTAAACACATATTCTTTTACGAGGGTGTCTTTTGATTGGATTCTGCTCTACCTAGAATATCAGCAATCACGCCTGTTTCTGCTGACATCCTTATTAGCAAAAAGCTACAAAAGGCTACAGAACACGTACATAGGCTCGATTTAATTAAATATTAATTTTACGATCTCACCATTCCGTGTAAAACAATAGCGTTCAATTAATTTTGCGGTTTTCACCTACATAAATAAACAGCGCGAGTCAACGGCGCAAGTTCCAGTGTAAATGGAACAAAAGATGTTATCAAGTTGTAGTTAATGAAAGTTAATTTTGTCGTGAGAAACACAAAGGACTCGATACGTTGAGGGGAACATTTAGACTGCCAGCGACTCTATTGTTTATGTTTAAATGTAAATTTTATTAATTACTTACGTTTTGGACAGCGGCCACGGCACCATACCGTGTTTTCCTTTTCCGAGGAAATGAGCAAGTAATAGAACTCACTGTGAAAGTAAATGCGCAATAAAATTTATTGTGGATTAAGAACTGAGGAATTGGCTGTGTTCTTTATTGACCATTACTGAAAATTGCAAAATTTCGAGCCCACTCAGTCGCTGAACACTACTGGACTTTAAACTGCCAGTAATTAACTTCACTGAACAACTTCAGCCTGGAAAAGCTTCTAAATAGTGTATTGTTAGTGTGCAGATAAATTACAGATCGTTTTAGTCTTTAATTGAGATCATTTATTTTAATAGATATTGAATTTGATGGCTTAAATAATGGTGATTCATTATTATCAATCGTTTTTAGGTTCCATAGATATAAAAATATCGACACGCTACGCTCTTTTAGATAAAGATAACATACATAACATATTTTATTGGATGAATAACAACAATCGAATCTATCTATCAAAAACATGCCTCGTTAGTGTTCGCCACTACACAAACGACTGGCATAACAGTGTGAATCATTTTATTTTTTCACTAAAATTACACGTGCTAAGCTAAGCTGCCAATAAAATAAAATCCATTTTATACAACGCGCGAATACAAAATACGAACATTATTTTATTTCATCTGTAGTAAAATAAAAACTCCTTAGGCATATAAATTGGTAGTGGGATATAAAAGGCGCGAACGGGCGATGCAGCGCGTTTTATGGGTGTCATAGAATTGTACGCTCGTAAGCATCCGTTTTATTGCGTCAGCTGCTTATTAATAATACATTTTAGTACTGATACCGAGAGATAAATCGGCGCGAAAGAAATTTCAGGTGCTATTTTAGGCGAAAAGATTTCAGAACTTCGCGAAATTATTTGGCACGCAATCTCTACAGACTAAACGAAGCTAGTGTTAAAAGAGCTCTATTATTAGGTAGATTTTGAAAATAGAATGTAGACCTACCACCTAATATCAACCAAGGCCTACCTAAATTGCTATATCGACTATCGATTGAAATTTAAAATACCAGTATCAGCAACTATGTACCTATGTAAATAGTCTCGATCTAAACTCCTAAAACTTATCAATTATCCTAGCAATTGCTACGTAAACAGATGAGGCGCTATGTCGAACACACAGTCAACTTTGCTAGTTCCATTTTGCAGGCGTATCGTAAAACGTAAGCATTAGATTAGAGGTAGGTATGCGTATGTAAAGTGATGTAACAGCCGAACGTATAACCCTATAGAATCTCATAAAGCGTTTACGTTTGATGAAAACATCGGTAATGAAAGTTTGTCGGTAGTTGGCAGCGTGTATGAAACTGTCTAACGCAGATGTTGCCGTTCTCGCGCCAACAACAGCGCCTCCGTCAAATTGACGACTAGTTTATTGGGCGTCCGCGACACCAATTAAACGCCGTAAATGACTATAATGATGGCAATATCGGATTATTGCTACCATACCAATAACGCCGATAGTTATTTCAGCCGGTCAGCGAATTATAGACGCAACCATTGTCTATGTGGGTCTCAAATTACATCTTACTACGAGTAGGTATAACATATTCTTATTTAATTATCTTTATGTTTAGCCGTTCATTCTGTATAATGCGCTATAAACTTTCCGCAAATTTTATTGCAAATAAAGCTTTAATAGATATTTTAAAACCACAGGCCAAAATGTGAAATTGTTTAACTTTCAGAGGGCCACAGGAATTTAATTCTCGAATTTCATGTGAATGAAGTTGTATACAGGTGCTATGCTTTGCGGGCGCTATCAATTTCAGCTGTGCAGGATTTGGTGCATTTTTGGAACTGAAACTCCTGCATCGAGGTATTATGTCGCAGGACAAAACCCAATTGCACCATTATGCTTAGATAAAAAGGACGAACTAGGTAGTTATTATCAGATTAACGACCGAGAACCATCAGGTGAGATACAGGCCAAGAGCTTCCTCGTTGTGGATAAAAAAAACTTACTACTTAAGTATTAAGCTTACTTCAAATACACAGAGTTTCCATGTTATACAAACTCTGTTTCGTAACCAAAATTAACTCGATTTAATATTTAAATTTTATTGCAATGTGAGCCTTAACCAATAAATATAACAAGGAAGTTACAGATTTATTGCAAAAAATCTGCTAAAATATTCCTGAAATCTGTAATTTTCCGCGTTTTTTACTCTGTCCAAACAAGCTGTTAAAGGTCAACAATGGTTAACATTTTAACATTATCCTAAAAAGTTTCGCTTATAAATAAGGATTAAGCATTAAGTCGTCGTGACATCGGGCCAGAGGGCGAGCCTCCGAGTGCCGGACGCGCGGGTTATAACATAATTGAGGGCTTCCGCAGATATAAGGAGACTCCATTAAGCCACGTTCCAAGACGGAATCATTATAAATGAAAATAAGAGTACAGCTCGGGTAATCTCGCCCGAACGCGGAAATAACTCCATGCCTCCGTTTAGCGACAGCCACTGCGGCGTAATAATTTCCTATTACTGAGCCAACACATATATTCCCCTCGATTTGTCACGCGGTTAATGAATAAGTATGATGGAGCTATTTATCATTGCTCTCTGGAGTGGGTATAGCGCCATCTATTTCTTTTGGTTTTCGGAACAGACACTTATAATGTACTTTTTTTCAGTTCTACTAGCGTCTACATTTTATACTTAGGTATTCGTTAGGCGTTGGTAACCGAATAGTTGCGGGGTGTTGCCAAATACATACATACATGTCTATCAATAAGAGTCAGTTTATTTAGGCAAGTGGATGAAGTACTTGAGGATGATGATGATTAGGCCAGTTAGGCAGCTCACCTTTAATATTAACATTGTATATTACAAGTGCCTTAAAGAAATCCCACAGTTCCGTTTCAAACCTGATCGCTTTGCAGTCATTTAAAAATAACTGTCTAAAAACGTGTTTTGTTAATGCTAGCCACTGAAAGATATTGTTAAGTGGTGGGCTTTACGACGTAATCAACGGCTATAGGATAAAGAGCCGCGTCGTTTTGTTCGCGCTGATGAGTTAGCAGATGCAGCCGCGCGATACGCCACGCTCCGCCGGCAAACAATATAGGCGTCACGCCGATACAAACACAAAGACTTCGCAAAACTACGTTAAGCCCAATTTGCGGAATTCATTAATAAAGTGTCTTCCACGTAAAATAAAATATGTCATTTATAACTCCCTAATAAAACCGCACTTAGACTACTTAATTGAAATCTGGGGCACAGCTGCCAAAACAAATATACAAATTTTACAAATAGCTCAAAATAAATTAATTAAATCTCTTTTCCACTACGACTTCCATACGTCCTCCCAAAAAATCTACGAGGAAACCAGGATTATGAATATTAAACAAACTTATACCTATTATACATGCATATTAATTTACAAAATTCTAAATAACCACATTCACTCAACCTTATCATTCCACAAAAAATCCCGTATACAAAAAATAAAATTAAGAAATGCTAATAATATAATTGCACGTCCTCCTAGAACCAATTACGGTACTAAAAATATAGAATTCGAGGGTGTGAAAATGTACAATAAATTACCTAATAAAGTGAAAGACGCCAAATCATTGTTTTCCTTTAAAAAATTATTAAAAATATACGTACTAAATGAGATAACAATAAATTAGACATCTGTATTTTTAATTATATACTATTAACAATAAATTAAACATCTATAACAATTAAATTTTATTAATTAATCTAATACAAATACGGCAAATTCTCTATACACAATAAAAATTACATTTATTGCATACAACCATATTATTTTTACAATCCATTTAATATGCCGCATCCAATTTACAAAGTTCGCTCAGTGCGCATTACATCCGTGGTTGACTGGCGTGTGGCGACTCGTTATGCTTTGGCTCGAAGTTTTTTGTTGTGTACCGTCACATAATTTTTATTTTTGGTTAATGTTGATAGTTACCTTGATTTTGTTTGTAATTAGTTGTACACTCATTATGTTTAAATAATTTAAATTTAAATGTTTCTCAGGAAGTGAATTATTGTTAATTCTTATGAGAAATAAAGTTCTTAAACCGTAAATTTACCTTGAATGTCTAATGATTTCCATTAAAAAGTAACAACACTTTTTTTAGGTTTAGGAATTTTTTTAGCACATGTAGACATAAGTATAGGTATCCTTAAAAAGCTTTAATCGTAACATCTTTCAGAGAGCCGTATAAATAAACTAAAATTACTTACAAAATCATCATAGATATTGCTATACTGACGAAAAAGAAGACACAAAATTAAATATGGCACCGCAACCAAATAGGAAATGGTAGGTACCTAAATGAGATAGTCGTAACTTCCATTTCAAATTAAACGAGGCCCGGTGTAAATAATGCAAATTGGCACTGAACCACAAAACCTAATCAGTTAAAAAACAAGTTTCGGGTTTCTCATTTGACTGTCAAGCAGCAAGGTTCCCACTCGCGCTCCTATTTTACCTCTTTGTACGTGACAAGCATGCACGAGACAAATTTTATTAAAAACACGCTGGTGTAAAATAGAAAATTTATCCAAAGCGTAAATTTTCCTAAAGTGGTAAAATAAGCGAGGTGCAAACTCGCCTTCAATCCCGTAGTTTTCGGTTGATATTTCATAGCGGAGCAGGCGCAAAATTAATGTTAAAAGGGGAACTGTAATTTTATTAAATAGCCACCTAATATTAACTTTTAAAATTCAGTTTATCGTTAAATGTGATAAATTATTCTAATATGGTTATTCAAAGTTCAAATTGTATCAGTATGCACTATGCATGGTATACCTTGATATTGGTACATTTATTTATTATTTTACTAGCTTGGTAGTGGCCTCGTTCACAAGATTTTTGTTCGTCTTCAATATTTTCTTACTAAAAAGCTTAAATACCTAGTGAACATTCAAGTGATAGGTTGCAGATACTTTTCGTCTTCTATTTCACTTCAACTGTTTGAATTCCTTCTCCAAGGGCCATCTTATCTATAACGAAAGTTATCCAAATTTCTAAGCGGTTTAAACTTAAAAAAGTTTCTGATTAAAAGACACAGAGTTGAAATCCCATTTCAAATAATTAGCATTAACCAGTTATACCCATGAAATTCTTTGACTATAAAATTCTTTTTATTTATTAAATTCTTATTGAGAATATTTAAAACTTGATTAGCGGAAGAAAAAGTTTGCACAGAGTTAGGTACGCTTCAAACTTCAGCGCAATAGCAGCTTCAATAAAAACTCCAAAGTTGCCGCATAGTTCTAATTTTCTATTAAAATATGCTTCAATATTATTTCTAAGTAATGTTGGGTACAAACATTTTCATTTGGTATAGCCTTTACCTCGATACAGAATGCAAAATGTCTACCCCGGACATGTGGATGCGGTCGTTATGCCGAATTCAATGTGTTTTTCCTGGTAACAGAAGCCAAGCGTGTTTTTAATTTGTTCCTTTTGCCACTCAATCTACACGTAACGTTGGTCTGATAACATAATGGTTCAGTAAATCCAAAATTTCCATGTTTCTATCTACATAATAACAAAAGTTTTCAAACAAAGTTCCATCTCTGATTTCCGATTTTAAGGGAAATTCATTATCTTAGGTATGCAGATTGGTAGGTTTTCTAATTTTAACTATTTGGTTAAATAACAACTTACAATATGGCACTCGTAGGTTTATGCCTATGCTTATAACTCAAGATAAATACTAGCGAATTCAGTTTTGTACATGCTGTAAATTTGGGGCCTAAGACTAAATTAATTTTCGTACCTATTGTTTATGATACAAAAAACATTAATAATAATTCGTTGACAGTTTAAGTCACTGCTTAGTTTCCAATTTAACTTAATTTCTAACGTGCTAGGATTAATTCTGCGCAAGTTGTTTGAAACTTCGTCTAAATAAGGAGTCAACTATCTAAGTACCAAGGGAATTTCCTTGTTTTGAAATCAGTTAATTGTACAGTAAATGTTGTGAATACGACAAAATGCTTACCTACACTCACACGTAAAAGTGAGATGAGTTTAAAAAATAATTCACTTTTGTAAGAGGTAGGTACATAAATTCTTCGTGCTTTTTCTTTGCATTTTAAAGTATTTATTTAATTCTTTGTCCGTAATTACAGAAAGTCCATGAAAGTTGTTCACGCAGAACTACTTAATAAAATGCATTCTTGAGTTTGAGAATTTATTGTACTTTGGACAATATTACATTGAAATAAATTGCGAGTTAACGTGCCGGCCGGCACGTCAAGCCGGTTCGGTGGCTGATAGGCGAGAGAGGGATACAGTGAATGGGAGAGTGAACGCGCGCGCGGACCGAATGAGATTGAACGATAGTGATGTGAAGCTGTCTGTCATAGACAAAAGTTCTTCTAAGATTAAAATTGTATTGCCTCTTTTTTCTGGTGTTCCTTTAACTAAGGTACCTAGTTAAGTTAGTTAGACAACTTTATTGCAGATTAGAGAACGAAAGAATCATAAGTACTAGGAGTAAAATTCTATTAGGACACTTGAATTTACCTCTTAAATTTTTGCCAATCTGTCCCTTTCATCCTGTATAGTAGCAGATGGAATGAAATGAAGTTAACGAAGTTGCAGCTCCGCCCGTACCCCAAAACTCTTTTACTCGGATCATATTTTTGCGTTGCGAAATTTGCGGCAATGAATCTTTTCAAAGTTTTGATTGTACACATTCGTTACTTGGTGCCATTCGTCAACGCTAAAGAGTCCCATCTAACTTTGCAGTTCAAAGAGTTAAGCTTCAAAGTGCTTTTGAATTGAAATTTCGGTGCTCACTTGAAACAAAATTTTCGAAACGAACATTGTAGTACATTTCTAATCTCTTCACAAAGAGATTATAACTAGGTATGGCTTTTTAAAAATGGATTATGCAAACATCCAATTACATACAGCAAAAAAAAATACAATATGTACCTACCTAGATACATACATAATTAAATTGTACATGTTTGAATAGAAAATTCTTAGCTATAGCTTAGTGATATTACATAGTTAAGTTACCCAAATACTTGACGTCATTTAGCTAGAACGAACGAACTAAGTACATACCTACCTAAGTACTAAAGATAGCCTAATAATATACTCAGGTATATTTTTGTAGGAGTCTATTCAGTGTACGAGTACCTATATGTATGTATGACGTTCATTACACCATCTTTTAGAACTCTCCACTTCTGAGGAACTTTGTTGAAATATTATGTACAATTTATGCTATTTACAATATTCCTGGGAATAAGTAACAAACATCGAAGCCTGTTTACTTAACAGAATTCAACATAAGTTCCGTAAGACGATATTAAACTAATAATAATAATAATAATAAGCTGAAAAGCTGAAATATTAAATTACAAAGCTGACACAAACCGAACTAAAATCCCTCGATTCGATTTTAGTTCAACATGTTGCAATCCAATTTCCTGTTTTAAGTTGTGGGTCACATGAAGTTCGATCTCTCCTTATTTTGTACACTTGTATTTGTGTGCTATTTGTAGCTCTTTGTATTCCTGTTTTACGAACTTTATAGTAGAAATCGTTTCCTTAGGTTAGGTTAATGATCTCATTAATCATCTTATTAATTTACTTATATCATAAATCACACTAATTTAGCTCTTAAGCAAGGTTCGTTATTTTACATTAAATAATTAGCCATTCTAATGTGAATATTATAGCCAGCTGGATTTTGGGGCCAAATCTGAAGCGTTTGTCTTGGCTTAATTAAAGAGGAGAACCTAAACCACTAGGTAAGTATCTAGCGTGTTACTGCATGGCATCTTAATCTAGGTACCGATTAACGAGACATGTATAAAAACGTTCAAAAAGAAGCTTGTCGAAGGTTCCTAAATTTCAGTTACATTTGATTCGATGGTCAATGGGTTTATATAAACTAAATCCTACCAATACAAATACAGCTTGGTCAAAACCGTGGATTAATGTAGTTACGCGTTGCCAGCTAACATTTTGAGGTTGTTACTCACCAATCAATTTCGAAACTTTAAATGTGATTAAACATACGGAACTGTGATACGTTATTCTAACAAGCTTCGCATAAAGCGAGTGGGTAAGTAATTAAGTATCTAATGGTGTTACCCCGTGAGGCGACGTTTACGTTTGACAGAGGGTAGATGAGGATTTAATTCACGCGCGTCGCAATCACGCGCGGCAGCCATGTCGCCGCTCCCGCGGCGCACGTAAGGCTACGGGTATAAGGGTAGATGCCAGCTAATTCAATCACCACTGCCGAACTGAATGCTAACTTCCAATTCAAAGAGAAGTCAAAAGTGAATCGAGACAATTCACATATCATAGAGTTGCTTTGCGAACAGAAAACCGATTGAACTCACGTAGGTAATCAATCCTTGATCTGAGGTAAGTAGATAAAAATAAGATCATAACATTAGAAACTAACACAAAACATGTCTGGCTCTGGTGTCGATAGCAAAACCACCGCTGTTTGTTTTTATAAAGCTTTAACACCATAAAGATCCGGCAAGCTAAAAGTTTTTATTTTTAAAGCCTGTCTCTATTTATATGCTAAAAGCCGACGCCATCGACAAATCCGGGTAACGCTCTAACACTTTAGTTTTGGTTCTGTAAACGCACTTAACTCGTAGGGCTCTAAACGGTGCTGGCAACTAGGTATCTACTCCGAAAAACAGTTCACTTTGTCTGTCTTTTTTGTTCAAATCCATACTTATTATAGTAAGTAATAGAGACATATACGAGTAGTACTGTGACGAAGCAATTAGGGTAATCGCAAATTCGCAATTACATGCGGCGAAATTATCGCCAACGCTCGTTACGTACGTATCATGCTTAGATTACACATGTTTGGCTTAATTATCAATAAAACAATCGTCTACTCTCATAGTGCTTAGGTTCGTTTATGAAACTTATATGCATAAGTACCGCATTCGAATTAAAATCAAACCATTTCATTGGGAAAAGCGTACAATTTTCTGAAATTATATCTGTGTATCAACGGTGTTTACATTTAAAGGTAAATGCATTTTAATATTTTTAATCCACATAGGTATCAAACCTATGCCTAAGTTAAAAAAAAGTCAAATCAACATTATTTTCTTCCCAATAGATGGATCGACATCTCTTGAGTCTCGTCTATACTCTGCCCATGTTACTATAGAAACGGCCGTCGTCGGCAAACTGTATGTAAAAAGGTAACTGATACGTAATATTACTGTAAGTAGTACATTATATCTCAAATTGAACTGGTATTAGTAAAATGGAGACAGATACATTTCAGTTTACTAGACGTCCCTACATTGGCTGATTCCGTTTTTCAAAATCATTCTACAAAGAAGAGGATAACCATATCATGACATGATTATATCAAAACATTACCTACTCCGTTATTATTTAGATTTTATATCATAGTAGGTACCATGTCGATATTCTTATCTACAAGTAAATAATCGATATTACTCAAATGATAGAATCTCAATCAACGCAAAATCACGACATTAAAAGAACGGAAGCTATGCGACGTTATAAAATAAACTCCCAAAGGATATGCTGCGGTACGACGTCGAGTTAAAGTTTTCTGCATCTCTTTCCCAGTAAACATAACGACACAGCGAATATGAAAACGATCAATTACCTATGCATTTATTGACGTGCTTATTGCACTATTTTAATATAAAATATAAGCACGGGGTTTATATCATCTGGGGGCAAGATAGAGCCACAGGTAAGACCAAAGCACTGTAACGAAAACTAAGAAGGCAACAATTAGATAGTTTCTTTCGTTTCTTAAGGAATAACTTTTTTTTGAATATCCTGGATATAGGTATTCTTTAAAAAGATCTAAACGTTAGTTACCAAGCTCGTGTAAACTAGGCACAAGGCTACGGGTAGATGCCGGCTAATTCAATCCCGCGAAGCCAAGCTAAATGCTAACTGCCGTTCGAAATAACTGGGACTGGTATATGTTCCTAAAGTATCATGGTGTAAGAGTAAATAAAATATAGTGAAACTCTACGAAGTGTAATTCTATTTGTATACTTACTAGAAAAGAAGAAAACTTAGTGTTAAGCAGTTCAAACGATGTAGTAATGTATTACTTGTTGTGTCACTCGAAAACAGAACGGACTGAAGACATGACTCCATATAATTCATACTTCGACAAACGCTATAAACTCGAAACAAAGCTTTATTTATATTTTTTTTAAACATCTGAAATGTTTTTAGAATAGAAATAGGTATCCTAACAAATTATCATGGGAAAATTTCGACGGAAATTAGATGATATTGTTATATAAAAGAGATTAGATGATATTGTTCCATTGCTGGACAAAGAGTTGTCCAGCAATGGAACAATATCATCTAATCTTATAACATACGAAATGTTGGAAATGTACACCATCTCTCGTTTGCCTCCTGTCACATAAAAAAAATCTCACATTTTTGCAAGTCCATCAGTGTATAGACACAAAATACTGTCTGTATTTTATGGTGTAGGGCTTAAGTTCGCCAAACGCTTGATACCATACGGTAAATGAAATTTATTATGTCACGAGATTTACTGTTTCACTCTGTTGCCTAAGTCAGTCTAAGAATTGTGTATTACAAAGAAAATCGTATTGTTAACAGAGCTGTAGGCGAATCACTATAAATTTAAAACTGTTGATGCATAATAATCGGTCGCTTACTAACCCCCGGGCCCACGAGCGAACTATGGTTAAAGTCAACTGTACGTAGGCGGCGATGACTTCTGTACACGTAATATGTTTGCTACGCCAATAAGTACAACGCCCTCTTCGATCACCTAATTGGTTATTCAGAAGGGTCATAACAATTAACTAACTTCTGTTTCGCGTCGCTTGTGCTTTCTCCAGTTTCGTTTACGTAATTTGAAAATATTTTAATTTCGCGAAATTCAAGAGAATCATCAAGCCCAACCCATTCATGGGCTAACTTCGAATTCCAATTGGTCCACAACAACACTGGTTCACAAAATAATTCGCAGAAACTGAATATTTTCAATAACTGTGGCATATACTCTTCAAACGGAACGTTCTTATAGAAAATACATTTCCTACAAAGGGCAAAGAGCGAGCGGCATAATGGCACTCCAAGCGGAATCAGTGGGCGAGTCACAGTGATAAGGCATTTCGTATATGTTAGGTACTACAAATTGAAAAGTCGCTTCTATGCAAATATACAAGCTTTTTCTCTTCGTGCGCTTTGAACTTTACCTTGATATATGTACCTACTAGTAGTAAGTAAACTTTCTAAACTCTTTACAAGCAAACCTGCAGCATAAATCAGTTTAACCTGGACTAAACTACGCAAAAGATATAGAGTAAACAAAAATGATATATTTATGAGTTGATACTGAAATTATACATAATAAGACATTAAAAATTAATTTACTGTCGAAAATAATAAGAACATGTGCTCTTCCATAATGGAGTCCAACGAATCAGTGAGCCGCCTTATGTTTACTCAATGCGAAACTCAATTTTTATTGTGCGAGAGCACTCGAAAACTTTTTTATCGTAGTGACGGCGTGGCGTCTCGAGCGGGGGCAACCAGTCCGCTGTCGGCTAGTAGGTATTGTGGAATGATTAATTGTTCTGTAAATTGAATTCACCGTGATAAATGAAATATCCGCACAATAGGTAATAAATTACGCTGACCCGCCTGGGTGCAAGATGAAACGGTCTGAAAGTAGGTACGGACGGACGTCGGCGGATAATGGGTGTATAACATAACGCACGTAAAACACCTGCCCGCGGGTTTTGTGGATTTTAATTCGCTAGGGAAAGGACAGCTTTTCTAAACAGCTTTCCAGCGCGTAACGGCGCGTTTGCGACGCGGTGTTTATATTTTGTGGGCTTAGCGCTCTATGTTAACATCCCGACGTTTATTTTTTTTATTTTTTGTAAGCGATTACTTTTACATAGCTACCTATAAAAATATTATGAACATAAATTGTTATTTCACTTAAATTCAGAAATAGTTTATTTCACTTAGATTCAGAAATAGAGGGCTTGACTTACTAAAATAGTATACTCTATTTTTAGGAGCCAATAAATATCTAAGTAGAAAACTTACTGTGACATCTTATAATACATATTGACAATGAAATGGTCACTATTTATATTTTCTGTTCTTTTATTTGTTTATTTTCATTTGTGTTTTCGTGTCAAATAAAGGTTTTTCTATTTATTTCTATTTTTATTCTATGTAACTAAAATTTCCAAACAAATGAGATCAAAAATATCTATTTGGCTCTGAACACCCAATTAGCTTTCCATCAGCAAATATTTAGTCAACGAGTGACTTTATTACTATAGAAAAATCTAGTTTAGACTCATAACATTTTTGGTGTTACTTACATAGCTACCCAATCTACCATAATATTGTAGGCTTCGTCTTAATATACTGTGATCAAAACTAGAACCTTCAAATTATTATGCTAGTTACATTAACGAACTTCGGGGATAAGTCGTTGAAATCACATTACCTACATAGACCTTGGGCGCTATAACAATTTATTATACAGAAGTTCCATAACTTGAAACAGATTAGTCTTTGTCTTTGCTAAAAAGTTCTTTAATTTTCGTAATAACTTTGGAAATCTTCATGCTGCTTGTAATAAAACCGAATTATTTTTCATCATAAAAAGAAACTTTGTAAATTCAGCGGCATTGTCACTGAATAACGTTGTCGAAAAAATTTAATGAAAATAAGTTTCTCAATTTGTGAGCAAGAAACAAACGGACGCTTAAAAATAAACATTTGATGACTTCGAAGTTCACTGCAAATTCCCTTATTACGAAAGTTACGACATGATTTATTAAAATGGTTACAAAATGCAAGAAAAATGTGTGTAATTAAATTCATAATTGTAATTTTATTTAATGTTGGTTCAGCTTGAATTGTCCGAGGCAATAGAATTTTGGCAAACTTATAAAGCCCACTAACATTGACGCCGAGCTTTCAAGAGCCCTAGTTATTTGAGTAGCCCTAGTTATTTGATTGGAAATTGAATTAATTTTAAGATTACTAACACAATTTAGTCTCTATTTCAATGGATTTTCATCATCTTATATTACAAAATTCCCTAAATTGAATACGGACCAAAATGTCTCGACACGATAGTTATGTTTCAGTTAAGACAACATGCATAATTTAATTTTTTGATAATCAACTTAACTCTGTGTCGGTAACAAATACCTACTGTTTTCAGATATCTTTTACCAGAAGTAAATAACACACCTCATTCCAAACAGATGAATAAAAACATAGGGAGTCTAAGTAGGGGTCCTGAAAGGCTATCGTTTTGTCGAGGGCCATTAGTTCCACTGGCCTGTACCACGTTATGAAAACGCGGGAATCTGCACCGATGACGACAGACGTTTCGCCGCACATCTGGCGTGTATATAACAAGGTAACACCGTGAGAAGGGCACTCGAGGCGAACATTTATTGAAGAAAGCGGCAAGAAAAACGCGGGAACAAGCGCCGGGTGCTGCGAATTGCCGACACTTGCCACGGCTGCTCACTCCACTTCATTATTTGTTGGATGGCATCGATCTTGGAACTCTTTAACGCCTTCTGTACCGCTACCAACAAATTTCAACTCGATGCATCATTCGGTTAACGTAACGACTGTGACGCATTCACTCCATCCCGTGTGCTTTACGCAAGGATTTTTTGAAATTCTTTTTGTTAGCTAATATAACGCCTTTTTTATGCCTTTTTAGGGTTCCGTAGTCCTGAGTTTCGTTATGTTCGTCTGTCTGTCCGTTCGAGGTTTTGCTTGTTATTTTTATTTTATCTAGAAACAAGTACCTATACTTATAAATTTTACAACCTGCGGGGAATTTTGATAATAAAAACCGAGTTATATAGACATTTTGATATTTAAAATTTTCATAATATGAAACTTACTGAAAATACCTCATTCACAATAAGTACATATACTCGTATTTGATACATAATAGAGTCAAAATATTGCTTAATTTAATGATTATGAAAACATGTTTATTATTGTTTATTCACTTGAAAAACCAAAGTCGCAGTAGCTCAGAGTAGTCCCCCAGCAAGCGAAAAGTCAGAGGTCAAATTAAATTTGAAGCAAAAATAATATTTACTAACAGTATTTACCAAAGTAAAAGAACTCATAATACCAAAATTAGAGTCAACAACTGTTTTAACTCTACTATGGTCGGTTGTGGCAGCCCTGGGCTTGTTCACAAGTGACCAAATAGTACCCAAGTGTCAAACATGTGTCTCAGTGTGACAAGCTTCATGTAACAACTTGTAACACAGGTTGTAGAGACTAACAGCTTTGCGCGAGGCGCCCATCGAGGCACTGTGACGTGCATTAGAATATGATTAATAAACAGAAGATCGTTGTTTCTTATTAAGGTGATTATAAAATCATCCCATCGTGGTATAAAATTAAAATAGTTTTATGACTTTATTGTCATTTGTAACCATCACGTAGATCTAATTAATAAAGCCATAATCCCGTAGATAAATCTAATTAATAAAGCATTAAAACATAGCTCTCTTCAAACGTCGTCATACATTGCTCTCTTCAAAAGCTCTCGTCTCGTCATACACGCCCAGTCGTTAAAGAAACAGCTGACAATAAATGTCCCGTATTCGATATTTCATTAAAATCAACTTCGCAAAGAGAAACCGTAAAATAGCATTTGGATTTAAGTCGCATTAAAAGTTTGCGTGAGCCGAGTTCGCGGCACAATGGGGCCGTCGGAAAAATTCTAATTACTTTACAGAGTTGGTTTGGAATTTTAAAAAGTTACGCAACTGACCGGCATTTGGTTGTGTTCCAAATGAGTATTCTGTACAAAGAAACACCTATTGACAATTAATTTTAAGCCTTCTTTATTATTATGTCTAAAAATAAATTGTTAAATTTTGTTGGTGAACGACATACTAGAATGGCTGAACTGATTTTTTTCTTCTTCAAATATTCTTTGAAGTCAGAAAAATATTATGTTATTAAGACGAGAAAAGTGGAAAGAATGCTCAGAGTCGGAATACCACCATTACTCTTTTCCTTTTCGAATTGTTTGTCAGAAAAGTGTTCATTTTGTTTCATTAATAGTGTAACAAGTAAGTATTGTGGTAACTAATACTTACATATTATTTTCTGAGCACAACTACTTAATTCTTTTAATTTAACCGACCCCAATATATTGACACTCAATCTAAATGATCGCACCCACCCGCGTATCTCGCATAAAGGCAATCATAATAATGTCCAAATATTATCACAATATTTTGTCGGATAGCTCCCATAACTCACGAACAATAAGAACAATAGATGTACCTTCGTTACTTCGAGCCATCAAACATAAAATGTAGGTATATCTATTTTATATTCAAATCGCCGTAACTCTGAGGACGAACCTGAAAGTCGTCCGAGAGGGTGCTCGAACTCCGTGCAAATAGGAGTCATCAATCGGGAAGGCTTTCGATCAAAGACAAGGGACAAAAGGGACATCGCGCAGCCGAGATATACCGAAGAATTATTACACGGGGAAATGTTTGGGAAGGGCGTATTTATTTCGCTGCCTAGCGGCCCACGGCCCCAACAGTAAGTCGACCTTTTATATGTTAAGGGTTACTTTGATAACGTAATTTATGAAAACGATTTTACAATTTCATTCATTCGATTTCAATTGAGTTATTAAGCAGTTTTATCCGCACCACGTACCGGCATGTTTTGTCGACGATCCGTTTCTGTTTTATCCTGCAACAGCCAGTTACTTGCCTAATAAATTATTTCTCCATACATGTGTGGAATGGAATCCCGTACACTATTTAGTTGGACGTGTAGTTTATGATATATTCGCAGGCCGGTGCGTGCCCGGGCCACTCCGCGATTAATGTAGCTCACTCAGCGTAACCCCCGTAGTCATGTGAGCTTAACTTTATTTTTTCAAGAATCGTATCAAATTTTTCATTCTTTTTATGCACTTATGACACTAAATAATGTAAGCTTACAGTATGACATAAACCTGTCCAGAATTTTCAAATGGCGCAGATCTCACTCCACCACACGGGCTAAGCAAATTGCTGGAGAAGTGGCCAAAATTTGTGATCACACAAATAAATATTGCTTTTTATTGTGACAAATACCATTAGTAATGATAGGTAAAAGTAGGTAATTAAGCTGAGAATCTCTATCAAAATGGTGCCAACAGTTACAAACACATCATACCTACCAATCTTGACTAATTCCAGGGCCGGATCTACCTATGGGCTGATTGGGCTGCAGCCCAGGGCCCCGGGGTTACAAGGGGCCCCCAGATCCCGCTAAGAGTAGGCGCACACCGTTGATTTTTCGTCGGCCGATAGTTTAGTTAGACAGTTGATCAGTATGGGCATGTATGGGAGTGCGCACACTACGCCGATTCAATTTGCCCGACTAAATAGTTGAATGCGATTCCCAACTGCTTTCCAACTAAAGTATCGTCCAACTATCGGTCGATAGCTTGATCAGTACGGCGCTCCTCTACGCGCGCGCACACCGTTGATTTTTCGTCGTCCAACTCGGCCGATAGCTTCAGTTTGCTCCGCGTTTTTGGCGGGAAAGGTCGTCATTATAAAAGATTACCCAACTAATTTATTACTAATTAAATGATTTAAGTAGTTATTACTCTCGATTTCACTTTTTCATGATAATTTCCCTTTCATGTCCTACTAATATTGAAAAAAAATTATAAATTTGGGCTGATTTTTATTAAACTTATATTCTTTGTTGTATCAAACTGAATTTCATGCAGGTGAAGCCGCAGGCATGAGTTAGTTAAGTATAAAAAAAATATAATATTTCTGGGAAACATTCCACGCGACTGATCTCTTCAACAGCTTTCTATCGAATGAAGCAATCGGCCCGATTTTAAATCGACGGTCTGCGCACCCACGCCCGATTGAACTGTTTACTTAGTTGAATCAGTGTGCGCACTGAAAGCCCAACCCAACTCTATCGGTCAACTAAAAATCAACGGTGTGCGCCTACTCTAAAAAGTCGGTTTACGGACGATATTTTTACGTGACAACGTCATAAGAAAATATTGATTAAAATTGCATACTAAATTTTTGAGATTTTTTTAAATTTTTTTTTTCCTATTACTTCTTGTAATGAAAACGTAATAACTTTAAACTAAGAGGTACCTATATCCTGATAAAATAAAAACAGTAATAATGCTAAATAACAGGCGATACTAAAAAAAATACATAAAATACTATCTATACTATAACGATCATAGCAAATGTTGTGATAGGAATAGAGACTTCCGATTTTTAGTTTTACAAAATTAATACGATAGAGAATAATACAAAGTAATAAAAACCACCTGTTATGGGGGCATTTTTTGGACAAATTTATCAAATTACCAAAAAAACAACGAATTTAAAAGCAGATTTTTTTCAAAAAGTATAATTTTTTATTATTTGTTGGCATTTTCTGGGCATTTTATGTATTTTTTTAGTATCGCCTGTTATTTAGCATTGTCACTGTTTTTATTTTATCAGGATTTACCTCTTAGTTTAAAAGTTATTACGTTTTCTTTACAAGAAGTAATTGGCAGAATTCTTTTTAAAAAAAAATCTCAAAAATTTAGTAAGCAATTTTTAATCAATATTTTCATATGACGTTGTCACGTAAAAATATCGTCCGTAAACCGACTTTACAGACAACTATCTTTTTTTTTTCAATTATTGCCTACTTTTTAGCGGGATCTGGGGGCCCCTTGTAACTCCGGGCCCTTACGTTACCTAACGTAAGTAATTGGCAGAATTTTTTTTTTTTTAATCTAAAAAAATTTGTTACCTCTTTTTTGTCGATAAAAATAGGTCTAGTTTCACCTATTTTCATATGTGCACTTTATCGTGACTCACACTGTATGTATAAGAATAATATCATTATAGAAACAGTTTTTTGGCATGGCTATTAGTTGAGTACTAAGATAGGCCCCCAAGTAGTTTCAGCCCAGTGCCCCACAAATTCACGATCCGGCCCTGACTAATTCATCAACGAACAAGAAGTATTGCCACAATATGTGAAGATGGTTTTTAAACTTCAGACTTTACGACTTTTATAACAACTTCAGCGTTCTCGCTTAATCAGTAATTACTTGTTTTGTTGTTCCCTAAAAATGGTTAGAAAGTATTAAAAATTCAGTGTTTCTTGGCTGTCGTGTAAGTTCGGGATACAGCCGTCTCCGCATTGCCTAAAAAGTTTTGAGGTTAATAATTTTAAACGTGAACTCATTCATTAGTCAAGTGCCTAGGTACTTATCAAACAAAAATGCTTAATAAAATAGACCGCTATGAGTTCCCTTCTGCAATCATCAAGATAATACCTAAGGGATTTATCCAAAATAACGTTTCGGCAGCTCAAAGTTCTTAATGAAATAAGTTAGTAATCCTCCCGTAATTCGTTAAATGTTTGCACGATAGATACTGTGTAGTTCGGCAGTTGCCGGCGGCTCCGGCCGGTGATATGAGGGACAGCCAAGTGCTCGCCGGCGACTTCCAGCTCCCTTCCGCTTGCTTAACTTTATTAATAAACTTACTAGCCGCAAGTTTTAATTGTACTTTACATACTTACAAAACAAAGCCGCTAAAATGCAAAGAACCGTATTTCAGAGCGCCGCAAACGCGCAATACGACGAACTTTGTTGAAATCATTTTAGTTTTAAGAATCACCGATGTAAAGATGCGTATACATATTTTAGCAAAATTGTTACTTATTTATGATTATGATCGTCAGACAGACCCATTGGAGTGTCTATAAACTTTCTTATTACAAAAATATTTGACATTATTATGAACTGAAAATTCGTGTATTTACATAAAATAACAGTATTTATTATCAGGGATCGAGCCGCGTTGATTCCACAGGCGCTCTGGTAGACTTGACTGATTGTTTCAATATTACGCCAGCATTACGATACTAGGGCTACATGTCGCTACGGCAACAAAGTTCTCAGTCCAAATCGAAGGAAAAAATATTGTAGTCAAATTCCTCGTCTCTTCACATCAGACAAAAGTAATGATGGCTACATAAATACAACTTGGTAACCTACAATTTCAAGTTAGTAAAAATTGGCCAAGTACGTGTCGTACCCCGCGCAGTGTAGGGTTCCGTAGTTGTCCGTCATTCTTCTTTTTCTTCTTCTTCTTCTTCTTCTTCTTTTCAGCCAAATGACGTCCACTGCTGGACAAAGGCCTCCCCCAAGGTTTTCCACAATGAACGGTCCTGCGCTGCCCGCATCCAGGCTCTTCCCGCGACCTTTACCAGATCGTCGGTCCACCTAGTCTAATGTCCGTGTTGCACCCACTCCTCTGAAGGTTGGAGACTCTACACTCGAAGTTGTTGACAATTATGTATACCTGGGACAAACAGTCCAGTTCGGTAGGTCCAACTTCGAGAAAGAGGTCAATCGTCGAATCCAACTCGGATGGGCAGCGTTCGGGAAGCTTCGCCATATACTCACGTCCGAAATACCGCAGTGTCTCAAGTCGAAAGTATTTGACCAATGTGTGTTGCCAGTGATGGTATACGGATCTGAGACGTGGTCGCTTACTATGGGCCTCATAAGAAGGCTCAAGGTCACCCAAAGGGCGATGGAGCGGGCTATGCTCGAAGTCCGTCATTACCACAATATATTTCAGAAGCAAGCAATTTCTTCAACTAAAATCACTTTTAATATTTTCTTCTAATGAATTTTTATTAGATAAAAAAAATTATAATACAAGAGTTAAACGACTATTATGTTTAAACTAACTGATTTATCTTAACCGTTATAGTTTTCCTTGAAAGTTCATAAAAAGCACTATTATCATCATATTTTATCATTTTTCCAGATTTTTAAGCCACCAGTTTAGTTTTTAGAGGGGGGACGCCCTACTCGAACAAAAACTGACTAAGTGACTAAAACTTTAATAATTTGCAGACAGATCCCTAAATGGAAAAATAGTCTTAGAAACCCCTAAGCCATTTTAAAAGACCTATCCAACGATACCCCACAAAATGGGGTGGAAGATGAAAAAAAAATTCATCCCCACTTTACATGTAGGGGAGCTACCATAAAAAAAATATTTTTTCAAAATTTTATTTTACCGTTTTGTCGGCGTGATTAATATACATTTACATATCTTCACAAAATTACAGCTCTCTAGTGCCAATAGTGTCCAAGCAAAACCTCGGACGGATAGACAGACAGTCGGACATAGCGAAACTATAAGGGTTCCTTGTGTCCTGACAAGGAACCCTTATAGTTTCGCTATGTCCGACTGTCGCTATGTACGGAACCCTAAAAAAACGTAACTAAGCTCGAAAATGTTTTCAAGCAAATTCGATATTACCAACCTAAATGTTCTTTGTGTTTTATTTATTAAAAACAATATCAAGCGACCTCGGCAGAATTTTAGCCCACGCCTATTTCTAGTTTACTAATAGAGATTCAATAAGCAATATCAAATTCATTGACTTTTTAATTTTACGGCATCTTTACTGAATAACATATTTTTAAGTAGCTTGCACTAAATACATATCGCAATGAATGTGTCCCAGCATTGAAAACCATTCATAAATCATAACCTTTGGATTTGCCATGAGATAGAGTCGTGAGCAGTAACTAGTGAGCTAGAACCAATAGCGGATAAGTTTGACAAAGCCATTGTACTGAAAGGTAAGTTTCCGAATCCAAGTTTCTGATTCAAGAATATGTAACTAGGACTTACAAACACCGTTGCGTCTTTCCATTCTATACATAGCCAGAACGCAAGGGTGTGAAACTAATCGAGTATAGTTTGGATGTGACTTTTTTTACTAAGCTCCTCCAAACTATACACGACCAGTACGCATACGCTGCGTACTGCTCGCGTATACTTTGTAGTGACTTAGGTCAATTATCTTACTCCAAAATATACATCGTCAGTACGCATACGGACTAATCATGTATGTATTGTAATAAGTTCGCGATTACAATGTATACGCGAGTACTTAGTTGCATGCTCGTCATTTTGACTTATTTACCTCTCTTTCTATTACATATTAATTCATAACTGCGTGTCTACTTTAAACATTGAATCAATTTCGACACGTGCCATTGTTTTGATAAAGAGCTTTTTGGTGTTTCATATTCTGCCATAGAAAAGATATTTGTTTTGGGGCTGAATAACTCTTAAATTAAGAATTATGTATGTGAAAATGATTTTTGTTCTTGAGATAAAAGCTTATAAATAAAAATTAATATCCCTGGACATTTTACACTGCGCTTCTAGTCCCAAACTAAGCAAAGCTTGTACTATGGGTACTAGATAACGGATATAAACATACTTAAATACTTTTTTTGTAAATACATAGGTACTTATTATACATAGAAGACACCCAGTCCAATACAAACAAATATCAAAATATGTTCATGCACACAAATTAATGTTTGTACTGTGCGGGAATCGAACCCGCTACCTCCGGAACAGTTATCCGTTTCGAACCACTACACCGAACGGTCGACAATTTTAGTTAATAATGCACGTTTAACTTTCTTCATTCACTCTCACTAATAAATAATTGTTATTTAATTTGAAATCTACCTAATCAATTTAATTTCAGAAACCACTTACATTAGTGTTATAAATCTAGATTTATTATAATAATATGTAGATTCAGTAAAATAATAATATTTTATGTAAAAATTAATGAATTTAAAAATGGCATCACCGTACGTGATCTACATAGGTAGTTCTTATTTCTAATCTCGAGGACAAAGCACGAGCATAATATCTAATAAATGTAATAATTTTAAATATAATTCCATATTTTATTAAATTAAATAAACTAAACACACTCTAGTCAACTGTAAGTGGTGTAGTATAGTTTGGAGCGAAGACGGAATCCATCCACGACACAAACTATACACGATCAGTACGCAAAATTCGTGTATAGTTTGTAGTGACCGACTTACAAAGAGACACTCCAAAATATACACGAGCAGTTTCCTATGGGTGCGTTCTGGCCATGTATAGAACGGAAAGACGCAACACCGTTACATTACATTAAACCAGACTTGCTAAGAGTAGGTACCATAAGAGTCGCTTAGTTTCTAACACTACCTACGCAAGTTAAAATTAGCTACTTTACATGATGTTGTAAAATCTAAGTGCCTACTTATACATAATCTACACTTATATTATAAGAGGAAAGATTTGATTGTGTTGAATGGCTCCGAAACTACTGGACCGATGTGAAAAATTCTTTCACCATTAGAATGAACATAGACGGTGTTCACTGGATCAGCTAGTGGTATAAATCTTTGTACAGGGTGGAATTTTGTAATGCCACCTGGAGGGAAAGTACTCTTAATATTGTAGATAGAAAAAAATTCTCAAAGAAAACATTCCTTTATTTTTGAAAAGAAATAGAACTGCATCCAAAGATTTCCAAAAATTTGCTTGCCACACCCTGGAATCGAACCAACTAAAATCTGTTGAAAATTACACCCTGTATTTTTTAGCCTCGATCGTTAGGGTCAAGTATAAGGATGAAATCTCTTTAACAAACTTGATAAATCAAATGAAAGGAAATCCATAAAATCTTAAATTATTTTAATAATGTACAAAAAAATTTATGGTATGGTAGTGAATTTTCTAAAAAAATTCGAAAATCTATGAATGCAGTTCTCTTTCTTTTCAAAAATAAAGGAATGTTTTCTTTCAGTAAAATTCTCTATCTGCAGTATTAAGAGTACTTTCCCTCCAGGTGGCATTACAAAATTCCACCCTGTATATAGTTATTTATTTAGTTTTACAGCTCTTTAGCTGTTTAACTAAATATTTCAGATTTCTATTAATTTGTTTTCTCATTGGACGTAACAAGACGCATCTTTAATACCTTTCTGAACAACAGCAATAATGTACCGAAACAGCCAAAATACTTGGTGTTAGAACTGAGGTGAAAATACTTCCCAATCTTATTAACAAAACTTTACAACTCAAAGTAGTTTGTTATTTCCTGAAACCCTGAATGAGCTCGCTTTAGAACCTGAACTTTATGTTACAATACCTATTTGCTTTCTCCGAGGATGTCTGGATTCGATAATGTATAATTAATTGATGAAGCGCAGGCGCGCTCTACTTGCACTGCAGAGAGAACTGGGAAGTAATTAATGACAAATATCAGATTTAAAATTATCATTTATTTGATTTAAATATACATTCTATGCTACAAGTATATTATATATGCAAGCATTATTTCAATAAAATTTTTAAAAGTCGTATAATAAGAACATACTATAAGCACAATAAGGAAATCCAGTCATAAGATCTGTTCACATTGTAGATTTGAAGATATTCAGATTTTTAAATTACCTATCATAATATTTGAAGAAAGATGTATTAAGAGAACACTGAAAGGATTTAAAAAGAATTATGAAACCTCTTATAACATTGATTATTCTACAACCATATTCGTATATACATATGAGTGACTGCTTGTAAGGTTATGAAAATAAGAATTTGCGAATGTAATTTGTAAGTTTCACATGAATTTTATTTTCATCGCTTCGAATAAGTAATGCTTGTTCATCATAATTACACTCTGTACTTCGCTTAGCTAATGAATGGTCTTCTTTACCAAATTATCCGACGTGACCGAGCCAAGTTTTTGAGATCCACCACATTCTATCAAATGAAAAACTCTTATAAAGTTGAAACTACCGGCGGCGGTCGGCGGGTTATTTATATAAGTCGTGTCAGACAACGCTCCTGGCCTGAAAGTTCACTCATATTTTTTGTTTGACAAATTGCTCCGGTAACGGGACTTGGCTGAAGTTTCACCTCCATTTAAGCCCCCATTAATACCTGCCTGGCACCCACGAGCGCCCCGTTTTATGAAATGTTCAAGTATGTAACTTGCCCCCTCGCTATCGATCAGTAATTGATTACTTACCAACTTTTAACCCCTATATTTTTCTCTTGTCGTTTATAAATACAAGTAATGGTCGACCTTTAAATGTTTAACGAATTTTGAAGCTCTTTATTTGCCTTTGTAATGTCTAGACATGATTAATGGTGATAAGTTGAACTAACGTCAGTCAATTGAAACTAAGTAAAATGCCTTTTTTTATTAAATGGATTGTTAAATAATGGCTCGTGCCAACTCTCTTTATTAATTCGGCAATATTTCTGTCCCGCTCATAAGTTGCCTGTGTTTGGCATTTTAGCAAGGGGAAGCGATTTTTTCACTTCAAAGTGCTCCTATTTGCTTCTGATTAAATTCGTTGGGGGTCTCTGGGCAGTTCTGCAGCACCCTGAGGACTGTTTATCATTTTAACGTTATTATTCTTTATCTTGTTGTTCTCATGAAAGTTGTTGTGCTGTAATTGTTATAGGTACGTAGTAGATTATTATAATATAGAAACGTAAATGGAAGGATGGATGGTAAGTAGTTTGTTATTCTTTCACGCAAAAATTACTAGAATATATTTTGATGGAACTTAAATGTTATAGGTAATTCAAAATCAAATTATTTTATTTGCAATATATTATCTTAATAACAGTGAAATATTCAAAATTAATCTCCAAATAGCCGAATGAGCTGAACTAAAAGCAATCGAGGACTCGAGGCGCCTGACTGGTTTTCAGTTGCGGAAATGCTTAACATTATTGCTATTTCCAACTGAAAGATCAAACTTTTCATCGAAATTCAAGGTTCGTTAGCGTGCCAACCGCGATACTGAAATCAATTATATATACATTCTGGCCCAGCGAACTGAGAAATGTATGGACAGACGGAGGTCAGTGCGAGCCTCGTGGCACGCGCTGATTTGATTTCCACTTTTGCAGTTATTTATGCGGCTATTGGTTCTTCTATAACATTGTGTATAGCGTTAGGTATTTATTATTTGTGTCCGTAGCGACTCTTGCACTTTCTTTTGGAAATACTTACTACTTTTCATAGAAGTAATCAAAATAGTCACAATAAACAGTAACAAAACATATTTTAAGCCATTTCTAGGTAATATATTCTTTTCAGATTAACGAGTTTTAAGAAGTTGTTCCAAAAACAGTACTTCTTAAACGTTGTGTATCGTCCGCATTTTCGAGTCACGAGTGTTTTCTTTGGTCGCATTTAAAAATTCCGCAATACGTAAGTGCATACAACACGGTTTACATTCTATGCCACGCCATAGCATAGCAAATAAGCAGCAGCTGCATAGCGCCGCCCCGGGAGAATGCAAAGTAAATTAAAATCTGAAATGAAACGGAATTCAGAAAGAAACGTCAAAGGGAGATGGGGAGATATTTTAACCTTCGTTGGCGGCTACAATGAGATGATAACAAGGCATTTAGTATTCCAGGCACGGGAGGTCGATCCACCTGCTTTTCATATCACGACAATTGCCGACCCCAAGGATTCGCCTCTCTGTCGGAATGACAATTCTTGTCTATGAAAATCAATTGGGGAGAACGAGGAGCTCGGGGACCAGTGACAATTCCAATTTCATTAATAGCTTCCGTCGCGTCGTGCGGATGCCGCAGCGATCTCCATCCGGCGCGCTCAAGGTCTTGATTGCTTCTTGATTGTGGCCGCGTTACACCATACTGTTGATACAGTATTTGCGTCGCAATAGTTTCAGCTTTGTACTAAAAGTAATTTGGTATATCACAATACCCAATTATGAAAAAGAAATGTAAATTAACGACCTCTAATTCTATACAACTGTAATAGGTATGATGCAGTTTTATTCTATTGCTAGTAAGACAAGATCACAAGATACTACAAAATTAAAATTATTAAAGACTAGCTTTTGCCTGCGGCTTTACCCGCGTGAAATTTATTTTGTCACAGATCGTCATAAATTATAGCCTCTATGTTAGTCTGAGCAATAAACAATAATACTGTAAAGTTTCATCAAAATCCGTTCGGTTTTCGTGATCCGACCGTTTTTGCGTGAAAGAGTAACAAACATCCAGACATCCATACAAACTTTCGCATTTATAATATTAGTAGGATAAGGCTGTGATAATCTCCACCTTTCTGGTCTTAAATTTAAGTAAGAGTATTATGAGCCTATTACTTTAATACCAAATTATCACGTTAAAATTAATGCCAAACATAATTTTCTTTTTCATCTATAAGTTCGAGCTATTAATAGTAGTAATAAGTTCTACGAAATAAATGTAAAACTAAGAAACATTTCTCATTAGATAAGCCGTTTATACATAACACACGTACATACATCGACATTAATTAGAAATCTAACTTTATTAGTTTAATTAAGTTAGTATTTATAAAATTAGCAAAAGTTCACAAAACTGGCTTAATTAAGGATAAAGAGCAAGCTTTTATAAAAGAGCATGCTTAATGTTTAGGTAATTACTCGTCTTTTTTATTCAAATACCAGTCTAGTGATCTTGTCTAGTCTAAACATTTTCAATTGATAAACTTGACGTCATTAGAGCCCTCTCCGAATTGCCTACCTTACATGAGGGCTACCTGTCACTGACTTAACTGATGTATGCAAGATTAAACCTTATACTTAATTGAGTAAACCGCTCTTTCCCCAGCTGAAACTGTGAAACATTATTGAAACTGTCTACAAACGAAACAACAAATGATGATGTCGCAAGGTCCTTCAGCGGAGCCCGGACGATAACTCCGTTATCAACAATTGGACACAGCATTAATTAACTGCACCGTTGCAAGCGCAGGCATACATTGCATCGGCGACTAGACGTGGTATATTTGCTCAACTAAGAGCAGCTGCTCTGGACCAGTATCTATAAAACAGTCTTAATATTATTTGCCGCCGTCAATCTAAACTACTCCAAAAGAACAAAAGTTTAGGACGCCAAGTCTGCATTTTGATTTCAAAGTTTGTTGTCTCTATAGTTACTAATATTCTAAACGCCAAAGTTTGTACAGACGGATTTATGGATGGATATTTGTAACTCTTTCACATAAAGGCTACAGGACAGATTTTAATGAAACTTTACGGTGTATTTTTTATGCATACATACATAACATTATGCTAGCAGACTTCCTCTAGAAGTTAGTACCAAATATAAAATATGAAACCTGCTTTTTCGGTTTCAATGATGAGTTTATCATGAACTCTGCTTTCTTTCGTCAGCCTTAGGTTCTTCACGAGCTCAGCAAATTCCACCCCATCTACAATTTGTGTAACTAGTCGCTCAGCTAACCAGTTTAAGTGGACAAATCGATACCACCTAGGTTCGGTTCATGCTGAAGAGCTCATCATTTGGCAGCAAAACGTACTCAGGTTCCTTTGGTATATTCTTAATGCAGAATTTTGTATACCTACAATACCTATCGTAGAGTAGGGATTAAGCATTTGTAAACATTTCTAAAAATTTTGCTCATAAGACCAATATAGAAGAAATTAATAAAGCTAAGATATACATAATATTAGGGTTAGGCCATCTGAAACTAAATATGATTGCACGTAGGCAAAAGTTAGTAATTATTTTGAATGAGAATGCTACCACGAAATGTTTCTAATAAAACGTATAGTCCAATGTGTAATTATAATGGTAATACCACTCATTATAAATGTCAGTCGAC
The DNA here is from genome assembly GCF_963855985.1 of Ostrinia nubilalis. NCBI lineage: Eukaryota > Metazoa > Arthropoda > Insecta > Lepidoptera > Crambidae > Ostrinia > Ostrinia nubilalis. Next base: position 9,019,515 of record NC_087093.1, read on the forward strand.
GTTACAAACTCATTAAATTGGGTTAATAGTTAATTACAAAACGCCAAATTCAATTTCACACTGACAGTATATTAGATTGGTCATCACTCTAAAATAATATTGAAATATAAATTACGCTCAACGTTTTGGTAAACGAAAACTCAAATTCTACTACAATCTAATTTTAAATTTCGAATAGAAAAGCTTTTGCTGATATCACAAAAAAGTTTTCGCTCGTCAAATCTGGGATCGGGTTAAGAATAGATGAGCCAAAAGGTGCCCGGGCTTTGCCTTTATTATTTCAAAGAGGAATCAGGATAACGTTGATAAACATCCCTTTAACTTTGTGGGAGAGAAGAGATTTTGCAATGTGCGAGCTATTTCAGTATCACTTTATACATTTAATAAAGAAAAATATAAAACTTATTTTACGATACCACAATCTTATATCTATAAAAGCGAAAGGTCACTGATTGACTGACTTACTTATCACGAAATCTTAGAAACACAAGTGCTAGAAGTCTCAAATTTTCCTTTTAGAACGTAGCTGCGTAGGTGCTCCTCACTAAGACGGGATTTTGCAAAATTAAACGCCTAAGGGGGTAAAACGGGATCCATCCAGCGTACGAAGTCGCGGCGCGGCCTCTAGTTTGAAATAAAAATTAATTAGTTAAGTAGGTTGTAGGTACATTTCAATTCCAGCTTGTTGAATTTTAATAAATCATAATCATTTCAGCAACAGGACGTCCACTGCTAAACATAAGCCTCCCCCAATGACTTCCACATCGCAATTTTAATAAATACCACCAGAGATTATTGCATTAAACGATTAAGAAATTACTGCGGCTAAACAGAATAAATTCTCCGTCAAATTGGTACGCCAATTATTGTTACATGAAAAAATTGAAAATTATTCGTCCCAGTCGCTCGTCCGGTACCAATTCTGGGAAGGAAATTTATTTATCGTCAAGGTAAAACGAAGGTGTACTTTAAAGCACACTTAAAGCCTGTCGATTGCATGTAGGTATGTATGTATGTTCATCTGTTCCCTCGTAACTTCTAAACTACTTATCAGAATTCGACAAATGACATACGTATCATTAGAAGCGTAGGCGTAGGCGTAGTCACACGTTACATTTACCTACCGTAGCACTTTGACAACGTGTGACTGCGGTTTTCCAAAGGACATTGTCAGAAACCGCCTTAGATTCCTGGGCACAGCAGTAAAGTATCAAAATTAATCTCTTACTTTTTGAATACTTAAATATTAATTAGATTGTATCGGACACTTGAGGATTAAAAAATGAAATAATAAAAGTATTTTATATGTATTCCATAATACTATGACGACATCCGGACATTTTAGGGCGTGGCCTGCCTCCATATCCTATGAAGTTCCATAATTTGTGTCGATAAAATCTATGTAAAATCGGCACAAGGCAATGCCGTACTTCATTGTTAGGAATCCATGTAATAGTGATGTTGACTGCGGTCATCATAGACAATAAGATACCGATCTTGTAAATAAAATAAATCGTCCAAATTGCTACAGTATGACTAGATTTTAATTAAAAGTTAAAAATATATTGCACGATACTACAAGAAGCTATCTAATGTGTCCAACTGGTCGAAGGTCATGAATAAAATAAAAAGAATTATGATCATAACACTGATATAGACAATGACAACAATATGGGATCATCTTTAATATGTATATCTGTTACAGTTTCAAAATTCGATGAAAAATCCAATGCCGCTTAAAGTGAGAGAAATGTCTAAAGTTCTAATAGAATTGAAAGTTTTATTCGCTCAAAATGCTTATAACAATAATTGGTAATACATTTCAAATATTAAGTACCTTTATAATGTATCGATAGAACCAAAATGATATCCTCTCAGCTTGGAAAGGGAAAACCCAGGATTGGGGGAGCGCTCCAGGCAATTTTTAGAACATTTCATAGGTGGTAGTAAATAATATTTATTTTATTATTAAAATTGAATATTTTGATATTGATAAAATTGAATATATCTTTCGATTCAAATGCCGAATATTTTTCAATCGATAATAATTATCGAGAATTGTTAATAATATTCAATTAAAAGTTGTTCAATCCCTAGTCATGCATAGACTAAGACGGTAACCATGGAGATAGTTAGTTTGGTAAGTCACGTGTTAAATGTCAAGAGTGGAAAGTAAACATAGGATTCATGTTATTTATTTACGTGCAAAATGTAAGTAAGTAAATCATAAAAGTGGAACGCCGAACTATTTCCAAAACCCGTCCAATAATATAATACAATACTAGTAAGTAAGAGGTTATGATAACAATATTGCTATCAATAAGTTTATAGAATTGGTCCGCCAGGAATAATTGTTCTTACATAAAGATTTGTGTCATTTAGAACCTAGAAAGTATTATTTCGGCACTGTTGATCTAACGGCGAACAATGTATGGAGAACGAACATTGTCCTTTACTATGCAACTACATTAGCAACTTGGTTCAGTTCAGTATTTTGAAAATCTTGTTTTATACTTTTTCAGCGTCGTTTTTGTCGTAGTTGGGTTTTAGTTTTTTTATTAGTTCGTAAAGGCTTCATTCGTAGAATTAAGATGTTTAAAAATAGAAGTAATAGGTAGGTACATAATATCATGTAATAGGTACCTATAACTGGAAAATTGTATGTGCGAATTTAAATATGGACTTCGCATATGATATGCAATATGCAATAAATTCACAGTTTATAAATGATGCATTATAACAAGTCTAAAAAAGTACAGTTTCATCAAGAAACTATTTTATTAATATATGTTACGGTCAAAGTGATAAATGTGAAAATTATGAATAATCGCCGGTTATTATGAATAATTACCGCATGATTTGGTGAATGTGATTAATATGGGGTCATTTATGTGTGTATAAAACTAAATAGGCGGCTTAGGGGTGGCCCAAGGGCCACCCCCGCCGCACCTTAACCTATTTTTCACTTTAAATCAAAACATTATGTTATAGGTATTATGGAAAAGTAATATTATGCAAGAAACATTCCAAACTCATTATGCCAAATTATAATAATATATGATATCAAAACGTTCTAAAGTTTGGCTGTACACGAGCACGTACACAAGATGTTGTTCTCTTTTATGAAATTTGTTAGTACTAAGGTTGAATTATTAAATAATCACTGTTAAATGTGATTAATTTATCACTTTTACCGCGACTGTCGGTAATTATTCATAATAACCGGTTATTATTAATAATTTTCAATTTATCACATTAACCGTAACATATATATTCTTTCATATAAAACAACGACAACGTGCTATATTTGTATTGTGTAGGGCTACTTGCCTGTTGCCCACCGCACCCGGCTAGGGTTCGCGAGAGGGATTAATATAGAGGATTTGGCTACTGGAGATTCGGATTACCAGAGACTATTCCCTCTGTAATTAGTTTTAGCGCTACTACGTGATTTCGACAAATAAAACGAACGAAGCCCCCAATGAGGTAATGCCGTTTTCACGGCCAGTTAGACAAACTTTAGCCTACCATTAACTAAATATTCGATGCTTGTAGATAGTTGGTTGTGTATTTAATAGTCTCTCGATCTAGTTTGACGCCGACTCCCTCAGTCACCCATGACAGAGAAGGACAAATAGACTATAAATCGAAATCGTTATCTGTAAGCATAATGGACCCGCTGATAATATACCATTAAAATAAATGTTTTTGATATCTATGATTTGTGACAGGACTAGGTAGGTACTTTCAGTAGTTTCTTTTATTTTCAGGCTAGATAAGTTATAGTAATTTTGCAAGAAAAAAATACTTTGTAGTAGATTTTGTGACTAGGCTTCTGTTGATTTAAACAGTTGTAGGCTTTGTTAATATTCTAAAGCCTTCACATAAACACTTGCAAATAAATAAATTATCTTATCTTATCTTATATCTTGAATACCGTGTGATTATGATAAGGTTCAAATTGATTGAATGTGTCAAAATAAATTAGGTACTCCTCTCTTTTAGCAGTCTTCCAGAGCGGCGTATGAATCCAATTAAAATTATGTCAATCAAAAAGTATGTAACATATTTTATGAACAATTTCTTTTATCCCGTAGTAACTTCCAATTTATTTGCAAGTGTTCAACGTGACGAGTTTGCGAGCCCCATTCTTTGAAACTACTTTCGCAACTTTTCATTTTCAATTTCCATTTTGCAAACTTGACAAAATATTTGCCGAGCAGTATTGATCATAAAACTGATTTATGATCAATGCAAGTAGCATTGGTTCGCAAATATTTTATTAATTTGGAAAACGACTAGAATATTTTAGAAAGAAATCTGTGCACTTTTCAATTTGTTGGGTAAGTAAGTAAATAAGAAATGAAAACGCGTCAAAGGCAAATAATATTTGGAAAAATAATTCACACCATAATTTTGTAGTTTGCTCTCAGGTGTTTTCATTTCCCGGCTTCTTGCGGGGGTGAATGCGTTGTATGGACTAGGGTAGAGATGGCGAAAGTATCAACGTGTTACTTTTCTAAAAAAAATGTTTGCCATCCCTGGATTACCCTAAGTCGTAAATCAGTCTATTAATAGTGAAATCCTTACTAACACTTTCGCTGAAGCGCCATTATTATGTCTAGATATTAATTACAGGTTGCGGCCTCGACAGTCGCCAGGCTGGAGCCGATTTATTTATTAACATGCACGGTCAATATCTGTGCTTCATTATGAATATACATTGCGGGTACTTAATAGAGTATGCGATGAGTGGTGGTGTGGATCAATCACTCCTGCTGTGAAATTCATAAGATAAGCTCTAAAAATAAAGGTCTGGTTATGGCCCGTAATTCGAACATGGCATCCCACTTCTAAAGCTGAATAATTGTCAATAGTGTTGCTGTAGATCAGTGGTTTTCAACCTTTTTCATGACGCGACCCCCCTAGTATGAAAAAAAATTTTGCGACCCCCCGACCGCTCGCTTTTTTTCATGCTTTTTATAAAGTTGTTGTAGGGACCGAATTCTTCAATCTGTCTGCTCGTTTGCCTCCTATCTTTTTTTTTATGTATATACCTATATACATAAAAAAAAAACAATCTATACAACATTTATGCATTTGCATAATTAGATTTCGGATAAATCTAGCTTTAAAACTTCTCTGATTTTTTACTGAGGTAGTTTTTACGAGCTCTCGCGACCCCCCTAAAGAGGCTTCGCGACCCCCCAGGGGGTCGCGACCCACAGGTTGAAAAACACTGCTGTAGATGAAACAAGTAAAATAAAAACATGCACACTTGAAACTAAATTTGTTAACTAATTTTAATATATCTAAGTATATCACAGAAAAAATGGCATACAAATAATATGAAATCACTAGCTTTCCGCCCGCGGCTTCGCGCGCGTGGACTACATTATCTACATATTTTACGGAACCCTATGTTTTTCCAAAATAAAATTTAGCCTGTGTTACTCGTGGATAATGTAGCTTTTGAATGGTGAAAGAATTTTTAAAAACGGTCCAGTAGTTTTTGAGCCTATTCATTACAACCAAACAAACAAACAAAGTTTTCCTCTTTATAATATTAGTGTAGATAAGAAAAATAGTCTATACCTAATTTTCTTTGATAATAATTTGATTATAATATTATTATTATTGTGATCCTCACAATATGAATTTAATTTTCTTGTTTACGGTCATCAAACAAACATGTTTCTTCGTCCGAAGACAATACACTAGTAATGCTCTGGCGACGTGCGCGCTGGACCGGACACAGTGACGCAAGAAACCGATCACAAGAAATTTATTCAAACAAATGATACTGAAAAAATCGGGCCGACGCCTGCGCAACAGAACCTTGACATGACTTGCCCTTGACTTCGGTGAAAACTCCGGTAACCTTTACGCCTCACGTTATGGGATTTGGTGAATCTCTTAGGTTTAATTTTCTAAGCCGATAATTTCACATTCGTTTACAAGATAAATGTGCCTAAGCAATTAATTCTCTGAAATATTATCCTATATTCCCTTTAAATAGGTATTAGACTAACTAATTACACCTTTCCAGCAATTTAGGCATCTAAGTCAGTATTTAGACACTTTAATATGCATTGCACAGGACTTCAGCGCAGCAGCTTGTAATAATGTGCGCATTTGCAACAAAAATACCTGAAGTCTGATGTGCTGCTTATTAATCAAAATTAATATTAATAAGAAATTCAACAAAGCCATAATGGAATTGTAATTCTTACTCGTAGAACTAATTACTTCAATCAAAAATTCTACTCATGACGTAGGTATGTCACGATACGAATGTACCCGAAAATTGGAATTCATGTTTGTGATCCCGATGTCTAGCAATATAATGTAAGATGTTTTAATTTTTAAATGACGCATTAAGATCTTAAGTTCTATTACTATTTTATTTTAACCGCCTCTGTAGTCTAGTAACCTGCTACAGGCCCAGAGATCCCGGGTTTGATTCCCAGAGGAAGTAGATTTTTCCTCTTTTAAGTCCGCCTGGCTTGCTACCACCATCTGTCTGTAGCCATAACTTCAGGCCAAGAACTTCTTCTTTGTGGATGAAAAAAAACTATATTGTATCTACATTATCTTAAGTGTGTGAGTATTCTGGATACCAATCTCATCTTGTTATGTGAAATGTTAACAAAACAAAGTGTGACACTTGATTGAAAACACATTCTAGGTACATACTTACTATGAAAATACCCAAACACCTGAGTGAAAATTTAGGTTTAACCTGCAAGAACACTTAATCTTAGGTTGGGGTAATATTTGGTTGTAATAAATTGAGTAAAAAACGATTATAATATTTACAACAAACTTAAACAACAAGTACGAGAACTCTACTGTTCCATACACTTTACGAGTACACATTTTAATTAAAATATGTATATTTATTAATGTTACTATTCTTACATCAATACGTATCTCTTTATTTAATAGTTATAATAAGAAACAAACACGAAGTTAGAAATTCAATAGACTTGTCAAAAACTAATTCAGGTCAACGGCGCACCTGTGACGGTCAGTTATATTACCCTGACATTAAAACGACTACATTATTATTGGCAATAACTATATAAGCTGAGAGAAAACAGTAACAGGTATCATTTGGCAATCATTGCCCAACGGAACAAAGGAAATTGAAAATTAAGTGCGAAGGAAAATGCGAGCACTTGTGGTGTTTTGCTTAGCTGCGGTGGTGGTGGCGGTGTACGCCAGGGATGTGCGATACAAGAGGGAGGCTGACCTAGAGGCTGCGGCCTCCAACCACTGGGAGAAGGGCGGCGGCCAGGAGCACCACGGGCATCATCACCACGAGCACGGAGGCCACGGCGAAAAAGGATACAAGGGATTCCACGAGCACGATCACGGCAAAAAGGGACACTCCCACCATGAAGGACACAAGGGCCACTACGGCGAACACGGCGGACACAAGAAGCATCATCACCACGACGACGGCTACTACGACGAGCATAACCACGGTGAGAAGGGCGAGAAAGGACACGGCTTCGAGGAGAAGGGACATTACCACAAGGGTCACTCCACCAAGGGCCATCACGGTGTCCATAAAATAGACGAGTTCAAGAAGGACAAGCACTTCCACGACAAGCACGGAGAGTCTGGATTCGAAGAGGGATACGGTGGTCACCATCACGAGGGCGGATACAAGAAGGGTGGTGAGTTCCACAAGGGCCACAAGGATGGCGGATTCCACGAGCACGAGCACGGTGAGAAGGGCTTCCATGAGAAGGGAGGCCACCACCACGACCACAAGGGGCACCACGACGAGGGCGGCCACGACGAGCACTGGGGCCACCACGAGGGCCACGGCAGCAAGGGCGGCCACGAGGACCACAAAGACTGGGGCTTTAAGAAGGGTCATAAATAAGTTTAAAATGTAATTTAATGGATGAGCTGTTTTGTTATTGTTGAATATTTTGTGATACTCGAATAAATTTGTCGTAACTTCTGAAAAACACTATTTATTAATTCGTCTCACTCTGTCATCCCACAAAGTTTTCACTATTTTTACAAAACAACAACATTACAGACACAATACATTTGACACAACAACATTATAGTGCAGCATTATGTCACCAAATATGTATTACTCGTATAACTCGCTATCATAATTGAGCCATCGAAGAATTGTATTTTTATTTAAATTCTTCAATGTGTTTCTTTGTATACTTACTGCTTATCATACGTAACGGTTAAGACACCTGTTATTGTATGCGAGATACTTGCTATGTCTGCGAATAAAAATATATTCGACGTAAGCCTAGTCGGTAGGTATGACTTTGTATTTTAAAAGCTTGGCTCGAATACCTAAATACGTGAAAAGATAAAGTCTAGTGACTGCATGGGAGAACTTCATCATCATCATCATCATTTCAGCCATAGAACGTCCACTGCTAAACATAGGCCTCCCCTAATGCTTTCCACGTTGATCGATTGGTAGCGGCCTGCATCCAGCGCTTCCCTGCTACCTTTACGATGTCGTCGGTCCACCTTGTAGGTGGACGTCCCACGCTGCGTTTTCCGGTACGCGGGAGAACTTGCATGAAAAAAATAACGTTTTCACATAGTACAAGAATAACACGTCATATCTGTTTGTTACGATAATCCCAATTTATCTAAAGGGCTAGAGCAAAAAAATCTAGAGCTCTGAAATAATTTAAAAAAAACCAAGCTTTAATCCGGCTAGAATTAGTATGTAAAACAGACAGTTGTTACAAACTTTTATTTTATTCATTTTTATCTCACTCATAATATTCCTTACAAAATTATTATATGAAATTCTTAATTCTTTGCCTGTAGGTACTCGTAATACGAAGGGCTTAAAGAGTTCGAAGTCTATTTCCCCGAATCTTAGATGGTGGTAATAATAATAATGCGGTTGATCAAATAGACAATTCAATTTCGCCGTGATTCCGGGGAAGACCCCAGCAGCTTAGTCGGGAAAGCCCCTGCGCGCTTAGCAGGAGGCTCGGGTCAAGTCCTGGCTCGAGCACGGCTTAGTCAATTTATTTTGTATTCCTCTATAGACGAAACTTTGAAGTTTAAAATAATTACGAAGTGAAAATGATGAAAAATTTGTGTGAAGACAAGAACATTTTTAATAAGTTGGCCCAGTGGGTAAAAATGGCATTGCGATTGTTTACGTTCCGGTTTAACCTCCAGACAAGTCGTGGAAGGACGTGGTGGAAAATTAACTACACATGGCATATTCAATCATGCTGCCACACGGATGTCGTGTATGCAGACAGAGGCGGGACCGCTGACACGATGATGCCACTCCGTGCCGTCAATGTGCCAGTCGTGGCGGTCTGAACCGATCTATTAACCCTTCTGTTGATATGGTTATCAAAGATAATTACATGTTGTTTTGAACATTTGTTTGATAATTAGGTAGGTATTTGATATTTCTGTGTTATTTAAATGTTGTGCCTGGGTGTAATCGAAGCACAGACTTAATATTGTAATAGGTATGTTGTTGTGCCAAATGTATTGTTATTACTTATTTGTTCTCTGTAGCTGTGCCTTAAATAAAAATAAAACAAAATATTTTTTCGGAGTAGGTAAGTTATCTTTATCAACCTAATTCTAAATCCTCAATATACAATTTCGTGCTCACTACCACTCACTACCATCGCGCTTATCCCAGCTTACTCAAACTCTGACAATCAAAATATGACATTACGCCACAAAGTTAGTCTCATGCGTAAAATATACATTATTACTGTAAAATTTCACAAAAATTCGTTCGGTACAAACTTTTACCTTTTTAATATTAGTAGGATAATATGTACTTAGAAGACTTGTGTTTGTTCAGCTTTTTCAGCTTTAACTATAATTTTTCGTGCTTTCGCCCACAGTGCTTAAAACTAACCACTGGTAGGTATCATGACCATAGAATAGAATAACAAACTTGTACAGATTGCGCGAAAAGTTCGGGTGTAGTTTGGAAGGATACTGTACACAGTCATAGACGTTATTGTGTGATCCGCATTACAGCGAGGTGCTCACAACTTCCAACTATCGTAGTTACAACAAAAGTTGCTGTTTTCCCGAGCCGTGCTCTCGTTTCCGATACGATATTTTTTGTTTTAACTATCAGAAGAGTTTCATATCGTTTATATTTTAACGATACACATTATAAGTGTAGATACCTACAAGTGCAAAAGTTTGTGAGAATGAATGTTTGTCACTCACGCTAATTTTTTTAACACTTTAATGTGGATCAAATCGCAAGCATAGAGCTAATTCCTATACAGCGCGACTATTATTTTTCAATGCGCGAAATATTATACAAATGAAATACCAAAATATATTCATAATACAAAAATACCTTACACGGTATACCGCCATCTTATACAAAATACCTTCAAGTAAACCGAAACCAACAAGTTACGGCCTCCAAAATCAACAAAGTCAATACCACAAAGTTACACAGCCTATTTACAATATCGCTATTCGATACATAGCTTAGATACATTAAATATTTACTGTTCTGGATCATCCTACATAAAATAAAATAGAGAAACAGGGGTCTCAACGCGACTTTTGTTTATAATATTATTATATGTTACATAATTCTTTTTTTCTCAAACTTTTTACACACGCAATTTTTTTATTTCATTTGGAACACAAAACAGCTATAACTAGCAGGTTATACAATTAGTATAATTGGTGGTAAAACTTGTTGCAGCTCCATTAACAAGTAGACACAACATGCAAATCAAGTTAACAAAATTTTTAAAAAATAACTTCCTTAATAATGAAATTAATAAGCAATGGAAAATTTAAATTAATAATTATAATAATTTCCTTAAGAAATTAAGATTACTAGTTTAAGTACAAGTAAATAGTTCTGAGTCGAATAATAAATGCAACAAAAATATATTTAGATTCCATTTTCACGGCGCTAGTTCGTGAAAGAGGAATCAATTAAGTAACAATTTATTGACAGCATTTTTGAATTTCATAAGGGTAAAGCTGTAGATGTCAGGCATCTCCTCTAATATCGGATGTGAGCTTGTTAAAGTCTCGGCAGATTCTATGCATGGCGCTGTGAGAGGACGCGTTACTTGTACATACATAATGGCACTCTGAATGTATTAAATCTAAAAATAAATAATATGTATCAACCAGTTAGTTAAGATGAATTACGTATTTATTTATGTACTAGCACTTATGTTATTCATGCACATGAAAACCAAGAATCTGCCAATCTTATTGTACCTATCCCTTACCGCCCTATAGTGAAGCTTTATTTTGTTAAAAGTTAAAAGTAACTGTTTATTTACCTTATTTTATATGAACTGAAAATCTCTTCCGCCGGACAATACTTGTAAGAAGAGCCTTGACACTATCCAACGCTACATTACATAATCGCTGCGAGCTCGTTAGTATAAAATCATTGTCACCGATGAATCAAGCATTCAGAAACACAGCAATCATGAGAGTTAGTGCTCTAGTGGTGTTAGGGCTCGTCGCTCTGGCGGCAGTCGCCTCCGGCCGGGAGATCCGGGAGAAACGGGACGCTGATCTCGAGTCTGCCGCCTCGCACCACGGTGGCCACTGGGACAAGGGTGGCGGCCACGAACACCACGGCCACCATCACCATGACCACGGTGGCCACGACCACAAAGGACACAAGGGCCACCACGAGCACCACCACGGACACAAAGGTCACCACCACCACGAAGGGCACAAAGGACACCACGGCGAGCACGGTGGCCACAAGAAACACCACCACCACGATGACGGATACCACCACCATCACCACCACGGTGAAAAGGGCGAACACGGACACGGCCACGAGGAGCACGGCCACTGGCACAAGGGACACGACACCAAGGGCCACCATGAAGTAGACAAGCACGACGAGTTCAAAAAGGACAAGCACTTCCACGACCACCATGGCGAGAAAGGATTCCATGAGCACCATGGAGGTCATCACCACGAAGGAGACTACAAGAAGGGCGGTCACTTCCACAAAGGACACAAACACGGTGGTCACCACGAGCACCACCACGGCAAGGGCGGCCACCACGAACACGGAGGACACCACCACGACCACAAGGGACACCATGGTGAGGGCGGCCATCACGAGCATCATCACCACCACCATGATCACGGCCATAAGGGCGGTCACGAGGACCACAAGCACTGGGGCCACAAGAAGGGACACTAAATATGAGTGCTGTTATTTGTTGATGTTAATTAGTTTCTATCGACCTGTTTTTATTATGTTTTTATATCAAAGACGTATTAAGAAGATTTTCTAAGAAATGAGAATGCTGATTTTATTGAAACACCTGGGGATATTTTCTAGGGGTGATTTGACTTAATATCATTCATATTTTCCTTATTCCTTGTATTGACCTATCAAATCCTTGTCTTTGTTATAATATTTTCTACGGAAATGTTAAAGCTTCAGAGAAAATTATATACGTGGATAATGGTTGGAAAACGCTCAATCATTCATGACCCTAAAACCGGCAAGTCTGGTGCCTGACCTCTTATTAAATTTATAAATCTAACCTGATTTTGAAACGATGAAACGTTTCAAAATTACACAAATATTTAAAACTTCCAAAAAATTAAAACGCAATATATTACAAATACCTACATAGAACTCGTAGTATGATTCTTCATTACAACAGACATTATTAATACAAGTGGTACAAGTATTTATCTGATTATTAATAAAACTCATACATTTTTTTTAAATGAAAGGTAGTAGTGCTGGTACGTATTATGTGATATCGTTTTTGGTTTTTTTTTTTGCAATCGCTTCAAAAAACGTTGAACTTTCATTATTTAATTAAAACAAAATAGACCGAAATATTAACGCGTACAAAACAATCGTTTATAAAATGTAACAACTGAGATTAAAAATAAGTCTATTGAAAAGTTGACATTGTAGAATGAAAGCGACGCCGCGGGTCGCCTGGCAGCTGCAGCAGAACGGAAGTAGGCTGTGACGCAACCTGCAATAGACACTGACAGCCATAGCTATAGAAAAGGATAGATACAAATTTTCTGTCGCATCTTATCCTTCAGCCCGTTAAACAAGTAGTGCTCTTCATGAAAACTTTAGAAATGTACGTCCATAATCTAAACATTCATTTAGAAGCTCTTTGATTAAGCTTGTTTGTCGTTAAATATTTAGGGTTTCTAAGTGTCCGTATTTCACTAGAATTAATCTGATATGATTAAAGTTAATTAACCCTTTTAACAACAATTATACATTACCTATTTTATCAGACTCTTTGCTAATATTTATTATTTTTCTCTCTCAGGTAGAGTCGCAACGTATACAAAATCTGGATAAAAAGTTAGGGCTGTTACGCCTATTCTATAAATTCTTAAAGCTTATAAGAACACCTTAATTGTTTAAACTGGAAAAATTACGTCAATAAGGTACCTAATAGTAAAATAGTAGTTAACCCTAAAATTATGAAAGTACCTATTTGTAATATCCATGGCGAGAGCGAAAAATAGTTAAATTGAATTTTATGATCTGAGCTTCTAATATTTTCAATATTCACTTAATCAAATAAATATTATATAAGTACTATAAAGTACTAGGTACTCGTATGTGATATTTTGATGTATAAAACATAATATTGTAAAGTTTCATCATCTAATAATAAGTATATTTCTGTTCTGGTTTCAAGGAATCTAAAAGATTTATTAGTCCTTATAAAATTTTCCGTGCACATTCATTTCGTAGTTCTTATTCTAGTTTATTTACATTTTTCGCAATAAACAATATTATGTATTCAGAAAAAGGAGGCTTTTAAGATATCTATTATCAAGAATTTATTTCAAACTCAAGCAGTAAGTAGAAGTTGTAAATATTTGTTTATTAATATTGTTTACAGGCAAAGTTAAAAGGTTTACTAACTACATTGCTACGCTAAAGGCGTCGTTAATAAAAGCGAAATATAATGTCACCCATGCCCGACGCCCGTATTGTCAGGCGTAAATCACAAAAGGGAGATGGAAAGCTTTCAATTCAATGAAAGCGTAAGCTGTGTTCGACTTTCTGTCGATTCAGCGCGGATGCAATTCGACAACACACCATAACCTACATATTTTTTTGAAAATAAATCATATAACAAATCATATTACATACTAGTATTACATAAATTATGTCCTGTGTTTGACCTGCTAAAGCACAGGGTGACTCTCATTATACAATCACGAACCAAATATAAAATTATAATTTTATTTTGTGACAAACTATAAGTACGAGTAGGTAACATATCTTTCTGTTTTGATAAGACTGTGTCAAAAGAGATCAGACATCAATAAGATTATTAACACAAAGAATTACGTATTCAATTAAAGTACGAGTAGGTATAATAAAATAAGTATGATAGACCAAGAACTCAATACAATTATTATAGTATTGCCTTACTTTTAGCTCTAGCGCTAAGATTTTGTATTCATTACCCGCAAGCCTAGTTCGCAATGCAGATATGAACAGCATGTAGGTACAACAAAAACCGATAACTGAACTTTATCAGTTTTTGCGCCAATTACATTGTTATTATCCAAATTATTATGCCCCGGGGAAATGTAATCAACGGCCAAACAGATTTTACTCTGCCGTGCTTAAACGGAGCTGAGCGCCTCTCCACCGAGCTCAATACAATGCATAATGCAAATTGTGCTAAGCTAGTACCAATTAAAGTTAATTAATGCTGTTCCTAAACTGTAATTCTTGACAGAAATATGGCCAATTACTTTTAATATGACTTTTTATAATACGAGTAATATTAATTTTCAATTACGAATAATTGATACACATAAAATAGACCAAGAAAACCCACACAAAAAAAAACACCCACGAGGAATACTTATTCGTTTTAAACCAAAAGAAAGTATCTTATGTAGATTCACCTACAGGAATGGATCTTCAATGTAATCACATACTCGTATTATGACTAGGTATTCCAAGCCTATAAAATCGTTGAAACATTAATCTATTAAGGGATTTTCTGGGCAGCTGCTTGCACTTCTGACCTTGACAGTAGAGTAAGTACACCGTCCGCTGCAATGATTAGCCAATATAGGCACTCGGACAAGCAGTGTCCGTTTCTATAAAAAGTGGTCGCCGTAGCAACCATCATAGTATAGCACAAACCGGCGACACAACAACAATGAGGACGGCTCTAGCCCTGAGCTGCGTGGTGCTTCTGGCGGCGCTGTGTGTGGCGCGAGACCTGCGCCAGAAGCGGGACGCCGACCTCGAGCCCGCCGCCTCGCACCACCACGAGAAGGGCGGCGGCAAGGAGCACCACGCGCACCACCATCACGAACACGGTGGCAAGGGACACAAGGGCTACAAGGGACATCACCACCACGAACACGGCAAGAAGGGACACCACCACCACGAAGGACATAAAGGTCATCACGACGAACACGGTGGGCACAAAAAGCACCACCACCACGATGAAGGCCACCACCACGAGCACCACCACGGCGAAAAGGGTGAAAAGGGCCACGGATTCGAAGAAAAGGGGCATTACCACAAAGGGCACTCCACCAAGGGACACCATGGCGTTCATAAGTTAGACGAGTTCAAGAAAGACAAACACTTCCACCACAAGCACGGAGAGTCCGGATACCATGAAGGCCACGGTGGTCATCACCACGAACACGGCCATAAGAAGGGCGGCCACTTCCACAAGGGTCACAAGCACGGTGGACACCACGAGCATCACAAGGGACACAAGGGCCACCACGAGAAGGGAGGCCATCACCACGACCACAAGGGCCACCACGACGAGGGCAGCCACCACGAGCACCACCACCACCACCATGACCACGGCAAGAAGGGCGGCCACGAAGACCACAAGCACTGGGGATTCAAGAAGGGACATTAATATGTTAGAACTGATTGATTATTGTTATGTTTTTACTTGTTATGTGCCTAGCTATAAATAATAATTGTACAATACAATTATGAAAGTTATAGTATTTTTTACAAAGTCTAAAAATAAGAGATCCTACTGAATTTATTTGGTTTTATTTTCATAACATTTTAAACAACATTTGCTGCATCTATAGTAAACGGGGAAGTTCGTGAGAAAGGATAGAATGATAGATGAGTGTTAATTTGTTACTCCTTCATTTATTTATTTATTTAATTAGGACAACCAACAAGACAGACACAAATTCAAGCAAAGGGGTTTACATACATAATTTTGTCTTAGGACTAGGTGCTATCTTAATTACAGGCTGCCACGGCATGCAAAAGTGGACTTTGACAGAATATAAAACTTAAACGTACAGCTGATGTTGACACAATATTCAATTTAATTTAATTTATTTCTATTCAGAACAATTTTAAACCTCGAATTTAACTGGCAGATCTTGGCTAAACGGACACATTTGATATGACTTTAATCAGATTAAACTTATGACTAGTTATCCTACTTAGGTACACTACATATTTATCAAAATCAATTTTATTTCTTTATTATTTTGGAGTATAGACTGCGAAAACTTATTTATAATGAAAAATACATACAGGCATTCATATGAAAACCTGAAAAGCCTGTACGAAAACATGCTGGCTCACAACGAAATCACAGCTTACCCCATAAATACAACAGCCTGGTCATTTCATAACTGTATTCACGTAGCCTATCCAAAGTCCTTGCAGTTTGGTCATGTCCGCAGCCGTCCGTAAAATGAATGAATTATGAGTTTGTGGCACCAAAGTACCAACTACCAATCCGCAATTTCTTTTTACCACATTTTTATTGCTCACCACACAAAATCAACATTAATAGCATATGAAAATTAAATTAATTAAAACAGAAAAAAAGAAGCGGTATCACTCCATTCTTTCAAATTTCAACTAAAAAAGTGGTTGATCGAGCAGGCGTTCTATAAAATTGACGAACTGTTTGGAATTTAATTATTATTGACACTGTTACCCACTATTTATTTTGACATTTAATTGACATTAATTCTATTTGTATTATTAATTTATTTGGACATGATGTGTATTTCTTTCTTATTAATATTGCAATTGTTTATTATTAATAAGAAAATATATTGAAAATTTGACATGTAATGAACATTATGAATAAATTTCTTATTCTTATTCTTATTCTTATTCAGACTGATTCTTTCATTTACTTAAGATTCTTAAAACTGTAAAATGATTGCATTGCATCCTGCATTTGTTAATAATGAACACAAAATCGTTTGGCTTGTATTACTGTGATGCAATGGAATGAGTAAAATATGCAAAAAAACATTTATCGAGTAGGCACACCACATCATATCATTAAGATATCGGGATAATATCGCCTTACTGTTCGTAACTTTATATTTTTCATTTTATAATAGTAAGCAAGGTCCAAGGTACAGCATAATAAAAAATTAAACGGCAAGTTTAATGCTTCCGACTTGAAAATCCGTGGAAATTTTAACAGAAACTTTATGGATTTGCGCATTAATTTAATTTTTGTAGTGCGCTGTAATGCCGTCTATGAAAATACAACTTTATTGCATCTTAATTACATTATTTTACAACAGTAATGAAGTGCAATGTAAGTTATAGTTACTCTGATATAAACAATAGGTGAAAAAAAGCGTGAATGTTCGTCTTTCAGTCTCGGAAAAAACCTATGTATTGAGATGTATTGAGTATCATGAAGGCTACTTACTTCGAACTATACCTATCACTTGTGTCACCTTCCCTAGATAAATAGGCAAAATTAATTTATTTTGAGCGACACAATTTTGTTTAAAATAAAATAAACCGATCCCATACATAAAGATTGAGTTAGTTTAGAGTTAATTTTCCGTTTTCATATTTTCCTACATAAAATTAACGAATAAATTAAGTAAATTCCTTAAGTAAGTAATACATTGTATGCCACCAGCACCTCTTGGTACTTATTTTAACAATCAAATAAGAAGTTTTCAATGTTCTTAACACAGCTCATTGAGACTCCCCTTTCGGTTGGTAGAGTTCTGCATGATCCATTGTGTGCTTGCGTCGTAAACTCGAGTTAGTTGTTTTTGTAACACCACCTGTCTCATCTTGTCAAGTTACCACTTACACTTTATTGTTTGTTTGGGCTAATAATTTTAAGTTTTTAACAGTTGCTTTTACATTCATGGATATTAAAACGTTCTCGAAATTACTTGGGCGTAATCAAAATGATTTATTTATACCTACGAATTTACATTTACATTGGTATCTTAAAAAGAAAATCTGAAACTGTGACTCTACTAAGCTGTTTTTGACCCAATCTGCTTTACTTTCATAAAAATTTTCGCCGACATTATTGAATTTTATTGAGCTTAATGCTCAAAACATTACCATTAATCGCAGCAGCAAAACATTGCTTGCACAAAATATGTAGGCAAATAACGACTGCCAAGTAATTTCAGACGAAAACGCAAAATGCCGTACTTAACTAAAGATTTAAACCAGGCGTTTAAATTCGCGAATGATGATTGTTTCTTTTTGGGTATATTACAGCCAATTAATATAAACAATAATAAATAATAAAAATATTGTCAAGGTTTTGAAAACATACTAGGAGTTTATTTTCAAAACCTTTGAAAACATGCATAGCAAACACAATTTTCAAAACTTAAAAAATTTTGTCTATACAAATAATGATAGACTAAAACTATATAAATTAATCATATAATTTTTATTTTCCATAGCAATTTTTAATTCAAAAATGCCTTATTAAAGTTAAATGTACCTTAGTAAGCACCTAACTATCATAGGTTCTTTTAGAAATAATGTATAACTATAAAAAGCTAAAAAAAATACATGGCACTTAAGAACGGAGAGTACTTCCTCCGATAAATTTTAGTAGGCCTTAAAGTAGGTAAGTAAGCCCGTTTTCACCATCAATCCATATGAAAACAAAATTCCTGATGTGTTACCATAGGGATCACCTAAAAATTAGGGATTGATGCAGGTGAAAACGGGCATAAGTCTTTAAACCAAAACTTATCGACATCTCGTAACAATTCCTAACACCAAGATTAAAAAGATTTAAAGCACGAAATACACGAGAAAATAGATTGTAGCAAAGTTTCCTACAAGAAAATGTTCCGAGGATTCGCATATCCTTGTTCAGTTTGACTCCCAAAGGCACATATTTCATAGTATGTAAATATCACGTCAATGGAATAGGCGCTGTTCCGCCCCATAGTCGTCAGGATTAGGTCTCGACAGCGCGCGTCCATAAATCTAGTGTGTGGCGAGCCTAAGCCCCCGGACTCGCGCGCTAATTACAGTAAAAGCAGTATCAACGGATCACTTTAATTCAAGATTAGATAAATTAATTAAGTATTCCAACTCCTTTGGTTACAGACTCGGTAATTAAGCCAATGTAAAGTTAATATTTATTGACTCTATGAGTGAATAATTGCCACCGCTATCTCAATCAACGCTACGAATGAACTATTTTAGGTAACGTAGACATGACTAATTCATAACTCATTAATTCCTTAGTCTTCTAATATAACTAGCGACCCACCCCTGCTTGGCACAAGTACAATGTATTAACTATACTTAAAAACCTTCCTATTGAATCATTCTATCTACTTACCTATTTAAAAAACCGCATCAAAGTCCGTTGCGTAGTTTTAAAGATCGATCTTTTTTAGCTATGTAGTGATAGTGATTATAATGATGGTATTTTCCTGAAAATTATTCGACATAAATCTACTACAATATCCTACTTCATGAAAATTAACAACAGAGAATCTCTACCCAATAATGATTTCTTGTCTTGTTAATTAATATGAGTACTTTATATAAATGTTTTTAACCTCTCAGACAGGAATTTCAAAACAGCTTGTATTTCCAAATTCCTGTCTGAGAGGCACTCTAAAATATTTTGTCTGCTATCGATCAGGCGGCTTAAATTGTGCTATTCTTAGCTTTAACTTTTAATATTTCATTAACTCATCTTTCTGTAACTATTTGTAGAGGACAATCTAACTTAATTCTGGTTTTAATAAAATTGTCTTTACCCATTTCACAACAAAGTAAGTTTCGTTAAATCGTACTTTAATTTAGTAGTTAAGGCTAGATCAAAGAAAGATGGTACAAGGGGACTGTGTGAGCGTAGAAATGAGATTTCATTTAACTAAATACTTGTTTTATTTTGTGTATTGTACAATTTAGCCGCTCGCTCCAAACTACAAAGCCAGTGGTCGCATGCCCTCCTAACCTTGATACTTACGAATAGTTTATTCACTTTGATTCTTATTGTTTACCAAAACAGTAATGATAAAGAAACACACAAGTTTTAATGTAATATAATTGTATAAAACATTGAAAAAATAAGCACATAAATAACAAATAATAACTTAGTTTACTTATACCAAAAATAATTTAACCTTTTTATTATTTACACATATTTTAGGTAGGTAAATAAAATATTAAATCACAGTTTGTAAGTTACGATTTGCAAGAAATGGCCAGCTGCAATAGCCACCAGCAATTGGTTGAGTAACGACCATGATTTATGAAACATTGACAAAATCGTAACATCGAGACCATTCTGCCTATCTCTCTCGAATGCAATTAAATCAGCGATATTCAAGCTTCTAGTGGCCTTTCTTGTACCCATACTTCTTGTGATGCTCGTGACCACCCTTCTTGGCGTGGTCGTGGTGATGATGATGATGCTCATCGTGACCGGCAGCCTCCTTGTGGCCCTTGTGCTCGTGATGATGGCCTCCTTTCTCGTGGTGGCCCTTCTCGCCGTGCTCGTGTTCGTGGTGGCCCCCGTGGTGATGACCCTTCTTGAAGTGTCCTCCCTTCTTGTGGCCGTGTTCCTCATGGTACCCTCCGTGCTTCTCCTCGTGACCGGAGTCTCCTTCCTCGTCGAAGAAGTGTTTGTCTTTCTTGAACTCATCCAGCTTATGAATTTCATGATGTCCCTTAGTCGAGTGACCTTTGTTGTAGTGTCCCTTTTCTTCGAATTTGTGTCCTTTCTCACCTTTCTCGCCCTTGTGGTGCTCGTCGTAATGACCATCGTGATGGTGATGCTCCTTCTTGTGACCACCGTGGTCATCGTATTCGCCTTTGTGGTGTTCTTTGTCGTGGTGTCCCTTCTTGCCTTCCTCGTGATGATGATGGCCCTTATAACCCTTATGTCCGTGTTCTCCGTGGTCATGGTGATGATGCGCATGATGCTCTTTACCTCCACCCTTCTTGTACTCATGGTTATGGTGCTGTTCCTTTTTGTGATCACTGGGGGACGGTTCCTGGTCTGATGCTACCGGTTTCTCTTCGAGACGTTCATATTTAGCTGGTGGTAAACGGCGCGTGTAAGCTACCGTAACGAGGGTTAACAACGCGACCGCCAAGGCTAACCTCATGCTATAACTGGCCCGCGGCTTGTCGTGATGCGATGTTCACTACTTAGAGAATTAGCGGCACCAACGATGGAGCAGCAGTTTTATATAAAAAGTTGTGTAAGCTGTGGTAATTGACGCGTCGCGGGAGTCTGACGAGTTGCGGCAAGATCTGCTGCTGCTTATCGTACATTGACAAAAAATCCTTTGGACATCTTTTAATTTTGTTTAATTATGCCGTTGATTACATTATGATTTATTATTTTCTTATTTTTTTTTTTTTTATTCTTTTTTTTTTCACAGTTTCACACACACGGTTTGACTTTAAATGCTTTGTTAAATTTTGTAAATTTTAAAAGCTCGTTAGAATACTGTTGTACACACGACCGCTCGTCTAAAATCCTGAACTATTTGGCTAACATTCCGCCTGCATCACGCTTTGTCAAATGCAGCTTCTAAATATAACAGCCGTAGGCATAATTTGAAACTATTTCAGAGAGCTACCCAGGTAATGCTAATTTTACTTTGAGCTAGGCTGATAGCTATATCACTGCAAATTTTAATTCTTCAGTTGAGCGTGAATTACAACTGTCTACAGTATTTTTGCGCACGGGTTATGCATAGCTTATTCTTATTGCTTTATAACCTAGAAACAAGAATAACAACAAAAAATTGTTCTGAATTTGCTTTTTTGTGTAAAAAATAGAAAAATTCATATCAATGAATGTATGAAACATGAACATAGAGATGATTTAATTTGTTGCCAAATTTTTTTTTTCTTTCTTTCATTCATTCTTTCTAATTATTAAAACATAACAAACATCCATTTAAGACTCATTCTCACAAGAGAAAAATTAAAATAGAGTCCAAATATTTATTAAAAATGAAAAGTTCTAATTTCCTGTCATGTTCCATAGAAGATTTTTTTCACAAAAATCTAACCCTATCATGCTTTCAGTATATTGGCCTTGGTAACGTCGTTTCTCAAATCCCACTATATTTTGATGAAAGCGTGCCCCTTGTTCTTGATAATAAGCCCCCATAATTATTTATAAATATATCCCAATGAGAATGTGACGTGCATCTTTAGAGACATTCTACTATGAAGATGGAAAATTCAAATCGCTATAACTTTTTAAAAAGCAAATATTTTCGATTTGTAATCGCAATTTTTTATATACATTTGCTTATATAATCAGAATATAATAAGTAAAATCCATGCGCAAAAAAAAATTTTTTTTTTGTTGACCGGTGTTATTAACAAAAAAACTTTTTTTTAACTATAATTTCTACTCTGCTGCCGAGCTTTGGAATGAGATTATTTAATTATTAAAATTCGTTAAACACACAGGGGTAACAGTTGCAAGTTTAAATAGCATTTTTCTATTAATACTCGAAAAAAATATTATCGTTACAAAAGGTAAAAGGTTTTCTTAAAAAAATATTATCATTTTATTAACTGACTCATGAATACACAGACACAAAAGTAAACAAAAACAGTGAATTTGGAGCACTACTATTTATGTTAGTCTGACGTCATTACTAATATTTTATCTAGGCATAAAAAACCAACCAGACTAACCTACTTACTAGTCTATTTTATAAATAAGCTCAGCTACTGTTAATTGTTTTGTTTGCCTAAAAATAATACACACTAACACTCTTGCATAGATGTGACGTTATGCTATTAACAGAAAAAATGGAAAAGAAAATGTTTACAATATGCGGAAAACTCTTGAATTTTCTAAGGAAAATTCCACGCGTTTCCAACTAAGAAGCTGGCTCTAAGTTCTATATTTGCCATATTTGCCAACCTGTACCACTCTTATTACATAGCCATGTAAAAGAAAATCAGTACCTACATTTTATTATTGCGATATTTTTACAGAAACCTTGTGTTAACCTAGATTCAACTGAAAGTCTTTTATTACTATAATTAAGTACCTAATTGATTGTTGTACCGAAAAATTAGATCTAAATCGAACAAAAACAGAACAAGGACAATATAAAAGGTTTTCTCCGAACTTAATAAATATTTAAGTCCGTGCCCAATAACTGTTAAACTAATTCGTGTTTGCCTACGAAACCTTAAAAGACTTCTAAAAACATGTTAAAAAATCTGATTTCCATAATGATTTAGATTTTAGATTTACTTTGGTAAGTAAAATTGATTCAAAAGGCGATAGAGGAAAATTTTACCTTTCTTTTCCTAGCTAAGCTAAAGAGTTTGTTTGGTTATACGCACTAATCTCAGGAACTGGGCCAATTTAAAAATATTTTATGTTGGATAGCCCATTTATCGATGAAGGTTACCATCACGCTACGACAATTGAAGTATAGTAGAGAATCAAGAATAATGTTGCGAAAGCTCCAAACGATTTTCACGCGTACCTACCTACCTACAAAATAATAGTATTATAGCCTGACCAGGAACATAAAAACCCTCGCCATGTTGCGGAAAACTAATGGTACTAATTTCTTTTAATGGCAACAGTAACTGAAAACTTCATTGACATGTCACCTTGCATGTCAGTCTATTGCTGTCAAAGTGTAAACAAACTTTATTTTAAATGTGCGCAATTGATTTTGTGAATTAAATTGCTAAAATCTTTTTATAGTCGTGAAAGAAAAGTGGTTCACAATGTGTTAAAGTATTTGTCGAAGAGAAATACTAAGGGTTCGGACAATATTTTCATTGAATAATGTTTCCGACAAAGGTTGTCAAATTGACTGTCATGTTTATCGTATAGTACAGTCCACTATGAAAATTAGCTGTGGTTTGTTTCAACTACCTATTTTAAAATTTTCTGTCACTTTCTAAGTGTTGAATTTTATGGAATTGGGAAAGAAGTACCGAGTTTGAAGCGTTCATGACCAAACATTGCAGTTGAATATTCAAGTTCTGAATTTGATTATTGATGAAAAATAAAATAAATCCTACTAGCTCGATTGATGGTTTCATTTAATTTATTTAAACCAGGTTACCTATAATAATATTTTTTGGTTACTTTATGAAAATATCAAATTAGCCCGTAATCCTGAATCCTGATACATAAAGTTAGCCTATTAATTTAACACAGGTACGACTGTACTCAGTGTTGCACTATCAAATGCGATTGACGCGCCTCTATGCCAGGGTTTTTATGTTCCTGGTCAGGCTATAATATAAATATATCTATAATGTTTTTCTAACAAAGTAATTAATAAGGTTTTAATGTCAATAAATATTAAAGCCTCATAAGTGCTATAAAGCCTTGTCACATTCTGTGGAGAGCGAATTTCAGTTCAAACAACAGAGACAGTGCATAATGTTCAATTCAATGGTGGAGGCTGGCTAGAGAGACGCGCACAACCGCAACAAGTGTGTTCGAACGCCAAGGATATGCGTATGAAAAGCCTTTGTGAATTTGATAGCAGCTACTGCTTACCGACGAGTAACAATTCCGTTTTGACTGACATGTCACTCAAATGATGTATTCGTACTCGCACTAATCCTTAACTACTTAGGTACTCGTAACATATCTTTAATGAAGAGCAGAAACTACCGTAATAGCCTTTTGTTTTAAAATATGAAATATTAAAAATATGAACTACAATGTTTATTCAATAATGAAATCACTACGTAGAGGATCTCTTTCCGTGTTCAGATTAGGGATCAAGATTTATGTTAGAATTATTACACTGTTCCACAAGCACATAATTTATAACTCTGAAGAATTTTCAAACAGCAATCTCAATCCAATAATACAGCAGTTAATAATAATGTTTAATAAAACGGATTTGCACGCCTGTCATGGCCTTTATTCAATGGTGGAACTGATTACATTATAAGACGGGACATTTAGATGTTTGATTAATCGAATTACAAATTTTAATTACTTTTATAGAGACACTACATGAAGATCACAGAGCCCAGATATGGGGCATTATACTCGTAGGTACTTAGATGCGAGTATAAGGGACTCCAGGAGTTTTCAGCTATCTTTACCAGACAACCACATAATTAGGAGTTTTGCACGTCAGGACAGTCATCAAGAAAAGAAGAAAGATACTTTACATCGGCCGAGTTGCACAACTAAACTTTAACCGTAACTAAACGTTATCCGGTGTTTTATGTATGGTGTTTGACAGATTTTTGACTTTTATATAATTAAAGTGAGATGGTGCAACCCAACCATAATCGCTTATTTAATCAGCTGTCATCAGTCCTTGATGATGTTGTTGGGTTCTCCGACTCCAATCCAACCGTAGACGGTGACCGTGAGAACCACATGGTCAGTGAACTGTCAAGCGCGCGCGCAGCCAGACCGCGCACCACGCGCCTGCGTCATTCCGACACGTTCTATTTAACCGGAATGGCACTTGTACAAACAATTTTATTGACTACTATCAAACAAAAAAGGTAGGTCCTTAGGTAGGTACATATAAACAAAAAAAATATGATTCTGTTGCTTCAAAAATTGGGTAAGTGCCAGAACTAAGTAGTACATAAAAGAAAAGATCTAAGTTTTTTAAGTATATTTATGTTTTTAGTCTCTTTTATTTGAAATATGGAAATTGTTTTTATCTCAGGTTTCATTAAATCTAATATTTTAAGTTACAAAAAGTAGGCATTCCGTTAGTCAAAAGGTTGCTCCACTCACCTTCAAAATGCTACTGAAAATAATACCTTTTAATTTTACAGCACAGTGATTTTTTGTATAGTTTGTGTAACCTACAAAGAGTAAATAACTGTTAATCTGAAATGGTTGAAGTATTTTCATGAATAATATTTGTACTTACTTAATGTTAAACTGTGAATGTACGCGTCCTTTAGTTAATATACGCAATAATTCAGCTCCACGAAATACCATAAGCCGATGGTATCGAGCAGTTAATGTTCCCTTTTGATTACTGATGAATAAACAATATAAAGTTGGTGTAACAGTTGGAAACACCAGCTGAAGTAACTTCGGAATCGAGGAGTTGTCCTCGCGCAGATTGTTTCTCAAGGGAACCGCAGGTAAATTCGTAACAATAATAACTGTGATAACAGTTTTGCTACTCTCCAATGTTACCGGATCTGTGAAATGTAGAAACAACTATGAAAGGCAGTTACACTTTGCACTCTTAACTTAACTTTAATGTGATTATCGAGGAATTAACTAACTCTATATAACATCAGTTTATAGAAGTAAGTAAATAATTTTACCTACTTAAGTTTTTATCAGCAATCATTAGTACCGAACTGTACCTACACAAAGCTAATTTTATTTTATAGGAAGCGCATGGCGTCGAGCCAAGTGTGAAGCTCTTCCCTGCTAAAGTGCAATACTCATTCGTTGCCGTCCTCGTTCGTTTACAACTGAAACCGCATATACAGCTAAACGTGTAAGAATTTGTGGAATAAAAGCCGACATTACACGCACTGTACGCAAAATTAAACCCACTTTAGTTTCCCAAAACGCTGTGAACAAAATGTTTTACGGGCGATATGGGGTTAGGATAGTTTGTGAAATTTCTTGTAGGTAGAGCTAATTCACATAATTCAAAATCTCTATTCAATCGCTTTGCTCAGATAGAAGTCCTTTTCTTGATAAGGTAGGGACCTATGTTTCAGCTCAACTAATTTTGAAATCATAACTTCATAATAAGTAATTAAGTAATTATTAACATACCATCACAATTTTCTGGATTATTATTTTATAAGTTTTAGTTCTTTTTCTTTCCAAGTTATCGCGTGTACTGTACCGACCATAATTCTACATTTTATGAGCCGCCATATCTGTCGGACATGGCTCAACGAACATCGAATATTTAAAGCTGCGGATGCGAAGCGGATTCATCTTTCACAATATTGAAGCTGCAGGTTGATTCAGACTCCTACGTCATAACTAAAGTAAAAAAAATCTTGATTTCTTTGGTACTACATGAATTAATTTTATTTGTTTAATTTTTAACCACTTGCCAAGACTACATTAAGTAGGTACCTCTTACGTGCAAGAGTATTATTTATCTAGCTAATTACCTCTTACTTATTCACATTATGTTCATCAAAAATGAACGCTACAACTACTACAACATGCTGATTGGTCTAATTCTGCATTTTAACTAACATTAAATGAAAATTGGAAATTTTCACAAAAGGTCGGTAAAAAGCAATCATACTTTACAAAGTAGAGCCGTTATTTTAACAAAGCAGAGACGGAGATAATATCCGCACGTATGTTTCGGACAGCACAATAAAACGTTTAATGCGGTGCACTATCGCTGTCCATTGAGAAACGTTATCAATTTGAGTTCGACTGCAAGTGTTTTCTATAGAAATCGGTCGATTGCAACCACGACTAATTCGTTGCCCACTAAAATGTAGGCCATTCTCGGGTACCGTCTAGTTTCTCAACGGCAAGTTACTTATCGGTCGGGAGCCGTTGCCAACTAACCACCGCCAACTATTTTATGTAACTTTGTTGTCGAAACGTGACGTGAAATTGATAAGTTTGTTTTTGCACCTCTAATTGCCCAGAAAATGCCGGCTTTTTTGGAATCGACTTTGAATTGCTCAGATGCTTTAAGTAAATTAAACAAAAATCCTTTGTCAATATTTTTTTAATAACAACATCACTTTCAACGAAAACTTAACACATTGTGCTTAATTAGAAAACCTAGAGAAACTAGATAATAAGGACTAATTAATTTGGTTCTAATCGTATATGCTGGCATCAATAGTTTAGTGTCCCTTCTTGTGACCCCAGTGCTTGTGGTCCTCATGACCGCCCTTCTTGCCATGGTCATGATGATGATGGTGATGCTCATGGTGGCCGCCCTCATCGTGGTGGCCTTTGTGGTCGTGATGGTGTCCTCCCTTCTCGTGGTGTCCGCCCTTGCCGTGTTCATGATGATGGTGGCCATGGTGCTTGTGTCCCTTGTGGTGACCGCCGCCCTTCTTGTGACCATGTTCTTCGTGATGACCACCGTGATGCTCATGATGACCGCCGTCATGATGGTGATCATGGAAGTGCTTCTCCTTCTTGAACTCGTCGTGCTTGTGGACACCGTGGTGACCCTTGGTGGAGTGGCCTTTGTGATAATGTCCCTCCTCATGGTGGCCATGCCCTTTGTGGCCCTTCTCGCCGTGGTGGTGCTCGTGGTGGTGGCCATCATCGTGGTGGTGGTGTTTCTTGTGGCCGCCGTGCTCATCGTGGTGTCCCTTGTGTCCTTCATGATGGTGGTGTCCCTTCTTGCCGTGTTCGTGGTGGTGGTGGCCCTTGTAGCCTTTGTGTCCCTTCTCCCCGTGGTCATGGTGGTGATGGTGGTGGTGCTCGTGGCCGCCGCCCTTGTCCCACTTGCCGCCGTGGTGGCTGGCGGCCTCCTCCAGGTCCGCACTGCGCTTCTCCCGCGGCACCTCCCGGCAGCTGACGTAGGCCAGCGCCGCCACTGCGACGCAACATAAAAGCAAAGCCCTCATATTTGCACTGAACCAGCTGACTGACTGATGTCTGTCTTAGTGACCACAAAGTTTTTATACTAAATGCTGTTTTGTTTTGCATTGTATGAAAATTGTGTAAATGATCAAGGTTGCTGCTATGTTCAGGCGCAGATCTAGTAGTTGCGCAGCGTCCCGGCTCGGTGTCTCAACAAAGTCAAAGAAACCAGAGCATAAGTAAGAAATATCTACCTACTCGAATACTTTCTACCCGAAAGGTATTAGATAGGTGCATAATTGAACCGTTTTACTCGCTGTGTTCGCTATTATTGCTTTTTTTATAGTTAATAGTAATATAAGAATAACTTTTGTATGCCTACCTAGCTATTTGTCCATCTCATCTAATACCAACTAAGGTAGGCTCCAAAATTATTTTATCAATCAACGACTTTAGAGGCAATAGCTATTAAAGATCGAGCGTTTGGTGTAGTGGTTCACTACTATGCCGAAAGGTCCCGGGTGCGATTCCCGGCCGGGCAGAAATTGAAATGATGGATTTTAATTTCTGTGACGAGTCTGGATGTTACCATGTTATAATGTGTATGTATTTCAAAAGTATATTATTACAAGTAGTTCCGAATCAGTTAAGCTAGCACCCATAACACAAGCATACAAGTTGCTTACTTTGAGGCTATCTGACGCTGATGCTCTGTAAAAAAGGGATTTTGTGATATTATGAGCCAATGAAAGTGAACTACTATGTAGATAGGTAATGTAGTTTCTATGGAATAACGTAAAAATTAGGTTAGCTATTTTCTCTTCTACTTAACTCAAAGTTGTTGCTACGAGCAGTCTGCCCCTTTTGAAAATTGGGTGTGCTCTAAAGGTTCGACCAAACCAACGCGTGCAGCCCGCGTGCACGATGGCCATGGTGATCCTGCTGATTTCTACTGCTTGTTTTACAAAACCACACCCTGTATTACTGATACTGAACAGAAATTAGTAAAAAAGAATGTCCTAAAATTTTCTTTTTTAATTTTGTGTATTTTATTTTATCGATAATAATCTGTTAACACACCACTAATTTATCGTAACACATGCACATCACTTGTTGGTGATGGCGACTGAGACTTTCTATTTTTAAATATCTACTACAGCAATCTATCGTTTTTTAAATTATTTTTGGCACTATTGCAAAAAAGCTGACGCCCACTAGGTTTATTATTCTAATTAACCTGCGAGACAAAATTGGTTTATTCTAATTAGTACCGCAAAACCAAATTTACTAAAAACTTAGGCTCAGTTGCACCACCTATAACGATAACTGGTGTTTTTTGTATGGAGTTTGACAGATTTATGACGTTTTTCAAAGTAAAATGGTGCAACCCAGCCTTAGTGTGCTTTTTATAAGGGAGTCTCTGGTTTATACTGTTCGCTACTTTAATCTCTGTGAATATGGCAAGGATACAAAGTAACACCCTGTATTTAGCAAAAATAAAGCAGGTGTTATATTTGTTCGTGCAAATACATGTAAGTATAGTCCAGTCATTATAGTAAGTTCACCTCGGAATTCGAGATACCCAGCTGTAAGTCTGTAAATACGTGTATATTGACACCCTAAAAGTTGTCTCAAAACCTACATATGGTAGGGTGTAAGCAACTATTAAATTTCAAGGTCAACGGTCACAAAAATCGGTTTTTTGCGCTTTTTTTAGAAATATCTCATTTCCTATGGGTTTTTTGCTATTTGTATTTATTATCAATATTGTAGAATACTAAATTCTCTACAAATTTTGTTTAAAAACTTTTTTTATACGGTGAACCGTTTTCGAGATAGAGGGCGGAGAGCGCGCGGTCACTGCATCACTTCAGGTCTACTTAAGCGGTTTAGATTTTTCATACAAAAGGATTATCCGCTAATTCCTGTGGGAATTTCGGGAATTCCTTGTTGTAACTAAGCTTTGAGTTTACTAAGGTACCTACATGCCAAATTTCAAGCGTCTAACTTCCGTTAAGCGTTTAGATTTTTCATAAAAAAGGATTTTCCCGCTAATTCCTGTTCCCGTGGGAATTCCTAAGTATACTATAACCTGCCCAGGTGTATGAAGAATAATTGTACCAAGTTTCGTTAAAATCCGTCGAGTAGTTTTTGTTTCTATAAGGAACATACAGACGGACAGAATTCTATACATGAAATATATTTTCAAAATAACTATCAGGGGGTGATTAGTGATCGATACTGATGCCAAAAATGCAATCAGTAAAATTTTTGTCTGTCTGTCTGTCCGTCTGTATGTTCCTTATAGAAACAAAAACTACTCGACGGATTTTAACGAAACTTGGTACAATTATTCTTCATACACCTGGGCAGGTTATAGTTTACTTAGGAATTCCCACGGGAACAGGAATTAGCGGGAAAATCCTTTTGTATGAAAAATCTAAACGCTTAACGGAAGTTAGACGCTTGTACTTTGGCATGTAGGTACCTTAGTAAACTTAAAGCTTATTTACAACAAGTAATTACCGAAATTCCCACGGGAATTAGCGGGAAAATCCTTTTGTATGAAAAACCTAAACCGCTTAAGTTGACCTGAAGTGATGCAGTGACCGCGCGCTCTCCGCCCTCTATCTCGAAAACGGTTCACCGTATAAAAAATTTTTTTAACAAAATTTGTAGAGAATTTAGTATTCTACAATATTGATAATAAATACAAATAGCAAAAAACCCATAGGAAATGAGATATTTCTAAAAAAAGCGCAAAAAACCGATTTTTGTGACCGTTGACCTTGAAATTTAATAGTTGCTTACACCCTACCATATGTAGGTTTTGAGACAACTTTTAGGGTGTCAATATACAAGTATTTACAGACTTACAGCTGGGTATCTCGAATTCCGAGATTCTTACCTAATTTAAGCTTAAATGACTGGACTAGTAGACGAAACTAAGTGGTTTACCAGTTGGGTGGTAAAAAAACTATTTGTACAAGGAAACGTTGCGTCCTGAACCTTCTGTCTGCATTTTTCTATGCTTTAGGCAAGGTCTATTGAGGGACATTGAAATCGTAATAGAAATAAAACTATGATATTTTTTCACTTATTTTATTGATACAATCCTCAACAACAAAGTATAAGAGCACTACAGGATGCTTTATTATTGTTAATAAAATTACATTAAATACCTATTAAACTAAAATATATTTTAATTCGTACAATATTTCATACAGTAAATCACAATCAACTTTAAGTTGACGAAATTATTCAACTAAAGGAACATAGCTAAATATCATCCACACAATGCGTAAGTGTTTCACACTCTGAAGTTAAGTTGGTAGAATTTGATTTACGACGATCACATTTTTTTTTAAATTCCGTTACCAAATGAATTTATTTAAGGATATTTGATTCTTCCCTTGTCGTAAGATGATGGCTGTATAACAAAAAATATATTTTATTTAGTAGGCCTACTTAATTATTAACTCTAGTTAAAAGGTAACGCCTTGAATGCCGTTATAAAAAAGGTGAAATAGGCCACTTGCAATAAATTCTCACGAGAAGAAACATAAAAAATATCATTTTTCAGCCGGCAAAGAAATGAGTCGCGTGCATACCTAGGCAGAAAAAGAAAATAATTAAAGGTATATAGAGATAGAAAGACATTATAATTATAAAATACCTAAGATACACAAACTTATCCCCTGGTACGTGCAAAAATTATGAATAAACAACTTAATACATTAGTAAAAAAAACTTCAGAGTTGTTAACATCTTCATGTAATTTTATTTTTGTAAGCATTCACTTCATTCCGTTATTGATGTCTATCAGACGATGATCTTTGCTTTTCCTTGATAAGTTAAAATATATTTAAACTAAGTAGTTGTTTAACAAAACAATTCATAATTTTATCTCAAGTTTTATTAATATTGTCTCTGGATTTTGAATTTAAAAATACGATAGTTATGGAAGAATAAATCCTTATCTTCTACTTACGCTAACGCGTCAGAGCGCAGTTAAGAGCTTCAGAAAAGCTGCAAGATTTTTAATTTCTAAGCCAGAAACGGAGATAAAAATTTGAATTTAGTATCATTTAATTTACAATATAATTTGAAATTGGACAAAACAACATTATAATTTGAAAAATATTATTACACGAAATAATCACACTTCACAGAGATCTAATAGAAAGCGAACTTTCTGTAACCAAAATAATACAAGCCTCTTTACCAACCTTCCTGAATAGAGATTAGATTTCCAGATTCAGAATTACAAATACATACATAAAACATATTAATATCTTAACAATCATCGCAGCAAGCTCTTCACATAAGTGTCTTTTTACTTACTACATCTATGGTTATATTCCAGTATAGTTTTCAAAGTTAGTTAAATGACAAAATATTTTTATCAACCTGTCACCAATTGTACCGATACATCTCAGTCTATTTTTGTCACTTTTGTAATAGCAGTTTCAAAATATTAGCTCAAAACGTGCAGTATTGTATCCGAACAAAAAAATTTCAACACTATGTATGACAGTGGCATTATGCAGCCTCATGTCAAATAACATTTTTACGTGCGAATACTAAAGAATTATCACCAACGCTAGATTATAATGATGTAGCTAGATTATATCAGCTAGTATCTAGTTAAGATGGAAGCCACGCTCGTTGGTCGCAGCCAGCAGCCTTTCGCGAAGCACCTCCTTGCAGGAGTATTCGGGCAGCTTCAAGTAATGCACGCACGTGTTGACTGAGGGGTAAGACCCATCTCCGGCGTCAACCTGCAAGTATACATTTTACGTTAAAATTCTCCATAGTTATAGTACACACAGTTAACTAAATGGGCAGCTTTATTTGAACGGGTTGGAACGGGCTCTCCTGAGAGATAGAGGCGAAGTGGGGGGAGAAAGAGAGTAAAACAGGAGGATAGCATTAATGTGACCGGCGACAAACTGGAAAATCAGTGTGTTGACATTTTATATAAATAGGTGCGCAACCGGCCTGGTTGCGCATTATTGTTTAGAAAATCAAAATCGACTGAATCAGTTTCCCAGAAAATTGTTGTTCTGTTGAAGCCTAATTTCCAACCTCGAAAATAGAAAATATTATAGAATAATGTAATAATATTATGGAATGTCAAAACGTCAAAAAATACCCTCAGTCTAAAATCGATCCTCAGTGCCCCGCCTAATCCTGTTTATAGATCGTGTCATCCACGAAGACGCACCCCACTAATTTTTGGTCGAGGGAAGCGCGGGGTGCGGGTAGTTTGATCCGAGCAATCCGTGCATCATTATTGTAGTGTGCGAGTGCACTCATGGATAATATAGCGTCTACCGCACTCAAACATTAAAGGGACAATTGCCACCTCTCGTTCCCACCGCTACAACTCCTGTGTAGCCAGAATCTACAGCTTCACCGCCAATAAAAATACAACCAGTGAAGGTCAAGTTTGTCCCGGGGGAAAGTTAAACTGTCATTGGACCCGCAACGAAATTAATCAGAAGAACATAGGAGGAGTTCGAAGTTAAGGTTCGACTTCCCTCCTTTGCAAAGCGGATGACAGGTGACAAACTAAGGTTTAGTAACCTTTATGAAAAGATATGCACCACGGACAATAAACATCAATTAAAGGGGCCTATCTTATTAGCTATTGCCTATTGGCTACCTGCATTCAAGCATTAGCGGAAGAATGGTAGGGCGCGTCTTCGTAGATGACACGATGTATAATAGTGTTGCTTACCTTCCGCACGACGGTGAGGCGCGGGTGCAGGTTGGCGAGCCCGCCGGGCGGCAGGCTGCTGCAGCCCGTCGCGAACTGCAGGAACGCCTTGCGCTCGCGCACCGACATCTCCACCAGCACGTCCACCAGGCGCAGGAAGCCCGGGCTGTTTGACACAACCAGAAAATTTATTACTTTTGTTATAAGCCCAGAAAAGACATTTAGGGATCCTGCAGATAACTCTTTATTATTACGGCAAGTTTCACAAATTGTCAAGCGGTTCCAGTTTCTGTTAATAACACGGAAAAGTTAGCAGCAAATATTAGTAACGATTGCATCATTATCTTTTTTAAGGCAGCGGTCGCGGCTGAAGCGAATGACGCTGCCTAGTTGTTAAATTTTAAATCAATTAACATTTTCATTTACGATTGATTTGTAAAACTATGTGGAATTCTTCTTTCCAATCTAAAGACGTCAACTAAAATGACCGATCGGACGATATTGCGCTGCCGGCATCTAGAAGTCACTGGTTTTAAATACTCAATTACGCGCTAAAATGAAAATGTGTATGTGTGTTGCGACATACCTGTGAAAATGTATACAGAGTGGAAACGATAAGTGATCTCACTCGATTATTTCTAAACTATACAAGATATTGAAAAACTGGTTACTGATCCTGAAAGTGCTTCGAGAGTTCTTTCAAACGGTTTCAATAATAGGTTAAAGAATAAACTGGAATTACCCGGTAGTTGAAGTCGCGAGCGGCTGCTAGTAAATAAATGAATACCTGTCGCGCGTGTAGCCCAGCTTGGGCTCGGTGTACTGCAGCAGGTGGTCGCGCGTCCACACGGGCCCGCGCTCGCCGCAGACCAGCAGGCGCAGCTCGGGCGGCGAGAAGGCGCGCAGGCGGCGCGGCGGGAACACGGCGCCGAAGCCGCGCCGGAACGCGCCCGTCTGCCGCCGCACGCCCTCGCGCACCACCCAGCGCGCGCTGGCTTCGGCGTATGCGCGAGCGTTGTGCGCGCCCACCTGGTCACCATGAGAACATTGTTAAAACACTACCGGAACGTACCCGAACATCTCTAGTTTCGCGCATATTATACACCACAAGCGCATCTACTAGCAAAAACTTAAATTGTTAGCTCTAATTAGCTGTTACTTCTTTTTGTGAAACCGGTTTCAAACTGGTTTCAAACTGGTTGCGTCTGTGTGGTCTCTCAACGGAATCTATGGCAGAAACTTAGATGCAACTCAAGTAACTAGAAGTTGCAGTTTCGTTGCAATTGCGTTTCACCGTGTGTTCTGGGCCTTACTCTAACCATCATCTCCTCTCGCTCGCTCATTGTCGATAAATGAGTTATTGATACTTCGTTTCAGCTTGATGACGTCCACTGCTGGACAAAAGCCTCCCCCAAGGATTTCCATAACAACCGGTCCTGCGCTACCCGCATTCAGTTACTTCCCGCGACCTTCACCAGGTCGTCAATTCACCTAGTGGGAAGCCTGTTCACACTACGTTTTCCGGCCCGTGGAATGGACATACCTCCGACTTAGCAAGCAATATTCCTCTCTCTCCTAACACAGGTTGTCTGCTGTACAGAAGCTCATCAAGCTGAGGTAAAAGTATTTGGCTAGGGCCTGTAGTTACCTCGATGTGCTCGCCGCTGTCGCAGAGCGGCTGCACGGAGACGGCGGGGTCGGCGTGCGCGGCCACGTGCGTCATGGTGAGTGCCAGCTGCTCGAACGTGGCTCCCTCTACCGTGAGCGCGGCCGCGCGCTCCGCCTTCTCCAAGTCGCTGAGCGACGCGTCGCGCGATATCACCTCGTACTCCTCGGCAGCGGCCAACACGTTTTGCAGGAACCTGGAAGTTTTAATCATAAATATCGGTGGTTCAGGGCTGTTTTTTCAATCGTCGGATTACTTATAACTGAAGAATAAGTTTGGCACATTGACAGTTTCAGTGTGGAAAATATGTCAAAATGACAAGTTTATTCTTCAGTCAAAAGATATCTGACGATTGAAAAATCGGCCTATAATGGCTGAGAAGATTATAGAGTTATAATTCAATTAGAAGATGGTAAAATATTTCTACTAGGAATAATTCAGGAAAGTTTACCTATATCTAATCGGATCAACTTCTTCCAGATGTTCAGTCGTTAATTCTTCTCCACACATTATTCGTAGGAAAGGTTCTGACAGCGGCAAATCTACAAGCCGTCCATCTTGAAGGACCTGTAAAGAAAAACACGTAATTACTTGTAACGTTCAATTAAAAAATATTATTATGTATTGAAATTGTTAGATGTTTAGATACGTACCTTTGCTAGAAATACTCCTAGGAACCAGAAATATTTGCAAACTTTATCACAGATAGCAGAGTCTTGAGGAAGCGGTGCCGGGAAGAGACCTCCGGCACGCGTCACGTAATAACCTGGTGGTTTTTCTGTAACAAACAAATCGATGTAAGATACAATGTTTTATTCTTTGAAGTTATCATGGTGTGGTGTTAATTTATTATCTGAGAATATACTGAGAATTTACTGAATATACTGACTTGAGGTCACATTTTTCACGTCACGAAGACGTGAAAAATGTGACCTCAAGTCAATTCACGCACTGTCAGCTTTTGATATACGGTTTTATTGCACAAACTATTAATAATCCTGTTAACCCCTCAAGTAGGTCTAGGTTAGGTTAGGCTAGGCATAAGAGGGGCTAGGCATACTTCTCACCTGCGCGGCAGGTCTCGTCAACTCGGCAGGCCTGTCGGGCAACCCGTAACCCACAATTGAGTGGGCCGGGGGCCGTCGAGACATTTGCCAGGGCCACGATGCAGGGGACATCTTTAAAAACCCCCCCAGGTGGGGGCTGGCGGGGCGTTTGCCCGGGCCCATTCTTTGGAGGGCCGCTCTCGGTACTTCTCTGATCAGCAGAGCTGACCGAGCAGCGGCATAAAGCAGACCGTAACCCGCTACGGCGGGCCGGGGGTCCTGTTGTACCAGGGCCGCGAGGAGAAAACCTCTATAAAAAACATCTGGAGGAGGGGATTGGGGGTTCCCGAGCGAGCCTCTAGCCTGAGGCGGTGCTGCGGACGAATGTCCAACCAGGACAATAACTCGCGGCTCCGTTTCGTTGGGCTCTGGTGGAAACCGTCGGGTTTTAGTGGGTAGGCCCCGCCTTTAGTGGGTAGGCGGGGAGAGTCCCACATAACCCACTGGCCGTCCCCATAGACCAGTGGGTATGCGCAAAGCATTTCCCGACGAAAAAAAAAGGCTAGGCATAAGAAGTAAACTTAAGGTTTAGTACGGGACTATTCCCACCTCTCGTTCCCAACACTGCAACTCCTGTGTAGCCAGGATCTACAGATTGACCGCCACAAAAACCCAACCAATGAAGGTCAAGTTTGTCCCGGGGGAAAGTTAAACTGTCATTGGACCCGCAACGAAATTAATCAGAAGAACATAAGAGGAATTCGAAATTGAGGTTCGACTTCCCTCCATTGCAAAGCGGATGACAGGTGACAAACAAAGGTTTAAAACCTTTAAGAAAAGATTATGCAC
Source organism: Ostrinia nubilalis (assembly GCF_963855985.1). Lineage (NCBI taxonomy): Eukaryota > Metazoa > Arthropoda > Insecta > Lepidoptera > Crambidae > Ostrinia > Ostrinia nubilalis. The sequence goes on from NC_087093.1 coordinate 9,057,585, forward strand.
CACGGACAATAAATTAAATTAAGGGGGCCTATCTTATGAGCAATTAGCAACTACCTGCCAATAATATTTTTCACAAAATCGCTTAAAAGCACGGAAATTTTTCCTTGTCGCGACAAGATCGGTGTAATAAATTGCGGAAACAGATGTATGTTGTATTGAATTAAGCATTATATCACGTTCATGTTTCCAAAGATCACACTTAAGGTTTAGTAGTGTACCGTCGGGCAGCGCCAGGTGGTGCGGCGCGGCGTCGTCGCCGGGCGAGGCGTCGTGCAGCCACAGCCCGAGCTCGGCGCGCTGCAGCTCGGCCGCCACGAGCGCGTAGAACTCCAGCGTGGGACCGAGCCCCGTGCCTTCCTCGCCCGCGAACTCAACCTCCAGCACCGACTTGCGGCCCGCGTGCACTTTCATCACCTGAGATAAGATACGCGTCACTTAAGATCAATACGAAAAAATGATTACTTGCCTAACGCGTTTTAGAATAATAATATTTTCCGCATGGATGGCTGACAAAATTGACTGATTTTCTACCGCCGCTGTCTTTCAGGACCAGCCGATAATTATGTTCTTCCAAAGTGGCGATAGGGCAAGCTATATTAGCCAATACTTCAGATTTTTAGTGACGATAATTAAGAAAAACAATTTTCACCATTTTTATTGATACAGTGACGACACAAGTATTTAATGAGTTGTCAAAATATAAAAATACGTATCTACAAACATGAAATATCAAATGAAAATCTAACCTGCATTGCTGAACGCAGTAAGTCGGGGTTGCGCGGTATGCGCACGCGCTCGTGTCGCAAACGGCCCATGCGGAACTCCGTGGCTTCCAGCTCAGCGCGTCGCGGTGAAACAGTGTTGCCCGCTCTAAAACCAAATTATTGGTAAAATAAGATGATATTCAAATGTTTAAGGCTGGGTTGCACCATCTTACTTTAAATTTGACAAAAGTAAAAAAATCTGACAAACTCCATACAAAAAACACCAGTTAATGTCATAGTTACGGTCAAAATTAGGTGGTGCAACTCAGCCTCATTATCACCATCAATCCCTAATTTTTAAGTGACCACAATTAAAAAACAAAATACCTTTTATGTGTTACCAAAGGGGTCATTTAAAAATTAGGGATTGATGGTGAAAACGGGCATTAATCTTTTTGATTATTGTTATGTTAAATAACTACCTTTGCCTGTCGAGTGCGCGTTCACGCTGCGCTTGGAGCCACACGATGGTGCGGGAGGTGCCGAAAGCGGTGCACGCGAAGAACATCTGACGCGTCTCCAGCGGGAACAGGAATGGGCACCAGTCGTTCAGTTGCTGGCACCTGATGACATAGAATCATTTTATTGATAGCATTTACCAAGTGAGATCGAGATATTTACGGGAACTGTATAACCACAGTTTTCGGATTTTTGTCTAGGTTTTTAGATTTCGAGATGTTTTTTCCAGGGATTGCAATTAATAATTTACTGTTTATATCAAACTAGTGACCCGCCTTGGCTTCGCACGGGTGCTAAGTATAAACCTTCCTCTTGAATCACTATATTTATTAAAAAAACCTAATCAACATCCATTGCGTAGTTTTAAAGATCTAAGCATACATAAGACTGTCCCTATGTATGCTTAGATCTTTAAAAACAGCTAACAGCGCTGTACAGACAGCGAAAAGCGAATTTGTTTTATACAATTATGTTGAATCTCTTTGACACTCTGTCCCTTTCACTTTTACAGTGTTTCTCAGTTATCTATATATACACCGTGTTACTTTGCATTCTTGCCATATTCACAGAGATAGTAACACCCTGTATAAAAGAAAGTCGTGTTAGTTACTCCACTTATAACTCAAGAACGGCTGAACCGATTTAGCTGAAAATGGTCAGGGAGGTAGTTTAGAGCCAGGAGAAGGACATAGGATACTTTTTATCCCGTTCGAAATAAAAAAAAAGTCTGCTTATTTATTGTCATTAAGGCGGAACAAAGTTTGCCGGGTCAGCTAGTAGAACATAAAACTAGACTGGGTAATTCGAGTAAAAATATATAGGCAGTGTATTTGGTTGAAAATGCAAATCTACTTAATAACAGTTTGTAGACCACTGACCAGTGAGGCGTAGCGGCGGCGGCCAGGGTCAACGGTTCCTGAAGCTGCTGATGCAGCTTGTTGGTGAGCTTGGTGGACACGAAGGGCTCGGGCGGCAGCGCCGGCGCCGCGGCTCGCAGGCGCCGCAGCACGCGCACGCAACACGTCGCCATCGCGCCTTCCGCACCCTCCACGCCCGCTACACCACGCTCTGCGCAAAAAACAATGGTTAGTGTGATGTACTACTACACAAATAAAGAGTGTGCGCTATGGCAACACTGACTAGTACGGCGCGGTGGGGTGTCAGTCGTAGTCGGACCGCCACACAGGACAGACGTCAAGCCTTGGGCAGACCAAACGCGGGGCAGTAACAACGCAGTTTGAATGCGGGCCCGCGCAAGTTGTAATACAAGAAACTCTTTGAAGTATGCCACACCAACATTGAACGCAGGCCCGCGCTCCAACCGCGCCGCACTGCAACTGCCGAAATACAAACGAGGCGGCGCGGGTGCGGGACAGAAGCAGCGCGAACGCGGGCCCGCGCTGTTGTATTACTATGGCGGCCATATTAGCATGACACACCGGACGCAGGGCGGTAGCAGCGCGTTGGAAGCGGTTTTCGAATATTAATTTAATTTTTTGACAACCGCCCTCGTTGCAACTGCTCTGAAACTGCGCTGCTTACAGTGTGCCTCAGCCGCGCTGCATCTGACCCGCACTGCTTCTGACCTGTGTTTGGTCTGTGGGAGCCTTCAGTGCTTGCACTAGCTTACACAGTGAACATATACCAGTGTTTTATTTAAGACAAAACAGTTAATAACATGACGACATAAAAGGTCATCCATAAATTACGTCACACGTTAAGCGGGCAAAGGGGGTCGATGAATTCGACGTTGTGTAACATTCTAAGGACTGATTTTTTCATCGTGGGGATAACTTTTAACTGAAGAATAAGTTTGACACATTGTCAGTTTTAGTGTCAAAATGACAAGTTTATTCTTCAGTTTGATATTTGCCGATTGAAAAATCAGCCCTAAATGTCGTAACGTCACAGGTAAGGAATTTACGCGAGTTAAGTTTTCGAAAAGATAAGTTTTTCAAGCAACTTTAAATTTTTAATGCAGTTATCACATTTATGTTTCATAAGCACTAAGTAACTAATAATAAGATGGAAAAACCCTACTATTTTTCTAAACTTACCAGGATCGCAAGGTTCATCATCTTCGCTGTCACTTGATGACGCGAATGTCTCCATGCCTTCCATCTCCTTGTAAGTTAGACTGAAATAGAAGTATTTTATTATTCATACTTTTCAACACAGAAGTGAGTAAAAATCTCTCTTCTCTTCCTCTGACATTCAAACTACACTAACCCACGAACGTGATGACTGCCAGTTACACGGCAGGTAAGTAGAGTTAAAGTATTAAGCTGAAGATGTAGCAATTTGATTACTTACGTGTAAGTTGTGTCGCGATGCGTGTCATGGGCCGGTAGCCGCGCATTCAGCGCTAACACAGCGCGGTACAGCGTCCAGGAAGGCCTCTCCAGCGGCATGGAAGCGCCGCCAGCGCTTAGCACCAGCCGCAACGCGGGAAGACGGGATGCGCTACCGGTCGCTCCACTTTCGATTGCATTTCCATTGCCGTTGGTAGCGGCAGCGGCGGGCTCGGAAACCTCTTCGGCGTCAGAATCCTCGTTCAGAGGGATATCGAGATCTATGTGAATGATGAACAATATTATTACCATTTGTCCTTTGATTTTCTGTCTCAAGGTGCTCTATCACGATATCTATGTCTCGAAAATTTGCCCTTTAGCTTTCAATCTGCTACAGGGTGCCAGTTGCTTTAACTACATTTCAAAATTACTATTTATATCAATCCTCAATATGATAGAAAAATTTAGCTTAAATATAATAAAACTTTAAAAATAACCTAGTCTAGTCACGGGACTATTCCCACCTCTCTTACCCACCGCTGCAACTCCTGTGTACCCAGGATCTACAGCTTGACCACCAATAAAAACCCAACCAATGAAGGTTAAGTTTGTCCCGGTGGAAAGTTAAACTGTCATTGGACCCGCAACGAAATTAATCAGAAGAACATGGGAGGACTTCGAAGTTAAGGTTCGACTTCCCTCCGTTGCAAAGCGGATGACAGGTGTGACAAACAAAGGTTTAGTAACCTTTATGATAACCTAGTCTAGTCAATAGAAAATGTACACTCATAAAACAAATCATTATCAAATCAATAAGATTACTCACCAACAGTCTGGTTAAGATTAGTGCGGCCGGGCCTCGGGTCGAACGCAGGTATGAGCGCCGAGAACTGCCTCTTGAGCACGAAGTCATCGTCCCAGGGCCGGCGCGGCCGCAAGCCGTGCCCGCCGCCGCCGCCGCGGACCGCCTCTAACGCTTCCTCTTCCATAAGTGATAGTAGGTTACGGGATACCTACAACGGAATTTCATGTTAGTCTTATCTTAGTCTAGGCGCAGACCACCGACTTTTAGTTGGCCGGTAGTTGGGTCAAGCTGTAGATCAGTATGGAGATTATATGAAAGTGCGCATATTACACCGATTCGGTATCGGCCCATTCTTCATACAAATCGGGCCCAACTATCGGCCAACTAAAAGTTGATAGTCTGCGCCTAGGCTTACGGTTTAAGAAAATTTATTTCTCAAAAACAGAAAATACATTCACTTAAATTGAGAAACACTGGTTAGTAAATTATTATTTATTATACACGGAGCGGATTAATGTTAGCTTTTAACAATATTAAAATCATACATTTTAACAAGTTTAAGTTTTGAACTTAAAGACGATACCAGTCACGGTCTATCACGCTTTAAAATAATGTTTAAAATGACTCACTTTTATTGGAACTCGAAGCGAAACGACAAATTGGACGTGTAGTGTAATACGTGTATCAGTAAGAAATGGACGAAGAACAATAAAATACTTACGACTTCTTGATAAGTAGGTTCATTCTCCTTGTCACTATCAAGAGCGTCGTCACCTTCGTCGTCGTCTTCCAACTCAGTAAGGAGCGCTGGAGCGCGACACGATTCAAGGAAATCTTCTAAAGATACCTGAAAAAGATTTTTGGTATTATTAGATAATTCTAATTGGGTGCCAAAATCGTTTTTAAAAAGTTATAAGTCGTTGTTACCTGTTCACTCTCACTAGATGTGGAAGTAAGAGAAAGTGTGAGAGCGTTCTGGGCGTTCGGTGCCAATGAAGGATAGCTTTGTGCAGCAGACAGGAGCCCGCCGGGGAAGTTGCTTGACAAAGCCAGTCGTACCAAACTGAAACAAGGCCACATACACTTATTTTCTCATTTTTATCAAGCTAAGTTAATAAGGTGTCCAAAACAGTTTTATAAACATACCTAGGAAACAAGCTGGTGGAGTGGTTAGGCCTAGAAGCACGCTGCGGATCTCTGCCGCGGCCAACACCCGAGCCTCGTCCCACGCCCAGCGATTCTAACAGTCGAGTAGCACCCTAGAAGACAAAAATCATGTTAACGCGGTCAATACATTTTTTGATTATCGTAAAATAAAAGAGGCCTAGGAAATGTTATCATTACCTGTTGAGTTAAATCAGGTTCACTAGCACTCATAGTACCGGAGCCAGCGCTAGACTGACTATCTTTCTTGTGGTCGCCATATTGCCTCTCGCCGCTCTCGTTGTCCTCACACTACGACAATAAAACAGGCAACATTTAAAAACCTCCATTTGCTTTTACTTTGTCAAAACTCAATACCTAGTAAGAGAGAATCTAAAGTAAAACTTGTTTCCTAATGCCAAAAATATGCCGCATATATTGGTATGCAGTTCAATACTTTTTATTACTTTATTTAAATTGTAATGCCACAAAAAGCTGTTTCATTAGCCCTGAATGTACTAGAGTTGTTAAAATAAAAAGAGAATCTAACATTTAAATTCAAATTCATTTATTTGCACAGAAACATTTAACATCTCTATTCAATGATGTTACTGCAGTCTGTATAAATTAAACCATAACTTGTTATATGGAGTGTCTCTCTCACGAACCTCGTACGCACGCCTACTCGGAAGCCACCACTACAATCACGTACCCACGCCCGCTCCAAGTTCGTACTTACACCCGCTCGAAGATCGTACTTAGATCTTCTCATCCTACGGTTTCTCGCAACGCGCATGTGTTTACGCGCATCGTTAGCGAAGAACAGGGGAGGTACCCTTGAAGCCAGTCGTCGCTTGCTCAAACAGAGCGAGCCCCAGTCTGGGGCAGAGCCGCGAAAGAATGTCTAGGCCATCTAGCTCGGACAATAACTCGCAGGTTTTAGTGAGTAGGCCCTGCCCGTCTGCCAGGGGAGAGTCTCACATAACTAACTGGTTCCCCCAGGCCAGTGGGTATGCAATTTCATGCATTTCCTGACGAAAAAAAACGGTTGCTTTCACACATTACGCACCTGTATGTGCAGACGGTTGGCGTTGTTGCGCAGCGTGTGCAGCAACGAAGCGGGCAGCGCCAGCAGCTCGCTGGACAGCAGCGCGTTGGCGCTGTTGCGCACGGCGTCGCCCTCGCTGTTGCGCGCCTCGTTCTCCTGCGCACAACCACGCTTAGCACACGCACACAACGAGCTGTTACGTTACAGTGGAACACGCCAATGTCACGTGATTATTATTATTTTTTCATACAGGTATTTGCCACCACCAATCAATTGACGTACTTTTGAAAACTGTCAAAACGAGATTCTCCCGTAGATTTTGTATGTCAATACTAGCCAGTGACGTCACTATTTTGTCAACTCAATTAAACTTTTTTCAATTACAATACAAACAATAAAATCTTAATTTACAGGTTATTTAAAATTAATTAAGTTTTTAAGGAATGAAGTGCCTTTTAAAAAAAGTTGTGCTATTATTGGGAAGTGGTGACAAATACCCAATTTTATCAAATCATTGTAACACGATCTTACACGGAAGTTTCTTTTAATGGAAAACCGTTGACTTTATATTTTTAGTTACATTTGAAGTGAAAAAAATAGCTTGCCCAAATCTAGGGCAAGTAATTTTAATTTGTTATTAACAATAATTAAATTATTAAAAATCATTCATCTTGTAAATATTTAACAACTTTTATTCTTTTTTACTGACCTCTTGCGCATTAGTTTCAGGGACTGGTTCTTTAGCAGGATACGGTTTGGTGATGTCTGTGATGCTGGTCGGCCCCATCTCCATGTTAGTAAACGAAGTATTGCCGAGTTCCGACATACAGTTGTTGCCTTCTGCTCCAAGGGTTAGCGACTCCACTATTGTTGCTAGATCTTAGAAAAAAGATGCACATGTCAACTAAAATAATGTATCATGAAAGCTGTGTCACAGAAAAGCTTTAATTTGTCTTACCAGTGTTGATATGGTGTGTAGAATTATTGATAGCAGAGAGATCAGTGGCGTGCATACGTGGCCGAGTCATGTTGCTCGCCATCTCTTCGCCCGAAATGTTGTCCGCGGATGACGCTTGTTCCGTCGACGCCACAGACACCTTGAGTAATTTGTACATTATTAATACCGATTTCGGCGAACGGAAGAGCGATGAGCGTCATCCTTCTCTTAATTAAAGGACATTGTCAGAAATCGCCTAAAAACCGCCCAAAAACATTAACCCATCATAATTATTTTCTAATTTTTTTAATACATTAAGCACCCTTTCATTCTAATGGACACTTAAGCATTGAAAAATTAAATAAATAAGTCTTTTAACGTTTATTCTATAATACTATTACAACTTCCGGACGTTTTGGTGCGTGGCATGGTCTAAAACCTATCAAGTTCCATAATTTTTGCCGATAAAATCTGTACGAGGCATTACCGTACTTTATTGCTGGGAGTCCATGGTATAGTGATGTTCCTGCGGCCATCATAGACAATAAAATATCGATTTTGAAAATAAAATAAATCGATTACACTGCTTTGAAGACTAGATTTGCGTTAAAAGCTAAAAAGATATTGACACTATTACAAGAAGCTATTTAAAGTGTCCAACTGGTCGAAGGTCGTAAATAAAATAAAAATAATTAGGACCATAAACTGATATTCATGGTATCATAACTGTAAAAGTGTCAGAATCCGATGTTGAATCCAATGCCAGTTGAAGTGAGAGAAACATAATATATCAACCTAGTATAGTTGCCAGTCTCTCATAATCTATGCCAATGAGGGTTTTCGCGATTGAAAAATCCGCCAGATGGCAATACGTAGACGTGAGGTCTAAATGCTGCATGATTGGTTATTTTTGACATGACATTGACAGATATGTCAAAATCCACCAATCATGCAGCATTTTCGCGATTGAAAAATCTCGCGGATTTTTCAATCGCGAAAACCCTCATTCATAGCACATGTATAATAATAGACCAAATGAACTTTTATAGATTGTGAAAGAGAAGATAAAGATTTTATTAAAATCTTGCAACGAGGTAGTTTTTCAGTAGAAACCAGGATTGGATAATCGCTACAGGCAAGTATCAGAACATTTTATAAATATTTTTAATCGATTATATCCTTGTGAATCGTTTTAATAAATTGTCATTTTACTTTTTCAATTAAAACTTTTTCAATCCCTAGTCTTGTCAAACTGTCATAATGTCAACAAATTATAAATGTCACGTCAGTTGACTCAATTTCAGTCTTCTGTGCGTTTATTGTATTTTTATTTCAATGAAATAGTGCTAAAGGGTTAGTACTAAAAGTGAAAGCCTTTTTTCAGAAAGAAAACCAATGTGGTGCCCTTATTATTCATACTGTTTGAAAGTTACAAGTCAGTGATACAGAGTTGCCGCCATTATAACTACGTGGTGATACCATACCAAAGAAGAAGTTTTCCTAAACACTTGTGTTATTTTTATATGTGACCAAATAAAAAGGATTAATTCTACTGCTCAAATGGAATAACTTGTCCCAAGAGACCGAATATAAAAAAAAAACCTCTCCATAGAAATTATCACCATCACGAGGATGTGAATTTTTTTGAGAATTTGATATTGGTCCTGAAAGAAAAGTAGTTGTATTTCAGTAGTAGAATCAACCCTTCTTGTTTCATCAGCAAGAGTAACTATAAAAACGCCCTGTAGGTAGGTATTATTAAGCTGAAGAGTTTGTTTAGTGTCAAAGACTGTCACACAGTGTAACTTAAATTGGCATTATATTATGATAATGAACATAAAAACTTAAATATTTGTTAATATTTTTTCTATTTATTTATTTTCCCAAAGCTTCACAGTGACAGCTGAAACAGCAATACTGTTGTAAAACTAAACTTAGAACAAACTATTACAAATATTTTACAAATTAAAATAAAACCGCATGTTGCTTTACTTTCTCGTATAGGTAATAAATGTAATTAATGGCTAGATTATTAATGTTACTTTGTTACCCTCAATAGTGAGGAGATCTTATAAAATGGTAACCCTGATTTTCATTGTCATTCAAGTGCTCTTTCTTCGCATAGGCTTCTGTGATTTGGCCAAGGGCCACACACATTGCGATAACATTATGCGACATTGATTTGACAGCAGCGGAGTGAAGTCTTGCGACTATGCAAAATGATACCCTGTAATCGTAGCGCATATAGACATAGACGGGGCGGGGCACATAGCTCGTAGAGCTGATGGCCGCTGGGACAGGAAAGTTCTTGAGTGGCGACCACGAGCCGAAAGACGTAGCGTGGGCAGGCCTCCCACTAGGTGGACCGACGATCTGGTGAAGGTCGCGGGAGGTGCCTGTATGCGAGCGGTGCAGGATCGGTCTTCGTGGAAATCCTTGGGGGAGGCCTTTGTCCAGCAGTGGACGTCTTTTCGGCTGAAACGAACGAACGAACGATACGTATTACCACTATTTACCGGACATTACTATTTATTGTATACTCGCCGGATTACACGTAGGAGCACGCGCGTTACAGCTTCGGCCTTGCATTATTATAAGATCTTGTTCCGCCATTTTTCGAACTTCCTCCGTGAGGATATCCACGCCGAATTCTATGATGAGCCTATCAAAAGTCATATTCTGCAATGTCAAAATTAATTTGCCGAAATTCGCCGAGCCAGCTATGTCAAATAATATTATTAGGTGTCAAACAGGATACGTTCAGAAATTAATATTACGATTTTAAAGATAAGACGGACAACTTTTTATTGACGAAGTTGCTGGGACAGCTAGAAACTATTTTTTTCCGGCACTTTAAGAAAATAATAAATGAATGAAAACGCAGCGTGGGACGTCCACCCACAAGGTGGACCGACGACCTGATAAAGGTAGCGGGAAGGCGCTGGATGCAGGCCGCTACCAACCGTGCGATGTGGAAGTCATTGGGGGAGGCCTATGTTCAGCAGTGGACGTCCTGTGGCTGAAATGATGATGATGATGATGAAATTAATGAAAATGACAAATCTTCGAACGTGGATAATACCATGCCAAAGTAATCATATAATTTTGGCACCTTAATAACTATTGCCGTTTTTGTTGTAAAAATCATGCAGCGCTACTTGCGGATATTATTAGAAAGAAAACTATGTAGGCTCTAGATCTGAAGCCGCTTTAACGAACACGAAGTGCTCATCCAATGCGGCGTATTTTCTTCCAGTCTTTAGTCAGGACTTTAGTCGAATTAAAACCCCAGTTGAACGTGATATAGCCGCAAGACTTCGTTCCGGTGTCGACCGAATGTTATCACGATGTATGTGGCCCAGGGGTTACTGTAGCCGCTAAGGTTTGAAACTTCTTGCTTAAAATATTGTAGTCTTTGGCATAGACTACGACGGTAGTCATGGAGATAGGAGTTTGTTATCTCGTGTCAGATGTAAATGGTGAAAAGAAAACCCATGATTCGTGTTATTTTTATGCAATATGTAGGTATTTTATAAAAGTGGAACCCCGAGTGATCTCCAAAACCCATTCTATTAATACGATTCGGCTTCGATATCTATAATACAATAGGAGTTTATTTCATGTGTCAGATGACAAGGGTGAAAACAACCTACGATTCATGTTGTTTATTTACGTGCAATATGTGGGCATATTATAAAAGTGGAATGCCGAGTTGTATTTCTAAAACTTGTTCTATTATTTTATACTAGGTATTTGGCTGCGACTCGGCGTGACGACAATACAAAACATTTTTCGCGAATCGGTGTTCATACATTCACACAATACATTAGACGCCATGTTGTCATAAATGACATATTATAAAATCGCTGTGATTTAATATTCTTAATCATTAATTTTATGGCAAGTGTCCATCAGGAATCATTGTTCTTACACACAGAATCGTATTATTTCGCTTTCGGGTAGTAATATGTCAAAATTGTTGGTTCTTGGGCGAACAATGTATGGAGAACGAACATTGTCCTTTACCTGTTGGTCAACAGCTGTGGCATCAGGAAGACTTGGAGTAGAATGGCTTTTGCGACTGTGACGCGCGCCTTCTCCGCTACTCGTGCCACCACTGACAACTTTCAGATCGAACTTTCCTTCAGCACCCATGCGGTATGAGTTACGGCCTCCATGATCCCACCTAGTGATAAAGAATACAACCATAACGATAAAGAGATTTGTCATTGAGCCATGTAGTTCGTGACGCTAATTAAGCTTGATTTTGAGACAAGGAATTTCTTGAGCAAATCTATAATTACCACATTACGTATTTTGAGTTTTTCTCAGGTGTCGGTTTTATGACAAAATCAAATATTTCGTGGAAACGTCATTTTGGGCAACAGAAATCAAAATCTCAAATTCTGAAAATATAAACTAATAACAAAAATAACTTGCAGAAACCATCACTGTAACATCATAGAACACGTTGGTTACGTGACATTAGCAAAACAATGTGCTCTTAGGGCGCCTTTAACTTTTGTCGAATAGAGCAGCGCGGAGGCAACGCAAGCGCGCTTTGTAGAAGAAGAAAAAGGACAGCAACGTACAAAACAAGAGCGTACATACAGGGTGGAAACGTTAAGTGATCTCACTCGATTATTTCTAAACTATACAAGATATCGAAAAACTGATTACTGATTCTGAAAGTGCTTCACAAGATCTTTCAAACGGTACCAATAATAGGTTACAGAATAAACTGGATCTATCCGAAAATTCAATGTTTATAACTTCCATACATTTAGTAAACCACATAATATTAAAAACTATGCAAGATATTCAAAAACTGGTTACTGATCCTGAAAGTGCTTTACGAGCTCTATCCAACGTTACCAATAATAGGTTACAAAATAAACTGGATCCATTGGAAAATTCAATGTTTCCAGCTTCCATACATTTAGTACAGCCACAGTCATAGCACTCATGTCTTGTTAATATTATAGCAAGTAAAGCCTAAAACCAATGTTTTCCACGAATAATTTTAAATAAGAATGCAATTTACGAGTTCATTTAAAGTGTTTATTATTTAATAAAAAAATTCATACTTCTATTATTGTTTGGCTGGCATACATTTAGTATGGAGGCTGAAAACATTAAATTTTCGGATAGATCCAGTTAATTCTGTAACCTAATATTGGTACCGTTGTATAGAGCTTGTGAAGCACTTTCAGGATTAGTAACCAGTTTTTCGATATTTTGTATAGTTCAGAAATAATCGAATGAGATCACTTATCGTTTCCACCCTGTATACCTGACATCAACCCATCCATTGTGCAAGTCAGAGGTGACGGTGCCCATAGCGGGGTGCGGGCCGTCCTGGTCGCGCCACTTCCAGTCGGGGCCGCGGAGCACGCGCGCGCCCGCGCAGAGCCCCCGCGCGCCGCGCGACCAGCGCCGAGCCCGCGCCCCGCCGCCGCAGCCGCCTACGCTCGCCGTGCCTGCGCCCGCGCCGCACTGCTTCGGCGCCGTCTCGCATACGCTCACCACCTAATAGACATGTTGACAACACCAGTCAATGAGGGCTATCGTTTTTATACTTAACAGTTGGCACCCCTGGCGATTGACAGGACCTTACTCTACAGTGGCGCCATCTTGATGAGAGCAAATGCGATAGTCCCCCTACCACTTTAGCGCTCACAAGTAGGCGCCACTGTCTTCGCTACTAGCAAGTGGCAGGACCTTACTCTACAGTGGCGCTAACTGGAGAGCGCTAAAACGATAGCCCTCATTGACGTACTTTTTAAAACTGTCAAAATGAAACTCTCCCATAGATTTTGTATGGCACTACAAGCAAGTGACGTCACTATTTAGTCAATTCAATAAAACTACTTTTTTCAATTACAATGCGAACAAAAATCGTAATTTACAGGTAATTTAAAATTAATTAAGTTTTTAAGACCAGAATGTATAAAGTTTTTTAAAAAAGTTGTGGTTTCGTATTATAGGGGTACAGTGTCAAACTGTCTATTATTAATGACAGATACAATTAAAAACTGTGATCGATGCATGAGTGGACAGAGCTCGCCAACCCTCTTTGCATTAAATCACAGACCTATTTTATCCTTTCTTTTAACTGTAACAACTCATAAACTACGTCTTTCACACTAAAAGAAATCCCCACAATAGCGTCTTTTGAGGGTTGTCATCTTGCCAGCGCAGACGCTGACTATCGAAAAACGATAGTGTGGTGAGGCCTAAGCCGCAATAGAAGTTTAAACTTGTTGACTGAATCAAATGGAAGATATAAGATCATAAAATAAGATTATAAATTGAATTAAAAAATAAACAATACCTTTCCGTATATCTCAAAGCCAGACAACGACAGATAATGACTCTGTCCACTGGCATTCTTGCCATTTTGCTGAATGCGCAAATATCTGTAGGGTGCGTCAGCGCGAAGCCTCCATGTCGCGGTACTACCAGGTTCTTGAAGGGCTTGCTCATCATTGTGTGCAAGAAGAGTTATCCACGTGACACCGTCCATGGACATCTGTCACAGATATGATAACGTCAGTATTACACGAGACATTGAAAAGTATTATATGAAATAAGTTATTAAATGAACGTAACTTACTTGGAAAAGCCAATTCCTAAGCGCAGAGCGGCCGTAGCCTCGTGCGTGTCGCAAAGTGTAAGCCGAAGGTATGATATTCAATCCAAGGTCCAATGCTATAAAAGCACGCTTATCGTCATTTGTATGCACGTTCAGAGGTTCCGGAGACCTAGACAGAACGTCTTCTGCGCGTCCGTAGGGCAACTGTCGACCATCAGATGACCAGACGCTTACGAGCCCATGAGCTCCAGGGTTGACCCATTCACAAGTGCCACCATTGCTGCCGATGAAGTAAAGGACACCATTTTCGTCAAAATCGTGCTGTAAATAAAAAACACAAAATGTATTTAGTAGCTAGAAGGTTTTAAGTATATTTACACGTCTCAGATGTTAAGTTACTTACATCATACACGAAAGAAATTGGAGCTTCCGCTTTTATCTTCTGCACAAAAGTGAAGGTAGATCTCTCCATGTCATACCACTGCCGCGCGAAGTACTTGGCTAAGAATCGCTCTAGCTGTCGCACAGTAGTCAACGCCTCGACTTTCAAATTACGGCCAGCGTTATTGCCATTATTGGACGCAGATTCGTCAGCGCTGTCGTCAGTTGCACGTTCAACACGCAATCTGCGAGGGCAATAAAAACATTTTAATCTGTGACTATCATAAAAATGCGGGGTGTTTGCGAAGCTTGTGCAATTCTATTCATTTATCAATCAATCAATCAAATAAAAAAAAAATATTTCTTAGCAAGATATTAAATAAAAACAGGTTCAGCACCTTCTGCCACTAGTGGCGTAGAAATATTTACACTATAGCATTAAGTATACATAATTATTAATTATAGAAACATTTCATATTATTTCATTAATTAAATATTACATGGGTATTATTATTTTTTATAATACATTTCATTAGTTAACCACCACCAAAATACTAAGTTTATCACAATATTGTATGGTAATATTTGGCATGTATGTTTGGCATTTATGAATAAAAGTGCACGTTTAAAATATGTGTCTACTAGCCTGGGTGGCAATTTTGTATCAACCCGGAAAGGGATCGTAACCATATCAACTCGAGGCGGTCAGTATTCTTTGTATGAAACTCCATACTGCAAAACTCCATACTGCAACGCACACTTATCCGCACCGTAACGTAAACGCCTCGCCTTGCGATTAACAGAGCGCGAAAGGCGATACGGTGTTGATCCCTTTCCGAGATGATAATAATTAAGTCTGCTATGAGCTTAAGTAGTCATAAGGTTGTGATTCGCCTGGCAAGATCTTAGGTACCTGATGCGCTTGGTGAGGTGGTGCAGCGTGCCCTGCGCGGGCGGCGGCGCGTCGCCGTGCGGCGCGAGCACGGGCAGCCGCTCCACGCTCTCCAGCACGCCCACCAGCCGCGCCGCCAGCACGCCGCCCGCGCCCGCCTGCCCGGTCACCCACGCGCGGACTATGCGCGACGCCTGGCAAGATCTTAGGTACCTGATGCGCTTGGTGAGGTAGTGCAGCGTGCCCTGCGCGGGCGGCGGCGCGTCGCCGTGCGGCGCGAGCACGGGCAGCCGCTCCACGCTCTCCAGCACGCCCACCAGCCGCGCGGCCAGCACGCCGCCCGCGCCCGCCTGCCCGGTCACCCACGCGCGCACTATGCGCGACGCCTGGCAAGATCTTAGGTACCTGATGCGCTTGGTGAGGTGGTGCAGCGTGCCCTGCGCGGGCGGCGGCGCGTCGCCGTGCGGCGCGAGCACGGGCAGCCGCTCCACGCTCTCCAGCACGCCCACCAGCCGCGCCGCCAGCACGCCGCCCGCGCCCGCCTGCCCGGTCACCCACGCGCGGACTATGCGCGACGCCTGGCAAGATCTTAGGTACCTGATGCGCTTGGTGAGGTAGTGCAGCGTGCCCTGCGCGGGCGGCGGCGCGTCGCCGTGCGGCGCGAGCACGGGCAGCCGCTCCACGCTCTCCAGCACGCCCACCAGCCGCGCGGCCAGCACGCCGCCCGCGCCCGCCTGCCCGGTCACCCACGCGCGCACTATGCGCGACGCCTGGCAAGATCTTAGGTACCTGATGCGCTTGGTGAGGTGGTGCAGCGTGCCCTGCGCGGGCGGCGGCGCGTCGCCGTGCGGCGCGAGCACGGGCAGCCGCTCCACGCTCTCCAGCACGCCCACCAGCCGCGCCGCCAGCACGCCGCCCGCGCCCGCCTGCCCGGTCACCCACGCGCGGACTATGCGCGACGCCTGGCAAGATCTTAGGTACCTGATGCGCTTGGTGAGGTAGTGCAGCGTGCCCTGCGCGGGCGGCGGCGCGTCGCCGTGCGGCGCGAGCACGGGCAGCCGCTCCACGCTCTCCAGCACGCCCACCAGCCGCGCGGCCAGCACGCCGCCCGCGCCCGCCTGCCCGGTCACCCACGCGCGCACTATGCGCGACGCCTGGCAAGATCTTAGGTACCTGATGCGCTTGGTGAGGTGGTGCAGCGTGCCCTGCGCGGGCGGCGGCGCGTCGCCGTGCGGCGCGAGCACGGGCAGCCGCTCCACGCTCTCCAGCACGCCCACCAGCCGCGCCGCCAGCACGCCGCCCGCGCCCGCCTGCCCGGTCACCCACGCGCGGACTATGCGCGACGCCTGGCAAGATCTTAGGTACCTGATGCGCTTGGTGAGGTAGTGCAGCGTGCCCTGCGCGGGCGGCGGCGCGTCGCCGTGCGGCGCGAGCACGGGCAGCCGCTCCACGCTCTCCAGCACGCCCACCAGCCGCGCGGCCAGCACGCCGCCCGCGCCCGCCTGCCCGGTCACCCACGCGCGCACTATGCGCGACGCCTGGCAAGATCTTAGGTACCTGATGCGCTTGGTGAGGTGGTGCAGCGTGCCCTGCGCGGGCGGCGGCGCGTCGCCGTGCGGCGCGAGCACGGGCAGCCGCTCCACGCTCTCCAGCACGCCCACCAGCCGCGCCGCCAGCACGCCGCCCGCGCCCGCCTGCCCGCTCACCCACGCGCGGACTATGCGCTCGCGCTCGCTGGCCTGCCCTGCCACGTCTGCGCATATTCAAATACAAGCCTTATGAGAGGAAGCGAAGCTAAATATCGTTGTTGTTAATAAAAAAAACATTGTTTTCCATAAAATAGACGTGGTTCTATTTAAGTCGGCCGTTTGGTGTAGTGGTTCAGAGCGGACTACTATTCCGAGAGGTCACAGGTTAGATTCCAGGCCGTGTAAAAATGAGGGCTATCGTTTTAGCGCTCACCAGTTAGCGCCACTGTAGAGTAAGGTCCTGTCACATGCT
Source organism: Ostrinia nubilalis (assembly GCF_963855985.1). Lineage (NCBI taxonomy): Eukaryota > Metazoa > Arthropoda > Insecta > Lepidoptera > Crambidae > Ostrinia > Ostrinia nubilalis. Next base: position 9,074,901 of record NC_087093.1, read on the forward strand.
AGTAGCGAAGACAGTGGCACCAACTGGTGAGCGCTAAAGTGGTAGGAGGACTATCGCAATTGCACTGCAAGATGGCGCCACTGTAGAGTAAGGTCCTGTCAATCGCCAGGGGTGCCAACTGTTAAGTATAAAAACGATAGCCCTCATTGAATAATGATGAATTTTAATTTCTGTGATGGGGCTGGGTGTTACTATGTATACAGGGTGGAAACGATAAGTGATCTCACTCGATTATTTCTAAACTATACAAGATATCAATAAACTAGTTACTGATCCTGAAAGTGCTTCATGAGCTCTATCAAACGGTATTAATAATAGGTTACAGAATAAACTGGATCTATCCGAAAATTCAATGTTTCCAGCTTCCATACATTTGGTAAAGTCACATTATTTTAAAAACTACACCATGATATCGTAAAACTGATTACTGATTCTAAAAGTTCTTCACAAGCTCTATCCAATGGTATCAATAATAGGTTACAGAATAAACTGGATCTATCCAAAAATTAAATGTTTCCTTCTTCCATACATTTAGTACTACCACAGTGATGACACCCATCTCTTGACAATATTATAGCAAGTAAAGCCTAAAACCAATGTTTTCCATGAATAATTTTAAATAAGAATACAATTTACGAGTTTATTTTAAAAGTTTATTTTTAAATAAAAAAAAATACACTTCTAATATTGTGTGTCTGGCACACATTTAGTATGGAAGCTGGAAACATTGAATTTTCAGATAGATCCAGTTTATTCTGTAACCTATTATTGGTACCGTTTAAAAGAGCTCATGAAGCACTTTCAGGATCAGTAACCAGTTTTTGAATATCTTGTATAGTTTAGAAATAATCGAGTGAGATCACTTAACGTTTCCACCCTGTATGTATGTATTTACAAAAAAAAAGTTATATCCGCTGTCTAGTACCCATAGTACAAGCTTTGCTTAGTTTGAGACTATAAGCATAGTGTAAAAATGACCAGGGATATTTTATTTACTTCTTGTTTTTTAACTTGATTCACTTACCGTTCGGCTGAGGCGAAAGCACTTGAAGCAAAGATGGCGCCAACCCTGATGACTGCAGCTCGTACGCAGATAGGAGCTCGTCACCACACAACAGCTCGGTCAGCTGTTCCAATGATTCCGCCAACTCTTGCTGCCAGTCCTCTGCATCGGACAAACATGTGAATTAATTCTCTCAATCATCTTCAATCATCTCTACTTGCAAATATTTGTACTAAAATAGTTGTAGGATATCTTCTAGACGCCATAATCACTTAAAACATTATTTTTTACTAACTTGTAGGCTGCGTGGCGAGGCGCTGCATGCGCGCTAGTAATGCTCTTAGGCGCGCCACGGGCGGGCGCGGCTGACGCGTGGCGGCGCTGGCCAGGTGCCTCGCGTACAAAGCGCGGGCTCGCTCGCACACCTGCACGGAAATATAGGTATTAGCGAACATAGACATAGCTTTGACATTCGATTGACGTTTACGGGGACCTTAGGGAGAAGCCACACGGTGCGGTGCGGTCGCGGCGCGGCGCTGGAGCGGTGACGCTGCGGCGTCCTGCATATAAAAATCAATGATATGCCAGACGGTGCGTTTCGGTGGCAAGTGGCAGTGATGCGGCAAAATGTCATGTGGATCTCCCTTAGAGGTGACACTAATTGCATATAAAAATCAATGATAATTATGCCAGACGGTGCATTCCGGCGGCAAGTGGCAGTGATGCGGCAAAAAGTCGTGTGGATTCTCCCTTAGAGGTGACACTTATGTTGCTATATTTCTAGTGGTATGAAAATAAAAACTAACCTGAGCTTTCAGCGCTTCTGTTTTAGCAGATAGGCGGGATCGATTTTGACTCGTGCTCGCGGGGTCGGCAGTCACAGGACGACGGTTAGCCCAGCCACTGGCTAGTTCTGGACCTATTTATATTGATTTCAATTAGCACTTAAATAGACATACAATTTTAGACAATTTAATCAAGACATTTCCAAAAACATTACCTAAAAATGTTTCAGCAGTGAATGAGTGCTTCGTCCCTCTATTTGATTCGAATATAAATCCAGGAAGATCCTCTCTTAAAATTGTAGTTTGCTGTTGACCATCAGTATTGTGTATTTGTAGTTCTTTTTCTCTGTAAAACAAACATATTTTTACATGAAAAAATAAGAAATGGAACAAGAATAACACCAACTAAGAATATTAAATGAAACTTACTTTTTACAGGACAGTGCCCAGTTGCCAAGTATCAATTTAGTAGAACCAGGCTTGGAAAGTATAGGCTGCGGCACAACATTCTTAACTGAAGCTCTTGCTCTTTGCAGCTTGTCAATAAATTCTCCACGATTCTCTGTGGATGATAACATGATTTACTAATCTGAGGACCTATTCCAACACATGCTGATAAAGTCCCTCATAGCTTATTGGTAAGTTGTCTGCCAGATAAGCTAAAACTTTACATGTCTCGGATGTAATATCTAACGAACTTACTGCTAACCAGCTATCTACACATTATGTGTAATCTGGCCAGAATGGATTTACAATATTAGGCTGACAAAGGTGACTTTGAAAAAGCCTTTGATACGCTGAAGTGGGCAAGTATATGGTCGCGACTCGCTGACATTGTTGTCCCGCCGAAAATCATCGACCTACTGAAGGCCATCTACAGGAAATATTCTTGTACGGTGACTCACGACGGCCTCATCTCCGAAGACATCGAGGTGCATGCGGGCGTCCGGCAAGGCTGCCTGCTTTCGCCCCTTCTCTTTCTGGTTGTCTTGGATGGAGTCATGAATCGCGCATATCAAGACCAACGGCGTGGAATAGAGTGGGGTATAATCGGAGTTTTAGAAGACTTAGATTATGCCGATGACCTCTGTTTGCTGAGCCACACGCATCACGATATGCAGTCCAAACTTGATGACCTACATCGAGAAGCGGGTATCACAGGGCTCAAAATTAACTGCCGGAAGACCCAAGAGATGCGATCTGGTGTGAGAAATTGCACGCCATTACGGATTGGTGCAGAGGATGTGGCATGAGTCCACAATTTCACCTACCTCGGGAGCGTCGTGTCAGAAACTGGAGGTACCGAAGAGGACATCACTTCGCGCATTGCCAAGGCCAGAGCTACCTTCGCACAACTTCGCCCCATATGGCAGTCACGGAAATTGACCCGAAGGGTCAAGATCAAAATATTCGGGTCCAACGTTAAATCCGTTCTGCTCTATGGGTGTGAAACGTGGAAGGTCACCAAGGTTATCTCGCACCAGCTGCAGGTCTTCATCAACCGCTGCCTTCGCCGAATTCTCGGCATATACTGGCCCGAGAAAATCTCCAACGTCGAGCTATTGGAACGCTGCCACGAAATTCCGATCGACCAGCAGATCAAGCGCCGCAAGTGGAACTGGATTGGCCACACTCTCCGAAGGGACCCCGATCACATCCCTAAGCAGGCTCTGGATTGGAATCCCCAAGGAAAACGCAAACGTGGTCGACCCAGGCAAACTTGGCGGCGCACTGTAGCGGACGAGGCGAAGAAGATCGGCAAAACCTGGAGCGAGATCAAGCGAGAAGCTCAAGACCGAACGAGATGGAGGACTGTTGTGGACGCCCTCTGCCCCATCTAGGGGACATAGGACCATAAGTCAAGTAAGTCAAAGGTGACTAGTTTCTTTCGCCACCTCTTCTAAGCACTAGCCGATACGAAGTGGTAGTAGCGCAAGCTATATTTAAAAAATGTATAAGTTCTTAGAAAAGGGCCTATATATGTTACTACATGAATGTGGGAGTGTGAAACGGAACGCAAGGAGTAAGTGAGAACGAATGAGTGAGTGAGTGAGTGAGTAAGAAAGACATGATTTTGGAAAAAGACAGAATAGAAGACGGTTGAAAGACAACGGAGCGAGGACTTTCCTTTTCTTGTGGTTTATCCCGGAAAAATACAAAAAAAAGCTGGAGAAATACTACCGCTTTTCAATTCCTACAGCTTGGGCTATCCCGGACGAGCCCCCAAGCTGCACTCCCTTGCGTTCCGTTTCGCACTCCCACATGAAGTTAGCGAGCTGGCCATTCGATAGGTTTAAACTGCTAAAGTCGCTGACATAGCCCGACGGATTAGCAAGCTGAAGTGGCAATGGGCAGGGCGCATAGTACGCAGATCTGACGGCCGATAGGGCAGCAAGGTTCTGGAATGGAGGCCGCGTACCGAAAAACGCAGCGTGGGACATCCACCTACAAGGTGGACCGACGACATCGTAAAGGTAGCAGGGAAGCGCTGGACGCAGGCCGCTGCCAATCAATCAACATGGAAAGCATTGGGGGAGGCCTATGTTCAGCAGTGGACGTCCTGTGGCTGAAATGATGATGATGATGATGAAACTGCTTATTCGTTAGTGACTGACCGGTGTTGTCAGTCTGGTGCTCAGGGCTGCCACTGGAGTACATAGTGGCGAGCTTTCCGTCGAGCAGGAAGCGGAACCAGCCGTTGCTGCCGGTGCTGAGCTCCAGCGCGGCCGCGTCGCTCCACACGTACAGCGCGTCGCGCCCGCGGCATAACGACCACTCGCCCCACGAGTATGCCACGCCGCTGGAGAGGCATGACGCGTCTTCGCTGCTCCCTGTGTAACATTTTTAATTAGCAAATAATTGTTAAAATTACAATAGTCTCCTTGACCTTTTCAGCTAAGAATTATGCTTGAAATAGGACACGACAGCAAATGATGAGCTATTCTTTCAATTACATAATTAAAGTCCGGTAAAAATAAAGCAATATAATCATGCGTGAGCGATAAGGATGGGTAGCTTTGGGTCATTGGACGAAATTCTATGTGCTTGGCGACCGGACTATAGCTGCATCAAGCTCTTATAATTTTCGTGGCGAATCAAACATTTTTGTAGTAACCAAAACTCTCCTATTCAAAAACATTCAAAGTGACGCTAACTAGGTCATTGCCTGAACAGAATAGGGCAAAAAAGATACATAAGGTCGAATATTACATGTAATCTGTTTAAAACGATGTATGTATGTAGTCGTTCCTAGTATGATCGTCGATCACGATGAAATAGCACAAACAGAATACTTAAGTAAGACTCATCCTATATCTAACCACTTACTTAACGGATTATACTTTGATAAATCCGCAAGCATCTCATTAGATCTGGCATATCAAACTTACCAGCGGCGACAAGGGACTCCCCGTCCGAGGAGAGAGTGGCAGCCGGTGCGGCCGCCAGCGCCTCCACCTTGCTGAAGACGCCGAGCCGCGCGAACTGCTCCAGGTACACGTCCGCCGCCTTCACCATCAGCTCCTCCGCGATGCCCAGCACGATAAGGTGGCCGTCGTCGTCGTCCTATTACAATAGAAGTCGTTAGTTTCAAATGAGGGGCATCCTCCTAGTGGGTACAGACTCCTCATCCCAAATACGGGACACATTGTTAGATAGGGCTTCACTTCACCACTGTTCGTTTTTGAGCTGCTTTGAGCTATTTAAATTTCAAAGAATTCGCCGAGAAAGTAATGAAATAAATGTCTGGTGTGTGCATATTTTTCATTAAGTAATTAAAAGTATAAATATAGCAATAAATAGAACGTAAAAACACTAAGCAAAACAATACAATCAAAGGGATATTAAACACATAACACTAAAACAAAATTATTAAATGCAGGTAAATTTCGATGGTGTGATGTTTTTACATAAATGTTTATGCGTTAAAAAGGAAATGAGTGTAAAACAGAGAAAGGAACTGAGAATCGAACAGGATATCGAGATATAAGTATCGAGAGTATTAACTGAACATAGCGAAAATACTGTTTGTATCGTAAGCAGGACAGCGGGATATTCTTTCATGGATTGAATTAAGTGGCGCTATGTTATACGTACTACGATGCAGTAGATGATTTATCGCGTCTGGAGCGTCAGCCTGATCAATGTATGTCAAAATGCAACGCAAACACAAAAAGTAATTATTCAGGGCTGGTGTAATGTCAATACAGTATGTTAGGACGTATGCGTGTAAGGCTAAGAACAGGCGTGGGACAAGCCGCGCAGGTAGGCGCGCGGTGCACACATCACACCATCGACGTTACCGCTGGCGGGCGGATATAGCGGCTGCGCAGGAGCCGCGGCTGCGCCCGCCTCCACACTGGCGCCTCGCCCTGATTCAATAGGTCTTACTAAAGTTCATGTTACTCTATTATAAACTAAACTGCATTTATTGGTAAATCTAGAATTCGTTACATAGTATTCAGTAACAAAATATCTATTTAGTGGCGGCTTTAATATTTTCTTTATACATATACGTATGGAAACTTATCAATAAAATTAAATAAACATAGCCTTTCAGCCTATATTCTTCTGATGGTTTTCGGTGGCGACTTGCTGAGAAGTGCATCATTTGGTGGGGTCGCAAATAGTGAGAGCATGCACTCACTTGGAGCCTTGATCATGTGCCACGACCGCGACGAGTCTCGTGAGCAATGCGGTAGGGACGAACATTGCTATTGGCACAGGTGCCTTTTTCTGCACGACCAAGAGCGCACTATGGCTACAGAGCTGAATGTCATTAGGGCGTGCACTCAGTTGTTTTTCGAGCACGGCGGCGACGAGCTGCCAGAGCAGTGGTAGGAGCGGATAAATATTGCTGTAAAACATTTTCTGCAAGAGCGAGAACGCACCACTTTGGCTACCGAGAGGATGTGACGGTATTTGTAGTAAAGGGCGTGCACTTACTTGGTTGTCGTGCGGCCACGGGCTGAGTGAGCAGCGCGTTAGAGGCGGATACTGCTAGTCACCGCACAGATGCCTAATACGCTATTTTACGCAAGAGCGAGAACGCACCATTTCGGCTAAGGCTTCTTTCTTATAAACGAGTCGACGGCAGCTGTTGACTCGTCGACGACCGCCGCAGCGCAGACAGGTGGCGTTAGCTGCAGTTGTAGCCGTCTCTTTGTACAGAATGCGACAAGCTACAACTGCAGTTAATGCCACCTGCCGCCAAAAGGTGGCGACAGCTGCCGTTGGCACTGCCGTCGGCTATGAGCCGCTCGTGTATAAGAACATTAAGGAATTGAACGTTATTAGGGCGCGCACTCACTTGGTTGTCGAGCACGGCGGCCACGAGCTGCGTGATCAGCGCCGCGGTATGTGGCTCGCGGCGCACGGATATGCGGTGCAACAGGCGCGCGGGCGCGTAGTGCACCATCTTACGCACCAGCGACAGGCAGACACTAAGGAGGTGAACGTTATTAGGGCGCGTACTCACTTGGTTGTCGAGCACGGCGGCCACGAGCTGCGTAATCAGCGCGGCGGTATGTGGCTCGCGTCGCACGGAGATGCGGTGCAACAGGCGCGCGGGCGCGTAGTGCACCATCTTGCGCACCAGCGACAGGCAGACACTAAGGAGGTGAACGTTATTAGGGCGCGCACTCACTTGGTTGTCGAGCACGGCGGCCACGAGCTGCGTGATCAGCGCGGCGGTATGTGGCTCGCGTCGCACGGAGATGCGGTGCAACAGGCGAGCGGGCGCGTAGTGCACCATCTTGCGCACCAGCGACAGGCAGGCGCTAAGGAGTCGAACGTTATTAGGGCGCGCACTCACTTGGTTGTCGAGCACGGCGGCCACGAGCTGCGTGATTAGCGCGGCGGTATGTGGCTCGCGGCGCACGGAGATGCGGTGCAACAGGCGAGCGGGCGCGTAGTGCACCATCTTGCGCACCAGCGACAGGCAGGCGCGCCGCACGCCGCCGCCGCCCGCGCCCAGGTAGCGAGCGCAGAACACAGGCACCAGCCGCCTGCGCAAAGTATGTCCAGTCACTAGCCGGCCTTATGCTTCAACCAAACCAACGCGTGCAGATCGCCATCGCCAGCGCGATCATAGGTAAATGACTGGTCGCGTGAACTGTCATGGGTCGCGCGACCTGTACCTCTAGTACGAAAAACTTTCGAGTTCGTTTCGTTTGCGTATTCAGTGTCATCGAAAAATTTTGTATGAAAAATTAAACAGCGCCCCCTATATTATAGCCGCCCTAGGGGGCGCTGTTTAATTTTTCATACAAAATTTTTCGATGACACTGAATACGCAAACGAAACGAACTCGAAAGTTTTTCGTACTAGAGGTACTGATCGCGCCGGCGATGGCGATGCACGCGTTGGTGTGGTTGAAGCTTTATGCACTTGTTGCAGAATATACATTGGACGAGATTAACGTCTGACAAACGATCTTGTAGTATAATATTTTAAGTACTAAACTCCCCACTAAGATTACATACAAAAACTCTACTATAAAAAATCAATTGAACGATTGAAACACCAAATCTCATTCAATTAAAAATTAAACTTACTCTAAATAAACTGATGCCATTTCTTTGTCTCCTGTCTCAGGGAAATCTTCCTCGTTGGAAGGTGAAGGCGAGTCATGACTGCCGACAACCAACCACTCTCCTGGGCACTGCAGAATAGCTGCCACTTCTCTATGACCTAAAATAATACACATAATTAATAGGTATCCTATTAAATATGACACACGATTTAAAATATCACATAATTATTTTGTCTCATGCTCATTACCTTGATCATGTCTTTCTCGAGCTTTGTCGAGTGGCGTTTTGCCATCCTCGTCGCGGAGGTCGGCATTAGCGCCATATCGGAGAAGTACTTTTGCGATCGCCGGGCGACCAAAGCACGCGGCATAATGTAACGACGAGCTGCGCTGTCCACGATTCACGTCAGCACCTACGACAATAAAATATAGCTTAAGGTTATTGTTACGACGAATATATTTTGTCGAATGCTTCAATGAGGGTAGGCGAATGAAAAATCCGCCAGATGGCAATACGTAGACGCGAAGTCCAAATGCTGCATGATTGGTTATTTTTGACATGACATTGACAGATATGTCAAAATCCACCAATCGCGCAGCAGTCAGACCCCACATCCACGTCCCGCCATCTAGCAGATCTTTCATTCGCGAAAACCCTCATTCAACGTGCAAAAATTCAAGCTATTATATTTTGAATGGCAAAGCATTGTTACAAATTAAGCTGGTTTGCGTCATGTATGTATCACTTCATAACCACACACCTTTTTCGCACAGAAACTCGACCATCTCGCGCGTTCCAAAAGCGGCCGCCCAGTTGAGCAGCGTCTGCCCGACGTCATCCGTAAAGTTGACATCCACGGCGCCGCTGGAAACGGCAGCGAGTAGTGCGTCCGTGTCTTTCCCGCGGATGCAGTCGATGAGCTGCCGGTGCGACTTGTCGCCGCGGCCCGTGGCGCCGGTCGCGCCCGCGCCCGCGCCGGTGGCGCCGCTCGAGCCTTCCCCGCTCGCACCGCCCGCTGCGCTCGCGCCGGTGCCTGATGCACCACCGCGGTTCGAACCACTGCGACAACGAACATCGTACAAATCATATTGAACATTCTTTGAAAAAAAAATTATTAGTTCTGAGAATTTGAATTTTGTTGTTATGGCTGATGTTCTTATGCCCGTTTTCACCATCAATCCCTAATTTTTAAGTGACCCCTATGAAAACGAAATTCCTATTATGTGTTACCATAGGGGTCACTTAAAAATTAGGGATTAAAGGTGAAAATTGCCATTAGTGAAACTATCTCAATAACTAAATAAAATAATAACTGTCAGCAGTTTTTAAAATAAACTTGAACATGTATGTACAAAACCAACCTAGAAACAAGAAAAATAGTATTAACTTGACTTTATCAATACAATTACTCATTAATTGCATTTATGAGCAGATGCAATTCGCATGTTATGCATGCGACGCAGAACTCATTAATGTACAGTCACGGAATGAAAAGGTTCGTCAGTTTTCAAATTGATTCCTTCAACGAATCGCGAGCACATATGTGTCGCTTAACTTCAAACTCGGATAAATCCAATTCTAAGATTTTTTGAGATTTTGGTGTCAAATCGAAGAGAAAAAAAATATGTTTTAAACATTTTTATCAGTCGTGTACAAATCAGCGTGGTTCTTGAGAAATAAGCCGTTAAAGTCGTAATATTTTATCTAAGAGAGATAGATCCATGAGACATTTTTTTTCAAACGTAGCTAAGTCCATGAGAGCCAATCAGGTAATTGCGTTTCTTCAACATGGCCGCCAGTTGACGAAAACTCAGCGACCAGTGGCACCATGCGCTCCCGCTTTTTATTGTTTATTTGCGATATTCAGACAGTTCCCATGGATAATTATATTAAAATTGTGTCACCAACTAAAGCCCGCAAGCGGCTTAATATAAAAGTTCGCCTTAGGAAAGAGGAAAAAGCGAAAACTCGGTAAATTTGAAATACCTATCCCTGTGCGTCGTTTGGAATTTAGAGTTGGCACTAGTGTTGTGTTAACCATTTTCGATTATTATTTTGTCCTTCTATTGTGTAACGGCTCGTTAAATTACTCAACTTAAAACTATTACAACTTAACTTAAAACTTAAAACTACTTAAAAACTAAACAAATATAATACAAATATATCTTATTAACTATATTTACATTGAATTTAACAACTAAAACTGTACATGTTGTAAGCTTAGTCCGGCGCGAGCGCAAAGATGTTATTTAAATTATTTGGATTGCGCGCTCAGTGAACGTCAGATTATGACCTTGCGAGTGAACGCTTCCTATGCATTCAATGCACGGGAGCAACTTACGACCGGCTCGGCTCGGCGCTTATGTCACTCGCAGTCTCTGCGAAGCTTCTAAACGCACGGACGTACACCTCGCTTAGAAAAATATTACTCGCGATCCACGAGGTCGAACTTTCTAATACTTAATCGATTTATTTAAATTACTTGTTGTGCTTCCCCAGTCTCGGGGCTCCTTCCTCCGTCAAGAGAACCGCTGCTGTGCGACCATCGTCTGACGCCTGCCCCGTGACGCCGAACCTGACGTGGCAAGCGTTGCTTGTCGCTGCTGCCACTACGAGCGAACCAAGGACAGTGCGGTTGGATTTTTAGAGACTCTAGTAGTGCGTCGGTTGAGACTAATTAGGAACTCACTTCCTGAGACATATTAATTATTAATAAACAAATTTGGCTATTCTTTTGTTTCTCTTTTTCTTCCTCTTAAATAGATTTTGTTACCGTCATATCTAAAAGGCTGGTACAATGGCGCCCATTCAAGGTATTTTTATCTCAACCGAAACGCTACTGAGATTTCTTAAAGCATTTAATGGTTTTTTTTTGGTGTTGGCTTTCTAAACCCTAGTTGTAAGGCTGATTTTTGCTAACTCTGTCATCCTTGTGTGGTATATACTGTACATCAAACTAGTATAATCTGTAATTTTAAATTATAAAAATTGTAAATTAAGTAAATTGTAAGTGCTAACATAGCACAACATAATTATAATATTACCACGCATTGATTTCGCTTTTATGATCATTGTTGTAGTTTAGTTTTCTAAATTTTGCAACACACACCCGAGTAAAAATGTCATACCCAATTAAATTCTTTTCGCTACAAAAGGCAGAACTCGAATATGAGGTTGAACTACGAGGCGGATCCGGTGATTCCGTATCGGATCTACGTAAACAAATTTCCAAATTAACTCACATTGAACCTGAAGACATACTAGAATCACACTTAGAACCAAACGAGGATCTCAAATTCGTAAAAGAGTCTCTGCTAAAGTCTCAAAATAACATTATTACTTTAAAAAATAAATTTGATAAAAATCTATTTCTTCGAACAGAGACACTACTTAACCACCTATATCACCGCATTAATAGGATTACCAACACTCCTGAAGTCGCTGACGTTTACAAGGTGTGCACATCTAATTTTAACTCGCAATACAAAGATCTCACCGCCTTAAAAAGCCAATTATCGATCTCTAACGCTCCTTCCACATCTGCTACTTCTAATGTCGATTCACCTGCTATTTCGGTATCTTGTGAGCGCAGTCTGACTTCAGACATAGCGAAACTAAAATTTTCGGGAAAAACTTGTGTACACTCCTTTATCCAAAAAACTGAAGAGTTTGTTCAATCGCGAGGTATTTCTTTCGAAAAAATTCTGTCATTAGCTTACGAGATATTCACAGATGATGCACTTCACTGGTACCGATATAACAAAGATCGCGTAGGCACATGGCAAGAGTTGTGTACCATTCTCAAAAAGGACTTCAGTAGCAGTGACTATGATTATCGCCTCGCTGCTGAAATTAGGTCGCGCACACAAGGCGAAAAAGAAAATATTATAATTTACACTTCCATAATGCATGGCTTGTTTTCTCGCCTTTCCAAACCCTTTTCTGATGAAGAAAAATTAGAAGTTATTCTTCATAATATTCGCCCCTGTTACGCTAATACATTGGCTGCTTCTCCCGAAATTAAAAGTATAGACGACCTGGTATCAATATGTCGAAATTTTGAAAATATACAATCTAGATTCTCATCCTTTCAGGAGCCCCCTCGAGCATCTAGCAATACGCTCGCTCCTGAATTCGCTTACAAACATAGTACAACTTTTACAAATAACAATTACAAAAATCAACAAAATAAACCTTATTCTAATTACAAGTCTAACAATAACACTAACTATAAAAATACAACAGTAGCTGCCATACAAAGTGAAAATAATTCTGAACCGGACGATATCAATAATGTTAATGTTATTACTCCGAATCCTTCACAAGGCTTTTGCCGGAGGTGCAGAATAAACGGCCATACACTGAAAACTTGTCGTAAAGACAGATACATTGTCTGCTTTGGGTGCGGTAAAAAGGATTTCAAGTATCCTAATTGTCCTGACTGTAACCCGAAAAGTGGTAATTTAAACCAAAAAAACTAGTCAACCTGGATTGGAGGAATGACACCGATAAGCTGACTCACAAATCTAAAAAATTCAATGCATCTGAGTGGCAAAATTGGCTAAATTTTGTTTCTTCTTTTTTTACTTACAACGCTGTCTCTTCAATCCAGGATAACAATGTTCCTGATATGAATGTATCCCGACTCTATGTATCTGTTTCTATTAATGGCAAACCACTAATTGGCTTGTTGGATACCGGTTCTTCCACCACAATTCTTGGAAATGGATGTCATGAATCCCTCTTAAAAGCTGGTCATGAACTTCAACAACCTGACACTTCTAAGTTTGTTACGGCTGGTGGCGAGAAACTGAGTTCTTTAGGAATCATCTACCTTCCAGTGAGTTTTTACGGACAAACTCACACTCTTAAAGCCTACGTAGTCCCAAACATAAAACACTCTTTTATATTGGGAATGGACTTCTGGAGGGTATTTGGCTTATTTCCCAAACATATTGACCATATCCTATATTATAAAGACACTGATAAAATTGTAACTGTTACTACTACCGATAACAACTCTGGATCTAATAACCTTTGCTCGTACGACCATTTATCGGGCAATCAAAAAAATCTGGCAGATCAAGTCATTTCACTGTTTCACGACATCTCCTACGAAAAACGTGGTTTAGGGCGTACTTCTCTAATTACTCATCCAATTGACACTGGGGATGCCGCCCCCATTCGTCAACGGTATTATAGGATGTCTCCGGAGAAGCAACGCATACTAGTCGAGCAATTGGATGACATGTTAAAGGAAGACGTAGTGGAACCGTGCGAGAGCCCATGGTCGTCCCCAGTTCTCTTAACGCCGAAAAAGAATGGCGAGCTGCGATTCTGTCTGGACAGTAGAAAACTCAATGCAGTAACAAAAAAAGATGCGTACAGTCTACCGTACATGGCAGAAATTTTAGATAATCTCCGCGACGCTCGATACCTCTCTAGCAGTGTTGGCACTAATCAATTAATTTTTTAATCAATTAATTAATTTGATTAATTTTAATCATGATTAAATTAATCCTGATTAAAATAATCATGATTAAAAAAGTAATCATAATCATGATTAATTTGTTAATCATTAATCAATAATCATTAATTTGATTAACTTGATTAACTTCTTAAATGTTCTATCGAAAACAATGTTAAAACATTGAATTCTAATATTAGATGTTTGGTTTTAGGCTACAATTCTATGACAGGTCATACTTAGATAAATATAAGGTAACCTAGACTGCCCCCCGCCCCCTTCCCTCGCTGAAACTTCCGGTGCAGTCTTTCGACCTCCCGTAGGAGGATATCAGTCCACTTCCCCTACCGTTCCAGCACTTACTTGCAACCCCACACTCCCACCACCTGCCCCCCACCCCTAGCCTCCCCTGAAACTTCTAGTACGAAGTCTCCTGCACCTCCCCAACACGCAAAACCTCCTAGCTTAGCAACCCCACCCTTCTATTGAATTGCCCACGCGTGGGCCTCCCCCCGAAACTTCTGGTACGAAGTCTCCTGCACCTCCCCAACACGCAAAACCTCCTAGTTTAGCAACCCCACCCTTCTATTGAATTGCCCACGCGTGGGCTTCTCCCCGAAACTTCTGGTACGAAGTCTCCTGCACCTCCCCAACACGCAAAACTTCCTAGCTTAGCAACCCCACCCTTCTATTGAATTGCCCACGCGTGGCCCTCCCCCCGAAACTTCTGGTACGAACTCTCCTGCACCTCCCCAACACGCAAAACCTAGCTTAGCAACACCACCCTTCTATTGAATTGCCCACGCGTGGGCCTCCCCCCGAAACTTCTGTTACGAACTCTCCTGCACCTCCCCAACAAGCAAAACCTCCTAGTTTAGCAACCCCACCCTTCTATTGAATTGCCCACGCGTGGGCTTCTCCCCGAAACTTCTGGTACGAAGTCTCCTGCACCTCCCCAACACGCAAAACTTCCTAGCTTAGCAACCCCACCCTTCTATTGAATTGCCCACGCGTGGCCCTCCCCCCGAAACTTCTGGTACGAACTCTCCTGCACCTCCCCAACACGCAAAACCTCCTAGCTTAGCAACCCCACCCTTCTATTGAATTGCCCACGCGTGGGCCTCCCCCCGAAACTTCTGTTACGAACTCTCCTGCACCTCCCCAACACACAAAACGTCCTAGTTTAGCAACCCCACCTTTCCGTTGAATTGCCCACGCTTGCGCCTACCTTTGGGGGGACTTCTCCCCTATCGTCAGCCAGCCCGCTTAACTTCTATCCTGACCCAATTTTGCTGGAGGATACCGGAAGAATAGAAGGAATTGTGAGAAACAAAACTAGTGCGATAAGTGTTTAGAGTAGTGAAAATTGACGCAGTTTTTTGGGAAAACGACAGTACAACTCCAGATCCCCCCTTTGCTAGATATTTTATAAGTCGCGGGTACCTTTTCATACACTCCCAACCCTTTTCTTATGAAAATAGTAGATAGTTAATCAAATAATCAAATTAACGATTAATGATTATGATTAATTAATCTTAATCAAAATTTTTGATTAATGATTAACTAATCATAATCAAAAAAATTTGATTATGATTTTAATCATTAATTTTTAATCATTAATCAGATTAACTTTTTGCCAACACTGCTCTCTAGTATTGACCTCTCTAAAAGTTTTTGGCAAATTTTGATTAGAGAAGAGGACAGACAGAAAACTGCTTTCTATATTCCCTCACGCGGCACGTTTCAATTTAAGGCCATGGCGTTCGGACTGACTAATGCTCCGGCCACCCAGCAAAGGCTAGTCGATACTCTCTTTTATGGTCCCGAATTTGAGCATAGAGTCTTCGTTTTTATTGATGACGTCATCATTGCGTCTAACACCTTTGAACAACACTTATCTTTATTATCAAGAGTTCTCGATAAATTAAAAACTGCCAACTTAACAATAAATTTTTCTAAGTGTCAATTTTTTAGGAACCAGCTTAAGTATCTGGGCTACGTGGTGGACTCAAACGGTTTGCAGGCTGATCCTGAAAAAGTTGAGGCAATCGTTAACTACCCCACACCCACGAATCGAAAAGAAGTTAGGCGATTCCTGGGCACCGCCTCCTGGTACCGTAGGTTTATCGAAAACTTCAGTACCTTAGCTAATCCTTTAAATAAGTTGACCTCACAAGGCAAAAACGCCCCTCCTTTTGTATGGTCTTCTGAGGCAGACCTAGCATTTAAACAACTAAAAAAATGCCTCTCCTCTACACCTATTCTTTCTTGTCCTGACTATGACCAACCCTTTGAAGTACACACAGATGCTAGTGACTACGGTATTGGAGCGGTGTTGTCTCAAACTTTAGACGGACGTGAAAAAGTGATAGCGTATATGAGCAAGTCGCTATCGAAACCAGAACGCAATTATAGCGCAACTGAACGCGAAGCATTAGCCGTACTCACCGCAATTGAACATTGGCGTTGTTACTTGGAAAATGGTCTTAAGTTTACTGTATTCACAGACCATTCTTCCCTCAAATGGTTCTTAAACATTAACAACCCAACTGGGCGATTAGCTAGGTGGGGAGTACGTCTATCTGCTTACAATTTTGACATCAAACACCGAAAAGGTTCCGAAAATGTAGTTCCGGATAGTCTATCACGTTCTGTTCCTGTCTCTGCTATTAATGTAGTCGACAATAACTTTCAAAACACTAACGACACCTGGTTTTTGAAAATTTTTAATGGTTGTCTCAAGTCTCCAACATCATTTTTAAATTATCGCGTCGAAAATGGTAAACTGTTTCGCTTCATGAAATCTCTAAACCCTCTTACACGTGAATTTGAATGGAAGGAGGTGGTTCCCTCAGAATTCAGAAATGACATTATTTCGAAAAATCATTCCGAACCTAGTTCTGGTCACTTCGGAATTTTCAAAACCCATAAACGTATTAGCTTGAAATATTTTTGGCCCAATATGCATCAGGATGTTGCTAAATTTGTCACTAGTTGTGATGTTTGTCTCTCTCGCAAACATCCCAACCACCCTACACTTGGCGTAATGGGAAGACCTAAAGACTGCTGTCGACCATTCCAAATGCTAAGCATAGATTTGGTAGGACCACTGCCTGTGTCCAGGAAGCAAAATACATTTTTGCTCGTTATTACTTGTTGCTTCTCTAAGTACTGTATGCTTTTTCCCATACGCCGTGCTACGGCCGAAATAATTGCTAATATTATAGAGGATAACGTTTTCCTGGTTCACGGTATCCCTAGTACTATTATTATGGACAACGGGAAACAGTTTGTTAGTAATATTTTGAAAAATTTATTTAAATACTATAATATTCCTAATATTTTTTATACACCATTATATACACCACAAGTAAATACTGTTGAACGTTATAATAAAACCATAATGACATCAGTTTCTTCCTTTATTGAGCGTGATCATAGAGTCTGGGATACAAACATTCCTAAAATCCAATTTGCCCTCAACAGTGCTGTAAATGAAGTGACTGGTTATACACCTTCATTCTTGGTTTTTGGCAGAGAGTTAATATCCTGTGGTTCTCATTACGTTGATTCAGACTTAGAAAATCAAATCACATTTGCACCTCGTGATAGTTACGCGGAAAACTTAGGAGCTTTGCACAAAATATTTGACAAAGTTCAACTATCACTTGTGAAAGCTCACTCTAGGAACAGCACAAATTATGACTTGCGACGCAAGAATGTTGACTTTAACGTTGGTGATATCGTCTGGAGAAAAACATTTTATCAAAGCGATAAAGATAATAGATTTTCTAAAAAGTTAGCCCCCAAATTTATCAAGTGTAAGATTATAGGAAAAAAATCTAAACTAGTTTATGAGCTTCAGGATATGGCAGGTAACAATTTAGGAACTTGGCATATCAAGGACTTCAAGTTGACTTAGATTTCGTAGTACCCTTAGGCAAGCGGATTTTACAAGAAAAATCCTAACCTAAAAAGGGGGGTATGTAACGGCTCGTTAAATTACTCAACTTAAAACTATTACAACTTAACTTAAAACTTAAAACTACTTAAAAACTAAACAAATATAATACAAATATATCTTATTAACTATATTTACATTGAATTTAACAACTAAAACTGTACATGTTGTAAGCTTAGTCCGGCGCGAGCGCAAAGATGTTATTTAAATTATTTGGATTGCGCGCTCAGTGAACGTCAGATTATGACCTTGCGAGTGAACGCTTCCTATGCATTCAATGCACGGGAGCAACTTACGACCGGCTCGGCTCGGCGCTTATGTCACTCGCAGTCTCTGCGAAGCTTCTAAACGCACGGACGTACACCTCGCTTAGAAAAATATTACTCGCGATCCACGAGGTCGAACTTTCTAATACTTAATCGATTTATTTAAATTACTTGTTGTGCTTCCCCAGTCTCGGGGCTCCTTCCTCCGTCAAGAGAACCGCTGCTGTGCGACCATCGTCTGACGCCTGCCCCGTGACGCCGAACCTGACGTGGCAAGCGTTGCTTGTCGCTGCTGCCACTACGAGCGAACCAAGGACAGTGCGGTTGGATTTTTAGAGACTCTAGTAGTGCGTCGGTTGAGACTAATTAGGAACTCACTTCCTGAGACATATTAATTATTAATAAACAAATTTGGCTATTCTTTTGTTTCTCTTTTTCTTCCTCTTAAATAGATTTTGTTACCGTCATATCTAAAAGGCTGGTACAATTGTTATAGAATATTTTGGACATAAGTATGTTTATAATATACCTAATATTGAGTACATTTCTTTCTCCGATCAATTTTGTGTAGGTATGTTCATGTAAGTTTTAGAATATAAGAATGCTTTGTGGAGTTGGGTCGTCTGGATATGTTTTGCAGTTTTTTGCTAAATATAATAAATTTGTAAATGTAATTATGTGAAATAAAATATTGATCTATTTAAATGATAATAGACACACACCTTAGCTGGAAAAAACACATAGAACATGTTAAATCAAAACTATCCAAATTTACTTACGCTCTTTATGAAATAACTCACAGTACACACACAGAAGCAGCATTAGCAGCCTACTATGCCTACGCCTATTCTCAATTAAAGTATGGAATTATACTCTGGGGAAACAGTACAGATTTCATTGACCTCTTTATCATGCAAAAAAAATGCATCAGAATAATAGCTCAAATAGACAATACGCAATCATGTAAACCCTACTTCATTAAATACAACCTACTTACCTTACCATCGATATATATTTATGATACATGTATATTTACTTATAAGAATATTAATAATTTTACAAAAATCAAGGACACGCATAATAGAAATACCAGACATAAGGATAAACTTTACTTACCTCAATCAAGAATAAAAATGTTAAATACCAGCCCCTACTACATGTCAGTGAAACTATACAACAAACTTCCTGAACACATAAAAACCGAACCTAACATTAAACGCTTTTCTAAAGCTCTGAGACAATATTTAATACCTAAATGTTTCTACTCAATTAACGAATATCTAACTACTGACCACCGAAAATGTCTCTAGATACTTTAATTTGTAATCTGCTTGTTTTGTTATTTTTTAGCATCGAAGTATGCAATTATGTTACTTCTCATATTATGTATAATGAATGTATATAGCCACCTACTCTGTTGCAATACCTCCTAGGTCACTAAGTCTTAAGCCCATGTGTATGTAATTTCCACCATTACAATAATTGTCACTTAGTACGCAATAAAGATTTGAATTTGAAAATTTGAATTTGATTTATAATAGACTAACATTTTTTTTTTCCTTTAAGTTAGGGGCTGGAAACGCACTTTAGCCAATTGGGCATAATGGTCATTGTTGGTGGAATTGAAATATGTATTATAAAAAATGCTTAATATTAAAAATGTGATAGGGCGACCAATTCACGAAGAAGAAATTGAAGAAGATGACTGAAGAAATATTGAATTTTGTTTAAAATAATTAAATTGGGTACTTTCTTTTTTTATAAAATAATAACTAGATTTTCTTATTTTGTTTTATTGTTCTATTCAGTTTGCTGCTACAAATTTGACTGTCGATGGTATACCGCGATTTCGTCACTACCACATCCCTAGCTCTAATCGTGTTTTTTCATAACTAGATAAATCCGAATCTATTAAATCAAAACTCTATAAATCCTCATTGCGTTTTAACAAAGTTGGATAAATTGCATTCCATTATATCAAATGAAGGTAAATCCAAACTAAATATTAAATTTTTGAGAGAATGCGTGATTTAAATACTGAAATGAAGAAACAGGATCATTTTCTTCAATAGTAGTGCCATAATAAAAAAAGACTGCCTTTTAATTCATTAAAATAAGACTATAAACACTTTTTATTAAATATCTCCGAACAGGGTAGAGTGGATTTATCCGAGTTTGAAGTTATGCGACACATATTACCTTTTGAAACTATGTTACAGAATAATCTCGAGTTAGAGAAAATAATCTTTAACTGTTCGTCAGTAAAGTTCAAAATTATTCAGATCAAAGTTGTTTGACGATTTATCTTGTCAAGAAGATTATTATGATTGATAAACTAAAATCTTCTTGTTGGTTCAACCTGCCATTATTATTTCTTATAAAATAAAATAAACTATTGTCAATTGGTCAATGGGATAGAAAAATAAACAAGCAAAACCTTATTCGTTAGCAAACGTCATATTTATTTAAATGTTAGCAGCACTGTTTCTTGCACTGTTATGTTGGCAGGTTTGACTCTTACAGTACCTAGTGCAAGCGAAAACCGACACTAAGGTGACGAACCTTTTCATTCCGCGACTGTACAAAGAATTCACGTACTAATGGAATTGATTTTCAGTCTAAATAAGTAAATAAAAATCTAGCATCCAATCAATCAACATCAGAGTAAAATAAACAATTTGATACTCACGTCTGAATGGCGTGCCGGCCTTCGCATAATAAAACCAGCAATAGATCAACGAGTCGCATGCACTCCAGGCACCATCGTTCGTCTGCTTGAACTGCAGACTCTATAGCGGAGCATAGTTCGAGACGTACTAAATCCTATGAACAAAAAACAATATTTTAAACATTGTGGTACTTCCTAACATATTTTCATCATCATAATGTGAAGAATTCTTAAGTACTGATTCGTGAAACACTTACGTGAGTTATTTGTGCAGAGCCTCGACACAGGGTAGACAGCAAGCTGACTGTTGTAGAAACAGAGGGTGCTAAGCACTTATCGTCGCCGCTTTCAGTGCTTCCCAAACGACGCACTAATTCTTCGATAAGCCCTGTAATAAAACATTCTTATAAAATGTATTATAGCAATGAAATAAGTGACATTTTAAAAGAAGTACATACTGAAATCGATTTCGCCCAATATGAGACGCTGCTTGTTGTTTCAACTTATAGAAAGCACTGGGTGATTTTATAATGACAAGGCTAAAGAATGGTGAGAAATTGAAAAAACATGAATATTATTCCTAAACCCCTCGCCCACGACAACTTTTTGTAACGATGCAGTTGCGATTCTGTCGTGCGTTCGCATCGATACAGTCGCAATGCGGTTGCTAGCTGTGTCGCCCACATAAACGCGTTTCTGTCGCGATGCAAACGCAATACTGTCGCGGTTCTGTCGCGATGCAAACGCGATTTAGTAACCTCCCTCCGTTCTCTC
Organism: Ostrinia nubilalis; assembly: GCF_963855985.1. NCBI lineage: Eukaryota > Metazoa > Arthropoda > Insecta > Lepidoptera > Crambidae > Ostrinia > Ostrinia nubilalis. The sequence continues at coordinate 9,096,358 of NC_087093.1, forward strand.
CCCGATGTCGTCCGAACGGTCGCGCGTTTGCATCGATACAGTCGCGCTGCTGTAGCGCGTTGGCATCGCTTCTGTAGTGCGTTGCAAATGCGACTAACGCGCGTGAGTAGCGATGTTGTTGTTCGTTTACGAAACGCGCGACACCATCACTACAAAAAGTTGCCGTGGGCGAGGGCCCTCATTTCGTAAGGCGATTATCACACTGCGCCGCGCTCCGCCGCGGTACGCGGGACGACAGATTTAATCATTGCATGCAAGTACCTCAGTTTGTATACAGGGTGTTAAGTAAATGGGTATATGAGCCGACACTAGCCCTAAGCCCATGTTAACATTTTTTTTTTAATTTTCATACAAAATAAATTTTATAAAATCCGATTTGTATGAAAATTAAAATAATTAAAATGAAGATACAAATTTTCTGACTTGACCATACCATTTATATGCCCATGTTAACATGGGCTAGTGTCGGCTCATATACCCATTTACCTAACACCCTGTAGAAAACACGCGCGGCACAACACACTGACAACGCGTCTGCGCGCGGGATTTTTTATATGAAATCACGCGGACCGCGGCGCAGTGTGATGATAATCGCCTTACTGTGTTTCATTTACCGTGTTCAGCGAGCGGTGCCGGGTCGGCGTGCGCGCGCGCGAAGCGGTCGGCGAGCGACGCGAAGCAGCGCAGCGCGGCGTCGGCCACGCGCGCGTCGCCGTGCCGCAGCAGCGCCGACAGCGACGACACCGCGTCGCCCACGCGCGCGTCGCCCGGCTCCATCTTGCCGCACACCCTGAACATTCACGAAAGTATTAATAACTGGGGGCTTAGTGTGAGTTTACAGAAAACGTCCCTACTAGTGAGCGCGTTAAAAAAATATAGTTTTTGAAAGTTTCCGCTAGGGGAACTCACACTAAGCCCCCAGTCTGTTCACATACCCCCGTATGTGAACCAACGTGACAAAGTAAAACCATTTATCATCGGTGACTAGAGTAAAACTATACAGTTATTGTTCATATACTGGAGATAAAAGTAAAACAATTTAATTTTTGTACTAAATACTTGCGTCACAAATGTAAATATTATAGTATGTATAAAAATTTAATTTGGCCACAAGTACTTTTATTTATCATAGAACGTTCGTAAAACTTCACCGAACGGAGCAATTAAAATATTAATTTCTTTCATTAAAACTGTTGGAACCGTGAGACCTTGAATTTGTACTGTTAATGAACATAATTATATTTCTTAGCACCAAAATTTTATAATTCAAGCAGTGCGAGATAGTGTCAATACCTAGAGACGACGGCCATAGCAGAGTGAAGTGTGTCTTTGTGCACTGCAGTGCCATAGTGTGTAATAAAGTGCAGCACAGCCGGCAGACCGCCACCTTCCCACACTGCACCCGCCTCACGAGTGCACACTAACTCCAAAACCTAAAAATATATAAACGTATTTTAACAAAAAATATGCCTACTTCAAATATGCTATCCAAACACATAAATAACCTATTAAGATGCGATTCGAAATCACAACAAAATTGTTATTACGAAAACATAGGTCGGGAAAAACAAACACTGATAAAAGGTTACGACGCTGAGGACTAAGATAAAACACGCTTAATCAGTAAATACCAAAATAACTAATTCGTCATATTAATATTACGCTGTTTGAAGAAAAACTAAATGAATGATGAGTAATTGATGATAACAGTAATTTGATTAATTAATGAGTAAATGCAAAAGAGTGACCTACAACAAATCAACATTATTTTAGAATCATTTTCTTTACTTACTTTAATACACTGCTCAGCTAAATCTTTGCTAGTGCGATTATTAGGATCTACTGTAAGCAGCCTGCTGCAAATGGCCTTCACAGCACCGTCAATTGCGACAATGCGTCGTGTGCATTCAGCTGAAAAATCAACATTAATTACATCATTGGACCATTGAACATGGTACAACACATCAGACTGTACATAAGATGCCAAGGTAATGTCTGTACATGACTTGCAAATAGCAAACTTCTTCATAAAATCTTAAGTTCATAGTCAGACACAAATAAGATAATAAAGGTGTGCATACTACTACGACAATACTGTATTTCTGTTCTGTTCTGTTCATTTATATTTGCCACTAAGTCATAAGGTCAAGGACTAAAATAACTTCGAACATTTTGTTTTCCTGGTTGAAAAACTCCCTGCCTAAAGTTAACAAGTACCTACTGTTGTTAGGCAATTACAAGTAGAATATGGATGTTGAAAGCAAGTTTTAATTAGTTTTAGTTACTTAGTAATTTGAAGGAATAAAATATTTTTTTAGGTAAATCCTTTGTGCATGTTATCAGGTTTGCTAAAGTAAGTAAATAAATAATGTAAATCATAAATGTAAGGTCTCAGTTTCTGGGTACTTTATGAATTTAACACACACATAGGCTATTTTATGGGAACTTTCACCCTTCAGCTGAAGAATGTCTCAATGTTAAAATAGTAGTAGTTTTACGCTATTAAACGCCATGGTCGTTTATAATATGTTATTTACACAATACTCACCAGAGACATCCAGGTAGTAAGTGATGGCTCTTGCTGTAACTTCCAAGACATTGTCTGGAGCACATTCATCAAGGAATATTTTACAGAGTGCTGGTAAAAATGTTCTTGGAGGACAGCTGTAAAAACACTTGGGATATAGTTTAAAAATATTTAAGATAAAGTTTTATAAATATTTTTGGGACCTAGGGGAGACCAAGGAGTGTGTTGCGAGTCACAAATCAACAATGTCACAACTCTCCTTTGTCACAACTTTGTGACAGAGAAGATTGTAGATTTTAAGCAACTTATTGTCTATCAGCGAGCTCGCAACAGCGCGTATTTGTTAGCTCGAGACTTGAACAAAAAAACGCGCACTGTTACAAGCTTGCTAGTAGTTAATAGGTTTCTAAAAATCGATAATGTCACAACTTTCAGTCTCCCTACATATACACAATAAACTAATCAATAAGTCATATACCTCTCAAAACAACGGTCCACATTATCAGACATAAGCAACAACATGCACAACTGCTCCAAGGCAATGAGCTGCATATCCCGCTCATCGCCCTGACCGGTCAGCAGCCATTCCAGCAATGTCTCTGGATCCACCTCCGCCATCTTAAATATTGAAAAAATACTCATATTAAATCACATTCCAAAACTTCATATTTTATTTAGCCACATTACATAATAAAAAAAATAATACATTCTTAATGTACTCTACATTGGAATAATAACCACATCTCTATACAATAACCACATCTCTATACATTTGTATAAATTACATTCTTTCATTCAAATAAATAATGTTAACTAAAATTGCACATATCAATAAAAAAAACTTATACATATTTTGAACGGCCATAAATGGATGACGGTACCAATAAGAGCATGGCAGGTTTAAAGACAAAAAAGAATACATTTATCAAAGGTAAAACTGGAATTTACCTTTGAGGAGATTAGTGGTCCAGATTACCTGAAATTAAAAAATGGAAATGTGCTCATGATTTACAATTTTCTGTCAATTAATAAACATAAAATTAGTCTAACAAACATTCCAAAACCATTTTTTAAACTAGAAGCATAAAATACATCACTGGACTTGATATATTTTGTTAATAGCATTTTACAATCATTTTCAAGTCAATATTTATTTCATCTCTGGGAACTTAATAAATGTTAATCTAATTAGATACATAATTTTATTATTTATGAATATTCATTTACAAGTCATTTCATTTATACTACTGAATATGTAAGTAAATGTAATGGGCACTATTCAGTGGCAGCGTAACATGGGTTGGCACCCGGGGCGATCCAAGGCACCCCAGAATAGTCTAGTGCTCCACAGGATTTCGATTCGAAGATGACAGATAGTACGAATGAGCTTATGCATACCAATCGCCCGTATCATGACCGTCATTGTCATGCAGATGGGCCAATGTGTACTAGCACTATTTTAAATATCTCATTAAATGGTGGATATTACAACATTATGTATCTACACTACAGCTATTTTTTATTGATTGATTGACGTTTTAATGCAATCTATCTACTAATTATATTGAAATATAATGCAATATATTTTTTTACAATATATTCTATGTTCTTATGACAACAATGTTAGATGTATTAGAAATAGAGGCAATTTGTATAGTTTGATTTTTATGTAAGGTAAGGTAATGATTGCGTTAGAATGTTGCAACATATTATGACATATTATTGCAGATGCCAATTTCTTTAAGATAAATTTAATTACAGAAGAATGAACATGTTAAAAAACTGAAATTAAGATCTTATAATAGGTGTTTAGATTGAGATGAGCCCAATCTCAAGTGGAACGTCTGCAAGATTTCCCATTAAGTTACCGGTCATAATATCACCACCCATTTCCTAGGTGAGCTGCAAAGGCACTTTTAAACTCGGTTACTGTTAAAGGAAGAGAAACTTACATAAGTTTGTTATTCCAACACAAACAATATAAATAGGTGTTATAATAGCTGTGTTAGAATTCAAATGGCGTGTTATTTTATTTTTATTTTGAGAGATTAAAACACATCGAATTAGATCAATGCTTATCGCATTAGGAATTAAACTCAACGCAATTATAAGTAGGTTACATTACAAAAAGACAGTAACAATGCGCCTTTCTCTTTTGTGTTACAAAATCCTTTCTTTACCAAGTAAATGTGAGACGCAAAAGAACCAGATAATCATATTGACTGATTTTTTTTGGGGCAATACAAAAAATGGTCACAACAAACAATTTTGTTATCAACAAAATGTAGAATTTTTGAGGACATCAATGAAGGTTACGATTTCTTACCACAAGCAATCAATTCACCATATTATTGTAATTGTCAAATTTAAAACACTTTTAGGATAATTAAACAATCAAATGAATAGAAATACTCTGTTCGAATCAAATTCATACAGTAGAAATCAATTTATATTTTCACTCGAGAATCGCCATTTGCCATTCAACAACTTCACTTCACATTAAGCTGAAAGTACACTATGCGGGAAATTGGCCAAGCCGCATCAATGTGAACAAATACAACCCACCAAGAAGAAACTTGCCAAGTTCTTATCAAGTATGTGTTCACATTGATGCGACTAGGCCAATTTCCCGCATAGTGTATTTTCAGCGTTAGTGAGTTTTTTTTTTACCCGAGCGAGAGAGAATCATAAAGCTACAGATAAAAATGGAGGCCACACTCCGAATACCTACTTGAAGCACAAACTAAGTATCACTATCTCGCTCTCTGTGGGCAGACTCGCTCTTTCTAAATAAACAAAAAATATAAAATTGCTCAAATTCAATGAAACCAATGTAAAATCTTTATTTCTTGACATAGGTATCATTAAAAATGATAAGTGTAATTACTGGTAAAACGTTTTAGGAAGAAATAACTGTAAAAAATGTGAAAAATGTTTACAATGATCCAATGTCGGAAATCACGAAATAAACACTTACGCGTGGAATCTTATGTCACTTCCAGGACACCACGTACTACCGCAACCACGCACTACAACATTTTGCACCAATTCTTGTGATAAAACAATGATTATTTCCTGTAAACAATCTCAAACGAAATTAACTGCTTAATAAACAAAACAGTAAACAACCGCCATGATGGGCCGGATTGGGCCGATGTTGCCACATGGTACCGATTACCCAGGAATTGGGATTGTAATTCCCTGATTCGCCAACACATTAAGCCTAAATGGCCGACAATTTTGTGATTTTTTATTTAATTAGGTAATCTTAGTTTCAAATATTAATTATTTATTTGTTTAACTTCTGATTTGGTTAGTGAATTGGCTATTTCGAAGAATTTACAAGGAGATTTAAATCAGAAGATAGCAATACTACAGTTCACACTAAAAAGAGAGGTAGGGCCGCAGAGAGCGAGATAGATATAAGTAGGTATTTGACTCAAGTTTTTGTTCCAACTCTGCCCTCCATTTTTATCTTTAGCTTCATGGAGAGAATGACTTTTTTTTGTTGTCATACGTCAGTGGTTTTTTTTTATATTATGTCTTACGGCTCTGTGCTCCCAGACGTTGACCCAGCCTTTTGCCCCGATTGCACTAATTTTTACGTCTCCAATTCATTGGAGCTACTTCTCCAGTTGCGCTCCGTTTTTCATTCAAGAGCAGAGAGCAGAATTTCTGCTCTCTGTTCAAGAGCCCCGATTACGGTAACTTTTAACGTTTCCAATCCAGACGCGCTTCTGATTCTGTGATACGATTGGTCAAAACAGCTGACGTACGCTGTTGAAGAACGACCAATCGTATCGCAGAATCGAGAAGCGTGTCTGGATTGGAGACGTAAAAAATTACCATAATCGGGGCTCGGCTCTGGCTGTGCCCCGATTGTGCTAACTTTTAACGTCACAACGGAGAAGAAGTGCCAATGAATTGGTTTCAATGCCACGATTGTGCTAACTTTTAACGTCACAACGGAGAAGAAGTGCCAATGAAGTTGTTGAATGGCAAATGAATTGGTTTCATTGGCACTTCTTCTCTTGCGCTCTGTTTTTCATTCCAGCTGAGGTGCAAATTCGTTATCGTGGTAAAGTTCACGCGCAACAAAAGACAAAACAAGGGATTTAATCATTTTCCAATAAAAGTCCGAACACCTTATTTTTTCACTAAAAAACAGCAAAATTAAATGTTAGTGAAGGCGTTTGACTTGAGTTTGAGAAAAAGTACTAGCTTTCTTTCAGCTTTTACACATTGAAGTAATATTACTACGTTACATTATAACTCAATGCTTTTACACAAAGAAGCAGTTGCGTTTTGCCTTTGTTTGAACTTGTAGCTGTCAAAGCGACACCGCGATACGAATTTGTGATTTTTGTTCGTAGTCTAGTCGCGTTGTAGTTGAAAATATTTAGCGTAAGTAATCGGGGCCCTGTTTTAATTTAAAGGATATAAATTATTGATAATGAGCTCTGTCGATGTCGACTGTTGAAAGCAGTGTTTTTACATACATTATGTGCGGATGAAATAAGAATCGATAATTTTCGAATATAGTTCCAAAATACTGAACTATCCTATGTTCCAAAATACTGGACTGTCCTGTCGATGACATTGACAGTGGGGCGCCACCGTCAATACCGGATCGCTGGTTCAGATTTTTGCCATGTTGGAAACCATATAGTTGAACGATGGTAGCGCCCCCCTGTCATTGAGTTTGGCGGGACAGTTCAGCGTGGGTCATCTATATGCATGACATTGACAGTGGGGCGCCACCGTCAATACCGGATCGCTGGTTACGATTTTTGCTATGTTGGAAAGCATATAGTTGTTGAACGATGGTAGCGCCCCCCTGTCATTGAGTTTGGTGGGACAGTTCAGCGTGGGTCATCTTCTATACTATTGTTTCAACATGGTCTGTCCCATGAAGCTACAGATAAAAATGGAGGCCACACTCCGAATACCTACTTGAAGCACAAACTTTGTATCACTATCTCGCTCTCTGTGGGCAGACTCTCTCTTTCTAAATAAACAAAAAATATAAATTTGCTCAAATTCAATGAAACTCAATGTAAAATCTTTATTTCTTGACATAGGTATCATTAAAAATGATAAGTGTAAATACTGGTAAAACGTTTTAGGAAGAAATTTCTGTAAAAAAATGTGAAAAATGTTTACAAAGATCCAATGTCGGAAATCACGAAATAAACACTTAAGCGTGGAATCTTATGTCACTTCCAGGATACCACGTACTACCGCAACCACGCACTACAAAATTTTGCACCATTTCTTGTGATAAAACAATTATTATTTCCTGTAAACAATCTCAAACGAAATTAACTGCATAATAAACAAAATAGTAAACAACCACCATGATGGGCCGGATTGGGCCGATGTTGCCACATGGTACCGATTCCCCAGGAATTGGGATTGTAATTCCCTGAGCCCCGATTACGGTAACTTTTAACGTTTCCAATCCAGACACGCTTCTCGATTCTGCGATACGATTGGTCGTTCAACAGCGTACGTCAGCTGTTTTGACCAATCGTATCGCAGAATCGAGAAGCGTGTCTGGATTGTAGACGTTAAAAGTTACCGTAATGGGGGCTCTGATTTGCCAACACATTAAGCCTAAATGGCCGACAATTTTGTGATTTTTTATTTAACTAGGTAATCTTAGTTTCAAATATTAATTATTTATTTGTTTAACTTCTGATTTGGTTAGTGAATTGGCTATTTCGAAGAATTTACAAGGAGATTTAAATAAGAAGATAACAATACTACAGTTCACACTAAAAAGAGAGGTAGGGCCACAGAGAGCGAGATAGATATAAGTAGGTATTTGACTCAAGTTTTTGTTCCAAGTTTGCCCTCCATTTTTATCTTTAGCTTCATGGTCTGTCCCATGTCCTGTCGGTTGTCAACAGTTGACAGTTGTCAATGTCAAAATATTTTAAAATTCGGTCGGATATTTTTGTTTTTATTATATCTAATTTCCAACTTTTGTCGTGTTATTACTTGACTTAATTAACAAAATTAGGTAACAAGGTGTAATATGAAAAAAATGTGATCCCAAATTTTGTATTTACCTTTCGATTGTGAATGCATTTATTGGTTTTAAGAAGGAGGTTAATATTATCTCGTTGATAAACAGCCACAATTATAGAAGTTAATTAATTATGAGTTCGCAGAGTAAGTATACACCTAGTTATTACTTAATGCAATAAGAGTATTTTTAAATTTAATCGTTTTTGAAGCCATCTTCAATGTGTACTCCGTTGAAGCTTTGACACGGGTTATGCTTAAAAAAAGTAATAACATTATTGTATGGTGTGCTAAATTACAGATATGTTCAACTCGACAGAGTTTGATGCCCTGGAGGCACCACCACACATGTATTTTCTTGAAATTGACGGACATAATATTATTGAAAACCCAGTGGAATCTCAAGCTATTCCTCTGAACATGATTCTTAATGTAAGTTTTTATGTTACTTAGCAAATTCGAAGGGTGTAAAACCTTTTCTATTTATAATCTTACATCCTGTTATGATTAATACTATAAATCTTTTTATTTCAGCCACAAAACGATCATATTTTGTTACCACTTGTGAAAGGCAGATCGCCATCTGAACAATTGTGTGTTTATGTAGGTAAGGGAATGGTGTTGTTGGTCTTTTTTCAATATTATACATTCTAAAACTTGACAAGCAAGGTAAAGGTTGCAATTAATTTAAAATATCAACTAGGTATGTATGCAAAGTAAGTGTTGAAAGAAATTCATTTTCTTATGTACAAACTACAGATAAGTATTTGATATATTTTATTGTTCCGTCATTGAACATAACATTTTATTTCAGATCCAAATGATGTGCTTGATGATCAACATGTTCAGAATTACATCAATAATCAAAGACATTTATCAGTCAATGGAAATGGCTCCTTACCAACAACTACAGAAGCTAGTAGTTATATTGTAGAAACTAATGGAGTTTTGCAAAAACCCAGCACAAGCTGTGATAAAACTTCTACTCCCAACAATTCAAAATGTTGTAAAGAACTAGAAAGTAAAGAAGATGAGAAAAAAACATTGAAAAAAGATCAAGGATTTGGTAAGTAAACTCCCATTTTTTGTGTAGAAATCATGTTATTATTATACAAGAAAAATATAAATGAAATGCTCTTGCTTAGATTTGTGTTTGTAGAGATAGTAAATAATCAATAGTCCAATATGAATGTTTGTATTGACAGTTCACTTTGCGGATCGCATTGTGCCTCCCCGAGCCATAGCCGTGTTGCCCGCGGCGCTACAGATCCGGCGCGGGTGCGTGACGCCAAAACGTCTGATGCCAGAGAGAGTTCGATTTGGTCCAGTACAAGGTAATATCATTGTGCATAGCAAATTCTAATATTTCCTTGTTATTGCATATTTAATACTAGTCTTATATAAATATGATGGCAAGTGTATTCCTCTACCACATATACATATTATGTTTACCTTATCCACAAAACTGCTATTAGACATGGTGACCAAGATGCTGATGCAAATAGTACCTTATCTGTTATGTCCCTTAGATCTGTATTTTTTGTGTCTACTCAGTGGATAGTCAAATTGTACAGAATCCTATAAAAAATTTAAGGTTTTATTAATTTCAGGGGTTGCAAAGTCAGTAACAAAGTCTGAAGCCCGGGATATACTTTGTAATGCTGTAACTTCAAGGATCCCTGTATTCTTTCTAAAAAGTGATAACAATGTCACACATATTGATGTTTCTGATAGAGGTAAGTAACTTTAAAAATACGAAAGTAATTTTTGAACAATCTTTTAGGATGAATGACTTCAAGTTTGTAAAAATTTATTCTTTAACAGATAAGTCCAATTGGTTTAGTTTGCTGCCTTTGGGAACTCAAAGTACGGCAAATGTGTGGTTATATGAAGATGGTAACAAGCTATATGGAATAACAGCGCACTCAGTAAAACCCAAGACACCCTTGGCCATAGGATACAGTAAACACTATGCACAGGAGCATAATCTACCTTCGGATCTACCAATATTAGACCTAACACGAGGTATACATTCCAAATATAATGTTCAATCATTGCTTTTATAAGTAGCACTTTTTTATTTTATGAGAATATTAGTAAATTGTACTTATTGTAGAGTGGTTTCTTCACCATAAGGCCTCAGCCTCGAATTTAGCGGGCAGCAGCGCGGGAGCGGGGTGGGCAACGCAGACCTTCTTTCTCGAAACAAGCGGGCAGTTCGCTCGGCGCTTTAGCGGCGAAGTGTTGTGTTCGGGGTTGTGTTGTCGAGATATTTGTTTTTATTCGCAAACGAAATGTCTGAACAACGGCGACAATTTTATTTCGATTCAAATTTATTCCTAACGCTCGATTTATTGTGGGCAAAAGAAGGAGTGCGCTGCCCGCCCGTGTTGCCCGCTCCCGCGCCGCTGCCCGCTCGTTGCCCGCTCCTGCGCCGCTGTTTTCGAGAATCGGTCTATTTGATTTTACGCATAAGATCCTGCCGCTCCCGCTCCGCTACCGCCGCCGCCCCGCTGCCCGCTAAATTCGAGGCTGAGGCCTAACAGCGGCGGCGAGGTTCGAACCCGCGTTTCTCGAATCTCGAACCAGTCAGTCCGACACCTTTCATCGTCGGACTATTGTTATTCTAAGAATATTAACATATTTTGTGGTTTGTTTTGCAGACCTACCAGAACTGCAGCGGCGGTGGTGGTGTTACGAATGCCATCGAGCATTGCCCACTGCGTCTCAGCTTCAGTATCATGTGGATATTTATCATCATAAGGTATGTGAAGATTCAGGATTGATTTTGATAATAAGTTAACATTAGCCTTTGAGTTTCTGTTGTTTATTTATTTTTAATAATATTTTTTGTGCAATTTTTTACCTGGCATTTGTTTCGTTAGGAAAAAGTAACATCGATGGGGCGATACCGATGCCGACAATGCACCAGAACATTTGGAAGGCGGTTCACGTAAGTTTGACTATTATTATATCAAATACCTGAGTCCAAAGTCAAGCTTTGCCACACCATCTAAGAGTGTTTCAGTTGTAATTTGTAGCTTAATTAATATGTCTAATTTTATTGTAGCTTGAAACGACACATGGCGCGCTACTGTACCAAAAAGCCAGAAAAAGTGTAAGTATTCAGTCTATACAATATGCCTTGTCTTTAGTCATTAAGGTTTTTTAATATTATCAAGATAAGAGTTAATTTTCATTATTCGTTTTAGTGATAATAATAAAACAAATACTACATCAGAAATAGGACAGAATGTGTCATTAAATGTAGATGATACTAGATTGCCATCGGATGAAAGTCTGCAGAACTTCACAAGTGGGATTGATTTCTCAACCAATTTGTTCGACACAGACAGAATGGCAGGACTTGACATATCAGGGAGCTCAAGATCCGATACAGAATTCAATTCTTACGGAATACCTTTCAAGGATAATAATGATTTAGATGTGCAATTGGGACAACTTGCAGGCAACATCGATAAATCAGGAAATGAGGTTTGTGCTTTACATTTATTACATTATTCATTCACCATAGCTCTCGCAAAATATGTTTCTTTTTCGACTGAATAATTGTAAAATTGTCCATGCTATTATTTCGACGCCGGACGCTGGTGGTGGGAAGTTTTACTCCGAAACAAAGTGATGACTTTAGTAGACTATTACTTGTTACTCTTATATTTTTATTTGACTTTTGTTTCAGGATCAAGAAAAAAATAAAAATAATTCAAGCGAACCTTTAACTATTTTAATATCATGCCTATACTGCAAGCAAACAATTTTGAGGGAGAAAAAACGGAAGCATTTAAGGTAAATAAAAAAATAATTTAATTATTTTGAATAGTAGGCAGTTTGTAATCGTAACCACACATGTTTTTTTTAAATCCTATTAATTTGTTACAATAATAAAAAGTTACCCACTTATATGCCTCACTTATTCTTACAGGGAATGTCCTCAGAGAAAATTCGATTGTATGTGCGGCGTTGCATTCAACAGCTCAGAGAAACTTGCTCGTCATGTACAAAATGAGCATCGAGAAAAACAAGATAAAAACGCACCAAAGACTGTAAGTTGTTGTTCATCACTTGGTGCACAAGTCAACTTCTGAACTGTTTTTTAATTGAAAGAATTGACGTGATCACATCAATATTTGGGATATGTAATAGTCACGACTGTTTTTTTCTTTAGGAAACAAACGATGAGGCTAATAGTACGGAGTTCAAATGTGAAAAATGTCCACTAGTATTCAAGGTAATTCCGTTCCTTCATATTAATTTCTAAAGCAACGTTAATTTCATATAGATGACCCAAGCTGAACTGTCCCACCAAACTTAATGACAGGGGGGCGCTACCATCGTTCAACTATATGGTTTCCAACATGGCAAAAATCAGAACCGCGATCCGGTATTGACGGTGGAACGAATCGCTGGAAGGACAGTTCAGTATTTTGGAACTATAGTAGGTACAGTGTCAAATAGACAACACATGACACAACCTTATTCCAATCGTAACAAAGACGCGTTCGTTATGAACTTCTTGGCTACTTTGGGCGCCACGAACTATTCGACACTGACCGTATTCAACATCAACTAAGTTCACATTTTGGTTGCAAAACGGACTTCATGAGCGTGTGGGATGCGTGGGTCTCATACTATTTCTACCATACCAAACTTCTATCGTTTCAGCGGTTCAAGCGTGACAGATAGAATGACATTCAGGGGGCGTATAGTTCCAAAATACTGGACTGTCCTATCGATGACATTGACAGTGGGGCGCCACCGTCAATACCGGATCGCTGGTTCCGATTTTTGCCATGTTGGAAACCATATAGTTGAACGATGGTAGCGCCCCCCTGTCATTGAGTTTGGTGGGACAGTTCAGCGTGGGTCATCTATAGTGTGAGTTTACGTCAAACGCATTCGATGTCGACTGCGTAAAAAAGTGACATTACAAAATGTATGACGGATTTTACAGCGCCCCTAGCGGAAGAACTAAAATCTTCATATATTTTTTTAACGCGCTCGCTAGTGACGACGTTTGATGTAAACTCACACTAAGCCTTCGATTTATAATAAACTGTGTATCGTTGTAGCGGCGAGGCATGTTCGTGAACCACATGTGGCGCGTGCACCGCGCGGCCGCCAGCGCGCCACTGCAGCGCCGCGTGCGCCTGTACCCGTGCGGCGCCTGCGCCAAGCTCTACCGCACCGCCGCCAAGCGCGACGCGCACCGCGCGCACCACCACCCCGGTACACTAGCTCCCTCCACCATGGTCATCATTCCAGCGGCGAGGCATGTTCGTGAACCACATGTGGCGTGTGCTAGGCCGCGTGCGCTGTACCCGTGCGGCGCCTGCGCCAAGCTCTACCGCACCGCCGCCAAGCGCGACGCGCACCGCGCGCACCACCACCCCGGTACACTAGCTCCCTCCACCATGGTCATCATTCCAGCGGCGAGGCATGTTCGTGAACCACATGTGGCGTGTGCTAGGCCGCGTGCGCTGTACCCGTGCGGCGCCTGCGCCAAGCTCTACCGCACCGCCGCCAAGCGCGACGCGCACCGAGCGCACCACCACCCCGGTACACAGCTCCCTCCACCATGGTCATCATTCCAGCGGCGAGGCATGTTCGTGAACCACATGTGGCGTGTGCTAGGCCGCGTGCGCTGTACCCGTGCAGCGCCTGCGCCAAGCTCTACCGCACCGCCGCCAAGCGCGACGCGCACCGCGCGCACCACCACCCCGGTACACAGCTCCCTCCACCGTCGTCATCATTCCAGCGGCGAGGCATGTTCGTGAACCACATGTGGCGTGTGCTAGGCCGCGTGCGCCAAGCTCTACCGCACCGCCGCCAAGCGCGACGCGCACCGCGCGCACCACCACCCCGGTACACTAGCTCCCTCCACCATCGTCATCATTTCAGCCACTGGACGTCCACTGCTGAACATAGGCCTCCCCCGATGACTGATGAACAGTTTTCGAGAAATTAAGCCATGCTTTGCTCTTTGAAAAAATTTTTTGCGCACCCTGTACTTTTATTATATTACGTACGCAATACATGCATTCTACCCTATCCTACCACACAGTACTAATGTTACTAGACACAAAACAACACGAGTAGAGTCATTCATAATCTTCTATATGCATAACAAGGATTCCTCCGTATAACACGCATTATATCCACAGGTGCAAACCTAATACGAGCGCAAACTATCGAGAGCGGTCTGAGGGCGTGCGAGCCGGCCGCGTGCGAGGCGTGCCCGCGCCAGTACGCCACCCGCGCGAAATTGCTACAACACGTCCGCCAGCACCACCCGGACCTGGTAATAAACTCAATACATACTAGTAATTATTAAAGGGACTTATGGGGCTTGAGCTCAGATAAAACATTAAAAAAGTGCAAAATATCGCACGCGGTACGTGACCTACGCCACGGGAGCGAAATTACATTAAACACGTACGCCAACATCACTCGTCGGACCTGATATTTTTTTATTGTACTTATAGGGCTGGCTAAAAAAGTTCAGAGCCGTTACACGATTGACTACTATGGAATAGACCTTCATCCTCTTTCTTCTTCTTTTTGGACTGTCGAAAAACGTTCTCCCATTGACTTTGTATGGCAACACAAGCATTTGACGTCACTATTTTGCAAGAATGAAGCGTTCTTTTAGAATCTTGGAATGATTGCTTCATGCTGTTTCGAGCTCAGACTTTCGAATATTATGTTGGAATAAGGGTCTCTTCAATGACTAATTATTATTGAAATTACGGTTTTAACGTTTATTTAAAGTGACAGGTTTACAGACTGTATGCAACGAGATCAAATTGTCGAGTGTTACAAACGTTCGATTTGAAGTTGACAGGAGGGCGGCGCGGCGCGAAGTTAGCTGCGATCTTCACTCTGGTTCCGCGCCTTTGACGTCATGAGTTGTTTTCTTGCGCCCATAGATGGCGCTAACATACCGCCAGCCTTGAAAGCTCATGATTGACTTTCAAAATGTAGTCCGGTAGTAGGTTCTTCGATCTTCGTTTAGTTTCATTGATTGTTGATTGAAGCGATGCAATCTTCATTTTCATTTGTTGTAGGAAGCGGAAGAGGACAAAGTTTTGAAAACGCCCGCTTCACTATTCCAGTCGATGTTCGAATGTTTGCGACGCGTGCAACTCCATCTTTGCCGGGAAAAATTTCAGCAATTCTTCCCAATCTCCACTTGAGTGGTGGTTGTTGATCGTCCTTGATTAAAACTAGACTATCCAGTTTTATTTCATTTGTGTTTGTCTTCCACTTGGTTCGAATTTGAAGCTCAGTGACGTATTCAGTGGCCCAGCGCTTCCAGAAGTGTTGGCGAAGCTGTTCGATCCTGTCGTAGCGTGTCAGGCGTCTAGTCTGTGCCTCGGTGATGTCAACAGCGGCTGGAGCGGTCAGGGGGCGGCCAATGAGGAAGTGGGATGGAGTTAAGGGAAGGTAGTCGGAGGGATCTGTGGATAAACATGATAAAGGACGGGAATTCAGGACGGCTTCGATTTGTGCTAATACCGTGCTAAACTCCTCGTATGTTAAATTAGCATTGCCTAGTATGCGTCTCAGGTGATACTTACACGATTTGACCCCTGCTTCCCAAAGTCCCCCAAAATGAGCAGAATAGGGAGGAATAAATTTAAATGTAATACCATCATTTGCAGCTAAATCGATTATTTTATTACAATTAATATTAGAATAAAGCGGAAATTCTTTTTCTGCACCGATAAAGTTTTTTCCATTGTCGGAAAATATTTCTTGAGGTTTCCCTCGTCTAGACATAAAACGTTTTAAAGCTAAAATATAATCAGCTGTTGATAAGCTACTTACGAGTTCCAAGTGAATGCATCGTGTTACAAAACAAATAAATAGGCAGATGTAACCTTTAATTAATTTTGCACCTCGCCCTTTGCGATTGAGTATAAAGACTGGCCCGGCATAATCTACGCCAGTACGTAAAAAAGGAAAACCTGACTCTAATCGTTCCACGGGTAAATTTCCCATTATAGGTTTGAAAACATTGCCTTTCATACGAACGCACATTACACACTGATGTACTACCTTCCTGGCAAGATTTCTACCTGCTAGCGGCCACCAACTTTCACGGATAGTGCTCAACATGAGTTGAGGTCCCGCATGAAGTAACGTTTTATGTTGATATTCAAACAAAAGTATTGTAAATCGACTTTTGCTACACAACAACATCGGATGTTGTTTATCAAACTCAAAGTTGGTCGCATTACAAAGTCGCCCGCCAACACGAATTACTTTAGAACTGTCTAAAAATACATTTAAACCGATAACTTTATTAGATTCCTTGCATTTTTCCAAAGGCAATCCTTTGAGTAAGTTGTTATAAAGCGAGGGAAACGATTGCATCTGTGCGAATCGACACAACATTTGCTGCGACTCGCTCAACTCAGCGGCAGATAAGGAACCGGTTCGCCTCAGCTGTTTATTACGCGCGTTATAAATAAATCTAAGTAAGTAGGCCCCCGTACGTTTTAATCTATTGAAAGATGAGAATCTATCAAAATCGAATATGTTTTCTGAATTGATGCATAAAGTACTTACGCTTGTAGTTTTTGTTTCAGGTAAGTCTTTACAATATATCATTGGTTGTTTGCTAGGTGACCACTCAGAACAATGCAAGTAACTGGGACCATGCCACCATAAATTATTATTTTTGAGTTCGACAGCGTTTAAACCCCTTGACACTAAGTCAGCTGGGTTATTTTGGCTTTCAACATGAAACCACAATGTATCATTTGTTAGTTCATTAATTTCTGTGACTCGATTTTGGACAAATGTTTTAAGTAAATGCTGTGACATACTTAACCAACCAATGACGATGGTCGAATCTGTCCAGAAATAAACAGAATCGAATGTTAAGCTTAGAGAATCGATAATATTTTTATATAAGCGTGCACCTATCAACGAACCACACAACTCCAATTTAGGAATACTGATAGTTTTTAGCGGCGCTACTTTACTTTTTGCACATAGTAAATTCATTCGTGTAGTGTTATCATTCAGTATTAATCGTACATAAGCACAAGCGCCATAAGCTTCCTGTGACGCGTCTGAGAAAATATGTAATTCTAAACGTTTAGTATGAATACTCCTTATGAATCGTGGAATTTTTATTTCGTATAAGTATTTTTTAATTGAATCAACAAAATTTGTGAACTTAATTGAGACATCGTTTGGAACGGGATCGTCCCAATCGAGTTTACACAGCCACAACTTTTGTAAAAGTATTTTTGCTACGATCACAATCGGCGCAAGAAAGCCTAAAGGGTCATAAATTTGCGAGACTACTGATAACATATTGCGTTTAGTCAATGATGACGTATCAAACGAAGTAAGTTGTGTTGTGAAATGAAATTCATCATCCCTATTGTGCCAGCCTAAACCCAATGTTTTGGTTTGAGTGTGTTCGCCTATAGCTAAATTCTTTATTTTCGCAGCGGTTGTGTCATCACAATTTAACGTCCACTTGCGCAATAAATAACCGTATTGGCCCAAAATGTATGACGTTTTTTCGCAGATCTCAATCAATGTTTTAGAATCGTCGTGTGATGTGAGAAGGTCATCTACAAAGAAGTCCTCCCGTATGACACGCGAGATCACTGCATCGTCGCATTCATGCGCAACCTGATGTAAACATCGTATACATAAGTACGGCGCCGACGCAGTACCATACGTTACGGTATTTAATTGATAAATGCCAATTGGATCTGACGCTTTTTCTCGCCACAGTACTAGTAGTAGATTTCGTTGATCGGGTTGTATGAGTGTTTGTCGATAAGCTTTTTCAATATCAGCACATGCAACCCATTGGTGTTGTCTAAAGCGCAACAAAATTGAAAACACCTCATTTTGAAGCTTAGGGCCAATATGCTGAATGTCGTTTAGTGACTTTTTCGTAGTTGTAGCACAGCTAGCATCGAAAACAACCCTTAGTTTGGTGGTTGTGCTGCTCTCACGAAATACCCCATGATGTGGGAGGAAATAATGTGGCCAAGTGTACGTATCTACTTTAGTCATATGACCTAACTTGCGATATTCTTTCATGAAATCTGAATACATGCGTTTATAATCAGGTGTACGATCTAATTTTCGTTCTAATGCAATAAATCGTTTATAAGCTGTCGTATAGGAGTCACCTAAAGAATCGGCTGAATCTTTCAGTGGAATACGTACTGAAAATCTGCCGTCTAATTCACGTTTAGTTGTATTTATAAATATTTCTTCGCATTCACGTTCGGAATTAGTAAGAGTGTGTTGTTTTGATAACTCTTCTAATTCCCAAAACTTTTTTAATTGTAAATCTATACCGACATTTTGAATAAAGTTACATCGGACGGTATTATTTTTCGATTGCAATTTATTCGTATAAATAGGTCCTGAAATGACCCAACCTAATTTTGAATCTTGTAAATATAATCCCGATGCTAATCGTATTTTATTTTCGTTTAAAAGATCCCAAAAAACATCCACTCCAATCAATAAATCAACTTCAGAGGGTATATTGTAAGTAGGATCTGCAAGTTGAATATTTTCAGGTATTCGTATTGATTCTACGTTAATATTCATTGTTGGCAAGAATGATGTTATATTACATGGCAAAACATAACACCGAATAAGCGTATAAAAATCGTTTAATTTTGATCGTATAGTTAAATCGCATAATTTATTGGATTGTGTGACCGACTGTCCCACTCCAGAAATTTGAACAATGGACTGTATATAATTCGTGTAATTTATTCGTTTACAAAACGCTTCTGATACAAAACAATGCTGACTACCGCTATCTAAAAGCGCGCGGGCTGTGTGTCGCATATTGTTTTCGTCGATCACTTCAACTAGCGCGGTAGGTAACAAAACTTGTTTTGTTTGTGTAGTCAGCTGAGCGGTGTTTAAATTATCGTGGCAATGCGAACCTAACGATGAATGCATTACGGTCGACTTTATTTGAGATGTGCTTGACTCAGAGTTAACATTACCAATTGTATTTTCTCTTAATTCTTTATGTAACAAGCTATTGTGTTTACATTTACACTGTTGGCACGGCCCGAAATAACAGTTAGTTATAGAATGGCCACCGCGCAGACAATTATGGCAAAGTTTCTTTTCATTTACTAATTTGTACCTATCCTCGATTGATAAATTCAAAAACATACTACACATAAATAAAGCATGATTTCCGCGACACATCTCACAACAACGGTTACGTTTGGTCGTTTTCCCGTTATTTGTAGCTACATAACTCTGCGTGTGTGTTTGTGCTACATGCGGTTTCGAATCATGAAATTGTTTACTCTGATATTTATTGTAATGAGAATGAGGGGGCTTGTGAAAACTATGAGCACTATTTGCGTTACTACTAACGTTCACCATTTCCAACAAATCAGCTCTATTTCTCAGGAATGTTAACAAGTCGTTTAATATTAATTTACGTTTAATTTCTTGGCCTTGAAAACCAGAAATAAGCGTTCCCTTATAAGTTTCCCATTCGCGTTCGGTCGAAGAATCAAGTTTGCAGACAATTAAGTATATAATTAGTGTATCCCATGATTCTGTGGGCTCGCCCAACGATTTCAATGAACGTAAATTTCGCAAAATAGAATCTATGAGTTTTCTAATGAGCAAAGGAGATTCCTTATTTATATTAGGTATCGAAAATAAGGCTTTGACATGGTTGTGCACCAAAAGTCGATCATTTTGAAATCTATTGTGTAACAATTCCCATGCGTGGGTATAATTTTCTGCTGTGAACTCTAACGCACTTATAACTTGTAACGCACCACCGCTAAGTGATGACCGCAAGTAGTGAAATTTATGAATCGCATTTAAATCTGCCCGTCCGTGTATCATCGTTAAATACGAATTTTTGAATTCGAGCCAGTCATCATACGAACCACTAAAAGAGGGTAATTTGATGTCAGGTAATTTAATTTGTAACGATGCATTTTTGTCACTTGAAACTTGCGTATTTACCGAATTTTGGTTATTACTTTGGTCTTCTATAATTAATTTAGCGACAGAAACACTTCGAAAATATTGTTCTTCGAAGCTTTCGCGGTACTCAATATTTATTGAAAGATCATTATCATCACAAAACTGTTCGATTTTATCTTGAATTTTGTAAAACTCATCAATAACTGATTCTAACTTCAAAATTCTTAAATTTAGTTCAACTGCTTGACATTTTGTAATAACCAAATTCTGAAATTTAAAAATATAGCTTTCAAAAGAAGTTACACGACCTCTCAGAATTCCTCTTTGTTTTTTGAGGTCTGAAACGGTTAATTTAAGTTCTCTAGAAGGCGAATGACTACCCTCTCTTGACTTTGGTATATTCAGCTTTAATCTATCGCTATCCTCGCTCATTTTGAGAAGAATTTAGGAAACAAAAGGTACTTACAATCGTATAGATCACCCCGACGCTCGTTGCAATAGGCAGACCCGGCACCCACCAACGCGACAACGTAGGTAGGTAGTTGTAACGGTTGCAATATCGACTGAAATCCGCAAACACGACACAATATTAGCACAAATCGATTATAATAGGAAGGGAAAGGAGTGGTTTAACCTGACCGTTATTCCAGAGCTGCTTCTTTCACAGGGTTTCTCTTGACACGCAACAGGTATCGACTTCTGTGGTATCTTGAATCCCGTCAGCTGGTGCGATGGAACATGTCATCCGGCGCGAAGGAACATGTTTCGAGCTCAGACTTTCGAATATTATGTTGGAATAAGGGTCTCTTCAATGACTAATTATTATTGAAATTACGGTTTTAACGTTTATTTAAAGTGACAGGTTTACAGACTGTATGCAACGAGATCAAATTGTCGAGTGTTAGAAACGTTCGATTTGAAGTTGACAGGAGGGCGGCGCGGCGCGAAGTTAGCTGCGATCTTCACTCTGGTTCCGCGCCTTTGACGTCATGAGTTGTTTTCTTGCGCCCATAGATGGCGCTAACACATGCTATCAAGTTTTCGTTCTTACCACTTGTTCCTCTACAGCCAGGATCTAAAGTGATAAACTAAAAAATGAATTTAGCTTTATGAATTTAATTTAATTTCCGGAACATACCTTTTGTCTGGGACTTCGTTCGCGTAGGTTTCGATAAAATAAGTAACATGGCTGAGTTAAGTACCTACTAGTCGTTTCCAAATTTAATTATTTATTTTCTTTTTCAGGCTCCACCGTTAAAAAATACTTCTAAAGTCAAACATCAGGAGGTAATTCAATATCATATTTTTTATAATTTATCGAATAATTACTTGTATACTTACTCATAGTTTTTTTTTTTATTTGCAGGTGCAAAAGGAAGTTCCTTCGAAATCTAAGTCTCGACCAGGCAAACGTGGACACTTATGATTAAAAATATGATTATTAAAATGGTCACCAAAGAGAACTGATTTTAATTTATACTAACTCAAGTGAGAACTCTCTAACATTAATCCTTTATTTAAATAAATATCACTACTACTTTTTATCAAATATTACATTACCTTCCTATTTCAGGTGTAAACAGAACAATATTTTAAGAACGAAGAACCTTGCATGCTCGTTCAATATGGTGAAAATAGATTCAAAATGAAAGAAAAATATCCCGATATCGCAAAAAGCTGCCTTCCAGTAAATGTTAGTACAATTTTTTCCCAACATTTTAATAATCTGTTAGTTATTTAGTGCGGCAGCACTAACTGACATGAAATTCATTGTTTTCATAATTGATAAACAAGCCTCGTATTAATTAAATCAATATCGTAAAACTTAACACTCCAAGTATCTATTACTTTCATACATACGTCTAATGAGGATCAGTACTGTTGTAGAAAATTCAATAAAACTAGTATCTACGTTAATCTTTAAGACATAAGAAAGATATATCTTTTTGAATTATCCAAATCGGACCATTACTTACGAAGATATTAAGTAATAAACATAGGCCGTTTTTGCCGCTAAAAGTCAACGTACGCAGGGCCGCGTGACGTCATTATATCCGAATCGAGCGCAGCCGGCGTACTATTGGGATGGAAAATATTTTTTCCAGCTAAACCATCAGTTTTAGAAAAAAACTTTTAAAAACATTTATTCATCAAAATAAAGTAACCTATCGACCAGTAATTTTAAAAAATAAAAATTGTGAAAATTCAGTATCGCTATGTCCAAAAACCACATTTTCATAGGATTCGATGCAGTGCGGAGACGCGGTTGGGGTGAGTGTAACTTAATGATTGTTTGTATTGAACATAATAATACATAATATGATGCTAATACCCAGTTTCTGGCCTGGGGGGGGGGGGGGATAAGTCATACCCAGATTATAGCCTGGGGGGAGGGGCAAGCCTTACCCAGCTTCTGGTCTTGGTGGGTAGGGGGGGGGGGGGGCGAGTCATGCCCAGTTTCTGGCCTGGGGAGAGAAGGGGGGCGGGGGAGTCATACCCAGCTTCTAGGCTAAGATTAAATAGATTTCCAGGAGGGAGCAGCTGTCCTTTCCTGCAGCAGCTGGTCCGCCCATGGGAACGGCGAATAGATAGGTAGGTACGTAGGTTTAACTCAGAAAAACTAAATAACAGGTAGGTATTGCGTGTACATCGAAATGATCTGCATAGAAATGTCTTGTAGCCTAGGCAGAGTGAATCTGCCTCAGCTATACCTTATTGTTAGAAGTAAATAAATTAATACTTATACATTTTTATATTTTACTTGGAAGAAGATATGACTCTAACAACACTTATGAACACTTTATTTGAATAAATCGCCAAATATACCACCGCGGAGACCCCAATCGCGTCTCTGCGTTCCATTGAATCGTATGAGCGTATGGATTTTTTACGTTATTTTTCACAATTTCTATTTTTAAAATTACCTATCGATAGCTTACTTTATTCTGATGAATATATGTCATTACAAGTTTTTCTCTCAAACTGATAGTTTGGCTAGAAAAAAATATTTTCTATCCACGCAGTACGCCGGCAGCGTTCGGATCGGATACAGTGACGTCAACGGTCCCGCGCCGGGCGGTCAGTGAACTTTTTTAGTAATTTGGCCATAACTTCGTCAATTTTTGTCGTAGAACAAAAATTTTTGGACTGTGTATTAAGGATTTCTTAGCCCTATAAATCTGCATTCACAGCTAAAAATCGAAATGATCCTCATTGTACATCAACAGCACATCAAACTACATTTTTGTTGTAATATCGCACCTATTACAATTACATAAGAAGCTAGTGCTTACTTTGATGTGCCGTCGTCTGTACAATGGTGACAATCAAAGGCAAATATTGATTGATGTCATGGTAGACTAAATTATTTTTTTCACTGGTAACCCTGAGTGTACAAAATATTATAATCATTATTTACTTCACAAGAAAACATTTATTCAGCCTCTGTATGGCTAAATATTGACTCAGTATAAAAACTTCTATGAATATTTAATTGTTCAGTGAATTTTTTTCCCATAAATGTACCAAAGAACCTAATGACGTTGTTTTTTTTTAATGTACAAATAGTGAAGTTTGTTAGAACCACTGAGAGTAACAAGATAATATTTATCTGCAATGCTGTAAATAAGTTCATTCAAGTATTCGTTGACCTATTGTTTATCCTTTCTACTCTTTTGTTACTTGTGTATTGTTTATAACTTCATTGTAGTGGTGACAAATTAACACAATGTTTTAATCAGATCTAATCTAATTAGTTACATTAGTATGCCTGGTGAAGTGGTAGGCTGTATAAGTTGTATTAAAATGGATTTTGGCGTTCAAGAAGGCACAATCCCGAGGGATTTCATTGAATATGATTTTGCCGAAGATGCTTTGGATTTTGAGGTTAGTTGTGAAATATTAGATCATTTGATATTAAGCTAAAAATAAGGCAGGATAAAAAAATAACTGGTTTAAATCGAGTAAACAAGTTTTTTGGTCCTTCCTTCCCAAAGTTCATTGTATTTCTCTTAGGTAATTTATTATAACTGAGAAATTATTTTATTGTGCTTAAAATTGGAAGAGATATTGATTTTTGTATTCTTGAAAATCACTAACCTTATTTTAACTAACCCATGATTCATATTCCCATCATTTTTATTGCGTTTGTTTATTGTTTGCACAGTGCTGTTAGCTGAGTGGTATGGTGATACCAGTTATAGTATTGCAAAATGTACTGTGTATACGTCAAAATTATTTTCATTGCAAGTTATAGGGAAAGGCAGCTTTTAACATGGACACATTTGTTACTACTGACATTAGACAATTTATTTATGTAACAAAAAAAATAAACACATTTACATTTTTAACCGGATGAACTTGCTGTCAATTACTGAAAACGTTTCAAAAGCTACCATAAATGTTACATCATGTAGAATTGCAACACCAGCAAATATCATTGAACACCAGCTATACATTCCACAAGTCGTAATTACTGCCATCTATCCCAATAACCGAGTACTAAAGAGCATTCTATAAAATTCATGCAGGTTCTAAAATTGCAATTTGCAACTTTACAAACTATTTTAAGTATAATAATGTATGAGTATGTTTGTTTTCCGCGTTATACTTAGAAATACAAAAGATAACAAGCCATATACGATTACTACCTCATAATACGATTGTTTAGCTCTGTCTTCCAAAAACTAATACAAAAAAGTTAAAAGTTTATACAAAAACAAGTCACAAAAAACTTTATAATAGTTTGGTCGCGATATTAGAAGGCAGGTAGGCCCGCTTTAACTGCAGTCGTCATTCGTCCGTCAGTCATCTTCGTCACACAAAATACAAACCGAGCATATCGCGCTAACACAGTTTCGATTTCGAGGCGAGCGTGCGTAGATAGACACTAACTAGACTGGCGTTTGTGCTCGGATCGAGCGGATATTTTCGTGAGAATGCGGACTCGCAGTCTCACATATTTTAGTAGCGGTGTGTTACTTGTTTTGTGAGTGTTTAGTGAATAAATAAGTGTACGATGGTCAGTGGCAATAGATGCGGCTGCGGTGCATTTTGCCGTCGCTTGTTTTGCCGCGCGAGACCTCCCGAGGACGATGTTAACGACGAAACAGTACCTGTTACTTTGGTAAACTATAACAAATAACAATCTTTATTAAAACTACTTAAAATTTTCATCAAATTGTAAATAATTAAATAAATAATATTCAAAGTTTACATGCTTTAACTGGGCATCAAATTATGTTACTTACACAGGGAAACAGGAAAAATAAATAAACTAACCGGATTAACTATAAAGTTAATCCGGTAATTATCTTGCTTTCGGGAAAATGTAAGTAGGTATTTATGATTCAGGCCGGAAACTTGATTGTTATTTACTTACTCAACAAACAATTTTAGATTAACTTCTTTATAGTCTACAATATAGGGACTACTTAATAAATAAAAAATAACAGTTCGTTATGCATGCCTGAAAACCGATAACTGTGTAGGTACAGATAGGTACTTACTAATGCAACTGTAATGAACTGTAACTGCAACATGTAGTGTAAGGTCACCGGTTAAAATTGTGTTCGCCTTTCTTTGGGTGCGTTCGTTCATGAAACTCGACATCGCACTTTATTTTCAGATATTTTTTGGCCTCCGTTCTAGTGATGTCATTGCAATATTTGACTAATCCATCTGAGATTAGACACGGGTGAATGAATCGATCATTTAAACAAAATTTTGTAGACCTAAGAGACATGTTTTAAAAACTGAAAAAATATTAAATGGTTATTTTATTTCTGTCTGTGAATATTGTCGCGTTCGCGCGGGAAACTTTCAGCAGCATTTAACATCGATACTGTCGATACTGTCCTATTATTGATGATACCATTTTTTATTCATCATTTTCGTCTTCATTTATTATCCCTTTTAAGTTTAAAGCACACTTAAAGCCTTGTAACAACTTATTAATAAATAGATGAATTACTTACTACGGACACGTATCTCTCACCCTCCATTCGTTAGGTTCGGGACCGGGATTGTGGAACCAGTTTAACAACATTATTTTTTTATGTTTACATGTCTAGCACGAGTCTAATGCCCGACCAACTGCAGTGAAACTCTGGGTTCAATTCTGAGTCCTTCGTTATATCCCTCCATATTGTTAGAACTTTGAATCAGAAACGAGAAAATCCGTAAAAGATCGAAGGTACTTAGCTAGATCTTTCACTTAGGTACATTCAACTGTAGATATTTTATGTAAGGAACATGATAAGATAACCTTTTGACTTAGGCCTATATTTAGGACTTCACTGGCAAGTCACAGTTTATTGATTGAACTCTAACACTGAAAGGGAAATTGGGGCCACTGGCGGTGGTGCTACTAAAAATATTGATTGTTTCCCAACACGCGAACTTCCAATGTAAGCCCGCTTGCTTTGCAGGTGACTAACACTCCTTTGTTTATTTAATTAATTAAAGTAGGTACTTAACTGTAGTTAGACGTACATTGTATAAGGATGAAACGATTTTCAATCGCGTCTGACATTTTAAATAAGAATGTAGGAAAGCTTTCATGCAAATCCTGTAAAATTAACTTGTAGGTTTTAATGTTATTTATGTAAAAAATATTTATTTCTAAAAGATGTCACATGTACAATTATTTATTCTGGCGGTCTCTGCACTAAGCTAGAAAGCTTGTAAATGTCTGTAGTTAATCAAATCAAGTACATAATGATTGTAACTTTTAAACAATTAAATGATTATTATTGTTGCTGGCAGTTTGGCCAGCAATCCTTTTTTGATATTGTTTATGGTTTTTTTTTAATATTGTTTTAGATTTTGAAGTTGCTTTTTCTATTCTCTTGTGTTCTAGTGTTAATGTCTTGAGCAATATACTGCTTTTTGGCCCTTTTTTGGAGTGTTTCCTATTAAAATATGGGCGTAAATAAAATATATTTCTTTTTAAACTGAATTATATTTCATCAATTAGGTATAACACTAGAAGCTATTACGCCCGTCTATAGAATCAGTTGACAATAAGATGACGGTCATCAAAACATAAAAAAAGAAAACTATGCTCTATGGAAGCTATCCACGGAGTTCCGTATAAACAGTAAATTATTTTTTGCACTTCAAATCAATTACATTCAACACGCCCCCTCAAAAATTAATTCTTACCTTTATCTGGTAACTATAGCATACATTCATATACAATATATCATGTACATTTGATAAATAAATATGTTAATTATTAAACGGAACGTAATAAACTTCGTAGTGTGTTCTGGGAGAAATTACACAATCATGGTCCAACATTTGTTGCTGAGGATTAGGGAAAACCCAGAAAAACCTAATCAGACCACTTCATTAAATAACTAACTCAAGTATCAACTAACGAAGTATCAACAAAACAAAAATTGAAACAATAAATAAAATTAAATAAAATATTAAATGTCTACTCCAAACCAATTTCACTTCTTAAAATTTTAAAGCTGACAGCTGGCAACGGTTTCGTCAGCACATCCGCCAGCTGCTGACCTGTAGGAACATACACCAATTTAATTATATTATTTTCTATTTGTTCCCGTGAAAAATGGTATTTTATGTCTATATGCTTTGTCCTTTTGTGATTAGTAGGGTTATTTGCTTCTAGCATAAGATCACCACACCGGCAGGCCTATCTATAACATACAGTCCACTCCATCGTCTTTTAACAATTATGTCAAATAGAAAATTTAGAAATGACGTTCTAATAGACGCGTACTTATCTTGAAGACAAGGCGTTGGCTTAATAAATAAACCCTGGCACCAATTACCTATGGCTAGTAACCTGTGGCTCGATGACCTCACGCTGTGACTCAATGTTGTCCGAGCTTGGTAATGAATCGTGCTGGGTATATTGAACGAGTGCTTTAGGCAATGACAGCGGATGCTACGATCGAAGCCTTTTACGTATTACAGACGCTTCTGTTTACCCACTTTGCCAGCGACATAATCTACAGTTTGTTGCCTAATTCATATTCTTTGAGATGCAAGTAGATAAACTCGAGACTTAACTGACTCGTAATAGAACTCATTTCGTTTTATATGGCCTTGTCATTAATTCAATAGTTTATTGTTTATGTTATTAATGAATATTTTATTCCTGCATCTGAGATGGTATGTAGACTTACGTGTTTTGTTAATTAACACTATTTTAAATAATATTTAATTAATACCTAATTTTAATATCTTAAGTATCAAAATTAAGTAGTCATGAAGAGTTTTCAATATAACTTAATATGCTCAGAGATTCGAACCTACAACCTTCCATTGTTCCGATATGAGCACTCACTCTCATAATCAAGTTCGGTCATTTGCATACTTTAAGTACCCTTGCAGCATTTTGTTACCCTTGCACATTGATAAAAAATTCTTTAATGTAGGTAAGTCACCATGTTTATCAAACGTCATGACTGGAATAAGATTCGTCACCGAATGACTCGAGTAGTTGGTAGGTACTTAAGGTACCTACTTCTAAACATCTAATGTTTCGTGTTGTATTTACGAATTGCTTACTTACTTGATATTCTATAGATAAGCAAAAAACATTGAATGGATGCTAAATTAGATCCTATGAATGCTTTTCTGTTATGTATTACGATTCTAAAGATCCTACATCCTGTTATGATATAAAACGAACACAACTAAAAACGTTATGACCTCATTTCAAATTATCCTTTTTCAGACGCAGCTAGCGGAGGCTCGCGACGTGAAGTTTACACAGGTGCTGGCCGAGCCACTGAGCATAGGCTCCCACATCGTATGTACCGGCACACCCAGCGAGGATCTGCCATGGTGAGAATTACCGACTTGTTTGTTAGTAAACTAACTCGACAACATAATCTTATCTTATCGTTCGGAAATATTTATTGGATGTTATTTTGATAAACGGTATTTAAACGCTTTCTTTGTTGATTTATGCCAATGCACTAGCATGACTATATTCTAATATGTACCTAACTGAAATATTTGTACCCTGCTCACTGCTGTCTGCTTGTTGATTAATATTAGGACAAAATAATACAAGTAGTGTGTAATTTGGGAAACATTACTTTCATATTGTTATTATTGATTTATCATGAACAACATCAAAACAAATGGAATAGGAAAATTAGAACGTTTCAGGCCTAAGTGCCTTTACGGTACCTGATCACGAAAATTAAGTCACTGCCATTTATAGGGCAAGAGTATCGAGGCCACGCCGTACGTCTAGCCACTTACTATGCGGTCACTAATTGCCTGACCTCTTCTACAATTAAAATCATCATCGCGCCTTGTTGCTGAATAGAATATCTAAAAATAACTATTAAAGCTATTGTGTAATTAAGTTGCATGAAATTCTCATGTTCATAAGTTATGGGATATTATCGCTCGGACAATGTTAAACATTAGATTCAGAAACTTAAATAAATTGTAAAGTCCTGTGCCATGTAGACTCCTGTAGAGCTCTGATATAAAGCAGATAGCATTTAGCAATAGCCTACAATGTAACCTACCCAGTAAAATGCTAAGTAGGTACCTATTTCATGTACAAGATCAAATGCTAGATACATTCACCTTCCCTCCAGTGCGCAATGCGGCAGACAGTCAAATAAATAGGTAGAACTCCTTAATTGAAGTCGCAACTAGAATTATTTGAATGATCTCATCACTTTGTTTGTCTGTTATGTATTAAAATTGCGGTTGCGGGAAGCACCTCGATGCAGGCAGCGCAGGACCGGTTTTTGAAATCCTGGGAGAGGCCTTTGTCCAGTAGTGGACGCCCTTTAGCTTTGCCTAACTAAACCATTAATATTATATCCTACAGGTTCGCAGTAAACATAGGAATGGAAGATCCAGACTCGGGGCGCGGCGATATCGCGGTTCACTTCAACGTCCGCCTGCCACAGCGGTACGTGGTACGCAACACGCGCCGCCATAGCAAGTGGGGGACCGAGGAGACCACGGCGTTTAGGTAAATAGGTGAAGGACATTTTTGTTCTTTAGTTTGAGATGTAACCTAAGGCTCAGTCTCAGAATGGCTTATGCCCGTTTTCACCATCAATCCCTACTTTTTAAGTGAAGCCAGCCGGCCATGATGCGCGCCATGATAAAATTTTATCAACGATTTTAGACGGCAAATGTATGGACAATGGACATATCGTGCAAAATCGATGAAATGAACGTCCGAATCAATAGTTTTAATTTAGTCGGCCGTTTGGTGTAGTGGTTCGAAGCGGACTACTATTCCGGATGTAGCGGGTTCGATTCCCGCACAGTACAAACATTTGTGTGCATGAACATATTTGTTTGTATTGGACTGGGTGTTTTCTATGTATAATATGTATGTATTTACAAAAAAAAAAGTATTTAAGTATGTTTATATCCGTTGTCTAGTACCCATAGTACAAGCTTTGCTTAGTTTGGGACTAGAAGCGCAGTGTAAAATGTCCAAGGATATTTATTATTATTATGTAATTTCTTAGAAACCTCGTTTGTAGTAATTTTGCCGGACGCTTGCTGCCCTCAGACACAGTATCGTGGGAAAAGGCTACATACATACAGCTCAGCAAGATTTTGTTGCAAAATGATTCCTAAATCATGTTTATTTACGAGTGTCTCATCTCACGGTCATAACAATTTCAATTGTGACCTCTGTTTTTCCACCCACATGATTGAAGACGAATAAACTTTTCAGAATGATTATGAGAGGTGAACGAAGGTGATATCTAATCGTATCGTATCAGTCAGATTGATTTATTGTTATAATTTTATTGTTGGTCAGATATCGATACCGATTACACTGGCCTACAGCCATTTTGGTGCCGGGGATTTAAGACCTGATTTTAAGTATGTCTTACATGGCGATATCGAAAATGTAATCAGTTTTTCTCTATCAGCTCTAGTTCCCGAGATAAGTGAAAAACAATTTTCACAATTAATATTTATTTTTATTGGCATTAAAAATCAAGAAATTGTCTTTTGAGTGATATTTTCGAATGAAACTTACTTGGGCAATCTGGCATGATTCCCAACAGTAGTCGACCATCATATAAATGTCCCATCTTCCTTAGTATCTACTCTTCATTGTTTTTATATCTTGGTGAAAACGTTTTCCTTGTTCTTCGCTTAGTTCTCCTAAATTTTGTTGAAGTGGATCTGGGTTACTGTTAAGATAGTTTAATTTTATACCCATATAACAGCCTAAATCTTTGAATTGAACTAGCACATCCTATACTACTCTACATAGTTGACAGCTTTATGCTTTTCCAAGGAAATTTTGTAGAACTGGT
Source organism: Ostrinia nubilalis (assembly GCF_963855985.1). Lineage (NCBI taxonomy): Eukaryota > Metazoa > Arthropoda > Insecta > Lepidoptera > Crambidae > Ostrinia > Ostrinia nubilalis. Next base: position 9,128,197 of record NC_087093.1, read on the forward strand.
ACAAAAGATATCCACGCAAGCCGTTCCACATAATTCATAGAAATCTCAAATTTAGTGGTGTCTTTTATCAATAGACTTATTTGAAGTCCATCAAAACTACCTTCTTTTAGTTTTTCAGTACTTAAACCACGAAAATTCTGTGAAATTAACTGCAAAAATTGACTATTTTTGCCATATCATAGGCACTCCAAGCTTCAAAAACTTACGTTTGCCTTTCTCCCATCGTCGCAGATGTTCAACGCATATTTTACATACAATATGAAGCAGCTACACTTAATTTTTGTGCCGAATTTCAATACCAAAGTGAGCAAAATACAAACGATTTATCGTGTTTTTAATGGTTTGACGCTGATCTTTCAGTCGTATTCACCACAAACTTATCAAAATGAATCAGGATCGTTAACACAACATCTGGACGTACTAGCCATATTAAAATAGTAACATAAAGTTTATCGATATTAATGTAATAATGACTATTTGCTAACAAGGCGGGAAAAAAATTAAAATGAGGGTAGTCGACAAACTAGAGCTGATGAGTTGAAATGAAGTATGTGAATATATTGTCCATTACCCATTTTATCGACCGTATAAACAAAAAGAGCTGCACCAAAAAAAAAAATTTTATTTGCAGGCCTGTGTTATCATAGTTAACCCTTAACCACTGACGTACGTACGTGGTACGTCGGTCAAACGGTTTTTCGTTCAAAACTTCATTTTGTGCGGGAATTTTTGCGTGTCCTTTTTGGTAGTTTCCTAGTGGCCAGAGATGCGTGTGCGACGGTAGAAAATAGATGGGTAGCACGTCCCTAAGTAGGAGAGCTAGACCACACGACGTATGTGGTACGTAACGTCAGTGTTAGTGTAACTTTTTCAACATCGCTTTTGTATGTTGGTCCATATATAAAATTAACTGTTAGCAGTCTAATTTATTTATTTGGCCGTCTATATATAAAAAACCTTATTTACGCCAAAAATTATTACAAATGACGAAGAAATTAGCAAAAAATCCAGTGGATATTTTTTTTTATATTAGTTGCGGTTTTCGAGGACAATCATCATGATGGTGAAGGAGCTTTAGTTCGTGGCTTTGGATATGACTTCTTATGAAGATTGTATACCATATTTTCATATTTCCTAGCTAGTTTAAAGCACAGCAAACTGGTGACCAGGTCATGAAACAATAAAAGACTATAGAAAATAGCCTTCCTAAATGAACTGTATTAAAAAGTGACTTAATTTGTGAATTATTGCAATTGTGATTTTTTCCTGATTAAAACTGTTATTAGTCTTTAATATGGCCAAAATAGAAGTTCCTAGTGTTATCGAATAATTTTGTGTTGATTTTTAAAAAAATGCTTGTCTAACTTTTGTTACATCTGGAAGATTTCACCAATATCATACTATTTTATTAATATTACTATGTTTTTTTTACTATCTCTGTTTAATATAAACATGTGCAAATAATTTAAATTAAAATTTCACCAAAGTTCACTCTATTGATACATCAGGAGGTCTTCAAAGTTACGTACGTATGCCGTACGTACGTCAGTGTTAGTGTAACAAAATGACACGTCAGTGGTTAAGGGTTAAGCAATGAATAAAGGGATAAGATACTATCTGTAGTATGATTGATAAATTTGCATAATTATTGCTTTTTTGCACGTAAAATATGTATAGTAAGTATTGTATTGGGAGTGGTAGTCGTTAAAAAAGAAACTTGCAAACCATAAGTGCGATGAAATAATTTAAATTCTGTGAATCTAATTTAAAGCATAATTTTTACTGCTAAACATTACTAAGCAAAACAATAGCCATGAAAATCAAGGTGACTAATTACTAAGCGGTAAAATAAGTCATCTGAATCTAACCTTGGTACGGCTACTGTTTACAAAGAAAATTTAAAATATGTGTATCGTCTGACGCGCCAAAACCACGGTTTCGAATTAGAAACTACGCTATATTAATGCGTAGGTAGATAGCTAAGACAATATTTTCGTTAAGGGGAACCAGGGACAAGACTTTTCCACCACATTCAGTCTCGAAACTTAGTCGCCGTCAATCTTAACGTACTCGCGTAACCTTGGATTGAAATTACACCTTAAATACCAGCTATAGGCCAACTATAGTTGTAGGTCCTTATGACTATCAAAAGCTAGTCTTCCTGAGCGCCCTACTGCTATTTTAGCCATCCAATGTGTGCCATTCCAGATTATTCCCCTTCAAAATGGACCGTCCGTTCACGATAGAGGTCCTCGTGGACGAGAAACAGACGCTGTGGGCGGTGGACGGCGAACACTACTGCAGCTACGCGCACCGGCAGCCGAGCCCTCACGTCGCCACTTGGGTGCAAGTGGCTGGTGTTAGGAACGCCACGCTGAACATTAACAAGACTGATATTTATCCGACGATGGCGCCCCCGCCCATTGAGGCAAGTTCAATTAAATTGGCATATCCTTTACAAGATAAATGTCCCTGAAAGCTGAACATAAAAGTAATGATCTTCGTATATACCATCCTAGACTGCATCCCACTTAACATCAGGTGCGATTGTGGTAAAAAAACTGTCTTGTTATGCATTAAAAAAATACAACCTATTATTTTTATAAGCAACTCGACACACTCGTACACAAGTTTTGTACGACCAAGCCTTGTGTAGATCGAACATCTGTCCACAAAACTCTGTTTCCATTTCCAATTAAATTAGCTTCAATATTACAGGTTTACAGGTATAGCACTTAAACACTAAAACTATTATTTCCATTTTTACAGGTGCCTTTACGAGCATTTATTGATGCACCACCGGAACCATCCGAGCCGACTTGCTGGAGGGCTAACGCGATAGCTACATTATCAAACGGGGTGCCAGAGGGACACCAATTAGTTATTCATGGAAGGTGAGGGACATTTTGTATGCATTTACATTTTAAATAAGTAGTTGTTCTCGAATGGCGACCATTGAACCGAGAAACGCAGTGCCGGGTTAGGACGTAAAAATGTATGGACAAAATTGATAAAATGGCGTGATAACCGATTATCATCATCCTAGGCCTACGGGTATCTAACTGGATGGACCGACTAACTTGGATCGTGGGAAGTATCTGGATGCAAACAGTGAAGCATCAGTCGTTAAGGAAATCCTTGAGGGACGCCTTTGTCCAGCAGTGTTACGTACGCGTAGAAGCGATCGAGGTAGTTGTTTATAAATACGTTTCATTGATGTCTGTGACGATATTTATCCATGAACTTCAGCAAGCTTGGTTTACTCGACTGACTGAATCTATTTTTGGATTCCAATATGTGCGTAAATTATCAAATCGGACGTATACTTGGCAACGTTTCTGACGAATAATAACATTGTCTTACCACATATACAATAGTAGTGTTTAGAGAATAAATTACGTTCAGCTGCACAAACCTAAGGCTGAAACATTTTACCCATCGTTTTACCTTATTATAAAGACATCGCATAGCAAATTCAATAATAGCTTCCAGTGACAAGAATGTCTAAATAACTCTGTTTTAATTTCAGTATTAATTTTATACTCTAGCTACTATTTCATATAAATCTAACAATGTACTTATTTTATTGACATGAGAGTCTTGAGGACTAGATTTTCACACAGATTAGCACTTTCAACCACAGTTTCTAGTGAGTAAAGCACCTAAAACATGTTATTCTGGCTTAAAGATAGAAGAAGTATACAGTTTAAATAACCTACCTGTACCTACCTCTGTTTCTACAAGATTTATTAACATTAGTTTTATAAGTGTTATTTAAAGCAAGTCCTCCACCTTCGACCTGATCATCACTTACCATCAGGTGAGATACAGGCCAAGAGCTTCCTCGTTGTGGATAAAAAAAAGTGTCGCCCTCTTGTCAGTTTTTTGTGTGCAAAATTGTAGGTATTTTACCACCTGTATTTACCATATTATTATGACAAGCAAATAAATAAATAAATAGAGAATAACTAATGGTACGCTATCTTTTGCAGATTACGGCCCATGCTGCACTCGTTCGCGGTGGACCTGATGGACGGCGCGCGCGAGTGGCCCGCGCCCAACGTGCACGTGCACGTCAACGTGCGCGCGCACGTCGAGCCGCACCTGCCGCGCCAGCTCGTCGTGCTCAACGCCTGGTACGGCGCCTGGGGGCTTGAGAGGCGGCAGCGCACCGCGCGACTCGTGCCCGGCACGCAGGTAATGCAGAATAATTGATAGATTATTATTATTGACGGGATTCCTACGATGTACCTTTTAATTTCGAGTTTCCGACTTCTCGCCCGGATTCGTTACGGCGCGGAAGAACGTGTCCTGGAAGAGAATAAATGATAATAATACAGCACACAATGATTGTATTTTTTCGGGGATCGAACCCGGATAGTAATCCAACCGCCTCTGTGGTCTAGTGGTAAGACCACCTCCTTTAGATGCAGAGGTCCCGGGTTCGATTCCCAGATCGACACTGTTGAAAGCTCCATGATCACGGAGCAACTGATGAAACTGGCGGACGGCGCTTGCAACAGTGCCGAAATATCGGAAACTCGAATGCACATGAAACATGGTAGCAATCCCGTCAGTAATAATTATTCTAAGACCTATACTATACATAGTCTGAAACAAGTTGGTCTACAATCATGTCTTCATTTAGAAAGTTGTGCCTTCAATTGTATTATGGTGTACTACTATTTTCCTTTCATTTATTACAGACCACCTTCCGGATAATCCGCGGCGCCGGCGAATGGTCGGTGTACGCGGACGACTCGATGATAGGCGAGCTGGAGTTCCGTGCCGCGCCCGAGGGGGTCAAGGCGCTTCGGTTTCGCGGAGACTTATATCCTGAGCAGGTGTACCTGTGCCCTGCTACCAACTCGCCCGTTAGAGAAGAGTAAACGACGAAATATCGAACGATTGAACTATTTGTACGTAACGGAAAGCGGAGCTTGGGACGCCGATGACCTCATAAAGGTATTATAGGAAGGCGCTAGATGCAGGCCGCTACCAACTGGGCCTATGTTCAGCAGTGGACGTCCTGTGGCTAAAATGACGATGATCAATTTGTGTAATACATGGCAAGCTATAACACTCTAAAACGTGAGCCAGTACGAGCTAAGTTGCGCATCAAGCTGTTAAGTTGATATATCGAGCATGAAGCTAGGAAGTTATTATGTCAAAGTTAGCAGCATGCATGCTTGATTTCGCAGCCTCGATGGCTTGTGAACGAATAAAGATAACTGCCAGATGCAGTTACAAGGACTTCCGACGTGCTCTCAGAAGCACAGATTGTTACTTGCAACGGACAATCAAGTTAATTATGTCTTCAATTACTTATCTGACTGCATTACGAATCACCTGAAGAGCAACTATATTATAATTATGTACCTACATACAACTTTATGTGCTTCAAGAATAATGTTAAATAAACTTTGGAATATACTTTCTATCAGACCATGACAGCGAACGAAGACATAGAAACCGATATAAAATCGAAATATAATGCATTTATTATTATCCGATAAAAATAAATATTTAGGGTGATTAAACTCAAACCGTCCATCAGATTAGATAGGTCGTGCGCTAATTTATGCCTAATTTAAGGCAAATATGTTTTTTCTGAAATCCTTTCTATAATATTGATACTGTAGACTCTTTTTCGGTATTTTTGATTTCATAGTATGAGAAAAGCACAATCTCACTTTGTTAGTATTATTTACATTTTATATTCTTATGTTATCGTACTTTATAATTCTATTAATTTGTAATCATCTAATACTCTTTAATTCTTTAATTTAATGTAAGTGTACCTACTTTGTTACCAATTTATTGTTGTAAGGCACAAAAGTCACGTGGCTTAATTTTGTTTAATCAAATTTTTATTATTTTATTTCAACTTACTAAACTAAGTAAAACGATAATCGAATCAATGTCGAATGTATTATGTATTACGTTTGAGTTCAAACGAGTTAATTAGTAGTTCTGTTGCAACAGTACGGTACGACTAGGACGAAAAACTTTCGAGTTCGAATCGTTTGCGTATTCGATTCGCCATCAAAAGATTTAGTACGAAAACTACAACAGTGCCCTTGTGAACGTGCCGTAAAGTGAACTGAGTATGAGAAATGGTTGCACGAAACATATTTTGAGAACCAAAATTGTCACGTTTTCGTTTAATTCGAAGATTGAGTATCGAATTTTGTCGAATACGCAAACGATTCGAAGACAAAAGTTGTTCATGCTAGAGGTACAGAACTGCACTGTGACGTCAGAATTAGCATTATAAAATTATATAGTCTGGAGAGCTGCCTATAATAGCTAGATCTATGCATCCCCATACCCATACACATTTTCTGAATACTATTTATTCTATTCTACAAAATCTAGATGTATGAAAATGACAGCCAAAGTGATAGCCATTGCTAGATCTTGTACAATTTTTGATAAATAACAATGATCACATTAATTTAAGCTAACTCCACTATTTATGGATGGACTGTTGTATGCTATACAGTGATTAATAAATCAATTATGCTAAAATGTCACCTTGTATTATTATTTTTACAATTGCCCAAGATACGAACGCGAAAATAAATGGCTTTATAGAGAAGTATAAGAATAAGAATATATTGATTGATGTAATACACTGTAACATTTTATAGTGAAACCCTGGCTCCTAAACTAGTGTAAACTGTATTTCAGGAGCCAGTGTCTTCCCATTAGGTGAATATTGATAATACGTACATTACACATCTCAAAGTACATAATTACTCGAATTTTTTATTTCTAATTTCTAATTCCAGTGTGTGTGTATGGTGTAGTGTGGTATAGTGTGTGTGATGTGGTGTGGAGTGTATGTAAGTGTATAGGTATAGTATGTGCTGTGGTATGTGTGAGTTGATTATATCTAGCACAAGGGAATTAGTAAATCTTCAATATCATGTGGATCACACTGTAGTAGATATTTAGCAACTAAGTTTTTATATTATGTATTATTGTTTATACTTCCGTCAATCTTAAGTTTGGTGCTAATGGAATAGAGCATTGGTGCCAGATAATTGAAAAACCTCTGGGCAGGACTCTTTTTGGGTACTTTCATTAGTAAGTCTAAGAGTAGGCGCACACCGTTGATTTTTCGCCGGCCGATAGTTTAGATAGTTTAGTCGGGCGCACAGTAGTTTGATTTTAATAAAAGGTGGACATACGATCGAAAGTCATAATTTCACCGAAACAAAAATTGTTTTGGATAGCATTTTGAATGCTGATCAACATTTGTCATTATACATTTTTCGATAAAACGAGCCTTTCATGCTTAAAAAAAATATGACAAGAAAATTTGTATGGAGAAAAATCTTTTTTATTTTTTTTCTGGCTACTGTTGCAAACTGTAGCGGTCAAACCTTATGTAGTCGTAAGTACCTATGGTGCCTAACATTACGACATAAATACTTTTTGCGGGCACGCGCGGCGAAGCGAGTAATGGACATGCAAAATTTTAAATATTTTTATTTATTCATTATTGATTTTAATGCACTTAAAGTAATTATTAATAGATAAACATACTTAGTCTAACTTACTACAGCCCCCTATTACCTCATTTCACGCGAAAACCTTTCAAACTAGAAGGTAAGTTTGTAGGTACTAGGTAGTCTTAAGTTGTTTTTATTGTCATTATAATATTCACTATTGGTCTACTGGTTATCGTGTAAGATAGATTAGGTAGATATCAACCCTTTACCTAGGTATATCCTACTTCTTGGCACTTATAATACCGATATACATGATTTAAAAAAGTCTTCAAGCAAGAACCCTTGACTTCAATGGTTATGAAAGATTTTTTAACTTTCTAGAGTAGTCCTGAATAGATTCTTAAAATCATTTTGACTGTCATAATCGATTACAGTAGGTAGCGGGATAGTTTCAATTTGGATAGTTTCGATGGAACTGTAATTTCCAGTTCTTCTGTTGAATAGTCTTATACTTTCGCAAAAATATTCTTTTTTTTTGGCTCATTTAAAGAGGTGTAAGTTTCTTTCCCTTCGTCTAAAAAGATAACGTACATAACATCTTTATAAGTAGCCTCAAACATAAAGATCGGCAAGACTTGGAGCGAAATCAAACACTTAGCTCAAGACCGAACGCGATGGAGGACTGTTGTGGACGCCCTCTGCCCCATCTAGGGGACATAGGACCATAAGTCAAGTAAGTCAAACATAAAGCATAAAGCATACCTTTACCCAATCATCGAACTGAAAAAAATCTGAAATCCGACATTTATCACCTTCTTCCATTCATGTCTTCAATTATTATCTTCGTTCGAAAAACAAATCAAAAAAAGATATTTTAGCCTATTCACTTATCTTGATCAGAGTGTTCAAAATAATCAAAGTCACTCACATAGGCTACTTACTTTTTCCGAAAGAATCCAATAGGCAGGTTTGCAGTACACCAAAATGTTATCACATTATCTGCACCATGTATCAGCTTTGTGTACGTTAGCTGGCATATAAAACTATAGGTAGAGGTGTACATAATGGATCTGCAATAATGTGTGGCAATAGGACTCGGAAACGTGGCCTCTCAATATAGGCCTTATAAATAAGCTCAAAATTGCACAACGTGCTATAGAGAGGGCTATGCTCGGTGTTTCTTTACAAGATCGAATCAGAAATGAGGAGGAGATCCGTAAACGAACCAAAGTCGTTAGCCCGTCATAGCCCAACGGATTAGCAAGCTAAAGTGACAATGGGCAGGGCACATAGTACGCAAAACTAAAGGCCGATGGGGCAACAAGGTTCTGGAGTGGAGGCCACGTACCGGAAAGCGCAGCGTAGGACGTCCACCCACAAGGTGGACCTCATAAAGGTAGCAGGAAGGCGCTGGATGCAGGGCAACACCAAGCGGCCATTGTGGAAATCATTGGGGGAGGCCTATGTTCAGCAGTGGACGTTCTATGGTTGAAATGATGATGGATGATGAATAATGTGTAGAAGAGGGTTACGGATATTTCCATTTATGATGGAATTATTTGACTAACTGAATGGAGAGCCATAAAAATGTATTGTTTACTATATGGGTTGAAACCTTTACTGAACCCACTACCTACTGTAATCGATTATGACAGTCAAAATGATTTAAGAATCTATTCAGGACTACTCTAAAAAGTTAAAAAATCTTTCATAACCATTGAAGTCAAGGGTTCTTGCTTGAAGACTTTTTTTAATCATGTATTTCGGTATTATAAGTGCCAAGAAGTAGGTATATACCTAGGTAAAGGGTTGATATCTACCTAATCTATCTTACACGATAACCAGTAGACCAGTAGTGAATATTATAATGACAATAAAAACAACTTAGACTACCTAGTACCTACAAATTTACCTTCTAGTTTGAAAGGTTTTAGCGTGAAATGAGGTAATAGGGGGCTGTAGTAAGTTAGATTAGGTATATGTATCTATTAATAATTACTTTAAGTGCATTAAAATCAATAATGAATAAATAAAAATATTTAAAATTTTGCATGTCCATTACTCGCTTCGCCGCGCGTGCCCGCAAAAAGTATTTATGTCGTAATGTTAGGCACCATAGGTACTTACGACTACATAAGGTTTGACCGCTACAGTTTGCAACAGTAGCCAGAAAAAAAATAAAAAAGATTTTTCTCCATACAAATTTTCTTGTCATATTTTTTTTAAGCATGAAAGGCTCGTTTTATCGAAAAATGTATAATGACAAATGTTGATCAGCATTCAAAATGCTATCCAAAACAATTTTTGTTTCGGTGAAATTATGACTTTCGATCGTATGTCCACCTAATTTTAAAATCAAACTACTGTGGGGCGGGCAGTTTATCAGTATGGGCATGTATGGGAGTGCGCACACTACGCCGATTCGATTTGGCTGATTCTTCATACAATTTAAAATCGGGCACAACAGACTATCGACCAACTAAAAAGCAAAGCCTACTCTAAAAAAGATCTAACAGAAAAGAACACAAGAATAGAAAACTGATTTCAATAAATTATAATTTTGGTTGCATTGTAATTGAAAAAAGTAGTTTAAGTTGACAAAATAGTGACGTCACTTGCTTGTATTGCCATACAAAATGTCATTGTCAGCGCCCTCCTGCAAATGACATTTTAGTGTTTTCCAACGTGTCAAAAATCGGAACCAACGGTTCAGCAGTGTAGGACATTTATAGTCTTCATCTTTTTTGGGGTGATGTATGGTTTATTTAATCCCCAGGCTCACAAAATATGTAGACTATATTTTGCCTAGGCCGACTGGCCAACTACCACCAAAATAATGTAAATTAATGAAATGCCGTAAAAAAGGTACCCGTTTAGATTTTTTTAGATTATTACCACAGAATAATAATAAGTACTACGTACAGAAGTTTTACTTCGCGAAGGTATTTAAAAAAATGTATGCTCAATGTCATTAACAATATGGTGTAATTTAGCCTGTCTCAAGAATCAAGCACCATTTTGATGACAAACGTCAGTGATCGGCACTGCGCCGAAGCTATAGGGCTGACTTCGATAAAATGATGTGACGTGAGGTGCCAAACTGCGGAAAATGGCGGAGGAAATACATGATTTAGCATGAATTATCATGAATAATATTAACTACTTATTTACCTCTCAGTGTCTTGAGGCAACTTAAAAAAGTACATTCTGTGTTTTTATTATTATTTAGGCAGTTAAATACTGCACAGTATTTAGTACAGCTTACCATTTTCTTTATTTTCTTCCATCTTACACAAGAATACGCGTGCGTGAGTCAATGTTCGCTCGTATGTGAGGCCTTGTCGAATAGTATCCTGTAGGTGGGCCATCGTGCGTGTTTTGTTTTCGATGTAAACTCGCGGAGATGAACAGGCCTGTTATTACATAAAATACTGAGACTGGTATTCATACACAAAACTACTACAAAGTAGTTTTTATTTATTAGGATTGCCACACCAATCAGCTGGAAGCTGTCAACGTCAAAATTGTCAAATTCGCCGACAAAATGTCAAATTAATTCGTTCTACTGACCGTATTTTTGTCTATTTATGAGTCAAAATAAGCCTGAAAATACCTTTAGCAGACTTTTGGGGTAGATTTCCTCCGTTTTGGGCCGTTGGCTACCACGAAAGATCTGTCGCCGCTGAATAGAATCCAGTTTTATTTGCCTACATAGTAGTATACAGCTTTGACCTTGTCAAGGTGACCGACACTCAGTTGAAATTGCCTTCAGGGTTGATATCGTCAACCGGCTGCACGGGTTTTGATCGCTGAATTAACAAGTCAAAATGAGCGTACAATCAGATTCTGAGAAGCGCAAGCAGATCTCCGTAAGGGGTATCGTAGCCGTGGAAAATGTGGGCGAGGTGAAGAAGGCTTTCAACCGCCACGTTCATTACACCTTGGTGAAGGACAGGAATGTCGCGACGCCACGGGACTACTACTTCGCGTTGGCGCACACCGTCCGGGACCACCTTGTTTCCCGCTGGATCCGTACTCAACAGTACTACTATGAAAAGGACCCTAAGGTAAGAATATTTATTAAAGTTAGTTAAAAATTCTCGTTTGATTGACAGTAAAACCTTTGATTTGATGATAAGAAAATACTTTTATAGCATGTAGGTAGTCAGTACCATGTAACTTATTTTAATTGAATAAAAAGCAATTTAAGCTGATATCCTTTTCTAAGTAAAACACTTGAAAGTTACATGAATATTTTATTTTGACAGCGTGTGTACTATCTGTCCCTTGAATATTACATGGGGCGGTCCCTACAAAATACCATGATCAATCTCGGTATCCAAGGCACTGTGGATGAAGCACTATACCAATTGGGTCTGGATATTGAAGAGTTGGAGGAACTGGAGGAAGATGCTGGTCTGGGTAACGGAGGCCTGGGGCGTCTTGCCGCTTGCTTCCTTGATTCTATGGCTACTTTAGGGCTGGCTGCCTACGGATATGGTAAGTAGTACAAAACATTTTGTGTCCAGATTTATTTTTTATTTTTGAGTGCAACAAACTGCCGGCTACATGTTTATGAGCAAAACATAATGGGATGTAAATTGTTTACTGAGAGAAACAATAAAAATACCTAAGTACACCACAGAAATAGTTGACATTAACTAGTGGCAAGTATAAACTAATTGAGGCAGTTGACAACACCGTTGTTGGCATTAAGCCAGTTATAAATGTGTAGGCACGCTATATGGGATATCTCAAAATTGTTTTTTTTATGTTGGCTACAGATGGGCAACTGTAATGATTATGTTCTTGTTTTGTTACTATTAATTGATTAAGTTAAGTTAAATTCCTATTCTAAGTATCAATTAATCAAATTTTCTTAAAATTTGTTTTCATCATGAAGATACTGCACAAATAAAGCAGTAGAGTACATTTCACATTATAATGTATTGCTTACAGTGCAGCTTAGCAAAATTATAATTAATTATCCTCCTATTGTAGATGTTACTATTGTATCCCTAACTGAACTAGAAAACATCTTATTTATTGTCACTTTGACTTGAATCTGCCTGAGGTCATTTTGATTAAAGTTGAAACTGGCTATGATGGCACCAATAGATCTTGTTTTATATTCGCGAAATACAAAGTATCCTACTAAATTGAGCCCAATGAGGAAGATGAGTGTAATTATTTTATAATGTAAAAAGATGAAACATAAAATATAAAAAATATTAGTGAAAGAATTTTTTCGATATCTCAAAAACTGAATTTTCTATGGGCATTCAAAGTTGGATGTTTTAAAAATCAAATCGCACTTGACCGTTTAGCGCGTGACGTCACACCGCCCGTTACCTCCGCCGGGATGGCATTGCTCCTTCGCGCGCTCATAGACTCGTACAGTCATTTCGAGTTTTATAGAATTATGGAGTAAAAAATACCATGCAGATATTGTATAGTAACCCTTTTATACTAATACAATGGTTAGTGCCCCAGAAAATTACTTTTAAAGCTAAGAAAAGCTGATAAATACATAAATGGTGTAAGTTAACGGAAAGTGAGAAAGCGTTATCTACAAAAACCAGTCGATATTATTGCAAAGATCATTTTAATGCGAGTACCTACCTAAAGACAAAACACCTACTATTGTATATTTTTCATTACAAATTTTTTATAAAGTATTTTAGTGACATTTTATTTGAAACAGTAGACAAAAAATAGAGAAACAAAACACGAGGCACGCACGCAGATGGGTTACTTAAAAAGTAAATTGAATCCTTTGAAACTTTAAAGACAATAAGACAATACTAAAAACTCTCTACCTACTTTAGCCCTTGTTATTGACTATGTTTTATGGTGGTAAAATAATGTTGTCGCTTCTTTGAGTTATCGATAAAAATCTATACGAACAAAATGTATTAACACATACTTTTCATTCTTGTGACAATCCGCCTGTAGAAGTCAAAGAGATAATAATACTCTAGAATAGAGTTATCGTCATCATCATCGTCATCTCAGCCACAGGACGTCCACTGCTGAACATAGCCTCCTTCAATAACTTCCACATAATATCGTACAGCTGGTAGAGGCCTGCATCCAGCGCCTCCCTGCTATCTTTATCAGGTCGTCGGTCCACCTTGTGGGTGGACGTCCTACGCTGTGTTTTCCGGTACGTGGCCTCCACTCCAGAACCTTTCTGCCTGGGGCAGAGCTGCGGCAGGTTATACAGAAAACTAAGGAAGGAGTATAACTTGCCACTATGCTTGATGTTCGTGGAATATGAGAAGAAGGCCTTTGATTCGATCGAGACTTGGGCAGTGCTGCAGTCTCTCCAGCGGTGCCATATTAATTATCGCTACCGTTGCTGACGATAGTGTGATCATGGCACTCATGGCAGAGTTGCTGGAAGACCTCGGCACAATGCTCAAAGTCCTTAATCGAATATATCGGAATAGGTAGGCATTCGGATGAATACGAACAAAATGAAGCTTATGTCGAACTGCGATCTACTCAGTTTCGTTTCGGAGCTTGATTCTCGAGATTGTTGACAAGTATTGTCTACCTTAGACAAACGATTAATAGCCCGACGAATTAGCAAGCTGAAATGGCAATGGGCAGCTAGGGCACGTAGCGTAGTACGCCGAATAGAGTTATCTAAATAAGCAATAGAAATAAAGACGAGAGATACGAAGATTCAAGTAGAACAGAAAAAGAAAGACGTAACAGACTCAAACTATAAAAATCAGGAAAAACGTTGACGACCCTCGATAGAGTTAGAAACCAGTTTTAACTGTGACAAAACAGACTGTACCTTACTTCCGATCGTACACTGATTCCATAGAAAGTTACAAAGTGTATACTAATAACTTTTTAAAGTGAACAAAAAAAATCATCAAGCCCGATGGACTGATCTTTGTGTCAGATGGTTATGGTGGTAGTACTACTGACACATATATTTTTGATACTGCCTTGTATAGTTCACATCTTTGACTTTAATAATAGCTGAGATTCAACTTGCACAACAGTTTTGGTTTCCTCCAATAGCACGCTACTTCGGTACAAGCGGGATCTTCACTACGTCTATACATAATTATAACCTTAAAACCAATTAATGCCATTGTATGTTTGCATTCTTCATTGCTTGCTGCACAAACTCCGCATTCCAGATTTTCCAATTTATTCGTTATCTTCAGCACAAACAAATGTACAATGATATGCCGTAGCTCTAACTTTGTGTTCAGGTGTAGTATAACTCTTGTTTTTACTGTACACTGCGGATATAGTCTTTTCAAATGAACTTACCCTACGAGTATTACATTATGTCCATAATTCGATAGTTGGATAGTTAGTCTATAACACGACTGGACGTGATCGTCCAACTCTGTAAAAATAAAATATTAAGACATAACGTTGCTAAATTATTGATGGGTATTATTTTTTATCGATAACCCACAGCAATCTGACTGACAGCACTAGTACTTTTACTTTTAAACTAGATAGAACTTTTATAATCTACCTCAAATACTACAAAAAGCGTAAATACTAAATACTCAATTATTTATTGCATCCATAATAATAGGTTCACTTACCTTGCAAGTTTTAGCCCTTGGATTTCTGCAATAATATAGGTACTTTGCATGTTTTCTGAAAGTATCCGCAACCATAAGTAAATCTACTTTCGGAAGATTATTTGGTTGGCATCAGATACGGTTAATATAAATAAAAAATGTATCGAAATGAACGAAAATAAGTTTACAGAGCGCAGCTAGCACCCGCGCCGCCCGTCCGTCGTTGCCCAACGAGCGGTGTGACGTCACCGCCCGTATTCCAGGGGTGCTATCAGTTTTCGCGCGTTCCCATATTGATTTGCTTATAAAATATTCAATTTTCGTGATATCAACAAAATTTTTTCACAGTTAGTCTTATTTTAGCTTAAAGTTTTTGTTAGGGCTGAAAAAGGGGAATAAATTTTGATTTACATCTTCCTCATTTCAATTAAGATACATTATGATTTTGATACATACAAGATTTGCTTAGTTATTTCTGCTATGAACTAGTTGAGATACACTTGGCAACATGAATGGATCTATTATGTAGGTGTAACTTCACTAGTTTTAACAATTAAAATTGTTATTCTTATTCCATTACTCAGTGCCATGGTAGATTAGCATTTTCAACAATTTATTGATGTTTGAATATTCATTTTATGTTAAACTGCTTATAATAGCCAAATTTCCAAATTTAGTTGTAGATAGCCAATACGACTGCACATAATTTGAATGGTTAGCACAATACTAAGCAAAAAGCAAGTAACTAATATACCAGACAAAAATGTTGTTAAATTTAGCTATCTCCTGTGCCTTAATATAGAATAGACCATATAATATTGCCGCATTAATTGTTAATTTTATTTACGAATTTCCTTGTATAATCAGGTATTCGTTACGAGTACGGAATATTCGCGCAGAAGATCGAAAATGGTGAGCAACAAGAGGAGCCTGACGACTGGCTGCGTTATGGCAACCCTTGGGAAAAAGCGCGCCCGGAATTCATGCTCCCGGTCAACTTCTACGGGCGAGTCGTAGACACGCCCCAGGGGAAGAAGTGGGTCGACACCCAGGTAAATAAAACTACCAACTTATTCTTGCTACCAGTCATTATTAAAAGTTTCTACATGCGTAAACAGAGATTTCGTAAGAATTAATTGGAATAATTTGGCTTTAATTGATAAATTAGAGTGTCATTAATTCTCAAGTACATAAGAAACGCGAACGTTTTTACTAGCATAGCAACAGCAACTACTTAGCCAAGTCTTACAAAATAAA
The DNA here is from genome assembly GCF_963855985.1 of Ostrinia nubilalis. Taxonomy (NCBI): domain Eukaryota; kingdom Metazoa; phylum Arthropoda; class Insecta; order Lepidoptera; family Crambidae; genus Ostrinia; species Ostrinia nubilalis. Next base: position 9,144,479 of record NC_087093.1, read on the forward strand.
TTAATTGTGAGACCAAGCCAACCCTTTAGTATGGTGGATGGATAAAATGCATTGTAATATTTCCATAGATACAGGTATAAATGGCGATTTTCGGCATTGCGAATCATTTTCGACCCCGCGACCGCTGGTTTCGTAGCCCGGAGTACGCGACCACTAGGCTAGGGGGATAGATGCATCAACATACCTAATTAATTCAATCTCATCTTATAACGTGTTATTCTAGAGCCGGATGACAAATGTTTTACTGTGGTTTACTATAAGCTTTTCGTTCTAAACGTGATGTCAATGACATTTGATAAGTACTGCTTATTTATATGCTTGTAAGATAAATATAGATAGCCCATTCAGAGAAAATGTGATCGGCATGTTTATCTAACTAAAACGTTATTCTAATTAGAAGATTATCATCTTCATTAATATTTATTGCTTTATAATAAGTTTTATCGATTGTGTACAATAATAATTTCTTATCCATTTAATTTTTAACTATTGTTTTTCGCACTTTTTTCTCAATAATCTTCGTGTTTTCTACATAAATTAATAACCGGTAGAGATCGCGTAAAATAAATGCTATTCACATATTTTGGATAGTACCCAACGCCTACTAAAATAAATGATGATTTCATCCCGAGAAATTTCTGGTTAGATAGTACCGACCACCTATAGGCGCAATAAATGTTGGACTATATTCTTATCTCGAAACAAAAGGCATAGGTCGCGTATCATTCACGCACATTAAGGGCACGTGAAGTAGGTACTTTACGTAAACTCTTTTAGCCAATTACTATTCATTGAAACCTGGTTTTAAAATATCGAAATGTCACGTGACATGATCAACTGGCTAAATTAATGATCTTAGCGATAGTATTACTCACATTGATTGGTCGCGTGAGCGGGGCGTGACCCGTCCATGCGAAAACGGTAAACAAATACACTGACGGGATATATGCACGTCACTTGGCAATGTAACATGCTATACATTGCAAAAACAATTACACGTGTGTGGTGCAATGCTTTTGATTTTTGATTGATGATATTTTAACAGGTGGTGTTTGCTATGCCCTACGATAACCCCATTCCTGGATATAACAACAACGTGGTGAACACTCTGCGTCTTTGGTCCGCCAAGAGTCCCATTGACTTCAATTTGAAATTCTGTGAGTAACCAAAGATTTATTTACGATCATTCAGTCCAATAAATGTTATCAACTATCACCGATTGAACGAATTATTAGCCATCTGTTCCAATAATTTTGTTTTATTTTCAGTTAACTCCGGTGACTACATTCAAGCTGTGCTAGACCGTAACGTCGCTGAGAACATTTCTAGAGTCCTCTACCCCAATGACAACTTCTTTGAAGGCAAAGAGCTGCGTCTGCGCCAGGAGTACTTCATGTGCGCCGCCACTCTCCAGGATATCATCAGGAGATACAAAGCATCCAAATTCGGCAGCCGGGAGGCCGTCAGGACCACCTTCGACACTCTGCCTGAGAAAGTCGCCATCCAGCTGAACGACACCCACCCCGCCCTGGCGATTCCTGAACTGCTGAGAATCCTCATCGACATTGAAAAAGTGTCGTTCGACGAAGCCTGGTACTTGGTCAACAAGTGTTGCGCGTACACCAACCACACCGTCCTCCCCGAGGCGCTGGAGAGGTGGCCGTGCTCCATGTTGGAGAACTGCCTGCCCAGGCACATGGAGCTGATCTACCACATCAACTTCCTGCATCTTCAGGAGGTCCAGAAGCGCTTCCCTGGCGACATGGATCGCATGCGCCGCATGTCCCTGATCGAAGAGGAGGGCGAGAAACGCGTGAACATGGCGCACCTCTGCATCGTCGGCTCGCACGCCGTCAACGGTGTGGCCGCCATCCACTCCGATATCCTGAAGGCCACCATATTCCGCGACTTCTTCGAGATGTGGCCCGAGAAGTTCCAGAACAAGACCAACGGCATCACCCCTCGTCGCTGGATCCTGCTCTGCAACCCTGGCCTGTCTGACCTGATTTGCGAAAAAATCGGCGACGAGTGGACCGTGCATCTGGAGAAGCTGCAGGGACTGAAGCGCTGGGCCAAGGATCCGGCCTTCCAGCGCGCCGTCATGAAGGTGAAGCAGGAGAACAAGCTGCGCCTCGCGTCTCTCATCGAGCGCGACACGGGCGTCAAGATCAACCCCGCTTCCATGTTCGACGTGCAGGTGAAGCGCATCCACGAGTACAAGCGCCAGCTGCTGAACATCCTGCACGTGATCACGCTGTACAACAGAATCAAGCGCGACCCGTCCGCTCCTATCACGCCGAGGACTGTCATGATCGGAGGAAAAGCCGCTCCCGGTTATTACATCGCTAAGCAGATGATCGCTTTGGCGTGCGCTGTGGGCAATACCGTAAGTGAAAAACATGTTGTTTACTATTACGATTCTATTAATAGATTATATTCTAAAAATATTTATTTTTTTATAGGTAAACAACGACCCAGACGTCGGCGATAAGTTGAAACTTATTTTCTTGGAGAACTACCGCGTCACCTTGGCCGAGCGGATCATGCCGGCGGCTGACCTCAGTGAGCAGGTTTGTACTTTAGACAACTTTATTTACGGTTTAGGAATACACGTTTGACTCGCCTGATCGCCTGCTATATGACTAATGATATTTTTGCAGATTTCGACTGCCGGTACGGAGGCCTCTGGTACTGGCAACATGAAGTTCATGTTGAACGGAGCCCTGACCATCGGCACCATGGACGGCGCCAACGTCGAGATGGCAGAAGAAGCCGGAGAGGACAACTTGTTCATCTTCGGCATGCGGGTCGATGATGTTGAGGCATTGAAGCGCAAAGGGTAACTTGGAAACTCAATAATGACATTGAAATAACTGAAAATCTGAGGAAAGCTAAAAGGGAATAGGATTGTTTAAATTCACCGTGAAACAATTGATGCACTTTTTCTAAAATTATCAAAACATGAATCTCGCGTAGATTTAATATAGTACAGTACAAGCCTGTGACGTCACTATTTAGCTAAACTAAATTTTATGTGATAAATAGAAACTACAGTACATAGGATATGAAGTACATAGAGTTTTTAGAACTAGTTAGAATGAAGAAGTTGTGTTTTTTTGTATAAGTTGTGTGTAGAAATTATTGATACGCAATTACTATAATCCGGGCGTTTTCAAGGCGAGAGTGAAAAGGCACTTACAGGGCATATATGTACCATCCTAGACTGCATCTCACTTAACACCAGGTGCGATTGCGGTCAAATACCTGCCTTGTCTAGCATAAAAAAAAAGTCATATCTATGTTTTAACGAGCGTATGTATATCTGTCAGATACAACGTCGTACGTACGTACGATATTACTCCATCAAATACCTATGTTATAAAAAGCGTATACCTCACAGATACAACGCGTACGAGTACTACGAGCGCAACCCTGAACTTCGTCAGTGCGTGGAGCAGATCCGCAGCGGGTTCTTCTCCCCCGGCGAGCCCGGCAAGTTCGCGCACCTGGCCGACGTGCTGCTGCAGCACGACCGCTTCCTGCACCTGGCCGACTACGACGCCTACATGGAGGCGCAGCAGAAGGTCTCCGACGTCTACCAGGTACTGTATGGCCAGTGAGGATTGACTTGCACTGGAGGGAAGTCGATCCTTCGACGCTTACTTACGCGTAGCGTCTTTCGAACGCCTAAGCGGTGTCGCACCAACGCCAGCGCGCGCTGAACTATAAATATTGGCGTCGCGGCGATGATGAGCCAGCGCCGCGCCCTAAACTAGCGTCTTTAGAGCGACGGCGACGCTCGAAAGACGCTAGTGTGGGTGGTCTTTTGTTCTTCTCATTATTTTCGTTGCGGATCCAATGTGCAGTGTAAGACAAACATGACCTTCATGGGTTGGATTTTTATTAGCGGTCGAGCTGTAAATCCTGGCTCCACAGGAGTTGCAGCGGTGGGAACGAGAGGTGGGAAAAGTCTCGTACCAGGTACTGTGATGCTAAGAGCCCAGATCTTCGTCAGTGCGTGGAGCAGATCCGCAGCGGGTTCTTCTCGCCCGGCGAGCCCGGCAAGTTCGCGCACCTGGCCGACGTGCTGCTGCAGCACGACCGCTTCCTGCACCTGGCCGACTACGACGCCTACATGGAGGCGCAGCAGAAGGTCTCCGACGTCTACCAGGTACTGTTCATCCAATGGGCATGCGCGTATATAGCGGGGAGAATGGTCTGGTGCCCCCGTGCCCCCCTCAGGATGTTGGCTACTGATTTAGAGATGGTATTTGATAGTACTAACTTATGTGCTACGATACTAATAGCACGTGACATGACATGTCAGGGGCCCAGACCCCCCCTGAAAAAGAACCCTAGGTACGCCAATGACAATGGGTTTGCACTGGAGGAAGTCGATCCTCTATGGTCCCCTCACCACGTAGCGCCGCGTCGACCTGGCCGACTACGACGCCTACATGCAGGTGCAGCAGAAGGTCTCCGACGTCTACCAGGTACTGTATGTCCAGGGAGCATCGGCTTGCACTGGAGGAAGTCGATCCTCCATGGACCCCTCACCACGTAGCGCCGCGTCGACCTGGCCGACTACGACGCCTACATGCAGGCGCAGCAGAAGGTCTCCGACGTCTACCAGGTACTGTATGTCCAGGGAGCATCGGCTTGCACTGGAGGAAGTCGATCCTCCATGGACCCCTCACCACGTAGCGCCGCGTCGACCTGGCCGACTACGACGCCTACATGCAGGTGCAGCAGAAGGTCTCCGACGTCTACCAGGTACTGTATGTCCAGGGAGCATCGGCTTGCACTGGAGGAAGTCGATCCTCCATGGACCCCTCACCACGTAGCGCCGCGTCGACCTGGCCGACTACGACGCCTACATGCAGGCGCAGCAGAAGGTCTCCGACGTCTACCAGGTACTGTATGTCCAGGGAGCATCGGCTTGCACTGGAGGAAGTCGATCCTCCATGGACCCCTCACCACGTAGCGCCGCGTCGACCTGGCCGACTACGACGTCTACATGGAGGCGCAGCAGAAGGTCTCCGACGTCTACCAGATGCTGTTCATCCAATGGGTTTACTGGAGGGAAGTCGATCCTTCATGGACCCCCCACGTTAGCGTCTTTAGAGAATCTACTTCTTGCTAGCGTTTACACAGCGTCGGCGCGGTGCACCAACTCTTAAAACTAAATAACACGTCGCGGCGATGATGAACCAGCGCTTTACCAACCGCCCTAGCAACTTTTATCATAGGTTCTTCTGATCAATTTTGTTTTAGGTCCAATGACAGTATTATTTTCCTTCGGGACAAACTTGACTTCATTGGTTGCGTTTTATTGGCGGTCAAGCTGTAGATCCAGAGTTGCAGCGATAGGAACGAGAAGTGGGTATAGTCCCGTTACCAGGTTCTATCTGGCGGCTGCATCTCGCATTGCTACGAGCGCCTAGCGAGTCGGGTATTTACGAGATCTTTCTAATTTTCTTCCAATTGATTTCGTTCAGTTCGGCTCACTAGTTGAGATGAACTTTTATTTGATTAGAATGCCAGAACTAGTAGACCTGCCTCCTGCATACAGTGTGCATCAGGTCACTATGTTAGGTCAATTTTCATTCAAAACAACGACCTACACATATACACTACATCACATATACATTCATTCAAAAGTGATCGCAGTGTTGTAACGGATCATACCCGTAATGATTTGTTCAATGTTACTCGTGTGTCGTTACACCCAGTATTTACAAAACCTTATTCCCCAGGATCAAGCGAAGTGGGCCGAGATGGTGATCGAGAACATCGCGTCCTCCGGCAAGTTCTCATCCGACCGCACCATCGCCGAGTACGCGCGCGAGATCTGGGGCATGGAGCCCACGTGGGAGAAGCTCCCCGACCCCCACCAGGTCGCCTAAACTGGCTAGTATTCCGACCTCTATTCCAACACCTTAAAGGATGTTATCCTGTGCAGTATATTCACAATAGGGTAGTTGACACATTAGTCAATTGACTTACTTTTTATGAGCTGTCAAAACGCGATTGGCCATATTTGTATGGAAAACCGAATTGTGACGTCACCAGTTACAGACTATTTGTATGGAAAACCGAACTGTGACGTCACGAGTTACAGACTAACAATTTATCGATCTAAAAACTACTTAAAATCGAATTAACTAGCTCGGTTTTCAGGGATAGATTGAAATGTATTTTTAAAGAAGCGGTGACTTGGAATTGTTGGTTATCAGTGTCAACTACCCAATTAACAACAGTCTAATACCGTTTGAAATTATAAACTAAGATGAAAGTGGTCTATTATAATGGAATTAGTATAAAGAAGATTATTATTAGATATTAAGAGTTTGTCTTCTTCTCTTTAGTAGTTAGATAAATTGTGAACTTATTGGACCGCTTTCTCTGTCGTCAAATGTTCTTCGTCAAGGTCGGAACCTGAGTTAATTGAAAGATTGTATCTGGTAGAAGTGTTGCTTGTTTGTTGCCAACATGTTTGCTTTAACATCAATACCTAACCCAATATTGTTACGATACTATGACCCATTTTTTATCGCATAAATATTTTGTACTTAAGCACTTATTTACTGCTTATAATGACTCTTCAAAACAATTCCAATGAATGACTGAGATCATTGAGAAATGAGATCATTGAGAAAATACACAGAAAGTAACACTTCTATGGAGGAAAAACAATTTGGTTGAATTCCTTCATCACAGAAGATGGGATTTAAGTAAGTATTCGTTAATTTCAAAAAATACTGTTGAGTAGAATATCGAGTATTTAGATGCTTTATTGAAGTTGAGTAAAGTATATTGTGCGTTGATTGTGTACGTTATTCTATTAATGTTAACACTGAGATTATGTATGTTGAGTATAACTTATAGGTGCTTGTTATTTATTTATTTATTTTGTGCCCTTTTCCACTCTAATCTATCTTTAGTATTGCAACTATTTCTTGATGTCGTTGTACTAAAGTATTTAATACTTTATTAATAAATAATAGTAGTGTACTAATTTGCCACACGTTTAATCTACTTACGATAATGCATAATATAGTCATTGGCGTAGTACACCCGCGAAATTAACATCAATAACACAATTTATTTTAATTTTAAGTATTTCTAATATTTATGTAATACTTTCTACAAAACGGTGTATTATTTATTTTTTATACATATTTTAAACGGATACTGAGATATAACATAGATTTATTTATGTGTATTTAATAAAATTATATTACCTACTCACCTGTTTTTATAAAAGTCAAGCCTATTTACACAAATAAAGTATGCTTAAAATTGACAGCTATTATTGTTTTAGTGAGTAGCTTTTAGTTAAAAATACACATTTGTTCCTGTAGATTGGATGTTAGGGGTATTATATTGAATAGTCAGTAAGAAAAGAAATGAATTTGTTTTTGTGCCATATTTACCCTCTGATGGTGTATGTAAACTTTTTCTGGCGGACTAATGTCTGCCAGTTAGGTTAAACCAATCGCCATTTTGTTAAAGAAAAAAATATGGAAATAGAAAAAGATTTTAAAACTGTTTAATTTTTCTATATGATTGATTATATTTAGTTTTTCTTACTAAATACTGCCATAAAATTGTTATATCATTTACTATCTTCTACATTATTTTTTAAAATAAACCGTGTACTCTGATATCGTTTTTCAATTATTACTTGTTAAGTTTTCTTCACCATTAAAATGTAAAAAATAATATTTTAGATTTATAATAATTACAATGAAATGAAAATCTACGACGATACAAAGATATAAAAGAAAAAAATATTCAGTCCGAATTGATAAAAACACTAACAATCAACAATACGACTGATTTCAAACTTCCAATACTGCGTTTTTATAGCGAAAGTATCGCTGCTCTGCGACTAGCAAAATCTTTGTTAGGATACAATTAAGGGGCTCAATAGAGCTCTAATGCTTAGAATTCAAGTGCACGAAGACAATTTCCTGCGCGCGCAATCTGCGGATCCTGTTTGGTACTCGGTGATATTCGTACAGGACGAATACGAATCCTTCTACGGGGTCTAGTGAAGAGCACAGCACGATACGTCTATCCTTTTTGCTGCTCGGATGTCATCGGCCGTTCATATCACGGCTATAGTATTACTCACTCCGCGTCTGCACCCCGGACGAGTCGGTCGCCGCCGCTCGTCTTTTCGCGTGTGTTGTGGTTTTAAGTGTGCCTAGTGGAAGCTGCGCTGAACCAACACTCCTCTCTACGCAGGTAAATACCAATTAGACCCTTCTTAATCCGTCCCATTGTACTTTTGTGTCAAAAACATTTTCGCAAACTAACGCCGGCTGAGCGAATGCGCGACCACGATCGATAGCGATGTTGTCTTTCGGAGTGCGGGGTCCTTTGGGTATTTCTACACATTAAAAGCTCTTTCCTGAAAAAAAGGCTTCCTACTCGCGGAAGTAATGAAACTTAATTGATGTTTTATTTTATAGGTACACAAAAGATAAAAAAGTGAAGAAACACAATCGGTAGAGTTGTGCTGCACATGTATGCGATGTAGAGCGCCCGTAATCAGATTTAATGCACATGTTAAAACAGATAACTATAATAATTGAAGGTGAATTGCGATTATGATAATGTCACGTCCATTCAACAATTCTCAGTGTCAGTTGTTAGAGAACGGCCATAATATAAACGCCGGTGGGTGGAGGATATTAGGAAACTGCGGCCGGTCGGATTTCTCAATTTATTGATCTTATACAATTTTACATCTCACGTTTTCGAAAGAATAAACATTGTACCTATGTAGGTAGTTCTTTAATGAAAAAATATAAATTACACTAAATAATGAAGAATTCACATTAGCGCAATAATAAATAAAAAATATTAAATTGTTAGCTTGAGAGCCAATAGATTAGATACCATCTTCGAAAGTAATTTCAGATACAAAAAATACACTTGGACGTGATTTCTTCACTTCAATTGCACCTGCGTACATCCATGTAGAGTCGGAAACTAACGTACTTTTAATGGTAAGTATCATTTGAATGAGTTATTACTACCTTCAAAGAAATAAAGATGATGTATTCCAAGATCGTAGAGTTTGAATATCATTAAACTTTTTTAGAAATAATTTCATCTAAATTCAATAGTAAATTACTTTCACTAATAATCTTTCTTAAATCCTTATAAAGAATGTCAGAATAGAACTTCAACGCTTTTAGACCCACATGTAGCGCTCTACACAGCTTTCGCTACATTATAATGGTAGTAGCGTAGAGCAAGGCTAGGTTACCTAGCTACGGATACGAAAGATATTATTATAGACCTATCTATGCAAAGTAAACCGGAATGCTTGGAAATTAACAGGTCACATTCTATGAATCTTGACATTATTGGACACGTGATTGATGTAGTAGCTACAAGGCACATCTAGATCAATTTTAGATTAACAGGAGTTTTCTATGTTTTCGTAGTTAGTGTAGCTGCGTCGTAAAGGGCGTTTGTAGGGCCATTAATTTTAGGCACCGAGGGCTGTGCCCCGACTCCGGCCCTCGAGCTCATCGACCTTTCCCCATTTACCTATTGCATGCTCAGCAGGGGTGACAAGTCATATAGAACTGCCCTACTTACAGTATTGTGGCGCATTTTATGAATAATGAATTAAAATTACTCGTGATGAATGGACTGCTCGTTTTGCGTAGGTATTAGGGTGGTCCTTATTTTTCGACTTTTGAATTATCCCCGGGGCACTTTCTCATTCGATTATATACCTCTAAATATGAAATTAGCTTTTTTTGTTTTTTTTTTTGGTTAAGATTTAGAGGTCGCTACCAGCTGTCAAAATATTTACAAAAAGCTTTGAAGATCGTAAATCATGGTTTCATAAATGTTTTATTTAAGTGTTTGTATCACATTTTATGTGCAAATGAATATCGCAAAGATAGAATAGACAATCGCTTCTTGTCCCCTTCTCCCCTCAACCCCTCTTCTGTACCGACCATGGTACCGACGCGTCGAGATACTAACAAGTAAACTCTTATATCTTAAAAATAATTGATTCAAATATGTACTTTGTACATAATATCTTAGTTCATTCATAGCAACAACAATAATTTTGTAATATTTTTATTTGGCTTTGGGTTTAAAAATAAATGAATCTAACAAATACAGATTTTGTGTTTTTACTTAAAATTCAAACCTTGGTAGCGACCCCTAAATGTCTTTTAAAATTTTTTAAAAAAATAATGAAAGACTTTCTTATGGTATATATTCAAATTACGTGGTGCCCCGCAAAATATAAGAAAAAAATTTTTTTTCGTAGGAATAAGGACCACCCTAGTAGGTATACTCATAAGGAATACATTGTTGTTGTAGTAAATACAATTCTTTGTTTGCGAATCCATTGATCGACCATCATTATTTAGCAATTTTTGAAGGATATCATTAGATTTTTGGTAGAGTGAGGATACAAAAGTATCTTAATAAATGCGTAAGGTATACATTGGTACCCTGCCTATTGTGACTTCCTAAACGAAATTGTTCCATTCAATGCTTTTCAACGGACGAATTTGTACGTCTGCGACAGGTGCAAAACGTTCAAAAGCAGTCCGGGGAGTTTGAGCAACTCCGCCCACAGGTACAAGGACGACCCTTTTTTGTAATTTTACAAGTTCGGATTTCTTACTTGGATTTGCCATATGGTGCTTATATCAATATTCAAAATATGACTAACTGTAAATATTTCTTGCGAGCTCTCTCCTTTCTATCTGTAGGTAATTTGATTACCAAAGGTGACTTATTTAATTATGTTGCTAATCTCTGTTAGATTTTCACAAGCCCCACTCTCTCTACTATACTGTACTCTTTTATCGTTGCTCTACCTATCATAACGCCCATCGAATACGACTATTTCAGTACAACACTACCCTTGTAGTTCCATAATATGACATTATTTATGGTATGAAAAGAAAAACTAAATGGTATATTTTTAGCTTCTACCTTTAAGAGAAACATTTCTGCTCGACGTCGTAACCTTCGACATGTCGCATGTCTCAGTAGATGTGGGTGTCCAAGACAGCTTCCTGCGTATTAGGGGGATGGGGGGGGCCTGACTTCGGATGAACGGAATTCGCCCGTCTAAACCGGGAGCGGGGGGAACCTCCCAGACGGCCGGGTGCTCGTCGATAGCATGTACTACGAGTATACAATATGTAACAAAAACACCGTCCGATCCGAAAGGGTCATAAAGTAGCTTTAACAACATTACCAAAACAAGTATCAAAATTACGTAATTAATAAAAACAATTTTTTTTATCGATTTTTAAAGTCAATAAGTTTAGCAATGATTTACCCTACAACGGGGAAATTTTCAAAAAGCGTTAACACTCTGTCGGCGCGCGGCTTTTTTTAAGACGCTGGGGGTCATGACCTTATGACGTCGCTACGCGTGCCGGCGCATCTCTACCCCTCCCGCGTACCCTCTACACTGCAGTTCGGATTGCCATGTAAGCTTTTTTATTTTTGTAAATTTTGTATTTATTTTTCATGGGGTATTTTTTTTATAATATTTTATGAAAATTATTACACAAATGGAATCTTAACTCGATACCTATTAACACCTTAATGGATCGGACGGTGTTTCCGTTACACATTGTATACTCTAGTACATACATAGCTGAAGTACGCAGAACGCCGCCCGTTAAGAATTGAAGATTGCATGATATAGCTAGCTCTGCAGAGCTAAGGCCGTGATTGTCGGATGTGGGCACTTACGGCAATAGATCTCTTGTGTTGTGCGATGCATCGTCTAAAGAGAACTTGATCGGGACCAACCAGAACAATATTCTAACTCATTTGTACCTCTTTTGTTCATTTACTTTAGTGCACATAAGGCGGGGTTACTCCCTTACGCCCTTTCCGTATTCTCAAAGCTCTCAGTAGCTATCCCTCATCTAGCATCCCTTCATGAGTGATTGAGTGATTCATAAATATGAAATAGCGATAGAGAGTAGTCCTGCAGATTATTATCCGATGAATCGGATGAACGAATTTTCTATTTTAATAATCTCCGTGATTAATCACAAGTAGAGCTGTGCAAGTCTCACAACGAAACTTGCAGACGCATTGATTTATTTGACGCGCAAGATTTCCATTTCAACATTCTACATTCGGCTAACATAAACGAGCACTCTTGTGAAACCCAAACATGAACGCGTGGCCATTTCTGGATAATGGCGCCAGAAATAACCTTCCGTCGCTCATGCCGGTACTGCGTCCGTACTCCGCGGTATCATAGCGGCCGCAATCTAGAATACATGCATTTGTCGCACTCGCATGCCATCACCTTGGTACAAATAGGCAGGTAGATCCGATAACGAGTACCAGCATAACATAGTAAACTAGTGGAAATTTATAAATAAAGCTCTTCAGTGGATGCGTAAATTCACACAACTCACAAGCAACTCGTACACCAAGTTATTTATTACAGCTCTGATCTTCATCAAATGTAGAGTCGTTTATCACTTAAAAAAGGCAAGTGCTCTTTTTTATTTTTAACCAACGCAAATCATACACGTTATCCTGCGCCATCTATCAAGGTTTCTAATTTATTCGATCTCTTGCCAGACAACTTTAAAACAAGCTTTAATCGGACGCGGTGGCCTTAGCGCATTTGATGTTTGGCGTTAAATGTATCTTACTGATTGGTCAGATGATGTCACTATCATTTGCTTAGCGGTAGATTGTCAAATGTTACACAGTCAGTAGGTAAGGAAACATCCAACATATTCTAGTCGTTTTTGCAATTTTTAAGTATATTTCATTATCTACTAGACCTGTTTATAAAAACATGTAACATTTTTAATGCGCATTTACTGCAGCTACGGGCAGAAACTTACTGATAACATTAAACATTTCTTAAAATTACGAGCTATTTGCCTTCCTAGTATATGAAGGTGTTTATCTTAAATATCATTATGCGCTTGTTTTATATAATATAAAGATAATTATAATTAAATCAAAACATGTAATAAACAGAACTTCGTGTCTAATCTCATTTCTGCTAAACCAATATAACATTGAAATTGATTAAAGAGTCCCCCATTTTTAACGTGCGGTAGGGCTAAACTAACATTGTTGGTACACTCGTAATGAAAGGAGAGGATCGCCCCCTACAATAACGAATATTACATCTGCGCATGGAAGGTATTGTCACGAGCCATATGGATTTCCCTCCGTTACACAGTTTATGTAACAAAACTAAGTAATTAGGTAAAACACTTACTACTGATTATCTCTACAAAAGGCTCCGTAACGTTGATTTAGAATTCGTGACGGTAGATGTGCATTAACCAAAACAAGGGAGTTCCTTGCGTGACGGTGTACACTTCCGCCCCGGACTGGTGGCGGTAAATGGAGTTGTTTGATAAAAAAATTAGTTGTTTCTAGTGCATTGTTCTTTGAACATTTTAATTCCTTCATTCCTTAAAGACAATTGAAAATATGAACGTGCTCTGCTTTACCCTTGATCAACCACAATCTCGCCTAAAGCCTAAAGGCTGCGATGTGATCTATAAATAGAAAGCTCCACATAAAAGCTTATTGTCTTTATTTTTGTATTCGCTCCGGGCTTACAGACTTTTTGGCTTGTATGAATTTGAGAACAGTCTTGAAAAAAGAATTGTTCAATATCTACAATCCTCTTTTACACGACACGTATTTTCTGTCTTTGTATGTTCATTACATAAAGTACTACATTTACTTTTCTTTGTTGCAGATCCGGCTGAGTCCGGCCGCATAGCGGCCCTTTGGATTTTGTTTTTTATTTGTGAGACAAGTGATCAGTGAAGTGCTAAGTGACAAAGTTAACATGGCGTGTATCCCCCTATTTGCCCTCGTGGCACTGATCGCATTGGGTAAGCAAAAATTTGTCTATTTTTAGATTTAGTTTCAATTTTATAATGCTCTTTTAATAGATTTCGATGGTAATCTTAATTGTAACAAAACTACATAGTACAAATATTGAATTACTTATCGAATTTTCCTTCAATACAAGAGGTAATGAAGTCACTCCTTATTACGTTAAGTCTAGAACTCCAGACGATGTCATGAGTTAATTGAGTCTCCACCACGTTATAGTTTAAGTTAAACATGACATAATAACTAGCATACTACCCTCTACTACTCTTATTTTATTAAGAATATACAATATCATGTCGAGTGACGGCGAATGTAGAGCTACTAGAAAGTTTGATATAGGAGGAATCATTTAAAATGCAAGATCAATTTCGTTATAGTTACAAAATAATAATGTATGTCTACCTACTATAGCGGGGAGGTCATAGTTACTAAAAGCCAGTTACTACACTAAATTCATCGAATAGTGCGAACAAGGCTTTAGAGCCGTAGAGCGTCTAGCCAGTAGCTTCTGCTATGGCGGGGAGGTCGCTAGTAGCGTGTCTAGCTACTAGTGCTAGCCAGCGAATAAACACCAGACCGTTGGCCTGGCGCCTGAAGGTCGCGGCCGTGAATGTCTTCGAACCAAAGTTCATGAACTTTACATACGGCAATGTACTAGAAAACCTACGAACGTTTATATTTAGGAATCAATAAATTTATCTTTTGATGTTCAAGGCGTATTCGAATTATTTGCTTCTTTAAAATTATGATGGCGAGAAACAAATAAGGAGACTTAAAATAATGAATTTCTCTAAAAAACAAATACATGGAAAATATCTGTATTTTATTTTATTTTAACGTAGAGTCAAATAAATAACCATCCTACTGAAATACGAATACGGTTCGATTTAACCAATTACAAGCTAAAGGCCTAAATTGGTGGAGTTTTATTTCCGAAGTCTATGTTTAACTCAGCCACAACTTACCCGTTGCCGTATTAGTCATATTTTATTAGTAACGTTTTTATGATGAATCATTCTAATCTCTTTGAAGTGACCTTAGACGAGGGAAATAAATTGCAGCATTCATACAATTTACTTATTGCAGCTGTCTCAAAAACTTCTCAACTTTAATTTAGAACTTAAAAGCTTTATTTATGAGTGCAAGTAGTTCTTCCTATAATTTGCCTTCACTTTGTACCTACCTCTTGTTTTACCTCAATGCAGTACATAATAGATAACATTAGAGACAAAACAACAGTTCTTTGAAGAATTTTTAGAATGCGCGTGCGCTGCTCGGTGCCCTCTTTAAGCGACAAAATTCCAGCGCTTGCAACATCTTTACAAACAAGCGGAGACATCGTTGGATACCATTATCATCACGCAAAACGGCTTATGGTGTAAAAAGAATTTCATAAATGTCCATAGTCCACACAAATATTGTACTTGAAAAACTCGCTGCGGTAACCTGTCAGTTACGGCTAGAGCTTTACGGAGCTTATCATTTTCTTTTAACGATATAATCTTAATAGCTCTCTCATTACCCATTTTATTTAATATTTTTTTACATTTTATTTAGGTATATTTTTATCGCTAAAACAAAAAACTAAACTTTTTCATGCACAATGTGGTTTAAATGGCCAATAAACTTACAAAACAGTACACTGAATACTTGAATAGTGTGATGGTAATGCATTTGGAATTACCTGACTGAATATGCATGAATGTTTAACCTACTCAATGAAGAAACATGCGGCCCATTCAAAGCATTTTAACTTTTGTAGACAGCTCTAACTGTGCTGTATAGCATTTTAAATGTAGTACGGGATAGAATAGTTAATTTTTTGCAGGTAACTGTAGATTTTGGCTTACTCGTAGAATTAATTCTGCTTTTAATCTCTACTTCACCAGACTGTAACTGATGATCAGATGGAGCTACAAGTTACAAGTTATAAAAACTTTTTTAACGTACTTACCCGGCAATCTTCCCCAGTTAGTGGTTAGTTACAGTAGCCGTTACAGTATAGGTACTATGTACGTGTGATCAAGATCACACCCGTGTGGGGCAACACAGATAAGGATAGTTTAAGATTACACGAAATTCAGCGTCGGTAGAGACAGGAGCAGCGGGTGAACGACCGCAACTTTTATGGCCGTGTATAAAATTCTCACAAAACCCTCTGCGTGCTAATTGAATGATTCCATATGGCCAATATGTAAGTATGGTATTCGCATGTTTGTTCTACATAATTTTATGTGGCCTGAGTTCGCGCGAACCATTCTGCATCTCGCAGACAAAATGTTAGAGTTGTTATAAAACACTGAGCTTCCTTAGGTTAGGTTTGGTTTTTGCCTAATTTGTAATGTCATAGAGTTTTCTTCAGACTACGTTTCCACTGAGTCGGGGGGAGCCTGAGCAGTGTTTTCATGTGCACATTTCATACGCTGCTTCCGCCGGAAAAACGTTGCGTTACGTGAAATCTATGAAAAACCCACTCCGCTCCGACAAGCTCCGCATCAGCTCAGTGGATTAACAGCCAGTAAATTGAAATTAATGTTAGCCAAGCTAAATTGAGATTCGCCTTGCCTGTAACCGTAGACAAACAGCGATTAAAAGCGCATAGCGTGATAATTGCATTATTACGTTTAATTTATACACCGCCACTTATTCAACAGTTGTACTGGTGTTTGTATAGTTTTATAAGGGTTTGATATTTATTGTGTTCTAAATAAGGAATCAGATCTAAACATGGCGTCACTGCGCGCCGTTCGTTTTTTTAAATCTCCACGTGCGTCTTACTACTTTGGAATTTCAAGACGGATGGCTCCCGGTTGAGTCCGTTAAAAATTAGTCAACTTTTGTAATGTGACGTGAATTTTAAATGTCTTATTCATTGTGTGTATTTTGGTCACAAAGCGTTAGTATCCATCGCGTTTTTTATTACTTGTTCCTGAAATTATGGAGTTCTCTACATAGGTAATTTATAAATATTTTTGTTTATTCTTACGGTTATGCAGACGCTTAAGTACCTATTTGTAATTACTGGTTACCTGTCTACTAAAATGGCATGAAGTTTTGGCTCATTGCCGTATGAATAATTAATACTACCACATTCTAGCACACTTACATAACATAATTTTTAGATCCTGGATATATTTTCAATCTTTAAAATAGGTAAGTACAGTACATGGTTTTTTACAAAAAGTTAGTGAGAAGCTTAAAACCGTAACACACTGTGGAAATATTAAGCAGGTTCTCAACCGTGAAAATATGATAATAAATAAGCTCTTAATTACCGACGGACCGTACCTACGTTCTTTGTTATTTAGACCGGTTATAATTAAGACTTTGTTTTCATTGCCGTAGAGACAAGCCTACAGCTAAACAACTTCCATTCAATTCTATTGTGTTTAATCAGCTCTTAATTGTTGAATGATGTAATCCGAAAACGTATCATATTGATAGTAGTATAGTACTTATTTACCTAATCCTAAGGTGATGAATAAGCTTCTAAAAAGCTTTCTTAACACTAACATAAAATGGCTGATCCGATGAATAGAGTGGGCGGAGAAACCACTAAAGTAAACAAAGGAACAAAAAGCGGTTCGCTAGAGGGTAAATTAATTATCTAGTTGTTTACATAGGTACTAGTCAAAATCTTTGGATGTGGATAAGATTGTTTGTATTTTTAATTAATATTAAAATAACACTGTTCATCACTTCACCAGCAGAATCATAGATGAACCAACGCCCATTTAAATTAGAATGGAGTCCAGTAAATAGGTCGGCTCGCCGGCTTCGACTAGCAGACAATCACCCGGCGGAATATGCATTCGCGCATCAATAAGATTATTTGTAAATTAACTCATTAACAATCACATGTTATAAACTCTATTGTGGATAGTGAACCATGTTGGAGAAAACGCGCACTTCGATTGTTAACTACTTAGGTAGAGCATTTTAATGTTTGTAGACTATAGGCATAATATTATGAGTCCTCCGCACATTCTGCAGTCAATGTTGTCTCTATTCGCTGTTAAACTTCTGCCTTTTACCGTTTCGGTATAAACAAATGAAATATTAGTAAGGCGTAGAGCTTTAATCAGTACCTACGAGTACACAGGTTTTATTTATAGAGTTCCCCAACCCAGTCACTTATTGATTTGTTAAGGTATTATCATCCCTACTTTAATAGTTTTGTTATCTGATGTGATTGATAGTAATGGAGACAGTGACAACATTAAAATTTGAACACTGAAAAATTTTCAATTGCTCGTCTGAAAACGTGCAAATGAAAATTGGTTGTTTTGAAACCAATATTTATTTTGCATCAAAAAATCGCACTCACACGACCTATATTCTAGTCTATAATTGCAATAAATCAATAGTAATTTAGTAGAATGTCAACAAAAATGAAAATTGTTCGTGATAATGATAACACAGTAGAATGTCGTTTGTCGATGATATCACGCGTGTTTCTTATCTCATTATGTATAGGTTACGCGATAATATATCTATTGCTAACTTGTAGTTTATTTTTGTTTACTTTATCGACATATCAATACGTGTGAAATGATGCAGAAAGTAGTTTAGGGTTGCTACTAGTTTTTACATTGTTTTTGTGTCCCAGTAATCTATTTATCTATGTATGTATTTGAAGGTAGTTTTTTAGCGTTTTCTTAAAATTATACAATCAGTCCTATTTGTTCCCTGTTAGCTTTAGTTCCTCCTCAACAGATTTTATGCTCAAAGCTACATGGATGTCTGAAGGTAGAGTTAAAATGTTTTTCTTGTGCCGCGGTTTCAAGACAACATAAAATTGATTTTTGATTTGATTTCCTGATTGGTACGCTTTTTCTTTCGTGACTTTATCGTATGATAAGAAAATTTGAACAAAAATTGCATTAGTTGCCAAAGAAAGTCAAAAAGGTTGAAATAATTTTGTATACAAAGAAATCAGAAAGGATCCTTGCTCACACCTGACGAGCTACACTAGAAATCGTTGCAAGTCCGTGATCAATCGTTTACAGTCTACCGCGAACATCTGTCCCGCGCGGCCAATCACGCGCGCCGGCGCACATCTGTCGTCCGCACCACGCACGCCGCCCGCACTTTTTGTTCCTTTGTTGTTATTTTTTTCTGTCTCCTACTTTGAATTGGAATAGAAGAGGGATTATTATTAGCATTCAAGTGAGCTTTTCGAGCTTACCTGAAGTGCTTTCTTAATTTAATATGAATTTATCGCTTTGTTTTGTGCAATTTCTTTGTTCCATCTTAGACTGCATCTCAATTAATATCAGGTGATTGCTCTACCAACTTTGGTGTCAAATACCTGCCTTGTTCTGCATAAAAAAATAAATGTTACCATCCGTTGTGACTAGGCATTTTAATAGTAATTAGTGAGGTATTTCAATGAATGTAAACAGTACAAATACTGAAAATAGAGTTTACTTTATATTCTCCTTTCCAATCGGTAATTTTAAAGATAAGCATCTACTTGCAGTTTACGTGGATAACAAACCGGAAATGAAATATAAGATAATTTTTGAAACCCATTAACAGTATTCTTTTTAATGAGACCATTAATAAAGAGTTAACTAGTGGCGTACTCTTCACATTCGTACATCTGTACAGGGCTACAGGGTTGTGTGTAGCATGTAATTATGGTACCTACAGCTAATGCGTCAAACGCTTTTATTTTCAGAAGAAAACTAGTCATTTATGGTGTACAAATCGTCATTGACATTATTCAGATATATTTTTCCGAGAAATTAGTAGGAGGAAAACTCTACCAACTGCGGTGTCGGTAGTAGTAAAACTAGCTTCTTAGTGAACGGCTTAATTGAACACAAAACCGTAGAAGTTCCTCCAATTGTTTATTTTGTCTGCACGATTAACTTCTGATCCGAATTGCCGAAGCACTTGTAATCGTACATCTGGCAACCCTATCAATGTGTGACGGTCGTTAGCCGAGGTCGCGGCTTCCACTCGCCGTGTATTATTTTTCCAGGCTTCATTACAAACTGGGTCGAGTCCCGGCCCGCAAAGGGCGAGCACTTGCTTATGTATGCTCGACTCGTGCTAGACTGCACAAAGCTAGATTTAGGCCTCCATTTTACGAGAGTACAGCATAATCGGCTAAATGAAAATTCGTACAGCCATAGCTGCATAAAAATGCGGGCTTTATGCTATAATAAAACCGCAATATAATTGTTTTCGTATTATAGTATCGGTTGAAATGAAACAATCTGCACGTGACTTGATGAAACCAGCTTCACATGATCAAACTTGAGGGCCTTGAGGCCTTTAGCAAACAATATATAAATATCTGAGAGACTTAAACATTTAAGAACGAACGAAACTACTTAATATTAATACACCTATCGACATCGACAGTAGTACGGTATAATACTACAACATACTACAACTTAAAGGCACGGCGTCAATATTATACGAGTCCACAAAGGCACAAATAGAATAGAAACCAAGTTGTATCCAGATCAAGGTCTTAATTGCACCATTTTGTTCGCAGGATCAGTGTCATGCGAGGACGAGACCATAGGCCCGATATTCATGAAGGAACCCCCGAACCGAGTGGACTTCAGCAACACGACCGGAGCTGTGGTGGAGTGCGCAGCGAGAGGATCCCCCGTGCCCGATGTGATCTGGGTGCGCTCCGATGGTACGGCTGTTGGCGACGTCCCTGGATTGCGACAGGTCAGTAGAGTTACAATTTTTTCCTCAAATTACCTCCTGAAAATTAGCTATTATTTACATAGTGGTTAACCTGAGTTTCGATCTGGCAAGAATAGTGGGAAGCACTTTGATGCGGACAACATAGGAACGGTCGTTGTGGAAATCTATAGGGGAGACTTTTTTCCAGCAGTGGACGACATTACTTGAAACGAACCTCAGTTTGTCAATGTAGAGCTCTAGACAATAAGCAAATAAATATCTCTGATCAGAAGGTCCCACTTTGCTCAGCTGATTTTAAATATCCTGCTCGGGAGGGGACTTGTTACTGTTTGTTTTTGATTGGATGAAATCATATAGCGGCTGTTTTGTCTGAATAGGCTAATATTGACCACACGATAGCAGAAGGTCCAATAAATAATCAAAGCTACACTTGCTCAGTGTTAGCATAAATGATTATAACTTATCATTACTAAATTGTTAATATGTTGAAGTAGAGACATATTATGTACTTATTAGTGTTTTAATTCACAAAGTATTAAACACAGACAGAATTCACAAAGTATTAAACATAGGTTTAATCGCAGACTCATGCAGACTTTGAACTAATTGGTATTGTCAACACTAGTAATCAGTGTGCGCACCGATAAATTCGTGGATACTAAAATCTGTTTATTCTAGCAAAATAACCAGAATAATAACTTATTAATATTTTAATTAAAAGATTCGAGTTGGTTCTGTGTTCGCTTATTAGATCACTAATCCCCTCATTAGCCATTACCTTTTTGTCTGTGAATTTTTATGTTAATACTGGTAACTTTTGTAATTATGTACGCCAATTTGCCTAACAGCAAATTATACGATATTTTCATCCAATTAGACTCATTGCATCAGAACTTAACACGCAAATCGTGAGAAATCTAATGTATTTTTGGGGTATTGTCCATGTTGATGACTTAATAATATGGTTTTGCAGGTCTTGCCCAATGGAAACTTGGTATTCCCTCCGTTCCGTGCTGAGGACTACCGGCAAGAGGTCCATGCCCAGGTGTACGCTTGTCTGGCCCGCAACCCCGTTGGTACTATCCATTCACGAGACGTTAACGTGCGAGCTGGTAAGTCTGACTACCTTTACGAATTATAAATGTACAAGCGTTAAGGTTCAAGTTAGAAGCAGCCAGAGACGCGTCGCTGCAACAGACTCTTTTCTATGTATTTCTATGATATAATTAATATACCTTCAGGCAGAGCAGATACCGTATCGCTAGCAATAGAAGCTATTTCATAGAAATACATGGAAACCCGTATGGCCAACGTGGGAAGGAAGTGTACGCCAAATTCTCTATTTGCCTCTGGTACACTAGAGGTTCGTACTCTGGTACAGTATAGTATTGTGGTGGTGGCACGTCGCCTGCGTGTAGTCCGCTTCGAACTTGTACCTTTATAGTAATAACGAGCGTGCGTATGAATTCAATCCAACGCAACTAGCCCACGTGTATACGCGGGGGCGATAAGCAGCGCAGGCGCAAGTTGAATTACGCAATTTCGTTCTATTATCCCACGTTCATGACCCTCGCTGATGATGTATCAGCAGCATTGAGGCAGTTATTCAACTAAATTGAGACCATGAGCTCACTTTTGACTGCCAACAATGTTGAAAACCGTTTGCGTGAAAACAATTTAATTAGAAAACAATTTGGTTCTAGTCCTATCTTTACTTTTATATTACACGCACGCTCGTTATTTTGATAAAATGTGACTTTAAACCAACTTTCCTAATGGAACTATTATCGTAATTAATTGTTTTAGATCTCGATATTAGTCCTATAGGAGAAGTTAAAATAATAAGACTAAGTAACCACACACTAACTTGATTAGTTATTACTAATTTTAAGATCACCTAACTAAGGCTGAGGCTGAGTTGCACCAGCTAACTTTGACCGGAACTAAACGATAACTGACGTTTTTTGTATGAAGTTTGATAGATTTTTGACGTTTGTCAAAGTTAAAGTAAGATGGTGCAACCCAGGCTTAGTATCGTTGACACAATATTTTTTCAACCAAATTCGTAAATCACTTAAATCGTCAAGAAAACGTTTTTGAACTTCTAAACAAAGTGAACATAAGTGATACATGGCCCCGTAATTTAATATATTTGAAAGTTCCACTGTAGTAGACCTTCTCACTCCGTGATATACTCATTACTTACATCTCTTGACTTGTGACCTGCTGTCGTTCGTTTGTAACTTGATATCTCACTGTCATGTCGGGATAAGAATTACTTATAGCCTTTCTCATTTATGTACCTCGTGTTACGATGTAATGTCTGGTTATTGTTATGCACTGATAGATAACCACAAACCACAATTCACTTGCATGTAGTCACAAGTAAACACAATCTTTGTTAACTCTACAATGTATTTAAAATAACTTTTTTACGGAAGCTCACCTATTCAACGAATTAATACTTGATGAAGATGAATCATGGTTAGTTTACGTAACCAAATGAGTCAAGGATACCTAATACTACACACCATACTAACAGAATGCTTTACACACTGTGTGACATAGTGTTTTCAAATAATACTGAACGTACATTTCACCGATTTAGCCACGTACTAGTATAGAGATAGTCTACTAAACTCGCATGAATGGCACATTATGATGTTACGGCGCTCGTGAACCTTTGGGCTCGTTTGAACGGTTGATTGCCCATAATAGGGCGCTGCCCTTTACAGCCTTGGGTCAAATAAGGGCAATTAGATAATCAACCAACACTTCTTCACTCAATCGATTCATTCAACAAACTGTAACAAGCGGCGGTCTTTCTTTACAATCATTTTACGATGTGCCTACAACACATTATGAGAATCACTTATTGAATAACGAATATGGTTGAAAATTAGTTTTGTGTTAATTAAGAACATCAATGTAAAATGTAAGTATAATGTAGAGTCAAATTTCATACTAACGCAGTAGTAGTATCAAGTCTGATTCTACATTGACCTGTTGATTGTATGATTTTATACTCGTTATTAATTAATTCTATATTTACGATTAAGTAATACCTTACAGACAAACATGTACCAGACACTATTAAAATGTTTCTTTATTATTCTGTAAAGACTGCAGAAAATTTATGGTATATCGTTAATAAACTGTTGATTAATCTATCAGTGGTCGCTCAGCATTACGACACAGATGTCAACAAGGAGTACGTAATAATGGGGAACAGCATCTTGTTGAAATGTCAGGTCCCGTCGTTCGTCGCTGACTTTATCGAAGTGCTCTCTTGGCATACTGATGACAAAGAAGATTTCTTCCCTGGCGACAACTACGGTTAATCCTTTAGGAATTTCAGAAATCTCCATTTCTCCTTCATAAATATGTCCTTTCCCAATGGCTCTACATTCTGTTCAGATCATTTTAACATTCACAGTGGTTCAACAACAGTACGAATCTGAAGTAAACAACGAATACGTAATTCGCGGTAACTCCGCTATCCTCAAATGCTCTATCCCCTCTTTTGTCGCGGATTTTGTTACTGTGGTCTCCTGGCATGACGAAGAAGGCAATTCCTTTGCTCTTGATGGATCCAAAGCAGGAGACGGTATTTACATACGTGCTTCATTTAGAATATTCCCTAAACAATTCCCGACCTAAATTACATTCCTATAAAACTGAAAGCCTTTTCGTCCACATTACAGTTGTTACCCAGTACTATGAAGCAGAAGTTGTATCTGAGTATGTCATTCGCGGGAATACTGCTGTGCTCAAATGTAACATTCCATCGTTTGTCGCCGATTTCGTCAAAGTGGAGGCTTGGGTTGATTCCGATGGAGGGCAATACTTACTCACTGACGACATTGGTATTGATGTAACCAATTTCTTTGAACTCTCCCTCCTGTATTTCCCGTCTTTATCCTTTCATAAAGTATTCATTATCTCATAACATATTATCTTACAGTGGTAAATCAGTTCTATGAAGCCGAAATTCTGAACGAGTATGTAATTAGGGGAAATGCTGCAGTCCTTAAATGTTCCATTCCTTCATTCGTATCCGACTTTGTAAAAGTAGAAGAATGGATTGATGAAGAAGGCACAGTGATTGGTCAATCCAATAACCTCGGTAACAATGGCTTCGCTAAACAATATTATGTTTGCCTGTGTCCACTTCCCGTATCTAGTCACACTTCATATCCTTACACCTCGAAGTGTCGCCACATCGTTGTCCCTAGCTAAGTACCTATTTATTATTCCTCAGTCGTATCACAGTATTACGTGACCGAAGCCGAAAACGAGTATGTTATTAGAGGGAATGCTGCTATTGTTCGGTGCAAGATTCCATCTTTTGTTAGTGACTTCGTGTACGTAGAAACCTGGATTATGGATGATGGACAAATTCTTACAATTAACAACACACAAGTCGCACAGGGTATCTACACTTAAGAATAACTTTCTATAGTTTATCATTTCCCTAAATCCCGTTATCCTTTAAACTAACAAGTACCAGCTATTAAAATCAACTTTTCTACACCCAGTTGTAGCACAATCTTATGAAGCTGAGGCTGATAACGAGTATGTCATTAGAGGAAATGCAGCAATTATGAAATGTGAAGTGCCCAGTTTCGTATCCGACTTTGTGTTTGTTGAGATGTGGACGGACAGCGATGGCGGCACATACTATCCGGGAAATAACGAGGGTACCCCATTCTAACTAAAATAGTCCTCAATCCTGATATTCCTTACTTTTATTTTATCCAGCGGTACTGCAGGCTTACGAAGCTAGAGTGAATGATGAATTCGTCTTAAGAGGCAACACGGCTATTCTTAAATGTATTGTACCTTCCTTCGTTGCGGACTTCGTTCATGTTGTGGCTTGGATAATGGATAATGAAACTGTTACTGCTCAGGAAAATTCAAATATCGAAGCGGGTATACCTTTAATGTTGTTATATTATTTTACTAGATACACCCCTTTCCCGTGTCCCCAAATTAGTTATTACTTATTATTGTAATAATTTTGCATTAACAGTTGTCCATCAAACTTATGAACCGCGTGTAACCGATGAAGATGTTCTGCGTGGAAATTCGGCTATAGTTAAATGTCTCATCCCATCGTTTGTTGCCGATTACGTGCATGTTGTGGAATGGGTGACGGAGGAAAAGTCCCTGTCTGCGTTTTCGTTGAACCGCTCCGAGGGCAATTACGGTAATCGAGAGCGCCCGCGCGACCTCAATTGTTCCTATCCGCTCTCATCCAAATTCCCAAGTCTGCTTCTAAATCAGTAGTACTAGCTTCAATGTCACATGAAATATTTCAGCGGTCAACCAATTCTACGAGTCGCAGGTTTACGATATATACGTCATCAGAGGAAATGCTGCTGTATTCAAGTGCCATATTCCCTCGTTTGTGTCTGATCATGTTCAAGTTGTCTCTTGGCACGACACCGAAGGCGGAGAGTATTTGATGACCGATAATAATGGTATAAATCGGGTATTGATATGAATCATTGTCCTATCTTTCCTATCCCGTTGTATCTCTTGAACACCATAAAAATGTTTTTATAGATTAGATGTTTGTATGCTTCAATTTCAGTTGTATCTCAGGCATACTCAGTTCACTTAGTCGAAGAAAATGTGCTACGAGGCAATGCTGCTATCGTAAAATGTCTCATCCCAAGTTTTGTTACGGAATATGTCTCGGTTGCATCATGGATAATTTCCGAAGGGGATGATGAGGAGGAAATTAAATTAGAAAATAGTATTAATGAAATGGGTAAAATGTTATGTGCTTATGGTCCAATCCTATCCATATTATTTTCCTTGCAAACCTTTTGCAGTTGTCACGCAGGCTTATACGGTCAATCTTATGGAAGAGAGTGTGCTTCGAGGTAATGCCGCCATCCTCAAATGTCATATTTCAACTTTCGTCACGGAATACGTGAGCGTATCGTCCTGGATTGTGTCAGAGGGAGACACTGACGAGTTAGAAATTAAAGCTGAATCAAACAATTTGGGTACCTTTGTGTTCTTAACATTAGTAACGTATGCATAGTCCTTTGCCCTATCCTGTCCTTTTTACTCGCTGATAAGGAGTCTTTAGCTCAATTAAATCCTTTATATTTCAGTTGTCTCTCAAGCTTATACAGTTAACTTAATGGAAGAGAATGTTCTTCGTGGCAACTCAGCGATCGTTAAGTGTCATATTCCTAGTTTTGTAACTGAATATGTAACCGTCTCATCCTGGATAATATCTGAAGGGGATGTTGATGAGTTGGAAATAAAATCAGACGAAGCTTTTAATTTGGGTATTCATTTACATATGATTTACTTCCCGAAAAATCCTATCCTCCGAAAAAAATACATTTAGGACAAACAGTTTGATACGAATGGGTTTCAAGTAGATAACTAGTTAGGTATGTGAAAGTGTTATGAAAGTATTCAAGGCATAGTTAATTTTTTTTTCAGTTGTCTCCCAGGCCTATACAGTAAACCTGTGGGAAGAAAATGTTTTGCGTGGGAATGCCGCTATCCTGAAATGTCATATTCCAAGTTTCGCTTCTGAGTTTGTCATGGTCACCTCATGGATAATATCCGAGGGAGACGATGATGAAATGGAAATAAATTTAGATTCTAAATTCAATTTAGGTAACGGCTTGAACATACCGCCTCGTCTATCCTTCCTGCATTTCCGCCTCATCCCAAAATAAATCAACACCGACGGCATTATTCTTGTCAGACTGTTGGATTACCGACACATAGTACCTATAACTAGTTTAAATATTTGTGCTCTTTTATAAACACAAATACTAAGTAATTTTAATTGTGCTTTCAGTCGTATCACAAGCTTACGATGTCAAATTTTGGGAAGAATATGTTTTGCGCGGTAACGCGGCCATTCTGAAATGCCAAATCCCAAGTTTCGTTTCTGAATACGTTTCTGTAAACTCCTGGATAATTTCTGAAGATGAGAATGAGCAGGAGATCAAAATAGATGAATCTGTTAACTTAGGTATTTTGTTAAAATTTCACTTCGTCTAACATTTCCCTTCCTGTCCATGTGTTCCTTCTTTTTCCAATGTCTGCTAATTCAGAGGTGGCCAGAGACGAATTTGATAGGGACTTCAGGAAAATAACGAGAAACTTATGTGCTGTTCATTGAGGTCGTCTTGTTTCAGTGGTTTCTCAAGCTTACGCTGTGAATCTAATGGAAGAATACGTTTTGAGAGGCAATGCAGCTATTTTGAAATGTCATATTCCAAGTTTTGTATCCGAATATGTTACGGTCATCTCTTGGATCATCAGCGAAGACAGTGAAGAAGTTGAGATTAAGCTCGATTCCGCAAATAATGTGGACGGTAGGATCGCATTTCTATTATCGCGATTTACCTATATTGGTACAATTCCTTATGTCTAAATTTTAGCATAGGGCGGCAGTATTCTATTTGGGTTCCCTCCGCTCCATGGGCCTCACGGCCTACCTTATCCTCTATTCCTCCTTCCTTGTATGATTAATTTTATAAGTAACTGGCAACCCTATGTTGTCTTGCAAATGCTTTTGAATTACATTGCTTTTGATTTAATGTAATGTAAAACACGTATCTATAACTTATGGTTATTTTTCAGACGGAAAGTACTTGGTTTTACCCTCTGGAGAGTTGCATATTAGAGATGTCGGACCCGAGGATGGTTACAAATCATATCAATGCCGAACCAAGCATAGACTAACTGGCGAAACTCGATTATCCGCTACTAAAGGACGTCTCGTCATCACCGGTAAGTCGATTAGCTTTAGTTACGCGCTACAGCAAAGTAAAAATTCGTCCGCAGCTTTTCAATTTGTGATGTTATCTGAAAAATAAACAAAAAAAATAGACAACCTATTATTTTAGCTTAGGTATACTAAAACAATGCTATGATAAAATTAATAGCATTTTCCACACGGATGAATTTTTACCGCTGTTTCAATTTGCCTATAATCAAAATTATATTTGAAAAAAAAAAAAAAAAAGTTTTTTACGTTTTACTTTGTACAATGTAGAGTTTCTTGTTATTCAATATTTTTTTTATGGTCTCATAAATTTGATTATAGGCTTTTTTTTAATATTTGCATTTTTTATTGATGCAGAAATTATTTGAATAAATATTACCTGTCTGTTATAATTTTAGACTGTAATAAATCAATCATGTCACATAAATATATTAAAATGTTATTGAAATAATTCTGCAAATTATTAAATTAAACTATGCAACTTTTATAATCTCCACAAATAAAAGTTAATTCCTCGTAATTTTTGCTTTCTAATTACTTTTAAGAGTTTAATTATTCGCTTACTGTAGAAGTACGTGGAAGATTATAACTATTGTTATATTGTCTTTGTGATTATAATTTTCATAACAATTTAAAGTTTATAGATACAACATTATATCTTGTATCTGTAATCTAAATGAGTAACAATTCGACTTGCCTGAATGTTGGGATAGGGTACCCTGCAGAGCCTTGACTCGCGTTATGTTACGTGCGATTAATGCCCAAGTAGAACACAGAGTAAAGTAGGGGTGTATCTTGCCTTGTCTGCTGCGGAATCCATCCTCGTGATCCCGCCTTCTCCCAACATGCGTAGAGCCAGTGGGCCGGGTGCCTCCCAAGTTTCCTAGTGCGCAGACGACCAGCGGGTTCCAGTTCACGGTGAATACCAGTCTCGCAGTACTATGCTCTGCTCAGGCTTACCCTGCACCCACGCACCGGTAAGGCGACTTTCAATTAACCAATTTTACATAATTCCTCAGAGCCCATAGGGCGCGTACCACCTAAGCTATCGACCTCCCAAGTGGGCATGATGTTTGTAACCACGTTGGATGCCTCTTTCGCGTTGCAATGCCCTGCACAGGCATTCCCCGTCCCCGTATTCAGGTAATTTTGATGTTGTTTATGTAACGATCGAACGCTCATTTTTAGAACCCGTTGGCCGCGTACCTCCCAAATTCGCCACAGTATTAGCTGGTATACAATATGAAGTTATGAAAAACGATTCCCACGCATTGCAGTGCCCTGCCCAAGCATATCCCACTCCAATGTACAGGTAATTAAGAGTATTTTAACAGACTCATTATTGCCTTTGTAGAACCAGTAGGAAGAGTGCCACCAAAATTCGCATCTGTTGTCATGGGAACGATGATTGGTGTCAAGAAAAATGATTCGTTTGCTTTGCAATGCCCTGCGCAAGCGTTCCCAGTCCCAGCTTTCAGGTATTCTTCCTAGATTATTAACGAATTTATAATCCTAAGTTACCGTTAGGTTCCGGGCTAAACTGCAGTTTGTTTTTCTGCAGAACCTATGGGGAAAGTATCTCCGAAATTTCCAAGCTTAGAAAAAAGTCGATTGTTTAATTTTGATGCCAATCAAACTATATCAGTATTGTGCCCCGCCCAAGCTTATCCCGCCCCAATGTTTAGGTAAGATAGTATTAGATTTTTTAGTAAATTTAAGTTCTCATCCTCTAGAACCAATGGGAAGAGTATCGCCAAAGTTCCCTACTGGGGACATCAGTAGGACATTCATTGCTAACTGGGGCGAAGGTGTCCCCTTACTTTGTCCTGCACAAGGGTTCCCTGCTCCAGCATTTAGGTAAATGTCTTTTTTCATAACAGAACCGATGGGCAAAGTATCTCCGAAATTCCCTTCGATGGAGACGGGACGCAGCTTTACTTTCTCATCAAATTCTTGCGTGACAGTACTATGTCCAGCCCAAGCATATCCAACTCCATCGTACAGGTATTTTCACTCACATTATGTTGTATCTTTAGAACCAGTGGGTCGAGTTTCACCAAAATTCCCTTCGATGGATAGTTCAAGAAGTTTCAGCGCTAGTCTGAACACCAGTCTGCCTATATTGTGCCCAGCGCAGGCCTACCCCGTCCCAAAGTTCAGGTAAATAATTCGAAAGGTTGACTTTACTTACATAAAATCTCTTCATAGAACCTGTTGGCCGCGTAGCACCAAAATTTATCACGGGTGATAAAAGTCGCGCATTTGATGCTAACGGTGGTGACAGTATCACGCTGCTATGCCCCGCACAAGGTTACCCTGCCCCATCGTTCAGGTATTGTCATGCCACAAATTTTATTAAGCAATTTATTTTTTTCATAGAGCCCATAGGTAGTGCTGCTCCAAAAGTAGCTACGAAAGTTATTGATATAACAGAAGTTTCACACAAAAATACAGTAACAATACTATGTCCGGCACAAGCTTACCCTGTTCCAAAATTCAGGTAACTTCTTTGAAGTAAAAAATAGAACACACTCTGTTTATCTTCAGAGCCCATAGGTCGAGTCCCACCGAAGTTTCCCACATTGGATAGCGTCAGA
This sequence comes from Ostrinia nubilalis, assembly GCF_963855985.1. Lineage (NCBI taxonomy): Eukaryota > Metazoa > Arthropoda > Insecta > Lepidoptera > Crambidae > Ostrinia > Ostrinia nubilalis. The sequence goes on from NC_087093.1 coordinate 9,175,430, forward strand.
GGGTTCAGTGCGCATGTTAACGCTAGCGTAACGCTGTTGTGTCCCGCTCAAGCCTTCCCTATTCCTCTCTCCAGGTAATAAATGTAATTTTTCGTTTTTAGAACCAATTAATAGCGCACCGCCTAAAGTCCCAACAAAGACAATAGAATTTGTGGAATTCGCAATGAACTCCAGCGTTACTCTGCTCTGTCTGGCACAGGCGTTCCCAGTCCCAGCATTTAGGTGAGTCGAGCATCATCTTTATTGGGAACAATTTGTTTTAGAACCTATTGGTCTAAAGGCCCCTACATTCTCTACGGATTTTAAAATGGCTTGGTACGTGAAGGACGTTTCACAAGGCTTTGCTCTACTTTGTCCAGCACAGGGATTCCCAGCTCCAATATTCAGGTATTAATATAAGACTTTTTTGTATTTTAGAACCCATTGGGTCCAAAAGTCCTTCATTTTCGACGGGCTCAAAATTGGCTTGGTTTGAAATAAAGACTGATCAGTCCTTCGCGTTAACATGTCCAGCTCAAGGGTATCCTGTTCCTGCATTTAGGTGAGGTTCCTTAACATTATGACTATTTTTTCTGGATTTTACAGAGCCCCTCGGTTCCAAACCACCTTCATTGCCCACTGATGATAAATTATCTTGGTACATATTGAGACCTGTAGGACACAGTTTATCTTTGCTTTGCCGGGCACAGGGATACCCCGTTCCATCTTACAGGTACTTCAATAAATATAAATATTTCTTTTATGTTCTATATTTTAGAACCCATCGGAACGAAATCACCAACGTTCTCTACTGACAATAGATTTTCTTGGTATGTGAGGAAAATTGGACAGAATATAAATATCCTGTGTCCTGCCCAGGGCTTTCCTGTGCCAGTGTTCAGGTGATTAAAATCGCTTATTTTAACTTGTAGAACCTGTTGGCTCAAAATCACCCACATTCTCAAACGACGTTCAATTCTCGGGGATAACACGTAAAACCGGTCAAGATTTTGCACTTTTATGTCAAGCGCAAGCTTTTCCTGTCCCAATTTTCAGGTAAGATTATGATATAAAATTAGACGCACTTCACAATAGTATAATAAAGTTAGTAAAAAAATTTAGACATACAAAATGTCTTCATATCCTGTACTCCCTTTTGGTTCATGATATTACGATTAGCCTACCATGCCAATACAAGTGTGTATTGTTGTCACAGAACCAATTGGATCAAAGGCGCCGACATTTTCTTTGGAATTTAAAAGCACGACCCTCACTAAAACGGCTGGTCAAGGAATAGTTCTTTTATGTCAGGCTCAAGCATTTCCCGTTCCAAGCTTCAAGTGAGTTCCGTATTCATAACCTAATTGTTTTTCAATTTAGAGCCCGTAACTGCGAAGGCACCCGCCTTTCCCACTACTGCATCCTCGTACAATTATGACATAGAAGCAAATTTGGGCGGTTCATTGCTATGCCAGGCACAAGGGTATCCCCAACCATCATTCAGGTGGGTTCTATACTCAATCGCATTTATAATTTAAATTTTAGAACCGGTCGGGGCAAAGGCACCTTCATTTTCTTCTGATTCTAAAGGCAGTATATTCGATAGAGAAACTGGGCAAGGTTTTGCATTACTCTGTCAGGCTCAGGCGTTCCCTACTCCAAATTTCCGGTAAGTAGAATATAAAATAAGTAAATTTTTCTCTGTACAGAGCCTGTGGGTTCCAAGCCACCGACATTCTCAACCGATTTTACTTTGTCGGCTGTAACAAGACACGCGGGTCAGAGTTTTGCAATGATGTGCCAAGCTCAAGCATTTCCTGTTCCAATTTTCAGGCAAGTTTAGTGCTTTGTTCAGACTGTGGTTCGTACCTCGGTGGTCAAATTATGATGATTTTGTACAGAGCCCGTTGGATCCAAAGCTCCATCTTTCTCAACCGAATCAGCAATCTCATCTTTGAAACGGCATGAAGGTCAAGGCTTTGCTATGCTCTGTCAAGCTCAAGCCTTTCCTGTACCCAAATTCAGGCAAGTCTTGAACATCTTATGCTTTGCCTATATGTCAAATCCGACGAAATATTTTAGAACCTGTTGGAGCTAAATCGCCTACGTTTTCATCTGAATCCATGACAAGTAGGTTCAGAAAACGCATTGGACAAGGTTTCGCACTTCTATGTCAGGCGCAAAGCTACCCTGCTCCAAACTTCAGGCAAGTTGAACATTCACACAACTTAACACTGTAAATGGCTTTTCAAATCACAGAACCAGTTGGCTCCAAAGCTCCAACTTTTTCAAACGATGCTCGTAGTTCAACTTTTGTGAGAAATATTGGCCAAAGCTTTGGATTATTATGTCAAGCGCAAGCCTTCCCAGTCCCAATGTTCAGGCAAGTGTACTTTTGTCTTTATATCTAATTTCCAATAAGACAATAGTTCAGTCTATAAATCACACTACCCTCAACATATTTTAGAACCTGTTGGAGCTAAATCACCAACGTTTTCATCTGAATCTATGGGTAGTATATTCAGAAAACGCATTGGACAAGGTTTCGCTCTACTTTGTCAGGCGCAAAGCTTCCCCGCTCCAACTTTCAGGCAAGTGAATTTATCTAATTAAAATTAGCACTATGAATGGTTTTTTCAATCGCAGAACCGGTCGGCTCCAAAGCGCCTACTTTTTCATCCGACGCTAATAGTATAAGTTTTACGCGGACTATTGGCCAGAGTTTTGGGTTGCTATGTCAAGCTCAGGCCTTCCCAACTCCAATTTTCAGGCAAGTTTTTGATCAAATTGGCTATTATTATACCTATAAATTAATTTGATAGAACCGATCGCAACTGCGACGCCGAGTATCACTGCTACACCAAAAGCTGCTGTGATGTTTCCCATAAGTTCGGCATTAGCTCTTTTGTGTCCGGTGCAAGGATTTCCAGTGCCGATGTCAAGGTGCGTTGAATTTATGCTCTTCCCGTATTACAGAACCAACGAATAAAATCGCCCCCCGTAGTGACAAAAGCAGGAAGTTCGAAGGCGGTGAAATATTTTTAGTTTCTGCAAATGAATCTGTCTATCTGACCTGCGAGGTAGCTGGCTACCCTGCTCCGACGTTTAGGTGAGTGGATTAAAAATATTATCCAGACAATATACTTAGTGTCGGGTGTAAAATTTTTGTAAGTACAAATATTATTTATCTATTTCGTCTCGTCAAAAAACAGTAGCAGCCAAGAGTAGCAGTGATCAAGATACTGACGACAAGATGATAAGTATTTGTAGGATAGCTTTAAGCACCGTCCTCCCAAATCCTCTCCCAAACACATTATTGTATAATTAAAAGCTTTAAAAGCTACATTCATAATTGCAGAGCCAACCAATAAGATTCCACCTAGAAAAGATTCCACTAAACATTTCGAAGGCTGGGAAGTCTTCTACGTGCCACAGTCTGAGATAGCATATTTAACTTGTCAAGTTTCCGCATACCCGGTGCCCATGTTTAGGTGAGTGTACGAGTACGTTAGGAGTATGAGATAGTGATAGTCGGTTTCCATTCCAGAGCCGACTGGTAGGACTGGCCCAAAAATGACTGGCGATGGGCTCAATCGGCAGATAGGTCGAAGTAACGAGAGTCTCGCGTTACTCTGCGACGTCCAAGCCTACCCTGCTCCTTCCATGAGGTATGGCCTTACGAACGGTCGGCCGCTGGCATCTCACGCATTCATTTATCACGTAGTGTGTTTCATATCATCCCAATGTACTGATGTGCGTTGTTATTGCAGTATGTTGCGGCGGCCGCTCCGCCACACGTGACATGAAGGCGTGACGAACCGCGGCCGGCCGCGCCCCCTAGTACGGTTCCCAGCCAAAGTAACGATTGAGCAACATAAACACCTCCTGGTAAGTGTCAGGGTGTTCTTGCTTTCATTCAGAGGCTTTTAATCTTTACTTTGTGCTTTCGTGAGTTAAGGCTAATCCTGTGCATATTTCATTCAACAATGGGATTCAAGCGGAACCGTGTTAGCTTCTGTTTTATTAATTTTAACGCTAGTGTTACACATTAATTTGAGCACATTCTACTTTGGGCACTCGGGCTACTTCATGGTGATGTCGTCTTATCATTTCGATAAATCTAACATGGTTGTTATAAAATTTTGTTTAAGAACCCACAAACAGTCTCCCTCCCAAGCTTTCATCTGCTCGTTTACAAGAGGCTGAGGTGTCTCTAGGAGCAACAGGAACTATACTTTGCTTAAGTCAGGGTTTCCCGGTTCCTGGTTTCAGGTGGGTGTCTCTGATAAAGGATTTCCATCTGATAAATAACTATTTCTGTGATGTGATTAAGACATACATGCTTCTATTGGATTTCACGATAATAGCTAACTTTACAATCAAATACAGAAAATCATATCCCCAGCATTACTAAACCTAAAAGAGCGTTACCCTAGCGGAGACGTCTTCATCTTCATGGGCAGTCTAAAGACCAACCAAGTAGGTAAGTCGCATATTTCACAAAGTCTAAACTGATTCTCCATTGTTTCAGATGGTACAAGTTTATCGATGGCACTCCCAGGAAACAACCAGTTACGCTCAATGATAGAGTAAAGCAAGTGTCTGGAACTTTGATCATTAAAGAGGCTAAAGTTGAGGACTCTGGAAAATACCTGTGCGTTGTGAACAATTCCGTTGGTGGTGAGTTATAGAAACATAAGTTACAAACATAAATATGAATTTTCAATTGTGTCATTGTAGTCCTGCAAATGATTTCTACGAATATTAAGAAAATATTCTTACAAAATGAAAGGCTTCCAGAAAAAAAAATATTTGCGATTTCCAAATGAGCTAAATAAAGCATAATATCAAGTTTATCAAAATTTTTTGGTTCTATAAACCCATTCTAACTTTCAACAATACCCTAACACACGTTGCCATGTCCCCTTCACCACACTAGGCGAGTCTGTAGAAACGGTGCTCACCGTGACGGCCCCACTGAAAGCGACTGTAGAGCCGGCCACGCAGACCGTAGACTTCGGAAGACCAGCCGTGTTCACCTGCCGCTATGAGGGCAACCCCGTCAAGACCATCACGTGGCTGAAGGACGGCAAGGACATGAAGCACCATGACCCTGTTCTGAGGTAAATTCCTTCGAGTTGTTAAACTCAATGATACTTTTATGTTTGATTTGCTAGTTAACTCTCAGGAAATGGCAATATTATACCACTATGCCTTAAGTTATGGTATAAGACAATAAGGAGTAATAGGATGACTAATGTAGGTACTCATATTGGCCATCAGAACTCTAATTAAGGTATCCAGAAGACATTTAGCTTCTTGTCAGAAGAAGGTAGAGTGACTTACGACTTTGTAGCAAGTCAAAATAAAATGGTCGATCGATATAGCAATCTTTTGGCATTTCGGAAATACCACAATTTCCACAATTGTGAATGTAGTTTAGGAATAGGAATCTTATGGTTGTATGCAAACTTCACTTACACATATTCGTATTGTTAATTCAAGGATCGAGTCTGTCAAGAAGGAAGACAAGGGAATGTACCAATGCTTCATTCGCAACGACCAGGAGAGTGCCGGCGCCAGTGCTGAACTTAAACTCGGAGGACGATGTAAGTAATGTTTAATCTCAAGTAACTTGTCAAAGTAAAGTTAGATATGTAAAAAGTCGCCCCACTGTAGAGCACAGACCTCACCCCAACTGAGAAGTGGTTTCGGCTATACTTCACTACGCGTGCCCAGTGCGGGTTGGTTATTGTCAGATGTTATCAAATCGACCTAAGTTTCTAACTAGTCTTAACTATAGCCATGTGATGGAAAATACTTTTACGTGCTTTCCGAAGCATGGGAAACTTTCGTTAAATGTGATCACCGATCCATTACCGACTGTGTTAACTTTGATCATCGCTACTAAAGCGCTGTTGCTAATGACGCTGTTTAAAATTCCAGTCGAACCACCCCAAATCCGCCACAGCTTCGGCGAGCAGACCCTCCGCTCCGGACCCTCCCTTCGTCTCAAGTGCGTCGCATCTGGCAACCCCACGCCCGACATCGCTTGGTTACTGGACGGCGAAAAGCTGAGCAGCGGCGAGCGACTTCAGATCGGGCAGTTCGTGACGGCTGATGGCAACGTGGAATCACACCTGAACATTTCTTCTGTGCACACCAACGACGGCGGCTTGTACTCCTGCATCGCTTCTAGCAAGGTGCGTGTTATGGAACTACTGAAACCTTCACAGCTTTTGCTCTAGTTCATCACGCCGTCTTATTTGAGAACATGTGCGGCGATGAGCGCCTTCAGATCAGGCAGCATGATCCGCCCACTACACTGGTGTCAGAATGTCGCCCCAGCTGGACCATTTTGACATACACCTAGCTCTAACGAACAATTTGGTATGCAATTTGAATTATGGTGGTTCAAAAAAAAGGCTCTAGTGCCACAATGGTACATCGGAACATTATCTTAAGTTAATAGACAAAGTTTATAATTCAATTTCTTTCTCCTCAGGTCGGCAGCGCCTCCCACTCGGCCCGCGTGAATGTATACGGTCTGCCCTACATCCGGCCCATGAAGAAACGCCCCGTAGTCGCTGGAGATACGCTCATCGCTCACTGCCCCGTTGCCGGATACCCCATCGACTCTATTGTTTGGGAGAGAGACGGACGGTAAGTCATTATATCTCTTCTTTTTCCTCTTGCTGCTATGTTTTTAAGTAACGTTTCGTATTAGTCGCTAGATTTTGGGAAAGAAACGGACAGTAAGTTGTTGGCTAAATCTCTTTTTCCTCGATGGCATTGGCAGCCTATGGTTTTTTAACCCTCAAGCAGAGACAGCACGTAACACGTTACTTTGAACTTTATTGCCTTGTGTTAAGGTCTAAAAATGGTAGCCGGCTACCGCTACTTGTCACCTTTAGGTTACTAAACCGACACATAAATGGACGTGAAAATGAAAATAGACGTAACGTTTACGTGATTTTAAACGAATGTGATCCCGCGCCCTTCTCGTATTGAATACATACATTGACTTTTGTAATTCATTTTGCCTCGTTATTTTTCAGAGTACTGCCAATCAACCGCAAACAGAAGGTGTTCCCTAATGGTACCCTGGTGATCGAAAACGTTGAGCGCATGAGCGACCAGGCCACCTACACTTGCGTCGCTAAGAACTCTCAGAGCTACACTGTTAAAGGAAATCTTGAGTTGCAGGTCATGGGTAAGTTCGACCATTTTTTATATCCTAGATAAAACCTTCCTACATACTGATATACTGTCAGGAAAACAAGTGACTTTAAAAAGGTCCCTGGTAAAAAAAATATTTGGTCCGTTTGTTATAGGCACAGAATCGGGTGCAGGACTTTTCTTATACCGAACGCTGAAAAATAATAATAATCAAATATCAGAATGATGGAAGGTTTACTTAAATTAAAAAAATAATGCTAACATTGAACATTTCGATTGAAACATTTAATAATGATGTTTTTTCCTTGAGAGGCATTTATGGCCAAAATTTTCGTAATTTAAAATTAATACACAATTAAAATGTTTTTGTTGACTATTCAAAGTTGGCTCATCAGAGGTAAATTAATTTGGGAGTCAATAAAATTACAATATTTTTCATAGAGTCCATGTACCATCGGCAACAGTGTTAACTATCCATTGTCTATCATGTCGTCTCGTTCTATCGCAAAGAATCACCATTTGATGAGAGCGAGAGCAAAAACTGAAATGGATAGTTAACAGTGTGGCCGTGTGTACATACTTACTTATTTTACTCAAAAATAATCTTTTTCCATGCATTTTTTTTTTCAGAATAATTAATACACCTCTGATCATATTATAATGTCACGAGTATATGCAGATGATTGCAACACAACATTTATAACTAAGTTTTAGTAAAAAGTTAATAGTTAAGTGAAGTTTACAAGATAAGAAGTACAAAAATGTTAATGTGTTGAAATCAGACGTTCAAACGAACTTGAAAACTATTTTATAGAGCAGACCATTTACTTACACATACAAGAATTACCTACTTACTAAATTAATATTAAATGGAATACACAATTTTTAAATTGAGTTTATTTATTATAAAAGAAGTAAACACTTTGAAAACAGTAAAGTAAGTAAATGGTTTAAGTCTGAGATTTCATTTTGTTATTTAAACTCTAAATTAAAAGAAAAGAAAATTCACTCAGAGAAACTCAGTGGCTCATCAGAAAAATAACGTTGTCATTCAAGTACATATTACTTCTCAATGTGGGAAACCTATGCAAACAATTATTTAACATGCCCAAAGAATTGAAGTTATGCAACGTTATTTTTAATTAATATAATGTGTACTAATGAGATTTATTTTACAGAAGGAAACTATAAACTATTGTGTAACTAATAATCTTAAATTATAGGCATAAAAAGTTCGCGTCAAAAATAATAGGATATTAAACTGTTTATGCCCGCCAAAGCTACATCGTTTGCCACACGCGCCCCTCACGTCACTAGTTAGCTTACGACTTGTTGTCACGCAGTGCCCCCACAGATATTACCGTTTGAGTTTGGCGACGAGCCGGTAAACGCTGGCGACATGGCTTCCATCACCTGCGCCGTCAACAAAGGCGACCAACCGCTTAACATCACCTGGATCCACGATGGACAGATACTCCACAGACACAACGATATGGGAATCGTTATAACAAGCATCAACAAAAAAACCTCCATACTGAATATTGACTCGGTCAACGGAATACACAGGGGCACCTACTACTGTGTGGCGACGAATCCGGCCGGCTCCTCCAACCATAGCGCTATACTAAAAGTCAACGGTATTCAATCACAAAATTATCAGCTCGTGGGCTTATTTTTCTTTTTACGTATTTACGTAACCCGAACCCCTTAGACATCCCAAGTTTTAAAACAACCCCTTAATTTTCTAATAGTCCCACCGCAAATCACACCATTCGAATTCGGCGAGGAAATCTTAAACGAAGGAGAAACAGCATCGGTGTCTTGTGTCATGAGCAAGGGCGACCTGCCTGTCACGTTCAAATGGCGATTCAACGGAGAAGAGATTAAGCCGCGAAATAATCTTGGGATCGTTCTAACGACCATTAGCAAGAAAACATCCATTTTGAACATCGAAGCCGTGACCTCTGTTCATCGTGGTTCATACACATGTGAAATTAAGAATGAGGCTGGAGAAACCAATCACACCACACTCCTTAGTGTCAACGGTTCGCTTCTCTCCTTATTCCTTTCTTTTATTTTAGTAATGCTTTTTATCTCAATACAGTTCCTCCCCAAATCTCACCCTTTGAGTTTGGCGATGAACCGGCCAACGCCGGCGATACCGCTTCAGTCCAGTGCGTCATGAATAAGGGTGATCTGCCGGCTAACTTTTCGTGGAGTTTGAATGGAAGGAGAATTTCACAAGTCAACTCCTTGGGCATTGCGATTGGCAGCATGAGTCGGAAAATGTCCATCTTGAACATTGACTCCGTGAACGGCACCCATCGTGGTGTCTACGCGTGTCATGTTGAGAACCTGGCTGGTCAAGTAAATCACAGCGCAACGTTGGAAGTTAACGGTTCAGATTTTATAAAATTCTAATAACATTGTCCTGTGATAGACCTTAGTTTACGTATGTATTTGATATAGCAGTGTCCTCTCGCAGTTTTACCTCAAATCCATCCTTTCACCTTCGGGGAGGAGCCAGCCAATGCAGGAGACACTGTTGGCGTGCAGTGCATGGTAACGAAGGGCAATACCCCAGTGAACATCACGTGGTTTTTAAACGGGAAATCCATCCAAGACGTCCGCGGGATCACAGTCACTAAGATCGGGCACAAGTCCAGCAGTCTATCGATAGATTCCGTAGCTTCCACACACACAGGAGTGTACACTTGTTTTGCATCCAACCAAGCCGGTCATGCTAACTACTCAACTGAGTTAGCAGTCAACGGTAATTTACAGCAGAGAATAATAATCGTGCTTCCTTTTTTCAATACGCATATTCTTTTCTTTCCCACTCCTTTCTCTTTATTCGTTTTGTAAATGACTAACGCGAGGTTAAGCCTTACGTTAGTTTCTCCAATGTCCTATTGTTCGTGAAAATGACATTATTATACACTATTAATACATCTTTCTTATTCCTGTCATAGTTGCACCGCAGGTCACTCCCTTCGATTTCGGTGAAGATATCCTTAACGCAGGCGATACGGTTTCCTTAACATGCACCGTTGGGAAAGGGGACTTGCCCATAAAAATCCATTGGCAACTCAATAACCAGATTCTGAACTCCGGCAACGGTGTCTTCTATATATATAAAAGAAAGTCGTGTTAGTTACACCACTTATAACTCAAGAACGGCTGAACCGATTTAGCTGAAAATTGTCAGGGAGGTAGTTTAGAACCAGGAGAAGGACATAGGATACTTTTTATCCCGTTCGAAATAAAAAAAAATCAGCTTATTTATTGCCATTAAGGCGGAACAAAGTTCGCCGGGTCAGCTAGTTATTAATAGAAATGGAAAGCGAATATCGGTTTTAAGCATAGAAAATGTACAACACGAACACATTGGCAATTACACTTGCATAGCCGAAAATGACGCCGGCCGCAGTAGCCATACCGCCGTCCTCAACGTGAATGGTACCAAATAACATGCAGCATTAATCAACACATTATTTTGATCGCACGATTTTCCATAATAATATTTTATGTATGTCTTAGTAGTATACTTTTGATATGTATATTTGTAGTTGTATATGTCCCTTTCATCTCAAATACCCATGAGGGTTTCCGTCGTGTGTGGCAATTTCGTGACTAACCACCCAATGTTTTGGCGATCTCAGTTGGTTTTTATTTGTTGCAAAATCTCATGAAAGTTTTATAAAATTTTCTTTAGTTGCACCGCAAATTATGCCCTTTGATTTCGGCACGGAGCCAGTGAATGACCAAGAAATGGTTGTCGCAATGTGTACGGTCAGTAAGGGTGATATGCCGCTCAACATCCAATGGTACTTCAACGGGAAAGCTATTCATTCTGGAGCTGATGGAGTAGTGCTCACGAACACTAAGCGGACCAGTCAGCTAACGATAGAGTCGGTCACTCATCATAATCAAGGAAACTATTCTTGCGTCGTTAAAAACCAAGCGGGCACAACAAATCATACCGCCGAACTCTATGTCAACGGTACAATTAACGATGATGGTTGAATTACTAGCTCGTTATTTATTTAGAAGTTATCCTAGTTTATTTTGCTTTCTGCTTATACCAATCTCCTCCACAGTCCCTCCACAGATCATGCCGTTTGAATTCGGCGAGGAGCCAGTTAATGCCCAAGAAATGGTTTTGGTCACCTGTGCGATCAGTAAGGGAGATCTTCCATTGAAAATAGAGTGGTATTTTAATGGAAACATAGTCAAATCTAATAACAATGGAGTAAATCTAGTGAAAACCAAACGCACGAGTCAACTTACCATAGAATCAGTTACTCATCAAAACCAAGGAAACTATACTTGTGTAGTTAAAAATGAAGCAGGACTTATGAACCACACAGCAGAACTGTTCGTTAACGGTATAAATATGAAACCATTGAAAATCTCCTAGTTTTATACATATTAGTGCATGTCTAAAATGAATGCTTACCAAACCTGCTCCTGTCCTGTGTTGTAACTTTGGCGGGTTATAATGTCAGGTAGTAATAATCATTAAAACATAAATAAAAACCTACCATATTAAAATAATTTACCTACATCAAAAGACATACATTCCAGTGGCCCCAATTATCACTCCTTTTGAATTCGACGAATCTGTATTTTATGGAGAAGGGGTTCAAGTGATGTGCCATGTTCCTAAGGGGGACAAACCTTTGGATTTCCAATGGAGTTTTAGTGGAGGAGATGTGAGTTCATTAGCTGGGGTGAACATCATGCGGGTCGGGGATAGGGGATCAGCCCTCATAATACCCACGGTGACTGCTAAACATTCGGGCAATTTCACATGCACAGCCTCCAATGTTGTCGCCAATGCTAAACATCACGCCACGCTCAATGTGAAGGGTGAATAAACAAAGCTTACTCGTCTTCCTGTACTCTCCTGCACACACTATTATTTTGCAATGTTTAAACGTGTAATCAGGTACAATTGCATATATTTCAGTGTCACCAATTATATCCCCTTTCGAATTTGACGAAGCTGTTTTCTTTGGAGAAAGTATTCAAGTCATGTGCCATATCCCCAAAGGCGACATGCCACTGAATATTACATGGTCATTTCGCAATAAACCTTTGAGGAAAAATGACGCAGTCAAAATAACAAAACTAGACCGAAGCTCCATTTTGGCTATCCCATCCGCAACAGAAAAACACTCCGGAAATTACACCTGCACAGCTTCTAACATAGTAGCGAGCACCAACCACACAGCCATATTGAACGTCCAGGGTACACTTAATTGTTTATTTGCGTTGCGTCTTCATTATTTTTTTTTTCTTATTTTGGTTATTTCCTTTTGCCAGTTCCTCCGCACATAGTTCCGTTCGAGGCTGAAGAGCCAGTTTTTGCCGGAGAGTCTGTTCAATTAAACTGTCACGTGTCTAAGGGCGATGCTCCACTGACTATAACTTGGAGTTTTCACGGGGAAGAATCATCTTCTCATCAAGGAATTACAACAACGAAGATCGGCGACCGAACATCGTTGCTGACTATACCTAATTCTATGGCCAGCCACAGCGGCGAATACTCGTGCCACGCCGCCAATCACGCCGGCACAGTTGTTCACACAACAACGCTTAACGTTCACGGTATTCCCATACTCGTTAGCTACCCTTTGCCTCTACTGCACGTTGCACGCTTGCCTCGGCAATAATCGGCCTTCTGGATTAACAGTAACGCCACACATCGTACCATTCGAAGCGGACGAGTCGGTGTTTGCTGGCGAGACGGTTCAACTCAACTGTCATGTGTCAAAGGGTGACTTACCTCTTGATATTAAGTGGCAGTACCCCGGATTTGATAATCGTTCTTCGCATCATGGCGTAATGACAACTAAAATGACTTCGCGCACATCCTTCTTGTCGATCGCCGCGGCCACTGCTGATCACAGTGGCAACTACACCTGCATTGCCACCAATAGTGCAGGCTCCGCTAATCATTCCACTGTCCTTAATGTTCATGGTCAGTTTTATTTATTAACCATCATCATTATTGTTATGTTTCCAACACCAGCGATTCGATGCACGTAGATGTGTAAATAGAATCAGCATGAATTCTATATTCACATCTTTGAGCAGCGTACGCTTCTTCATTTTTAAGTTTCATCATATTTTTGTTTGTCTTCTGATTATTTTTAATTTATGTCACACAGTTACGCCAAACATTTTACCATTCGACGTTGATCAAGCCTTATTTTCTGGAGAGTCAGTTCAAATGATGTGCCACATATCAAAGGGAGACACTCCTTTGGAGGTTTACTGGGAATTCAACGGGCGTCAATTGTCTAGAGAGCTAGGATCGTTTTCGAAAGTTGGTGACCGATCATCGGTTTTGATGTTGCCATCCGTCACTGGCGCGAATAGTGGAAACTACACATGCATCGCTAAAAACCGTGCAGGAACAGCGTCATACACAACAGTACTTAAAATAATCGGTACTTGCAAATATGTATTAGCGCAGTTAGTTAGATTAGTTGTATTTTTTTTACTTTCCATGTTTCCCTTTTAATCTTATTTTATTTTATCCGGATTCAAGTGGTTCCACACATTATCCCGTTCGAAGTTGAAGAATCTATCTTTGCTGGTGAATCAGTACATCTCACATGTCACGTGTCGAAAGGAGATCGTCCTCTTCAGATAACATGGAGTTTCCAGGGAAATGAAATCCCTTATCATAACAATATGGGTATCACGACTACTAAGTTAGGAGAGAAAGCATCAGTACTGAGTATCCCGACGGCAATGGGGCAGCACAGTGGGAACTACACGTGCACTGCCAGTAACCGCGCCGGGCGCGCGCATCACTCTGCTCTCGTCAACATCCATGGTATCCGACCACCTCGACCCCTTCTTCCTAATAGAAAATTATATACTTAAATGTATAGATAATGCACGTTTAGATTTTGTCTTAGAATTCACTATTTATTTCTTTTTTGATCAGTTCCTCCTCATATAATGCCGTTCGAAATTGAGGAATCCATCTACTACGGTGAATCTGTTCAAATGACATGCCACGCTAGTAAAGGAGATCGTCCCATGTCTATTACTTGGACGTTTGAAGGCCGTGATCTTTCCACAAACATGGGAATCAAAACTATGAAAATGGCGGAGCAGACTTCATTTTTAACCATAGCGTCTGTAACGGGTGCTCACAGCGGCAATTATACGTGTATTGCAAAAAATAGAGCTGGAGAAGACAGATACACAACCTCTCTTCATGTTAAGGGTATTATGTTATAAATATTGCAGCATGTTTATGTAAAGCTCCCCCTAACGTTATTGCAATTTTTTGTTGCTCAGTCGTCCCACACATCAAACCTTTCGACCTGGACGAGGCCGTATTCGCAGGCGAATCTGTACATCTTGACTGCCATGTACCAAAAGGAGACACACCTTTGAATATTTCATGGAGCTTCCAAGGCCAACCTGTGACTCAAAAGATGGGCGTGAAGACAATGGCTTTAAGTGGGCGCGTATCTGTTCTCGACATACCAAACGCGATGGGACAGAACAGTGGAAACTATACCTGCACAGCATCGAACAAGGCAGGCAGTGCAAGCCATACCGCGCTCCTCAACGTTATCGGTACACTAACTCAGTAGCTCCAAAGATGCTTGCTTTTTGTTCAGTTCCTCCCGTGGTCCAACCCTTCTCGTTCGGAGACGTCGCGATGAATTCTGGACAAGTCGTCACGACTCCTTGTTCGGTTATTGAGGGAGATCATCCCCTTCAGCTACGATGGCTCTTTGATGGCGAAACTATCAAACCAAGATCTGGCGCAACAGTATTCAACATCGGAGAAAGAAGTGCCATTCTTAGTATCGCCTCAGTATCTCACAATCACGCTGGAAATTATACGTGTGTCGCGGAAAACGAGGCCGGAACCGATTCCCATACAGCAACTTTAATAATTAACGGTGCTTAATTTATTTCTCTCATTTAAAATGAAACACTGTCCACAATTTTATTAGTTGATTTGTGTTTTGTATTTTCGGTTGCCTTTATTTCACTCACAAATGTAGATACTGTGTAACAACGTTCCAGTCCCGCCTAACATTCTGCCATTCACGTTCGGCGAGAAGCCCGCAAACGTTGGAGAATATTTGCAAGCCTCTTGTACTGTTAACTTGGGCGACCTTCCTCTAACAATAACTTGGATGTTCAATGGACAACCTATTTCGCAAAGAAACAACAATTACCTTATGACCAACTCGAAAAGGAGTAGCTTACTTATCATTGAATCTGTGGATGCAAAACATGCCGGCTCTTACACATGTATTGGAGAAAATCGTGCGGGCCGTAATTCATATGCAACAGATCTAATTGTATACGGTTAGTCGGTAATGAAATTGGTAGAATCATATTATTTTGATCATTTTAGATAAAGTTTGTTTCAGTTCCTCCCAAGATTGCACCTTTCGTTGCTGGTCCTGAACCAGCTTTTCTCGGTGATTACTTTGCTCTCCAATGCATTATAACACACGGCGATCAACCGGTGCGCATTGAGTGGACGATCAATAACCAAACGGCAAACGTTGTGCCCGGCACCCGCGTCAGTAACGTCGACCGAAGGAGTAGCGTCCTCACAATAGAGTCGGTGGATGCCAAGCACGCGGGCCTCTATAACTGTACTGCGGCTAACGCAGCCGGCGTGACGTCTCACACTACCGAATTGGTCGTAAAGGGTGCGAGTAACAACCATGTCAATACACGCTTCCGATCCTTTTTCATCGTATCTAACTCTTGTAGATAAATCGCTTCATTGAAAGATGTTTTATTGTCCTAGTTCCACCGTTGATAGTGCCGTTCAATTTTGGTGAGATGCCATCCAACCCCGGTGATGCAGTGGTAGTAAACTGCGTCGCCACTAAAGGAGACCTGCCTCTTGACATCTCTTGGACATTCAGCAGTGAAACGATAGATTCGAGACTTCCTCGAGATATCTTAACCATGCCGCTAGGTCCACGTGCTTCAGCTCTTACCATCAACTCCGTCAGCGCAAACCACCAGGGAAACTACACGTGCATCGCTCAAAACGCGGCCGCCCGCGCCGAGTATGCCGCTACCCTCGTCGTCAACGGCACGTTTATTTTACTATTGCAATCTGAGTCGGGAACTAACATCACAAAATCGCACCAAAGAAAGATAAAGTCATCCACTATCACTGCTCTTCTCTTCATACTCTACTAGTCGCTAACATTGCCTGCCAGAATCAGATCTAACCCTATATCTATGGTTGTTTCCAGTATTACCTCGTATAGTTCCATTCTCGTTCGAGACTCCGCTGTTTGCGGGGCAGGCGACTCAAGTCACTTGTTTAGTATCAGAGGGCGATCTGCCCCTGGATGTCCAATGGTACTTTGAAGGACAACCTTTGAAGGAGAAAGCCGGAGTGTCGGCAACTAAGATAGCGCAGAGAGCGTCCTTGCTCCTAATCGACCCGGCGGGGTGGTCGCACAGCGGCGCCTACGCGTGTCTCGCGCGCAATGCCGCCGGCTCGTCCAACTATACCGCGTCGCTTGAAGTCCACGGTATACCGCACCAAGCCTCTGTGTACCCTCACTCCTAGCACGGACGAGCTTTGCGTAGTTTATATTGTACGCTTAAATCTATATTAGCTACTACAGGCAGTATGCCATATATCCATAATATAGCAGTGATTTTAGTTAATGTTACACGTACCTCTATTCATGTTCAAAATATAGACTCATTTTTGAAATCTACACAACCCACTCGATACAATGGGCAGATCGATAGTAATTGTCGTTTTAGGAATCGGCTGCGGCTCTCATCGACGAAACCATCCCCTTCCATCCTTGCACACTTTACTATCCTCTCCTATCCGAATCCTTGGGATCCTACCTTTATTATTTATTTATGTATTGATTTGCATTTTTGGTTTACATGCTTGGATGCTTGCCTTACTAATATTATATCTGATGAAGTATAGATTTTAATTCTATATTTTTAATCAAGAACAAGTTGGTTTACCTATCTACCTACTTAATTAAATTGAAATTAATGTCACCCAATTTCACTCTATTTCATCAGATATGAAATGAGCTTTATGTTGCAATGTGCTTGTCATTTATATGTTATCACCGTTTTTTGTAGTTGTCAGCTACAAATTTTATTTTGATGCTAGATAATGAACATATCTTAAAAGCTTCGATAGCGAGCTTTGCCTCATATGTATACTCTTCATAATAACCTGTTATTAACTACTAGTATTATTCACAGTTAATTATAAAAAGACAAAATTGTTATAGGAGCTTTTAAGTGTTTGTAACTATTTAAACTGATAACATTTCGAAATAAAATGTTTTGATGTTTAGCTCTTGGTTAATTATTTAGTTCTTTTACTTGTTTGTTTTGTATTTGTTACTAGCCAGTATCAGTTTGAGTAGTTTTTTTTACGAATATTAAAAATTTGTTACAAATTCTGCTTTCGAACAGCAGTAAACCTATAGTTAAATTAACTAGAAAAATGTTTGCAATTAAAGTAATTCAAAGACAGCATTTTTGGAATATTTCAACATTTTCTTGCTAAAGAAATACAAAATTAAAATAAATTAAATATTTGCACTAGAGAAAATAATTAATATTGCATGAAAATTGAAAAGCACGACGATAAACTTGACCCCAAATACATGGTTTTGTAATATTTATAACGTTTTTAGTTCCCCCTCGTTGGATTTTGGAACCCACTGATAAGGCTTTTGCCCAAGGCTCAGATGCTAAGGTTGAATGTAAAGCCGATGGCTTCCCCAAGCCTCAAGTGACATGGAAGAGGGCTGAAGGTATGGATGATCATATTTTATTATTCTGTATGTATTCATAGGTATAAGGTCTGTTTTTGTAATATTTTTTATCGTGTTATTAGGGGACACGCCTGGCGATTACAAAGACCTTAAGCCAAACAACCCTAATGTAAAAGTTGAGGATGGCACTCTTACGATTAATAACATTCAAAAGACGAACGAAGGATATTATCTGTGTGAGGCCGTCAATGGAATTGGATCTGGACTGTCTGCTGTTATCTTGATCAGTGTTCAAGGTGAGATATTCAAAGATCTTTTACCTAATTACATTTTAATTGGAGTTCTATTGTCAGATCATTACGAATGACTTTGCAATTGCAGCACCACCCCAGTTCGAGATTAAAATGAGGAACCAAACTGCCCGCCGAAGTGAACCAGCTGTACTGCAGTGCCAGGCCAAAGGAGAGAAGGTACCTTTTATAAACTACTAGCTTTTGCCCGCGGCTTCATCCGCGTGAAATTTATTTTGTCACAGATCGTTATAAATTATAGCCCATATGTTATTATGTGTTATAAAAAATAATACTGGAAGGTTTCATCAAAATCCGTTTAGTAGTTTTTGCGTGAAAGAGTAACAAACATCCAGACATCGAAACTTTCGCATTTATAATATTAGTAGGATACCTACACATAAGTATAATTAGACCCCATTTCATTATTAGCACTCCTCAAACATTATTTTTGTCTCTTTCAGCCTATTGGAATCATTTGGAACATGAACAACAAACGCCTTGAACCCAAATCTGACCCCCGATACACCATCCGCGAAGAAATTCTGCCTGGAGGAGTGGTTTCCGACTTGAGCATTAGAAGGACTGAACGATCTGACAGCGCTCTGTTCACTTGCGTCGCTACCAACGCCTTTGGATCCGATGACACAAGCATTAACATGATCATTCAAGGTTAGTATATCTTCTAAAATCTCCAAATAATTTTTACAATGAATGGGAACAAAAAACTTACCAAATATTCTAATTTGCAGAGGTCCCCGAAGCGCCATACGGTCTGAAGGTATTGGACAAATCTGGAAGGACCGTTCAGTTGTCTTGGGCTGCACCTTACGACGGCAATTCTCCCATCAAGAAGTTCCTCATTGAATACAAACGCGCCAAGGGCAACTGGGAAAAAGATATTGACAGGTCAGTAGAATCAAACGTAAATCATAAGGCGGATTTGTAAACTTAAATCAAAAACTAGTGGATGCGTCAATGAGTTTATAAAACTTTTGTGTTTGTACTGTTTAAATAAACCTTGTCTCTTTTTCACACAGAGTTCTTGTACCTGGTGACGCGACTGAAGCCGGTGTATTCAGCCTGAGACCTGCCACCGCTTACCATATCAGGATCGTCGCTGAGAATGAACTTGGCACCTCGGAACCATCTGAAACTGTTACCATCATCACTGCTGAAGAAGCCCCAACTGGCCCACCGCAAGACGTCAAAGTCGATGCCATTGACAAGCACGCTCTCCGAGTCACCTGGAAACCACCCCCAACTCAGGACTGGAATGGCGAACTTCAGGGGTATGCAAAATTTTATATTTTTAAAATGGGTTATTCGGGTTCTATAGTTTTCAAATATTTAATTGTCTCTAAATTTTTGCAGATACTATGTTGGCTACAAACTGGCTTCAAGCAACAAATCATTTGTATTCGAGACCGTCGACATCTCTAAGGAATCTGGCAAGGAACACCATCTGGATATTCTGAATCTGAAGTAAGATAAGTTCTTTAATAACATGTGGCTTCATTCATTTGTAAATAATTTCATAAAACTCATATCTTTTCTAGAACATACACGCAATACGCTGTCGTAGTCCAGGCTTTCAACAAGATCGGATCAGGACCAGTGTCTGTTGAAGTCCGAGCGTATACTGCCGAAGGCGCTCCCTCTGCTCCTCCCCAGGACGTTCTCTGCACCACCCTCACTGCCCAAACCATCCGCGTTTCTTGGATCTCTCCCCCTCTTGCTGCCGCCAATGGACTCATCAAGGCATACAAAGTTATCTATGGACCCAGCGATACCTGGTATGGTATGTATCACACAACCAAAAAACTACATATTTTGTTACAAATGTCATATCTTTATACATTTTTAATATTTCTAGATGAGAAGACCAAGGACACCAAGATCACTGCTAGCAGCGAAACGATTCTCCACGGACTGAAGAAATACACTAACTACTCAATGGAAGTGCTCGCTACCACGAACGGAGGAGATGGCGTACGATCCACACCTATCCATTGCCAGACTGAACAAGACGGTAAGTTGGTATTGAGAATATAAAGTTTAAATAAATGTAAAGGTTAGCGCTCCTGCACACGACGCCGCTACCGCGCCGCCGCCGCGCCGCGGCACCGCGCCTTATACCTATAATATAAGAATCCAATTTACTTTCCAGTACCTGAGGCACCACGCGCCGTGAAAGCTCTCGTCATGGGTGAAGACTCTATCCTTGTCTCGTGGAGGCCCCCAGCGCAGCCCAACGGTGTCGTCACTCACTACAACGTTTACACGCAAGCACAGAACGCCGAACCACACCCCAACAAGGTACATAGACTCACTTTCCCACTAAAGAAAAAAGATAGAAAGACGACGTTTATTTGACACGAAATGAAAAAAAAAACTACCAATCATTGTTACTGTTTTGTTATCGACTAAAAACTTGTCTGTATAGGTACCCGCATCCCAAACGAGCTACTCTGCGACCGAACTGAAAAATGGCCGTTACGACTTCTGGGTGACTGCCTCCACCATCATCGGAGAAGGACAGCCCTCAGCCACGGCCTCTTGCAGCCCAAGCGACAAAGGTAAATAAATGTTTTTAACACTTTACACGCTTTTCGGGAGAATATAACTTCAACTGCTGTTTCTGCATTTATTGGCTAAGCAAAATCTGTATATCTTCAGAAATCTTAGTCGTCCCAGAAGCTGGGTTTACCAGTCAACTTATTAATGTCTGTTTATTCCAGTTCCCGCTAAAATTGCTTCATTCGACGAATCCTTCACCGCCACATACAAGGAAGACGTAAAACTGCCCTGCCTCGCCGTTGGTGTACCATCGCCCAACATCATTTGGAAGGTGATTGTGATATTTGTACAATAAACTTACTATAGGTATTCATTACAATAACGTCGTTAATTTAATGTTATTTGGGTAACTTGCCTATGATTAGACTGCCATTTAATGTTATTTATATTTTACATTATGATACAGGTGACAGAGCAGCCTTTGGTGTCATCAAAGCTCTTGTCTATGATTGGAAAGCCACTTAATTTTGTTCCTTATCACCCTCACAATACAGGTGAAAGGCCAGCCCCTGGTGCCATCAGAGCACTTTTCAGTGATTGGAAAGCCACTTAATTTTGTTCCTTATCACCCTCACAATACAGGTGAAAGGCCAGCCCCTGGTGCCATCAGAGCACTTTTCAGTGATTGGAAAGCCACTTAATTTTGAATCTTACCACCCTCACAATACAGGTGAAAGGCCAGCCCCTGGTGCCATCAAAGAACTTGTCTATGATTGGAAAGCCACTTAATTTTGAATCTTACCACCCTCACAATACAGGTGAAAGGCCAGCCCCTGGTGCCATCAAAGAACTTGTCTATGATTGGAAAGCCACTTAATTTTGAATCTTACCACTCTCATAATACAGGTGAAAGGCCAGCCCCTGGTGCAATCAGAGCACTTGTCTGTGATTGGAAAGCCACTTAATTTCGAATCTTAACACTCTCATAATACAGGTGAAAGGCCAGCCCCTGGTGCCGTCTGAACGTGTCCGCCAGCTGCCCGAAGGTTCACTTCAGATCGCGGGCGTCGCGCGCGAGGACGCCGGCGAGTACTCCTGCCACGTCGACAACCAGTTCGGAACCGATACCGTCACGCACACGCTCTCTGTTCTTGGTAAGTGATTGTAATCTTTGTTATAGGGCCACAAGGGTGATTTTGGCTTGACTTGACCCCCAAAATTTCGATATCGTCATTTGTTTATGATACAGATTTTATTTGAAGCCTGTAGTGCACTACAAGTTGTGAGTAACGCTCCTAGTAGTTGAAGATTCCATACAAATATGATATTTGTACACACGTAGCAGAATCTAGTTTTACCTAATAAATAAGACTAGTCAAATTTTATTTACCAAATGGAGGCCAAAGCGCACAACTGGGTAAATTCTTATGTTAATGGAGCTGGTAGGAAGGATGTTTTTGTCACATTAAAATCCCAGCGAAACTTCATATGTGCTGCAAACATGTATGCTGTGACATGTCCGTTACATCACTTGTCACCCCTCCCACGACGTTCCATTATCGCAGAAACCGTCTTAGTTCAATAATATCACCTTGGAAATCGCATCCAAAGCAGTCGTAATAAATGTTTTACTCGCCTTCCCACAGCGCCGCCCTTCCCTCCTCAGCTGACGGTTGCCTCTTCCTCCGTGTCGTCGCTGACCATCCGCCTGAAGCCCTCGGAGCAGCCCGAGCAGTCGCCCGCCGCCGGCTACACCATCCACTACAAGCAGGAGTTCGGAGACTGGGAGACTGTTCAGGTAATATCTCATCATCATCATCATCATTTCAGCCATAGGACGTCCACTGCTGAACATAGGCCTCCCCCAATGCTTTCCATGTTGATCGATTGGCAGCGGTCTGCGTCCAGCGCTTCCCTGCTACCTTTACGATGTCGTCGGTCCACCTATAAATATCTATAAATATCTATAAATTTGTATTCTATTTACTGTATTCTTAGCAGACTTCGATCTACCTGGGACCTTTTGTATATCTCAATGACAATTTAACTTTCCCCCAGGACAAACTTGACCTTCACTTATTGGGTTTTTATTGGCGGTTAAACTGTAGATCCTGGCTATACCAGGCCTGTTCATCTCCGCGAGTTTACATCGAAAACAAAACACACACGATGGCCCACCTACAGGATACTATTCGACAAGGCCTCGGCCTCACATACGAGCGAACATTGACTCACGCACGCGTATTCTTGTGTATGATGGAAGAAAATAAAGAAAATGGTGTACTAAATACTGTGCAGTATTTAACTGCCTAAATAATAATAAAAACACAGAATGTACTTTTTTAAGTTGCCTCAAGACACTGAGAGGTAAATAAGTAGTTAATATTATTCATGATAATTCATGCTAAATCATGTATTTCCTTCGCCATTTTCCGCAGTTTGGCACCTCATGTCACATCATTTTACCGAAGTCAGCCCTATAGCTTCGGCGCAGTGCCGATCACTGACGTTTGTCAACAAAATGGTGCTTGACTCTTGAGACAGGCTAAATTGCACCATATTGTTAATGACATGAGCATACATTTTTTTAAATACCTTCGCGAAGTAAAACTTCTGTACGTAGTACTTATTATTATTCTGTGGCTATACAGGAGTTGCAGCGGTGCGAAAGAGAGGTGGGAATAGTCCCGTTATCCCTTTCTTGATCCTAATTGGTCAGTCATGATACATTTCGGCGCTATTTCGAAACTTACATTAAAATTACTTTTTAATATGATTTTAGATCCCAAGCAACACTGATACCTACACTCTGGAGAACTTAGTTTGTGGTACCAGATATCAACTGTACGTCACGGCATACAACAGGTAAACTACACACATGATCAAAATTCTAAGTGTAAATGCAGTCTAGTATTAACCTAAAGGATTTGTCACAAGGAATGCGGTCTGCGGTCAGAGATCAGAGTAAATGCAGCCTGCATAATGTATGAATACATTGACTTGACTGCAGACCGCATCAAGTGTGGAAATCCTTATTAGTAGACGTCTAATTCAGTTTTGCTGTCTTATTGTTCAGGGAAAGACTACTAATTAAATTATATTAATTAACTAAAACGTTATTAAACCAGCATCGGCACCGGCGAGGCCTCAGACATGGTGGGCGCCCGCACCCGCGGCTCCAAGCCCCCGGTGCCCCGCGCGGCTGACTTCATCGAGGTGGCCTCTACGTCCGTGACCCTGCACTTCAAGCAATGGCTGGATGGCGGCTGCTCTATGAGCCACTTCGTCGTCGAGAACAAGAAGAAGTGAGTGCTATTTGACTAAAGTTAGTCAACACTTGAAAATATCGTGCTCGAAGGACCAAAACTCCTAAGAATAGCTGATAGCAGCTGGATGAAAAAACCGGGAGTTCCGATGAGTACGGGGAGAACCGCCATTACTTAGTTGAAATGATGAAGATGTTAACTTGCCTATTCTTAAATTCAAATCACATAATATTAAAAATACATTTAAAAACAAAATTTAAAGCACGTTTTTTTATCTCAGGGGCGCTGTTGAATGGAACCAGATCTCCAATAACGTCAAGCCTGCTAGCAACTTTGTCGTACTTGGTAAGTTATTTTCACTCTCTCGTCACATTCTTATTACCTAATCCGCACGCAATCATCTAATCAAAATCAAACCTTTCAGACCTGGAACCGGCTACTTGGTATGTCCTGAGGATCACGGCTCACAACAACGCTGGATTTAACGTCGCCGAATATGAAGTCGCTACTCTTACTGTCACTGGTGGTAAGTTGAATCATTTAATTAATCGTTTAATCATCAATCATATTTTTTAAATCATTTTATGTCCGTTGTGATTATTTTATTATTTTAGTACGGTGTTTTTAGAAGCATTTAATCGTCAAAATATTAGCAAACGAACTAATGACTTGATTACTTCTGTAGCTGAAATCTTGTTTATAAATGCGTTATAAAACAAAATAAAGAATACGAGAATTATACGCAATACAAATGCATACTGCATAAAATTCTAGTGCCAATAAAGTACCTGAAATGCATCGCCTTATTTCGAATCACTTTTATTTTTGGTAATGGTAACTGTTGACTCCCAATTAACATGGCGGCTTGCATTTCAGGTACTATCGCGCCCGCGCGCGAAGTCGGCGGCGGCTCGCTGACGACCGAACAGACGCTCAAGATCATTCTGTCGCACCTTAACCTTATCGTGCCAGTTGTCGCCGCTATTCTAGTCATCATCATCGCGATTGTTGTCGTGTGCGTTGTGCGAGGCGCCCGGGATCACCACAAAGGTATAATTTGAACGGGAGTGATTGAAATTCTAGGAACTATCGCTCCTCTGCCCGGCAATATCGACGGCGACAAGGAATTGCCTCCCTGGGTGAAGGCCTGGCTCGAACCAGAGGTTTTGGTGCCAATCCTGGCCACGATTGTGGTATTCATCGTGGGCGTCGTGGTGATCTGCCTGACCCTCGCTCGCAGGAACACGCCCCACCGCCTGCGAGGTCAGAAGGACGGTTACTGTATGTATGGTGCAGCGCGCCGCTTCATATTTTGTTTTTACCATTCGATACTTTTATTATATGTACCACTCGAATCAGATATCGAAAGATGTTGTGATCATCCACATAATATGGTTTATTCAAAATTCACCTTTTATATATTTTTTGCAACACCAACGGTCATTTATCATTTAGATTACTTGCAATGGATAATCGAAAAATTGGTTATTTAGTTCAATAGTTTCAATACAAACCAAACATAAATTAACACATAATAACCATGTAATCATGTTAGACATAAGGGATGGGATTGGAATACATCATTTAAACTGTTGGTATTTCCAATCCCAATCAGCAGTGCGCTTATTGTTTATCCATTACAAAACTAATTGTAGATTTCATGATAATATTTTTTATAAATGTTACCAAAGTTTCTCTCTCTCTCTCTATAAGCTTCTTAAGTGATGAGTCAAAATATGCAAAATACTCCTAATTTTACTGCGGCGAACTCATCAATCATTTCCAAACGTTGTCCAACAGACGATGGTGTCTACAACGCGTCCCAGGCGGCTATGGGCGGCGGCGGAGGCACCCTCGACAAGCGCGGCGGCCTGCGCGACGAGCTCGGCTACATCGCACCCCCCAACCGCAAACTGCCCCCTGTACCCGGATCCAACTACAACACTTGCGACCGCGTGAAGAGGCAGGCTGTCATCAGTGAGTTTGCAACCCCGCTCTCCCCTTTTCTACTGCTACTAATTACGCAATTCAACAGGTTCTCACTATCTTATTTACTACTTCTTAAACGCAACAGGTCACTTACTTCACACAGGACCGCAACCTCAAGTAACAAGCGCTTGCGTACTAGACCTTCGAAAAGAGATCGTTACACGTAGCGAATTTACTTAAACTAAAATATCTATATCTATGGCAGGGGTCGTAACTCAGTGGGCCACTTGGTCTACGAACACTACTTATAATAACATTTACGAAATTGAATGCTACAATTTTAGATGGAAAAATAATTTTCACTAATATTCATTTTTTTAATAAAACTTGAGGTTCAACAATATTACAGCTTTATCATAGGAAGGCGGTATTTATGTGTTAATTATTAGATTATGGTGATGGTTACAATGGTCTAGCTCAGCTCATAACGACTACAATCATGGACACGGGAAGTAGGCCACCAGATTAAACACCAGCCACAAAGTAAATGAGGTTTTTCGTATTTTTTTACATTTTAAATCTTTCTCTTGAAACGCTTACCCCTATATGCACGGCGTTCATTCTTTTGCACATTTTATTACTTATAATAATCAACATTTTACAGGATTTACTTGTAGAGGTGAAGGCTTACATCATAATTATTAGCTTTGTTGTCCTTTAGTTGTTTCATTTGTCTGCATTTAATCCAAAGAAAACTTTGACGTCGGATTTTTTGTAGACAAAATGTGAAGTCAATGTTGAGATAAACAAACAATGAATTCTCTCAGCATTGATAAATCATTGAATATTTTAATTACATGTTTATTCTTCCTTAGCTTTGTCAATTTGTTGTCTCCATGATTGTTTCTTTTGTGTTTACACTGGCCAGAAAACATTCGTTAATTCAATGTATGACTCTAGTGTAAACACGCCATGTCCCTTGTAGATTTTATGTTATTGCTTCCTCTCAGATACCGTCTCCTCTACCTACAATTACGGCTATAATACAAAAATGTATAGTGGAAACTTCTGAAAATAAATATTTTAATTGACACTTGATGATATTTCCTGGAATGATTTTATTAAAACTGTCACCTGCTTAATAAATAACATTATAATATTTCGGTTTACCACTAAGAACGTACAACGATTATTCCGTACAAGCTAAATGAAAAGAATAAATAATTCCGAATTTTCCACCATAATGTCATAAATATTGGAACCGTTAAAGGTCGTGTTGCCAATCATCCATTTGCCTCTGGTAAAGTAGAGACTGCAGTGGAGAGAGAATGGTGTGGAGACGGTATGCGAGGGTAGGTTGTGCGCGCATGCGTAACGCAGTAGTGTGGTCCAGTGGGCGCGCACTCCACGTGGGACCCGCGCCGCCACCACTACGAGCGCGTGCGGCGCCCGCGCATGCGCCGCGCCGGCTCCGGCGACACCGTGTCCATAGGTCAGTGCTTCGCTTGCACGTCCGCCTGGCTGAATGAATTGTTTTAACGCACTAGGAGACCGGTGTCTCGAGATTTGGCTAAACATTTCTCAGACCTGTATTCTAGAAACACTCAAGCGAAAGTTTCGCTTTCTACTCAAAACTTGGGCATCACAAGATTGAGAGCCATCTGATCTCCTTTAAAATTGAGGAGTCTTTTGCATTTAAATCTCCAATAAATATCTCGATACAAATGTCACCTAGTGCGAATTTTTAAAGCATTGTATCTAAAAAACTACTTCATAGACGAGTGCTACTAACCGTGCCTGCTGAGTGTAAGTACTTTCTTTCTATACGTTTGTTTGGACGCTTTTTTCTAACCCCAGTTATTTTTTATTTGCGAACCTTATTTCACTACAATAAATATTTACAGTGTTTACTTATTATTGGATTATACCAGGCCTGTTCATCTCCGCGAGTTCACATCGAAAACAAAACACGCACGATAGCCCACCTACAGGAGGCGATTCGACAAGGCGTCACATACGAGATACGAGCGAGCATTGATTGACACACGCACGCGTACTCTTGTATTAAGGAAAAAAATAAAAAAATACTGTGCAGTATTTAACTGCCTAAATAATAATAAAAACACACAATGTACTTTTTTTAAGTTGCCTGAAGACACTGAGAGGTAAATAAGTGGTTATTATTATTCATGATAATTCATGCAAATTCATGTATTTCTTCCGACATTTTCCGCGATTTGGCACTTCACGTCACACATTAGTTTGCCGAAGTTCGCCGAGCCAGCTATTGTCAATGAGGATCAGTACTGTTGTAGAAAATTCAATAAAACTAGTATCTACGTTAATCTTTAAGACATAAGAAAGATATATCTTTTTGAATTATCCAAATCGGACCATTACTTACGAAGATATTAAGTAATAAACATAGGCCGTTTTTGGCGCTAAAAGTCAACGTACGCAGGGCCGCGTGACGTCATTATATCCGAATCGAGCGCAGCCGGCGTACTATTGGGATGGAAAATATTTTTTTCCAGCTAAACTATCAGTTTTAGAAAAAAACTTTTAATAACATTTATTCATCAAAATAAAGTAACCTATCGACCAGTAATTTTTAAAAATAAAAATTGTGAAAAATAAGTATCGCTATGTCCAAAAACCACATTTTCATAGGATTCGATGCAATGCGGAGACGCGGTTGGGGTGAATGTAACTTAATGATTGTTTGTATTGAACATAATAATACATAATATGATGCTAATACCCAGTTTCTGGCCTTGGTGGGAGGGGGGCAGATGCAAGCCATACCCAGTTTTTTGGCCTGGGGGGAGGGGCAAGCCTTACCCAGCTTCTGGCCTTGGTGGGAGGGGGGGGAGAGGCAAGTCACACCCAGTTTCTGGCCTGGGGGGGGGGGGGTAAGTCATACCCAGCTTATGCTTATGGGCTGGGGGGAGGGGCTAGCCTTACCCAGCTTCTGGCCTAGGGGGAGGGGGGGGGGGGGGGGTGTCAAGTCATACCCAGTTTCTGGCCGAAGGGGAGTCATATCCAGCTTATGTTTATGGCCTGGGGGGAGGGGCAAGCCTTACCCAGCTTCTAGCCGAAGGGGAGTCATATCCAGCTTATGTTTATGGCCTGGGGGGAGGGGCAAGCCTTACCCAGCTTCTGGCCTGGGGGGAGGGGGAGGGGTCAAGTCATACCCAGTTTCGGGCCGGGGGGGGGGGGGCGGTTAAAACATACCCAACTTCTGGTCGAGGGGGAAGTCATGCCCAGCTTATGACCTGGGGAGAGGAGGGGGGCGGGGGAGTCATACCCAGCTTCTAGGCTAAGTTTAAATAGATTTCCAGGAGGGAGAAGCTGTCCATTCCTGCAGCAGCTGGCCCGCCCATGGGAACGGCGAATAGATAGGTAGGTACGTAGGTTTAACTCAGAAAAACTAAATAACAGGTAGGTATTGCGTGTACATCGAAATGATCTTCATAGCAATGTCTTGTAGCCTAGGCAGAGTGTATCTGCCTCAGCTATACCTTATTGTTAGAAGTAATAAATTAATACTTATACATTTTTATATTTTACTTGGAAGAAGATATGACTCTAACAACACTTATGAACACTTTATTTGAATAAATCGCCAAATATACCACCGCGGAGACCCCAATCGCGTCTGCGTTCCATTAAATCGTATGAGCGTATGGATTTTTCGCGTTATTTTTCACAATATCTGTTTTTAAAAATTACCTATCGATAGCTTACTTTATTCTGATGAATAAATGTCATTACAAGTTTTTCTCTAAAACTGATAGTTTGGCTAGAAAAAAATATTTTCTATCCACGCAGTACGCCGGCAGCGTTCAGATCGGATATAGTGACGTCATCGTCCCCGCGCCGGGCGGTCAGTGAACTTTTTTAGTAATTTGGCCATAACTTCGTCAATTTTTGTCGTAGAACAAAAATTTTTGGACTGTGTATTAAGGATTTCTTAGCCCTATAAATCTGCATTCACAGCTAAAAATCGAAATGATCCTCATTATTATAGGTGTCAAACAGGATAGGGTCTTTGGGCTGGTTTTCGTCCAACTATCGGAGTTGCCAACTTTGTGATCTTAAAATACCCTTACATAAATGTATCATATTATTTTATGTCGTTCGAGTGCTCATAAAGGCAGTCAACTAAAGTCCATACTGCAACGCACACACAATCCGCACCGTAACGTAAACGCCTTGCCTCGCCGATGACAGCGCGCGAAGGGCAATGACAGCTCGCAAAACACTGACGTATATCAATGTCTCATGGACTTGGCGTAACTTTAAAATAAACGTACTCGGTACATTACGCACACACACGCATTATAAATACATACACGATTTAAGAAAACAACATGGCCGCAATATAGGCAATCAGCTGACAGGTATTTGTGTGTGTGTGTGTGTGCGTGTAGTTGTCAGCTGATTGCCTATAAATATGTTGTTTTCTTAAATCTTGTATGTAGGTACCTACTCGGCACAAGTCAGGTAGTTAGTGACGTCACATGAAAATGTTGCCAGAATGAGTACTGACCAAACATTATCTATTTCTTTTTTTTATACATCACCAGTAGGCCTAAGATGCGCGCCGTGATAACTTTTATCGACGTTAAAATGTATGGGCAAAATCGACAAAATGGCGTGATAACCGTTTATCGCGGCGCGCATCTTAGGCCTACAGGGGTAAGTTAGAAAGAGATAAACAGCTGTTTGTCATTAATTTGTCGAATTTTTGTATAGATCTATATTTCCTCTCCACTATTACCTCCATGTCACAAAAGGCGATACGTTGTTGATCCCTTTCCGAGTTGATTTGCCTGCTATATGACCTGAGCTATGCTTTAAAAAAATGACCCTTAGTCATCTAAGATTTAATTTTGTATGAAGAAGTTTAATAAACACTTAAAATTGTGTTTATAATGCTATAATAGATTGCAACAAAACTAGCGCGGGATGGCTACTGCCTTCTCTGAATACAATACTTTGTATTCAAATTTTACGCATGTGTTTATGGCAGCTCAGTGAAATGGACGAAAACCGAAGTTAGATAGAAAACCAGCACAATGACCCTACTTTCAAAAATTAATACCTATTGCGATTTTATAAATCACTTAAACAACTTTATATTAATTTGCGGTACGAAGTACGGGACAGCTCGTAAAACAAATTCATTATTTACATATTACTAATTTATCAACTTTGTTCATTGTTAGTTCATTAGTTGTTCGTGTTTCGTTTGGGTTAGACCAAGAGCCGAATGCAAAAAATAAATGTTACTTAATTATATTAATCCTACAAAAAACGGACGGATGTGTGCAAGTCTAATAGCCATATTTGTGTGAAAATCTTAATGCTGTTCACAGAATACATCTACATACCAAGTTTCATCAGTATTTTTCTTAGTTTCAAAAAAAAATGGCTGTTTCATACGGACGGACAGACAGACTATATGACGAATCTATAAGGGTTCCGTTTTTGCCATTTGGCTACGGAACCCTAAATACCGTATCAAAATCTGTTGCATAGTTTTAAAGATCTAAGCATACATAGGGACAGAAAGACAGGAAAGCGACTTTTTTTTTATAATTATTACGTAGTGATGATGGGCATATAGACCAAATAAAGACATTTTGATTTAAGGGGGGGACATCGTAAGAGCCATTCACATTTTTATCAGAAAGTTAATAAATTAATATATTTAGGTTTTTGAAATCTAAAACAGCCAGGAAATCAAAGAGGCAAACATGATACCTTTGTGATTTTATAGGAATTTTATTGTAAAACACGGTCATATTAAACTTTTATAAAAAAATCCAGAGGTAAATGTTTTTTTTCGAGAAAAATTTTTTCTAATCGTGTTTTCGAAAATATCATCCCATCACACATACGTTCTGTAATACATAATATTGAAAACAGTGCGAAATATCGTCAATTGCAGTTTTCACATACTAAGGGCCCATAATGAAATTAGTATAATGTTTGTTTATGTAATAAAATTTGGTTTGAAATACCTACTGAATTGAATTTTTATTTCTTACTAGCTTTTTTGCTTCGCCCACGTGAAATAAATTGTCACAGTTATGTGTGTTATAAAATATTTAGGTGCTAGCTCTTACACTATATAACTGGCGGCCGCATGTAGCTGCGCGTTGCCGCGAAGAGCAGTGAATGCAAGTGTGGTGCGCTAGATGGCGGCACAGTAGCTTCTTGTAGCAGTCAGCCCTATGGCATCAAGACAGTACCGATCACTGACGTATGTCAACAAAACGGTGCTCGACTCTTAAGACAAGCTAAATTACACCATATTGTTGATGACATTGAGCATACATTTTTTTGAATACCTTCGCGAAGAAAAACTTCTGTACGTAGTACTTATTATTATTCTGTGATTATACGTCTTTTGGGCAAAACAGAGTTCCGCCCGCAGCGGTTAAAATGAATGATGTAATCGACTAACAATCACAGATTTTTGAATGAACAGACTGCGCACTTTAATCTTTAAACAAGAAAATAACCGACTGATAGCATTGTTGCTTGACCACCCTAAGCGTAGCTATTCTTCAGGCGATCTGTCAATTAAATGGAAGATTAAACGCCCAAATCTGATGACGTATTTAAGAATACTTGCGCTTTTGGTTAAAGAGCTATTATAGAGTCCAAAGTAATTACTCCAGTCGTTAATAAGACATTTGAACTGGCATTACCGATTCGCATTATTGTTAGTAAATCAGAACAGCTCCAGACGATACCTCCTCATAAACAGCCTATATTTCAAATGCCAAATAACGACTCGACCCACAACAAACCAGAGTTTAACTTGAAACCCCCCCAACAGGCATGGAGGACGAGATCTGCCCGTACGCGACCTTCCACCTGCTGGGCTTCCGCGAGGAGATGGACCCCAGCAAGGCGCTGGCCTTCCCGCACCACCACCCGGCCCACGCCGGCACCCTGGCCCACCCCCACCCCCACCACCCCGCTCACTCCCGCGCCGGATCTCAAAGCATGGTTAGTATACTTAACACATTTGAGCCCAACTTTTATTTTCGTCAGGAAATGCATTAACTTGCATATTCACTAGCCCAGGGCGACAGTGGATTAAGTGAGGCTCTCCCTGCCATCTGGCGCTACTTACTAAAACCTGACGGTGTAATCCAGTCTTTGGGACGGAACTGCGAGTTATTATCCGGGCGAAACGGCCTAGACATTCTTTCGCGACTCCGCCCCAGACTGTGGCTCGCTCAGCGCGGTTTGAGTCTACGACAAAAAACATTGACCCAAAACTGCATGGAACCTGGTGGGTCGCACCAGAAAGCCCAGGCGCCATCAATAAATCATAACGAGAAAATCAACAATGTTTTGCTCAAGTTGACCAACACTAACAAAGATATTGTCAACTAAAGTATCCAAATAAATAAGTAAAAAAATAAACACGCGTCTATCCTATACTTATATCGTTTCTAGCCCCGTGCCAACAGCCGCTACGCCCGCAAGAACTCGCAGGGAGGCCAGAGCGCAATCTACTCCACCGCGCCCGAGTACGACGACCCGGCCACCTGCGCTGAAGAGGACCAATACGTCAGTAACCATACCTTTTTATTGTTGAAAATTTTTTTTACAAATTATCAACTCTATTTTATTGTGCCTTCAAAAAGTGCACATTGTGCGAAGTGCTCATTTTGTGAAGTGCACATTCTGCGTGTATAATGTGTTTTTTGAAATAGTGGCGGTTCAAAAATTGGCAAACGTTGCTTCCTCCATTTGTGTTCAAAGCAGAAGGAAATTTAAATTTGATGGCAGTTGATTGAAGAGCTCGTGCTCTTTATTCCTAAACACTTTGGACATCTCCGCTTTGATTAAGTCCGGGCCTTAAGCAGGACTCGTAGGCAAACTGTAAGGAAATTAGCGCCGATCACAATAGATGGATACCGGTCGCAGTGATACTAGGACTTTATTGAACTAGAATAATAATAATAATAATAATAATAATAATTTATTATATACTCCTGTTTACAATAATCTCTTAATCTAAGTACATAATGGAGCTTGAACAACATTATTGTTACAAAGAGGTAAGCGTTGACAGCTGTACTAGTATACACTGTGTCACAGCTGCCAGCGTCTTCCACCCTAGGTTTATAACTATTTCAGATGTTGTTACATTATGATAATTATAATTTTGAAGTTAAAGTTGATTAATTATAAAGGCCTATTACATGAGAATAAAAACAAGTAAAAGCGAACTTTGAGTGAATAAGTGTGTGTGTATGTGTGTGTGTGTGTGTGCGAGTGTGTGTGTGTGGGTGTGTGTATGTGTGTGTGTGTGTGTAAGGAGTATGGATCAACATCATTTATCATTGGTAAGCATAACTTTCTTCGTCTCCGAGTAGCTTAGACTTAAAAGCCAAGAGCAAAGTTTTTGTTTGCAGTTGTATGTGGTCAGAGGGTAAATGTTGGTAAGTTTATTAGCCTCATTGTATAGATGACCTCCACAGACATAAAATTGCTGTCTTGCAAATGAAGTTTTGTGGGGTATGGAGGGGCACACTTTGTGTTTATCTCGTTTTGTGGTAGGTTTGAAGGTCATGGCCTTGTGTTTACGAAGAGTAGCATATAAGATAAATAGTTTCCTGACTGTAAGAACAGGACAATCAGTGTAAAGTTGGTGGGTGCTATATCTACGCGGTTTGCCAAGCATAACCTTCAATATACCTCTTTGTGCTCGCTCTAAGGGAAGTAATTTGGTGATACCCACTCCACCCCAAGCCACTATGCAGTATTGCAGAAGACTCTGAACAAGAGAGTAATATACACAGAGTAATGTTTTTTGATCCGCAGAATTTCTGAGCTTCCTAAAAATGGGTATTAGTTTTCTGACACGATTTGTTAGTGTATTAATATGTAGTGACCAGTTTAGGGTACTGTCAATAACAAGGCCCAAGTATTTGATATTGTCAGTTCGACTTAGTTTAGGACAAGCACACGTGGTATGTGACTCACAGGTGTGAGCTTTCAAGTGAAAGTCAGTAGTTGGTTGGGTGCTGTTACGAATTGAGAACGTGATATATTTAGTTTTATCTACGTTTAATGTTAGTAAATTATTGTCAAGCCATAACATCACTTCAGCAAGAGCAAACTCGGTGCTATGGCGGACCTCCTCCCAATCCCTACCGTGTACAACTAATACTGTATCATCAGCATATGTAATGATAGTGCAATTTGTTATTGTTTTTTTACAAAGATTGTTTATGTATACGAGAAAGAGAGTCGGTCCCAGCACACTGCCCTGGGGCACACCGAACGAAAGGTTTACTGGTTTACTAGTAAAATCCCCAATTTTAACGCACTGAGTGCGATTTGAGAGATAACTTTTGAAAATGTCCAGTGCAATCCCTCGTATTCCAATTGTTTCTAGTTTCTGTAGAAGTAAAGGGACAGAAACGGTGTCGAAAGCCTTCGATAAGTCGAGAAATAGTCCTATTACTTTTGATTTATTATCAAGGTGCTTAGCTATTAATTCAGTCAGTAGTAAAGTTGCATCCTCCGTAGACTTACCTTTCATAAATCCAAATTGGTTCTTTGCTATTATATTGTTATGTTCTAAAAAATTTGTTAAGCGAGTATTTAGTACTTTTTCTAAAATCTTAGAAATAGCGGTCAAGACTGAAATCGGTCTATAGTTTCCGACACCGTTCCTGTCTCCACTCTTATAGATAGGGTGCACCAGAGCCCTTTTTAAGATGTCAGGGAAGATACCTGTCGTCATGGACAAGTTACACAAGTATGCAATAGGAAAAGCAAGGCTAGTTCTAGCTCTTTTAAGTACTAATGTAGGGATCTTGTCGATACCAGTCGCCGAATCATTTTTTAAGTTTTGTATAATAGAGTCAATTTCATCGCCATCAGTACTGACTAATACCATGGAGTCCAGCTGTGATTGACATACGGGTAAATATGTTGGGGAGTTGCAATCATTTTTAGATTGCCGTTCTAGAATATTGTTAGCCAGTTTAGCACCAATTTCAGCAAAGTAATTATTGACCTGGTTGATTGACTCAAGAGGATCAGCATGCAGATTTAATAATTCACGGGGAGGCGGGGTAGATTGTTTTAAGTAGGTTATTTTGTTAATAGTGTTCCATGTGCCTTTTGCATTACCTTTGTATTTTAGAAATTCAGATTTTTCATATTCAATTTTTAATTTTCTTAATAGGTTATTGCAGTAATTTCTGTATCTAGCATAAGTGATTTGCAGTATAGCATTGTAAGGATCTTTTTTAGCATTTCTATGTAGTCTGTCACGATTTCTAATACACCTGACTAGTCCCGGAGTCAACCATGGCTTGACTGTACGATAGCGATGAGGAATCCGCACTATTTTAGAATGGTTTGTGATGGCTTCATGGATGATATCTGACAGAGCTTTAGCTGCCAAATTAGCGTCAGTTGTGTTATAGATACTAGCAAAGTCGATATTAGATAGGTACTTGATCAATGGAGAGTAGTCTATTTTTAATAAGGTTTTATTTGATGGATCCCTTTTCAGAGTTTGATCGAGAGAAAAAATGATAGGGGCATGGTCTGTTATAAGAGTATCCAAAATGAAGGTTTTTGATCTCTTGTTTGTTCGAAGCATAACATGGTCAATGCAGTTATCCATTCTGGTAGGCAATACATGTGCCGCTTGTAGCCCGTGGTGTGCCATTAGGTCCAAGTATTTGTCTCTGTTTGCTTCATGACAATTTGGGGAAATATTGATATTAATATCGCCTATGAGGACAACTGACTTTGTCGAAGCAAGTGAAGACAAACACAGGTCCATGTCATTACAAAAACTGTCAATATTGCCATACGAAGGTGAACGGTACACAGCTATAATTGCCAATTCATTTTTGTAGTTTATAATAAGGCAGTTTGCATTGGTAACATTTGGTTTTACAATATTATGTTGAATATCTGATCGTACGTATACAACTACTCCCTCATTTTGATTAGTAAAATCAGAGCTATATGACGAATATCCATCCATACTAGGGGTTAATGCCGATTTACTAAGCCAACACTCGGAAAGTACAATGACATCACATTGTATACCGATTAGAGGTGGGCGCCGATATAAAATTGGCCGGCGGCGGCGCGCCGACTTTTTGACCTCGGCGGCGGCGGCGTCGGCGGCGTGACCTTGTTTGACCTTTGTTCATTAGGTATTTTTTTTAAATATGCTTTTTTAGTATCTGTCGTCAAGACTAATCAGGTGATTTGCAGTTGGTTGGGGTTTGAGCCGCTAGAGCAGTGGTTTACCCTAGTAAATTAGCTCTCTTGATCATAGATACTTTGATATTTGGATAGATCAGGTTCTCGTGTTTTTCCTAAAGGCGAGCGTACTAATGTGCCGATAAAAGTACCCTTAACATGTATTTTTGAGCTCTTTGGAGGCACATAGTTAATGTTGGATTAGCTGACTGTCGGTGAAATATTATATTCAGTTTTGTTTTATTTATATGTATGGTCGTTCCATGTCATCCTACGGTCCAGGATTTTAATGCAGGTTGATTGCAGCAATGTGTCGAGGTCTAGATTAGCCGGAGGATAAGTTTCACGTCTTAAATGATAATATGGTGAGACTTCGGGGCTTAATTTCATGCGCCACTTGGTCAGCCAAGCAGCTGACTTTGCAACAGTCTAGTCACTTTAAGATCACAGTTACATTTGAGGAAGGCCGCAGCTTTCTGGTGTCTGGGCTACTTTACTAGTAGATGTTATAGAGTATCGGACCAAGTACCGAGTCCTGGGGTACTCCAGCTCTGCAGCTAAAAAGAGAAGATTTTGTCACCGAGTTTGATTTAAAACTGTCTGTCACTGAGATAAGAATCCATCAGCAGGTAGTAGAAGTGTACTAGAAGGTACTTTTTAATTTCATAGAGTAGTCTTTTATGATAAACCCAGCTGAAGCCGCAGCGAAAGCAGACGTACAAGATTCTTTCTTTTCCAAACATTGTACTGATTATGGTTGGTATGGTTTCTGCCAAAATTTATGGTCGGGTATACATATTACATGGGTCATACTTAGGCAAGGGAATAAACGAGCAAGAATGATCCTTTTCCATAATTTTAACAATACAAATGTCAGATTAATTGAGCGATAAAAGAGTTCGTTAGGCGACTTGCCAGCCTTATGGATCATTTCCAAAGTTAAGAGACTTGTGAGGTTCTCACTCAGTGTGGTCATTGTCAAGACCATGGACTTCATGGTGATCAGATCAAATGCAAGTGCTTCACGAGGGTCCATTTTGGCTATTTCTTTAGCCTAGCCATCTCTCTTAGCGTTAGTTCTTTCGTTACAGCCGAAAGACGTCCTGCGCCGCTCGCATCCAGGCACTTCCTGCGACCTTCCCCAAATCGTTCGTCAACCTAGTGGGAGGCCTGCCCACGCTACGTCTTCCAGCTCGTGGTCGCCACTCAAGAACTTTACTGCCCCAGCGGCCATCAGCTCTACGAAATATGTACCCCGCCCACTGCCACTTGATTTTAGCGATTCTGTGGGCTATGTCAGTCGTTTGTTCTCCTGCGTCTTTCGTCCACAATTAGCGTAGTAGGAATCAATCTTCTTCTTTGAACTTGAGGAGGGTAAGCGGAAACATGACGGTCAACTCCTCAGATAGTCAAGTACAAAGTTGTCCTGAAGCAGCATACAAATCAGAATGGGAAGGTTTGGCAGCACAGCACCTAGAATGGCGGGAGATTGTGTTGTGTTGAGGCGAGTCCGCGAATTCAAGGAGCAGCGCACAACTGAACTTGACGCAAAATGCGATGATGTAGATCCCGTCCATCTGCCCATTCACTATAATTATGTTGGCGGCGGGTAATTACTCTCAATGTGCGAGGAGTTTGCCGCGAAGATCGGCTATGTAAGCCATCTTCGGATGCACCAGCGCCGCTAAGACAGCTAAGTCGAAGTGGTCACCATGAATCATCATCATCAGTAGGAATCAAAAGACAGGCATAGCTGCAAGTCTCGGATCAAATCCAATGCTTGATCTTATTTTTTTGATTGAATTGTGGATTGTTTGGATTATCCGTGTCAATGGGTTTAAATAAACCGGCTTGTCATGTAGTTAGCAAAGGTCTGAGATATTTCTTGTTGATTTACCAAAATTATGCCAACCACATAAGTTACATTAACTCAGTCAGGCCGCGCTGATGGCCTCCAACTTAATTACCTTCTAAAATGAATCCTTTAAGGCATGGTCAGACACGCCAGGATTAACTCATTCCAAAACTCTCATAAAAGCCTATGACTGAAAATGCTCCAAGCAGATCATAGGACTGAGTAGGATCAAAATGCGCATCTTAGTTCGAGCCCTCATTGGACACAGCAGCTTAAACAAGCACTTGTCCACTATGGGACTGTCCGAATCAAGAACGTGCAGGATGTGCCAAGAGGCAGATGAAACGCCACTACACATTCTCACGGACTGCGGACCTTTGATGCGCAAACGGAGCTTACATCTGGGGAAACACATCCTAAGCCCACAAGATGTAAAACATATCGCCCCCAAAAAGATACTGCAATTCCTAATGGATGCACGACTCGGAGGCGAACTATAAGGAAAATAGCGGCGATCACAATAGATCGGTACCGGTCGCAGTGATACTAGGACTTTATTGAACTAGAATAGCCGCTCAACTCAATAAAAAAATAGTTCTTCTGCGTTCGAAACACAAATTAGTACAGCATAGGAGAGGAATAAATTGCAAATAGTTGGTACAGTATCAGTATCGGCGCGCCGACTGCTGGTCGTCGGCGGCGGCGGCGTGGAAAAATTTGCGGCGGCGGCGGCGCGCCGGCGTGGCGCCCACCTCTAATACCGATTTGATCCAAGAAAATATTGAGAGCATCATAGCCGCTCAACAAAAAAAAGTGCGGGCTTTAGTATTTCCAGAACTTGAGCGAAGCCCGCAAAAAATATAATAGCCACTATTGCTCTATTAAAATTGTATGTATCGCAGCGCGCCCGTTATTCCCGCCCCATGTACGCCTGCGGACCCGAGTACGATGAGCCTGCATGCTGCGCGCCCGAGGATGAGCAATACACTGGCGCTTATGGAACCCCCTACTCCGACCACTATGGATCCCGACCCAGCATTGGTAAGCTCACACTATTCTTGCGATTATTAGCAGTTCCCTCTATCATTGTCCCCGGGTTTACAAAATTTCCTGTTCCTTTCCGATTCGAACAGAGGGGACAACTGGTAACGAAAATGGAAATAGAATAGGACTATCTTCTTTCCGTGGATGACGTTGAGGCGACTAAGGGAGATGCGTACACCAGGCCTCCTTAACACGTCTGGTTTATGTGGTCACTGTGGAGAGTGTAGACCAAATTCTCCAGCTTATACACTACATTCACGCAGCAATCAAAACACAAGCTTGCTTTAGCAGAACACTGCTTCATGAGAAGGCTAAGTTATAATAAATTACTTATTTATGTAATAATTTTGTATGCCAGAATCAAATCAAATCAAATTATAAAAAGTAGGTAACTTCTTCAGTTACGTTACTAAGCTGCAACCTTGTTTTCCACACATAACGAAGAACTTTGTACTTATTCCTTAGTCCCAAAAGAGTATAACACAGAAAGGAATAACACTAGATGTAACAGCGAAATACACTTGAAAATGTTTCCATGGCTGAGAAAACTAGTCAGACCGGTCACCCGGCAATCGAAATCTGGGTTCAAATCCCACTTGAGGCATTCCAATTTTTTTTTAAAACCAAATGAACATAACAGTACCTATGTATTTACTTCAATATGTCCACCAATGAGCCCTCTGACTAGGAACCCGCAAGTGCGGCGGCTCTCCCGAGCCTCCTCCACCACCGCCGCGCAACGCTAACACCGACAACAACTGCTCCTCCTCCTTCAACGAGAGCAAGGACTCCAACGAGATCTCCGAGGCCGAGTGCGACCAGCCACGCAACTACCCCGGTATGTGACGAGTTGTACTATGATCATCGCATCTAACCCATTGTGATACTTATATCGAAAATATCGTAGTATGATCATGATGTCTAACTCATTGTGTACCATTTGCAAGACGGTACTAACTTTGCGATAAAATCAAGGTGATACTTATACCAAAAATCTCTTATTATCATCATGTAATCTAACCCATTGTGTACCATTTGCGACACAATGCTAAGCTTAGCGATGAATTCAAAGTGAAAATTACGATGAAATATAAATGAAACATCTTTGGAGATGATGATAAAGTGATTTGCACACCTTATTATCGCTAAGCTGCTCCATCAAAATAATGCATACGTTAAATTTACCATGCCATACCATAATTAATTTATTTATACGATCAAGTACATGGAGATATTTATCGTGAATGATTGAAATATCGAATGCTATTCTGAAACTCGGACAGCTTTTCAAAAATCATACTAAAGGCAACTCATTCATCTTCTGACAGGGACACATTTCATACGAAAAAAATCGAGTCATACTTTTTCAATATTAACTGGGAATAAAAATATGATCATTTATGGCTTTATACAGTGTGAGTCACGTTAAAGTGTACATATGAAAATAGATGAAACTAGACCTATTTTTATCGACAAAAAAGAGGTCAAAAAATTTTTGAGATTTTTTTTAAATTTTTTATAGAATTTTTTTTCTTCCAATTACTTATTGTAAAGAAAACGTAATAACTTTTAAACTAAGCGGTATATCCTGATAAAATAAAAACAATAATAATGCTAAATAACAGGCGATACTAAAAAAAGACATAAAATACACAAAAAAGGCCAACAAATAATAAAAAATGATACTTTTTGAAAAAAATCTGCTTTAAAATTCGTGTTTTTTTGGTTATTTGATAAATTTCTCCAAAAAATGCCCTTATAACAGGTGGTTTTTATTACTTTGTATTATTCTCTATCGTATTATCTTTGTAAAACCAAAAATCGCATGTCTCTAACCCTATCACAACATTTGCTATGATCGTTTTAACAAAGGCCTGCCACAACATTATTCTCCGCTACAGTTAGAGACAATTTT
Organism: Ostrinia nubilalis; assembly: GCF_963855985.1. Lineage (NCBI taxonomy): Eukaryota > Metazoa > Arthropoda > Insecta > Lepidoptera > Crambidae > Ostrinia > Ostrinia nubilalis. Next base: position 9,217,462 of record NC_087093.1, read on the forward strand.
AATTTTAACTAAAATGCTTATTTTACTTCGAAATCTTTTGTTTTTATTTGAAATCTAACTTGTCTGTATCAAAATTACAAATCTAGAGCTATTTTCAGTTTCGTTGATAACGAAGCGTTGAATGGCGCGCCCGGAGAGGCTTAGTTCAAACGATCATTGCAAACGTTGTGATAGGGATAGAGACATGCGATTTTTGGTTTTACAAAGGTAATACGATAGAGAATAATACAAAGTAATAAAAACTACCAGTTATAGGGGCATTTTTTGGAGAAATTTATCAAATAACAAAAAAATCACGAATTTAAAAGCAAATTTTTTTCAAAAAGTATCATTTTTTATTATTTGTTGGCCTTTTTTGTGTATTTTATGTATGTTTTTAGTATCGCCTGTTATTTAGCATTATTACTGTTTTTATTTTATCAGGATATTCCGCTTAGTTTAAAAGTTATTACGTTTTCTTTACAATAAGTAATTGGAAGAAAAAAAATTCTATAAAAAATTAAAAAAAAATCTCAAAAAAATTTTGACCTTTTTTTTGTCGATAAAAATAGGTCTAGTTTCATCTATTTTCATATGTACACTTTAACGTGACTCACACTGTATAGCATGTAATTTTTATTCCTAGAGAAATTCACTGCTTGCTAAGCAAATATAATATTCCTGTTTGTCAGAAATATTGCCTCTAATAAATTGCATACGAAAACGCTCAATCATTTTCAGTTGGCAGCTTTTGTATTATAGCATCTGAGCATAAATCGTTACGTAGTACAATATGTATTAAATGCGAGCATTTAAAGAACTAGTAATTAACAATCGTAAATACCGCGTAGATGTTAAGCACGCATAAAATGCACACGTCAATTCTTAATGCAGCTTTCACGGTATTATGAAATTGCTAATTGCTTCAGTTTGCGCTCTCGCTCTACAGTCCACTATATTGATTTGTTACAAAAAGTATGACGTCACATTTCATTTCGTCTAATCATAAAATCATACTAATTGTGTTAATTTAATAAATTGAAATGAATTCTGAATTGGTCCATGCGCACGCGGGTGTCACCTGAACAGAAGACGGTAAAACAGTTTTAGACCAATAGTTTTCTCGGTTATTTTATGTTATTAATTTATGTCACTGACAGCATGCATAATGGTCTCATTGTCAGTAAATAACAAATTGGAATTGTGAAAGGCTTATTTTATCACTAGATTTTTCGGAATTGGCTTACTATTTTTATTTTTCCAAAAATTTCTTATACTTTCTTCTTTGTTAGACACCTGGCACAATTTCATTTGAACTGGTTTCATACAAAAAACTGAAAAAACACTGACAAAGGACAATGACCAAAAGTGGTCCAAATGTCCACCACTAATGAGACCCATATTGGCTTATAGTCCATTAAATAGAGATTAACTTTCAGTATGGGACGAAAAAAAAAATAAGCTGTCAGTAAAAAGTTATGACTTTTTGAAAAATTGTAGTAGTTTACGCGCTAATCTCAGGAACTACTGGTCCGATTTGAAATTTTTTTTTTGTTATGGATAGCCCATTTATCAAGGATGGTTTTAGGTTATATAACATCACCCTACAACCAATAGGGGCGGAGCAGTAAAGACAAATGTTGTAAAAATGGGAAATATACTCAACATCAAATAAACCGCACCTTCCGCGACGCGAACTTTAACGATTTTCTTCTGACACAATCATGGTACCCTAACAATATTGGTGTTATTTGAAAGCCCAATAAATATCCTTAAAGAAAAACACATTTAATTTCTTAATAAATGATTAACATATACCATAAATGTGACTTGAAAAAATACCTCACTTTGGGCCCACCTATGGGATCAATTAGACCAATTTTTATGGTTATAAAACCAAATAATGATTTCACGAGTCCTCTTTAACAGATGGATAGCAATTAAATCCAACTTAACAGTTTTATAGCCATAAAAGTTGGCTCTAGCGTAACTACCTATTTTTTGAAGAAGTGACTCTGGATCCTTCTAAAGACACATTTTTGGGGTTAAAACCTTTCCTTTAATGAAATGAAGGTTAGAACTAGGCTTTTCAATGGTACCAATATTGGTAGGAAGTGGGGATGCATACGTTTGAAAATGCTTGTCGCGGGAGGTGCGATTTATTTGACGTCGAGTGTATTATTCAAACTATTTTCCCTCGTACAAAGTCGTAGGCACAGCTAGTACATCTATAACCCCGCGCCACATGCGACATGACATAACATGCGTAGATTAGTCCAAAATGTGCAATGGATAGAATGATATCAAGAACATTTTCCGGATGAAAATGTAAAAAACATGACTTTTCATACAGTCATAACTTTTTACTGACAGCATATTTTTGATTGCGGTTTGGTTATAATGAATCAGTATTTAGTAGACTATTTTACTACATAGGTCTCGTTAGTGGTGGACATTTGGACCAAACTCCATACATTTTTGGTCATTGTCCTTTTGCCAAGTGTATTTCACGAAATTCTAATTTTTCCTTTCAATCTAAATTACCTATCAATTTATCTTTCTATGTGCTTAGACGTGATTGTGTTACTAATTCTCCTTTGATTGATTCTGTAGATATAGTACGTGTTTTATGACCACCTCGAACACTACCCATAGCTTATTTAAACTTATCGAATTACTGTTTAAGGTTTATTGATTTAATTGAAATAATAACACCACTATGGGAAGATTGGCATGTAAATGAAATGGTTATGGGTATTGTGCGAGGTGGTAGTAGGGGGCAGGCGGCTCCGGGTCTCGTGACTAGAGTAGAGCGCCTCGTGACTTGTGTGTTGTTGCAGTAAGGGCCCACACTGCCAAGGACGGCTTGCACAGCGAGGAAATGAGGAAACTCATTGACAGGTCAGTTCGATAGGCCTACCGCACATACACATATCGACTCGTGACGTAACTACACCCTAATTATACGTTTTCATAACTGCATCATATTAATAACGAGTCATTATTATGAATGAATATTCGTCACTGATATTATGTACTGTTTTAACTTAATCCCTTTAGATTTGTTGCATATCTAATATGAATATTTAAACTATAATAATTAATTTCTGAATGAACAATAAAGTCCTACATAAGCGGCACAAAGCCCTCCTATTTAACAGTCAAATTTCCCTACGCACTACCTACTAATACAGACGTTAGCCGACTCCTTGTGTGTGTGCTACAAGTAAATTGTGTCATGTTATAGAGTTATATTTACATTTAAATAATGCATTATGTTTGAATAGTATATGCTCGAAATTTAAGCATGTGTTATGTTCTGCATACGTGATCTCCAGGAAACAGTAAGTCAAGTATGTGAAAAAGAAAATATTTAATAAGTTAACTTTTCTGTTTGCCTTAACTTTTTGATTTATGTGATTAATCTTATGTGGCTAACACTATAACCTTTGTGCACTACTTTCATTTGCTGTGAATGGTAAGGACATTTTATCGACGGCTATGATTTATGATTTATAATATCCATTTCAGTTATGCGTAACCAGGCATGGTTTTTTCGACGATTTTATGTAAATAATTATTATATTATGTTGATTTTACCATATTTACGAGATAATGTCAAATTGCTCCCTTTGCATTACGTACTTAGCTAACAACTAGCTCCCTGTCCCTGGCACATGTTTAGCAAACAAATATCGCTCGTGATCGTTGTAAGTCAACTGTAGATCACATTTGAAAACAAGTGATTAGCAGTAGTCATTCTCACCCTCCCAATACATGTAGTCGAGCCCTGCCTACAAAGCCTGATTTTTGTTGACAAGTCGAACATCCTCGGGACAGTGCACCACTAATGGTTTCGATGATGATTGCAGACCAGAAGCAGCCACCCCAATCCCCCAGCAAGCAGTCCACGGGCGGGGACTCACAGCCTACGATACTGTGGCAGTGTAACCTGTAAAGGGTCACGCGACCACGCCGCGGCACACGGCCACACCTAGCTTTCATTTGTGAACCTCTCCCGTTTAAGGAACGTCGCTCCCTCGCTGAAGCAATCGTCCGCTTATTACTACACTCTCGTTCGCATCGTAGCTTTATTTTCGCGCTCTTTCAAACTACTTTACGCCATTTTACCAGCGACAAATTGCATCAGCGAGGCAGCGACCCGCGTGCCAAAAATGTTATTTCAGTTTTGTGTGCCGCCCTTTGTGTTGCTGTTTATTTTACATTTATCCCAACTTAGTTGGCTGGATTTCTTTTTAGTTTTTAACTTGAACGCGCACATTTGTGCCATAAACGAACGCATGACCCACGAGTGGGCCTAGGTTGTCTGTAGTAAACATGCCGATGAGTGATTTGTAAAATTAAAGTATACCCAATCCCTTGTAGACCCCAACGCGTCGTAGTGGTACCAAAATTCCGAAAATGATGGTTGTGGTAGTTATTTCAAATTGATAAATTATTATAATGACTTTATTAATGTGACGCGTTAAAACCATATAATCACAATTATATCGCTCGCAAATTGGCATATTCACTATAGATAAAATCCGTACCCTTCTCAGTGGATTGGTACGTTACTGTAGTTAACCTTTTTTGATCTTATTTGTTTAGCTTAATTTAAAGAAAGTTTCGAAGGAAAGCTGCTTTGGGGTGATGGATAAGGAATCGATTTAAATTAAGCTCAACATGTAATAATGTGATATTTTGTATTTTTATCCCATTTTAATTTGTATTTTGATATACTAACATGATTGTTATTTATATTTTGTGTATGTGTAGAACGATAATTTTAGACTAAACGACCTTACGGTTGGAAACAATGCTTCCTTTTTTACAAGATGTTATGTACGGTTTTCATAATGCTTTTACCGACCTAGCTTTATTTTTTCGGCGTAATATTTTTCATTGTTTTTTTGCGCATAACACTACATAGGCTAAGAATAGGCGTAAGATTATTCTAGTAATTAATCAACTCTTACAAAATACCTACTATATAATCCGTAGCTAGTTAGTAACATGTGTTATGCAATTAAAGTATATTAAAATTAATCAATGTTAGTTATACCGTAAACCGTATAACAGGACACGCCCGTACCATAACACAAAAGTTACCTAATGAAATGTAATATGGCCGGGTTGAAATCGATAACATCATCCAAAACGTAATAGACTATACTACAGACACGGAATTTAAATGCTTTTTAATATTACTCTAGAATAATAAGGTGCATTTTTATTACTCATAATCGTAATTTTACCCTCTATATAGTAAACTATGCAAGTGACTAGGTGTAAGACACGCGCGTGTCGTTTTCTAGATGTTTCCCTTATATGTTGTGCATCGTCGTGTAAGCTTTGCAAGTAGGCGTAGTTAGGTTCTCGCGACTTCCTAGCAACAGGTATCTTCTCTTAACCTTCCAATTAGAAAATTCTGAATATAATTAGATAAAAATTATATTGAACAAATTATGTAATAATGAATTAAAATTCAAAATTATAACTCTAGCTATTTGATCGAAATTAAGAAAAAATACCGTAAGCTGAATAATGCTGGAATTAAATATATTCTGAGTGTTTTTGATGGTTTTTGCTCGTATAACGTATGTTTGGTTTGCTAATAGTTGCAAATTACGTTATCTTCAATATTACGCAATGTCATATTGCTAAACCGCAGCCAACTGTTTGTACCAAAGTGTTTGATTTGTGTTGAATAAATTATTCAAATGTCAACTACAAAATGTTGTTTCATTTTAAACCCTTTTTGCCCTAATCCTTAATTTAGGCAAAACTAAATTATTTTCAAGTCTCGCACGACTTCATTTGAAAGAAAAATAAAACTATCATTAAATAATGAAGTATGCGACACAAACAAACCATGACATAAGTATAGGCCTAAAACTGGCGGTGGTGTGAAGAAGACCCCATACAAATCCAAGGGAAGCTAGTGTAAAAGCAGTACCGCTCCACTGACGTCACGGCATAGTGTAAGGGAATCCGCTAAACCTCGAGCGGGCGCACGCGTCGCACGCATGTCAGTATCGAGAAATAGTACGAGCAGCGCATGCATGTAACGGATTTCCACACGCTCAGCGGTAGGCGGATGAACGCGTGCGAGTTTTAGCATAGGCCCTAATACTTAAAAAAAAACCTGAAAGTCACTGAGCAGATCATCGTAAATAAAAAATAATATTGATCTACCGAAAGTAACTTTTTTATTTATACATTATGAAATAATTAAATAGATACAGTTTTAACACTAACTGTGGTACTGCGCTCGTGGTGCCTTACGCGGACGCGGCCTTCAGGATCTCTTCGGCGACTTCCACGGCGATGGCGGCCTCTGCCTTGGCCTGAAGTAATTAAAAACGTATTTGTTAAATGCAATAAAAAAATAAGTAAGTACATAAAATGGTGAAATTGCATTGGAGGAGATTACACAAGTAAGTGAGGTCTATAAAACCACTAAAAATGCAATTTTGGGGATTCCTTTTTATTTGTAACGGACGTTTGACGCGTATTGCATCTTGTGTAGCTTCAGGACACACTGTGTAAGTGCGTTAGTCATCTTCCGTCGCGTCAACGCATCGTCGTGTAGTATCGTTTGTTAGTTTGTTTTAACCAAATGATGTCTACTGAATGGACAAAGGCCTCCTTAAAGATTTCCACAACGACGAAACCTTTTGACTATAATTTATTAAAATCAACAAAAATTAGAATATGCATGATTTAATTTTAAATCATCACTACTATGGTATATGTATTTTAGTACCTTATCATTAGCCGCAGAGTTGAGTTCGGACTGAGCTTTGCTGAGGGCCTCCTGGGCAGCGCCCCTGTCAAGGTTTTCAAGGGGATGTGCCTCTTCTGCCAAAACCTGAAATATTGAATTTCCTTGTAAAGTTTCATATTGTACAAAATACACTTGTAACACAGACTAAACCAATATTTTTCTATGATATGATATATCAGGAAAAATTATGCAAATTGATCAGTTTAAACATTTCTTTAACCACATCATTTTAGAGCTAAAAAAAAACTGTAACCTAATATTTACCTGAACTGATGAATCATCATTGACGGTGACAGTGCCAGAAGAAACAAAGATTTTGTTTTGTTTGCCATCATTCTCGAGGACTGTGACTACACCGGGGCGCAGAACAGCTGAAGGAAAAATAAATCAATTTAACAATGCACCAAAAATTAATAAAGGGAAAGAGAGAATAATATTATAATTTATCAGTCAGTATGCTACCAAAATATAGGTATTCAATCAAAATAAGTAGTATTATATTATGGTTCAAAGAGCAATTTTAATACAGTAATAGTAAAAACCATTTTGGAATACTTAAGATTTTTGAAAATAAATACTGGCATCATAAAACAACAAAAAAAATACTGTTCTTTTCTTACCTAGAGTGGGCACATGTTTGGGCAGAATACCAAAGGCACCGCTGAATGATGGCACATCAATCTGCTTCACAACTTGCTTGTCATAGAAAACCTAGAAGATAGAGAATTTTATAAATAATATAAGTTCAATGTTTAACTTACAAATAACTAGTATGCATCCTCAGTTAAAATCAAGAAAGGATTTAGAATGAAGTTAAATAAATACAGAACTCAATAATATTTAAATGTCAAAGTTACAGTTTGCCTTTATCAGCGATTAGTTTGAAGTAAACGCATAACAAATAAATGAACAATAAGTCAGTTAATACAATTTCCTAACTTTATAAGTACCTGAGTAGAGAATATCTTAAAAACATACCTTATTGCCAGCAGCAAATGTAAGAGCCATTTCACCCTCTTTGGGGGCCTCTGCTGCGTAGCCGCGGACCTGCAGCCTTCTGGCAGAGCTTCTCAATAGGTTGCGGAATGCCATGGCCATTCTAGAGGTAGGAATAAAGTACACTTTCAGCCAAACGAATTAAATATATTTTTTTAGTTCAACCCGTAATTTTAATATGTACTCTCTTCGTAGACACATTTCATGATACTTTATTAAACGAAATGAGAACCAATATTTAAGATGTACTGTGCTGTACTGTATACTGTAACATAGGTTATGTTTTAGTTTACAAGTAGATTTTCTAAAAGAAAAATTATTTAACTACCGGCATTTATGGAACCTTAGAAAATAATACATTACGTATAAATTGGTGAAAAACCTTCCTGTTTTCTATTAGTACATAACCTCCTATGATGTCCTAGGTAGATTATGTAATATTTTAATAAAATATTTTCTCATGTAAAACATCTCATAAATGCAGACTAAAGTCCTTTATTTAGGATATTCATCTAAACTTACTCTGATTGCTATTCACGGCCTATAAATTTTAATTTCAAGAATAAATTGGAGAATTTGCACTTCCCCTTTTGACAGCTGACTTTAGAAGTGTTTTTTTTAGGTCTTCGTAAGTCGATAGTAGCAAAGGCGTTGCCTTGTAATGCCTCGTATAAAAATCATTTATAATAGACCACAGATGTAATGTAATGGCTCTCGATGTTTGCAATTTGCATCAAGAACATCATTATAATAGCAACACAGATATGGATTAGAGATTAGCAATTTCTTTAAAACCCAAAAAAAATGCAAGTCTTGGTGGTTGTTGGTGTTAAAAAAATCACTTGAAATAACACCGTGCAATATAAACCTATACCTCCTCCTCATGTTTTTTGCTCGAAGACCACGATGTTGTTGCGTCAAACTGACAGCTGTCACTGGCTGTCACCAGCAAGACGCAAAACCACAGATCCATATCTGTGCGCAAAACCAAACAATTTTGTTTTACTGCGGGCGGGAAGAAAAGAAATTGAGAATTTAAGATATTACCAGATAATTTGCAGGCCTATTTAATCTTATCGGCAATATAGAAGGTTTGTTTTGTATTATGTTTATATTTCTATTAATATGATAATATAAACTTACACCAATATTGGTATGTAAAGATTGTTGACTGAGTTTTAGTAGGTATTGCATTTATTTTTAAACAACCTATGGAATGTGTTAGGAGGAGCCCCATAATCATCATCTTTCCTATTTAAAGTGTATTATTTATTTATTATAACATTATGTGATTAGTTGCAATTGTAATAGTTGAATGATACTGGTTTTTATGTTTCCAGGTTATGTTGTCATGCGAAAAAGTTATGAAATGAATTTAAAAGGATTAGATTTGTTTTTGTTGACAAAACTAACATCCCACCAGGTTGATCATGTGACATGTTTGGAGTGGTAAGTTTCTTATTAGAAAAAAAAATTAAAACCTATTTATCTGGATGAATTACATTGTTGGAAATCATGCTTCTGTATAATTTTATTGTAAGTAGCATAATTTATATCTACTTTAAGATTCAGCATATACTCCACAAGGACTTAAATATGGCATTGGAAAAATAAATAACTAATTTATTCTTGCCTACTTTAGTTTTGAAGTAATGATTGTATGTTTTAAAATCTGCTCAACGATCCAAAGCATTCAATAACAGATTATTGCTTACATTTGTATGGTAAAATCTCAGTCATAACTGCAACATTTCAGTTGTAAATACTACATAGCGCCTGAGACGGCCCCGTGTGGCCACTCGCTCTGCCACACTTGCTGGCGGGGCCGGCGTACCTGCCCCTCCTGCTCTGCTCCATTCGAAAAGAAGTCCTTGAAACTGAACCTGCCTCTACAGAACCTCACCGAACACATACACACACTTGGTGAAGCATTTGAAAAGGTGTTCAATGTGAAATGTAAGTTAAAACTTTTTCTTTATTATTTCCTATTTTTCATTTGCAAAACAATACTTTTGCAATAAGAGTTTTAGACATATAATTAAAATTTTTATTATACTTTCTTTTTCAGTGGATGAATTTGTCCTTGATATAAGCAGCAATGAACTAGAATCAGAAAATCATGCTACTAAAAATGTGAAAGATTGGTTATCCAGCTCCCAAAACCAATTTTCAGCGCCAGTACTAAGTTCTGAACAATTTCCAGAAGAAGTTAATAATCAAATTGAGATTTCAAAAAGCAAAGTTCAGTTACATGTGGAATCAAAAAAAAGTGTAAGTCCTGCAAAAGTGGTTTATGTCCAACCACCCCAAGATGATTGGGACAAAATTGAACAATTGCCAGATACAGAAGAACTTTGTCTAAATAACAAAGAAAATAGTACTAATCATACAAACAAACCATTTGACCAAAACAAAGAGTATTCCATGGAAAATCCTAGGAGAAGTTCAAGGAAAAAGGAGTTAGGTTCAACTGATCCAACAAATAAATCTCATGAAGTGATAACTGAAAAACATAACAGTTCTAAGAACTCAAGTTCTGAAACAGAAAAGAAATCCAGTATGGCCAAACAAAACTGGAGTAGTGTAAAGAGAATGAGAAGGGAATTCAGCAAACTTAATAAAAAGAATAGAAGTAAATTAAATGTTTCAATTGAAATGTGTAAAAAAACTCAAAGCACTGCTAAACAAAACATCGATTTGTTAGGTCATGTAAAAACAAGTGACAAAGAATCTCAGCCAGCCATTTATACTATAGAAGACAATACACCTGATATAAATGACAATATTAATCAAGAACTTGTTCCTGTGTTTTCACCCAACAAGGACCATGAAAATAAGGAAAGCTCAAAATGTCCTACCCCCCCTTTAGTAGATATGAACCCAATAAAATGTTCTTCTAATGAAAACCATCCTGTCAAAAATAGTAGAAGTAACATCTTGACTCACGAACCTAGGATTTCAAAAGACGACAACAATAAAGATATTCAGGCTACAGTTGTAAAAATGCCATTTATCAAAAAAGGTGTATTACGTCCACAACAAAATGAAACAGAAAAAATATGTAATCCAGCTATCAACATAAATGGAAACCTTATCCCAGACAGTGGTAATGGGGATGATATACAAATAACTATAAAAATAGGAAATACTTTGACAAATATTACTATAAAAAAGAAGAACAATGATGTACAGCTAAGAGTAAATACTGATCGTGAGGTTCAGACGTCCCTGGATTCTAATGGTCTTCTGAGCAAAAACATTGGGACTAATAGTGAAAATAGTAAATCACAAAACATAGAAATAAACATAGGTCAAGATAATAAAATTACAGCTACTACTAGCGTGGCTGAAGTCGAATCTGTAAAAATTAACAAGGAATGTAACAAATTTTTGAATAAAACTACTTCAACTAAAAAAAATACCGCATCCGCCGACACGGCTACAGCACAATTTGAAATTACCGAAAGTGTTGAAAAAGAGTTATCAAACATAATGGAATGTGTCGAAGTTGTTGATAGTAACACTGAAAATAATACTGAAAATGAGAATGTGGCTGCAGCCAACAAAAAATTACAACAAGCTACTAATGCTCAAAATCAAGATGATGAACGTGATGAAGACTACATCAATGATCTCGACATTTTCGACAATGGATCAGTTCATGAACAACATGTAGAGATGTTAAGTAAGAGTAAACACGCGCCTTCTGAAATAATTATGACTACTGTTAAAACAACAAAAACTCAAATCCAAAAACAGCCTGACAAACGCGATAGGGATGGGAATGATGAAGATGATGAACCTAGTGCTAAAAAAGTTAAAACTGTTGATATTGATAAAGAAGAAGAAACTTTAACTAATACTTTAATAAATACAGGTAACAAAGAAATACAGCATAGTGAGTCAATCAATTACGACGTTGTTATGGGTCAGGTTTTTGCTAGTATAGATGCGGATATTGAAATGAGCCAAAAGACCGCGAAGCAGAAAAAAGGCGAAATTGTTTCTAGTAATGAAATATTGCAGTCTCAATGTTTCCAGAGCAAAACACAAACTAAAGGCAAGCAACCACTGAGTACGCAGAATACTAATAAAGTAAATATTCAGGCCAATGTGAAAGACATTAACGACAAATACAGTGAAAATGTTTTTTCGATCATAGAGAAAGAAGATGAAATTGATGACAATATAACTAAAAAGGCTTATGAAAAAGTAAGTATAAGTTACCAACTAAAGTTTTATAATTTGATGAAACCATTTAAAATCCTGGATGTTTGTTACCTACTCTTTCACGCAAAAACTACAGAACGGATTTTGATGAAACTTTACAGTATTGTTTATAAGCCAGATTAACATATAGGCAATTTATGATGATCTATGACAAACTAAATTTCACGCGGGTGAAGCCGCGGGCAAAAGCTAGTTTTAACATAAATGATATTCTGCGTTTTCAGGGCGGATCTACGCAACGCCACATAGAAAATCTACTAACTCCAGGTATGTGCCAAGACCTCATAAACACCAATGAGGAGAATTTGGAGCTGGCTGGTAAAACTCAGTGCACACCATTCCAAGATGATGACTCAGATAAAAGTGTTGTTGAAGAAACACCACAAAAGTAAGTCATGGCATAATCAAAGTTTCATTTGCTTATAACATCTTTTCTAGGTTTATCATTATACAGGTCCAGATAATAATTATTATGTTACTGTTTAGAACTTAGGAGTAGTATTGCAAGACAATGAGAACGAAGTTTTGTTTTGCCAAAACATCTACGCCTGTCGCTATGACTTTTTTGTACTACCCCCATCTTCTACGATTTATATGAATACCATTATATTTGTATTATGTTCACATAGTAAGCGAATTTTTGTAATTCTTAGTGAGAATAAAGATCTTAAACCGCAATGAGTAACTTTCCCCATATTAAACAGATTCTAGTCTAATTTATCTTAAATACAAAGACGTAACTATTGTTGAGCAAAGTTAGACCAGTTCATAACAATAAATACAAATGTTACAGGAATGTTTCTATCCCGAAGCAGAAGAGCATTAGTGAATTCAATAACAACACTAGTAAGAAGCAGAGTGTTGCAGGCGTGACGAAAACAACTTCCAATGTTTCACAAGTCGCAAGAAGCGTTATAAACGTCTCGGATACCACTTTAGTGGACGGAACTAAAGATCAAACTATCGTAGAACCTGCGAAAAAGCATACATTAGAAACTCCGCTTACGATAAACAAGTTTGTTGATCATATAAAACACAATTCTACACCTGTTGCCAGAAAGTCGTTGAACTTTGAAAATACTGAAGATGTCGACCCTACGCAGTGCTCTAGTACTATAGCTCCTAAAACGACACAAGAAAGGGAATTTATGAGTAAAGCTTTCGAAAACACCCAAAAACCGCCTGTTCGGAGACCATCGACGTCAAAACAAGAAGAAAACTATTGCATTGCCGGGTCATGTTTGACTGCACCTGAGATCGCTAACGTCAAACTGTTGTGTAAGAGACGCAACTGGAAATACATGGATAAGTACACAAGAGAATTAACACATTTAGTAGTAGGAGTAGATGAAGAAAACAGATCACAAAGGTAAGCCAATAAGTGTTATAAAAATATTTTTAATTTCCACATCCCGTTTCAAATACTGACGCCAATGAGCAGGAAACACCATGCAAATATGATTCGTATATTGTGGCCTCCACTATATTACAGGCGTAATGTACTAGGTATGTGTTTTTTAGTAAATATAATTTAATTTTCAGCAATTTTCCATTTCCTAGCTATAAAAAAGATTTTTAATTTCCAGATCCGTCAAATACATGTGCGCCCTGGCGGCTTCGAAGTGGATAGTGTGTTACGAGTGGGTGACAGCCTGTCTAATGACCGGTGTGGTTGCGGGAGAAGTTAGTATAACATTAATAACATATTAATAAATAGTATTACTTTATGAAATGAAAAAAATGACGAACTACTCGATTCGGACTAGCCTCATCTAGGAGAGCTAAATCTCTCTCCACCATTGAGCGTAGGCTACGTCACTCGCGTATTCGTTAGTATCTTATCTGGATAAATAAAGTCGCGGAGATGTACTTAGATAGGTGTTATAATTATTGCCTCTTGAATATTTTAAAACGCGGCAAAGTTCCGCTGCCTGTAGACCTAGAATGTGCGCCACGATATAACGCCATTTTGTTGATATAAAATCATCGATAAAAATCATAGAAAAGATTTTATCACGGCGCGCGTTCTAGCCCGGCTTCAAGTTTTTTCCTGCCCGTCGAACTGTTTTGAAGAAAACACCTGAATAAAAACCCCCTACCACAGATTTTTTTTCTTTTCTTTTTCAGGAAAAGGCAAAGGCATATAATTGCTCGTTATTTTTTTTTTATTTCTTTTATTTTGTTCCGCCTTGTAGAATCTGTACGAAGCGCTGGACGGCACCGGCGAGCCGGGCCCGCGGCGCTCGCGCACGGCGAAGAGCAAACTGTTCGAGGGAATCACCTTCTACTGCATGCCTCCTTTCAGCGTGTTGGACGTCGGCGCTTTGAAGGTTTGAACTGTTTTTTTACATAATAAGTTGTAATTAACCAACACAGAGTGACGAGTCACAAACAGTCTGCTTTGTAAAGTTGTCTATGGATTCCCTTCTCTCTTTTTTATAATATCATCCATGTTTGCTTTACTTGTATATGGATTTATAAAAGTAAAAAGTATTTACTTTACATCTTTCTAAAAACATATCTCCAAAATGTTGGTCCTTCGAGTCGGATATTATGCACTGGAGATTATACCAAACTTTTGTAAGCATTTGCAGCTATTTAGAGATTAACTCTCAAATCGAGTTATTTCATTGGTTGCGTTTGACGGCAAAAAGCGCTTGTAAGCAAAATGGCGATCGCTACGGCAGTTTTCGGCAAGGACACGTTTACTAACTTCAATAGTGACGTGTTTCATTAATTTTTACTAGCTCTTCCAACAACTCACCTAAGAATCGAATTTCGAAACTTCCAAGCTACAGAGACATATTAATATTGATAAAATTTATAGGAGATGCTACAATCGGCTGGCGGGCGCGTGGTGGCCGAGGTGAAGGCAGTGCGCGCGGTGTCCGACGCGCCCGCGCTCTTGCTGGCCGAGCCCGAGCACACGCAAGAAGATAGATTTGTGTGTAAGTACCAACCGACAGTGGACCTTATTTAGTTGTAATAGATACTACAATCGGCTGGCGGGCGCGTGGTGGCCGAGGTGAAGGCAGTGCGCGCGGTGTGTGACGCGCCCGCGCTCTTGCTGGCCGAGCCCGAGCACACGCAAGAGGATAGATTTGTGTGTAAGTACCAACCGACAGTGGACCTTATATAGTTCTAATAGAGACTAAAATCGACTGGCGGGCGCGTGGTGGCCGATGCGCCCGCTATCTTGCTGGCCGAGCCCGAGCACACGCAAGAGGATAGATTCGTGTGTAAGTACCAACCGACAGTGGACCTTATCTAGTTGCAATAGAGGCTACAATCGGCTGGCGGGCGCGTGGTGGCCGAGGTGAAGGCAGTGCGCGCGGTTTCCGACGCGCCCGCTCTCTTGCTGGCCGAGCCCGAGCACACGCAAGAGGATAGATTCGTGTGTAAGTGCCAACCGACAGTGGACCTTATCTAGTTGTAATAGATGCTACAATCGGCTGGCGGGCGCGTGGTGGCTGAAGTGAAGGCAGTGCGCGCTGTGTCCGACGCGCCCGCGCTCTTGCTGGCCGAGCCCGAGCACACGCAAGAGGATAGATTTGTGTGTAAGTAACCATCGACAGTGGACCTTATTCAGTTGCAATAGAGGCTACAATTAGCTGGCGGGCGCGTGGTGGCTGAGGTGAAGGCAGTGCGCGCGGTTTCCGACGCGCCCGCGCTCTTGCTGGCCGAGCCCGAGCACACGCAAGAGGATAGATTTGTGTGTAAGTAACAATAGACAGTGGACCTTATCTAGTTACAATAGAGGCTACAATCGGCTGGCGGGCGCGTGGTGGCCGAGGTGAAGGCAGTGCGCGCGGTTTCCGACGCGCCCGCTCTCTTGCTGGCCGAGCCCGAGCACACGCAAGAGGATAGATTCGTGTGTAAGTGCCAACCGACAGTGGACCTTATCTAGTTGTAATAGATGCTACAATCGGCTGGCGGGCGCGTGGTGGCTGAAGTGAAGGCAGTGCGCGCTGTGTCCGACGCGCCCGCTCTCTTGCTGGCCGAGCCCGAGCACACGCAAGAGGATAGATTCGTGTGTAAGTAACCATCGACAGTGGACCTTATTCAGTTGCAATAGAGGCTACAATTAGCTGGCGGGCGCGTGGTGGCTGAGGTGAAGGCAGTGCGCGCGGTGTCCGACGCGCCCGCGCTCTTGCTGGCCGAGCCCGAGCACACGCAAGAGGATAGATTTGTGTGTAAGTACCAACCGACAGTGGACCTTATCTAGTTGTAATAGAGGCTACAATCGGCTGGCGGGCGCGTGGTGGCCGAGGTGAAGGCAGTGCGCGCGGTGTCCGACGCGCCCGCGCTCTTGCTGGCCGAGCCCGAGCACACGCAAGAAGATAGATTTGTGTGTAAGTAACAATTAATAGAGGACCATATCTAGTTGTAATAGAGGCTACAATCGGCTGGCGGGCGCGTGGTGCACGAGGTTAAGGCGATAATAAAGTAGGCGATTCCATACTTTTGCTCGCGAATGTAGTTTCTACCCGAAGCTAGATAAATAGTAAGTATAAAGTTTAAGTAGAAGACGATCACTAAACAATATGCATAATCTTGAACTTTTAGGTTAACTAGACGCTAAAAATAAGTAAAATAACATGACAACCATTAATAGTCATATTTTTTGTAAGCATTAAATATTTGCATAAATTGCTTTTTTTAGTATGATTCACACCTAAGTTCAAGTTCATTGACAAACAATTCGCATTTGTAATACTTATATCGCATTGCATGCGAATGGAAACATCAAGAACCATTCAGTAAAAGCCATAGGGTCAATTTACTGCGAGAAAAATCGTCGCGTCTTTGATACTGGACAACGAAATCGCGCCACAATCACGTGTTTATCAATGCGAACGCACGCCTTAATCGCGTGACTACTTGGTGGTACCCATGCAAAAACGATAATTAAGCAGCTTATGATGCGTGGCTTGAATTTTAAACATTCATAGGTCGGACCGGTGATCTAGCGATGTCACTTTGCAGCCAAAAATAGACGCGAGATGACTGAATTGCATAACCCGTGTTACTGTGCCAGTTAACTCGTAAAGAACCCTGTAACTAAACGTATATTTCGACTTTATTTTACTTTACTCAAGGAACATTAACACGAGGCATAGCATTGTCACGCGTTCTTGTTAGATAGGGTCATTTATGGACTTATTATATTTGACATGGGATGGGTACCTAACATTTATAAATTAGCTGTTACCTACATTTAACTTGTCACTATTAGTATTACATTCTTATTTTTAGTTTTACATGCTTTGATAAAATAAATAACGGTAGGTCAATCGTGAAAATCATGAGAGTTAGTTCTAGACCACACAAGTGTTTAGCATTTTTTTTTGTTATGGGAAAGCCATGACTTTACACTGAAAGGGTACTTAAATTGTCACTGTAGAATACTCCGCTTAGACCACAGATAGGATAATGCTAGAATAATCTGTAAATCGTAAGCTGTGGCTGACCTTTCCCTTCGCCATACACGATGTGAACTCGCAATACATAATCTTTGAGTTCAGTTTAGATTGCAAGTTCAAATCAATTTATACGTGTCATTCATGCCAGCGCACTCCCTCATGTATCTAGCATGCGGTACAATATGCTTCGCTAATCGCTTCCGTTAGGGGCCCGTATTATTTTCAAAGTAACTACTATCAATCTATACCAATATATTATTATAAAGCTAGAAGAGTTTGTTTGCTTGCTTGAACGCGCTAATCTCAGGAACTATTTCGATTTGAAAATTTATTTTTGTGTTAGATAGCTCATCGAAGAAGGCTTTAGGCTATATTAACATCATCTACAGTTAATAGGGACGGAGCAGTAAAGAAAAATTTTGCGGGCACAGCTAGTTAAAAAAAATCGCAGTTTGAAATTACTCATTTTGTTTTTAATTGCATAAAAGAAGAAATCCCACACTTAAAATTTCGTCACTGCCAGTGATGACTAATCCTCAAACCGCCGTTCGAAGGACTCGAAGTTCAAAGTCCGAAACTCAAGGTCTGCGACAACAAGCCGCAAACACGTGCTTCAGTACTTCTCGTATAACTTGCGGTTCAAAGATCTATTAATGTTTGTTTAATAATAAAGCTGTATCCTTCCTTTAGGTACTCAATTCTATACATCGATGTTCAAATGTCTTGTTTTTATTATAAGTTATTGTACTAATGAAATTTTTTATTTCTTATATCTGACAATTAATCGTTTTATATTGCTGACATTTCCCGTTCTTTAAGCCTATATAAAAAATATTTTATACTATATTATCAGTCCCTGAAATATTTAAAGATTGCCATCAAATAATCTATATTAATTAATTTATTTTGCGATTGGAATGTTTTTCAAAATCTGGTCAATGACATTAAAAGGCTAATTCTTATCAGCACGTGTCCCTGTAGCAAAGCGTTACCGCAGAGGAAGTGTATGATAACATCAAGTTTAGCTGTACCTCTAGTAGGAAAAACTTTCGAGTTCGTTTCGTTGCGTATTCAAAGTGTCATCGAAAAATTTTGTATGAAAAATTAAACAGCGCCCCCTAGGGCGGCTATAATATAGGGGGCGCTGTTTAATTTTTCATACAAAATTTTTCGATGACACTTTGAATACGCAACGAAACGAACTCGAAAGTTTTTCCTACTAGAGGTAGGGTAAGGTGGGGCACAATGTTACACGGGGTACAATGTTACAATGCATATTTCTCCGTCCCTTTCTATTAGTTGTATGATGTTCAGCGGCTCAGTTCAGCAGCTCTTATGAGCTTGACAAACGTGTATACCAACATCATACAACTAATAGAAAGGGACGGAGAAATATGCATTGTAACATTGTACCCCGTGTAACATTGTGCCCCACCTTACCCTACTGTTCCCGCATATACAGGGTGTTGATTTCAATACTCGCCATATTTAGGGAGTTGATTAATTAGCTTATTCTGATCACGAATCAGTAAAAAAAATGACTTCGAAAAAAATTTAAAACGAACTTTAACTTTAGTTAGTCAAAGAAAAATACCTATTTACACCACCTACTTTACATGGCTTCCTTCAGTAAGCTATCCGACATGATAAGCAGTATTGCGAGCCGCAGAACAGTTGATTTGGCACAGAAAATATTCGCTAAAAATTCCACTTTCGTTTGTAATTTTTTTTTGGTGGATAATGCGTTTGTACAAGTCATAATAGATCACCTAAATAAATATGGCGAGGATTGAAATCAACACTCTGTAGAGTGGTCTACTCACTGGTGATGTCTCTACGCCCTGAAGACGATTTAATTCTGCCCTAATGCCCCTTATCGAAACTCCACCATACATTATAGGAACATTACCGATTGTTTAAATGTCCACCCTACCATGACCATGACCATAAGACGTGTTTATTTACATTGCCTTAATTTTTGTTCCAGACCTTGCGCTGGAGTTGCAAATAGTGCCAGTGAATTACGAGTGGGTGTTAAACTGCCTGGGTAGCTACACCCTCAGTCCCATACACGAGCTGCTCCTGTGTCCAGCACCGCTGCTGCCGCAGGCCACCGCCGCGTGGCCGGCAGAGCTGATGTCGCGCGATTTTGAATCTTAATACCTTTTCTATCGTTATAATGTTGAATAAAGTTATTATGGCATTTATTATGAGATGTAGTTTTTTTATTTTAATTTTATAATGACGCGCTCTTTGATAGCGATACTGTTGTACAAACAAAGTAGTGTCATAGGTTGCTGTAATAAGTGCGACTTGGCAACAAAAATGTAGGTATAGCCTGAAGTGCTGTCGAGTCGACGAATCGCCGATTTTTTTTTAGATGGACTTCGTTAATAAGAATATTGTACTACGAACCGGTCTTTTAAAGAAAATCTTCTATTTTGTTCTTCCATCCGCAATCCGAATATTGTGTGGCCAAAAACATTACAGTAATAAGAAATTGGATGAATGCTAGCTATAGGTTATTTTTCCACGTTGTACCACCAGCATTGCATGCATGCAAACAACAAATGAAGTTGTTTAAATGCAAGTAGCAAGGCTCTATGCTCTATTGATTGCTGTAGATGTAGGTAAGACACCCGGCTTTATACTATTGAGGCAAAAATAAATCAAATTTCAAGCTAATCGCTCGATTAGCTCGAAATTTGATTAATATACCTAGATAGACAAAAAAAATAGTCAAATGATGCATAACAATAACACGTTATGTATCAATGCGTGCGTACATCGTCTTTAGATTGTTGGAAAAATGTGTAATCCTCATTAAATTACCGTTATCATTAATTAGTATTATCTTAATTAAGATTGTTTACTTGCAGGTGTTTTTAAACTTCCATAATTATGTAGCCGAATTACTGCAGCATTTATCAAAAAGTTGCATCATTAAGGGGAGACGATTACCTAATATTCAAGTTAGGTTCGATTCCCAATTTTTTATTTATGTTCTTTATCGCACCGCCTGCGATGCATCCTGCGTACAAAAAACTTATATTAACTGTAGTACTTATAATAAAACTAAACTCTTTTTTTGGAATGTTATCTCCATTTTCCCATCCTTATAATATCAAAGTTAAATGGGACCTACGTACGTGGGGATTCTCTCGTACTAATCTAATCGTTGGCCAGTCTAATCCGATAAAAAGAATACAAACAGTGCGAATTTTTAAAAACAACAAAACGATATAATTATGATGATATCGATCCTAGGCCTAGGATGCGCGCCGCGATAAGCGTTTATCACGCCATTTTATCGATTTTGTCCATACATTTTGACGTCGATAAAAGATACTGATAAGTACTACTGATGAAAATGTTACGTTAAATTATGATAATGCGAGTCATAATAATATTATGATGACTCAGCCGCTTAACAAAGTAGGTATTAATGGAGATAGTGCATATCGTGCAAGGGGCAAGGTCACAACAACACCGGTTACTGTGAACTCTGGACCGATGGACTTGACATGCGGTGAACACGCCAGTTAATTTGATCACGTACACTCATAAGCAGGTTACTGGTGTAAATAAAACAAGTTAAGGGTCAGTGTACTTATTTATTAGGCATACTTAGATTACTAATAAAGTTATAGTCTATAGCATTTTACTGCGACTTCACAGACATTGAGTTTTTTTAAGGCCAAAGATAGCCAACGTTGTTTTTCTTCCTGTTGCAAATGTTGCAATTTTTCTCCTTGACTAATTTATCAAAATCAGTTAAGGGGTTTAGAATTTTTAAAGGCTATATGACATTTATAAATTAAGTAATAAGATAAGTATAGTACTTGAATGCCTACGTAAAGTTTTAATTTTCCTACTTATGCCTACGCAGATATTTTTAAGCGTAAGTGTAGTATTAGACACATGGCGGTTAATTTTTTCTGGTGGGAGATAGTAATATTCCTAAATCCTTTCATAAAATTACTTTAACTAAAGGTCATTAGAACACGTGCTACATGTGACCACATCGCGCAGCGGTATTCCGCACACCGCAGGCAGCGGTCGCGATTGTTTTGGCGCGTCACTCACACACGCTTGCGCTACTCATCGTCTGTTGTCCCGTACACTCAGTGGCATCGTGTTGGACGTGTGACGTGGTCTCAGAATCGCGCCACCTAGTTGTTGTCCAATCCCCGACTCCCCATTGCGCGAACTATTATAAACTCCACTGAACGGTTCTGGCAATTTGAGTTCGGACTGTGTGATTACCATAGTTCAACGTGTTTGACCGATCGCCGGCTTGACCGCACGTTAAAATTATCAGCGATTAAAATCGATTAAACAGATAAAGGCAGCATATAAGTGTTCTGTGAATGATTAGAATATAAACAGTAATTAAACATTCAGTGAATGCAACAGTTGTGGTGAATATTTTGGTATGTACTAATTTTACTTATAATTACTTAGCCAATTTTATTATTTCGTGATCTGCAAGCTTTCACGAAATATTAGCTACTTATTAATAATTATAAACAATGCCGCAAGCTAGTTTTAGAAATCTATAGCCTGACCAGGAACATAAAAACCCTGGCATAGAGGCGCGTCAATTGCATTTGATAGTGCAACACTGAGTACAGTCGTACCTGTGTTAAATTAATAGGCTAACTTTATGTATCAGGATTCAGGATTACGGGCTAATTTGATATTTTCATAAATTAACGAAAAAATACTATTATAGGTAACCTGATTTAAATAAATTAAATGAAACCATCAATCGAGCTAGTAGAATTTATTTTATTATTCATCAATAATCAAATTCAGAACTTGAATATTCAACTGCAATGTCTGCTCATGAACGCTTCAAAGTCGGTACTTCTTTCCCAATCCCATAAAATTCAACACTTAGAAAGTGACAAAATTTTTAAAATAGGTAGTTGAAACAAACCACAGCTAATTTTCATAGTGGACTGTACTATACGATAAACATATCAGTCAATTTGACAACCTTTGTCGGAAACATTATTCAATGAAAATATTGTCCGAACCCTTAGTATTTCTCTTCGACAAATACTTTAACACATTGTGAACCACTTTTCTTTCACGACTATAAAAATATTTTAGCAATTTAATTCATAAAACCAATTGCGCACATTTAAAATAAAGTTTGTTTACACTTTGACAGCAATAGACTGACATGCAAGGTGACATGTCAATGAAGTTTTCAGTTACTGTTGCCATTAAAAGAAATTAGTACCATTAGTTTTCCGCAACATGGCGAGGGTTTTTATGTTCCTGGTCAGGCTATAAATAAGAATTAACTATAATTTATAATGGGTTATAAACTAAATATAATTTTGGCTTTTATCATCAAAACGGTACACGTACTTACTTACACGCATCTTTATAAATCCCGTTAGTTTTTATTGGGATAACTAAGGGCACTGAATTTTAACTAATTTCAACTGCAAGGTTAAAAAAATTAAGATCGAAAATTCGTAATCTCTACCAGTCTAACCGGAAAAGGAAGTTGCTCCCGAAATCCCATTACATAACTCTTACTTACAGTTTTTTTCATATGTATTAATATTTAAATTGATTAAAACGTAGAAGGAATTTTTATTTTTTAGACATAACGTTGATATTTAAATTTAAATTATACCACTTTTTTTTGAGAGATAGAAAGAGAATTCCATTGCTGCTGCTGAATGCTGAAATGTGCCAAACTATCAAAATGTCAGTTATGTTTGACGTTTGCCTTTCAATCAATGATCCTTGTTGTATCCTGAAATTGAAATTTCATAATCCTGAAAAACATCTTAAAGCTAGGCCAGTTTCTGAAATATTAATTATTTAATTTCATCACTGGCATGGATTTCAATAGTGAAATAGATCATTGTTCCTTACGGTATGTTTGGCGAATTTCAACATTATTCTCTTTTTATCCTTCTTGGCTGTGTTCACGCTTTCATATTTTGTGACCTTATTTATTTTGTTTGCAGAATACCAAATAGTGTAAAAATGGCTCCTAATATTAAGGACGGAGCTGATTTGAACGGAGTTTTATTTGAAGATGACGCTAGCACCCCCGATTATGCCCTTGCCACGGCCCCAGTCCAGAAAGCAGACAACTATCCCAGAAAACTAGTGTGGAGAAACATCATACTCTTTGTATACCTTCACCTTGCCGCTGTGTATGGAGCATACCTATTCCTGTTTTCAGCGAAATGGCAGACAGATATTTTTGGTGAGTTTATCAACATTTTATCTTATTTTGCATTATCTTGTGTACACAATGTTAGTGGCAAGGATAAATCCTCTTGAGATTAAATTTTCCATGCAAATCAAGTATTTTATGTGACACTTTTTAATAGAGGCAACAGTCATTCACACCAAATAGCAAATCTTTCTACATGCCTGAAAATAATATACTTTAAAATTGAATGAGCATGTTATCTACATTGGTATACTAAAATTCGGTTGGTCAGCTAACATTCTGTATGCAAAGCTTTTTTTACCATTCTTTATTACCTATAATAGAATTTTATGGAAATGTCGATATAATATCTTCAGGCAATTTTAAAACATGGCATAGTTCAATAGAAAGTTGTGCTGATTAAATCTGAGCATTTTAGCAGCAAGATGGTTTGCATAGCCTAGATAGCTGGCATATTAGCTATTTGTTAGGAAAAAGTAAATAAAACATTACACAAATTGAAATATCCTTCTAACAGAAAAAACACTGTGTCCTGAGTGAGTTATTATTGAAAACTTAATAATAATAATGAGTTAATTTCTGTAAAATATGACAAATTACACTTATGCCATAGATTAAAGTAGCAAAAGTGGTTTCTCAAGAAAATTTAAAATAAGTTTAATTGTGTAATCAGTAGGTAATTATATTACTATGCAGCATAAATTTAGTAGGTAATTAATCAGCTGTAACAGGTGTTGTACGCGCCAGCATTAAAACCTCATACATTTCAAACTCATGTCACACTATTCTATCACTCATTCTGACAGTCCTTTTCCTATCCTCTCCCTCCCACCTTCAGTCTCGCTCTCGCATCGCAACGCGCCGCTTCGCCTACCTATCTGGGCGTTAATACTAAATAAGTATCCAAAATAAACCAATTCAAATAAACCCAAATCGCGCGCTAAACTCATCTCAATAAAAATTCAAGTGTTTGTGAAAGTGAAAGAAGAACCAAGCTTGGACCGTCCTGTGGAGTCTGCTCAATCGAAGGTATCCCATCCCGTTCCTATCCCAATCTCCTACAACTCCTTTCTGGTCCTTCGAGCCGGATGGTTCATTTCCTATCCTTTACACTTACAGAAAATCACAACTACACATTTTCACGCATCCGTCATTTTGACAACCCTCTAGAAAATTCTAGAAAATTCGCTCGTTTGACACATTCTTTCTGGAAAGTTCGATTCGTTTGACATTTGACACATTCTAGAAATTACTATTCGCTCAAACGTCAACTCGTTGTTTGTAAACACGTGTATTTTTTAAATTCAATCTTTTAAAATTTTATTTCAATTCAATTTCAAATTCGCTTACATACGCTACGCATTTTATTTTCCTACTGGATTATAAATAAATACGCACAACTCAACTCATTTTTTAACGCTAGCTCTCGTGCGTGTGTTTGCTCACCTACAATACAATGGAGGGAGTAAAACGCAAAATTAATTTGCTTGAAGCTAAAAAAGAAGCGCTTTTTCAGAGGGTTCAGGAACTATACGACCTCAGCCTAAAGGTCTCCGACCCTCAGATTGAACAAGTTTTCATATCTCGCATGCATTCGATTGAAAAAACAAGATCGGATTTTCTTGATACTATTGACGAACTTAATTTGTGTTATATGAAAAATGATGAGGAACTCAAACCTACATTTGCCGCACTCAACTCGTTTGACGATTTGTACTGTAACATCCTTTCGGTGCAAAGCTCCATCGCACAACTAAAGGCCAACACAGAGCGTCGCAAACAGGATTTCGTAAAAAAATTACCGCCTTTAGAACTAGTCTCTTTCGACGGAGCCCCTTCCAAGTGGCCCGTTTTCTACCAAAATTTTAAAACGCTTATTCATGAGAACACTGGTTTGTCTCCAGGTGAAAAGGCTCAATACCTTATAGGAAAACTTTCCGGAAAAGCACTTACAATTTGCTCGGGTATTCCACCTACTGGTGAGAACTATTACATAATTTGGAACAACCTATTACAAAAATACCAAGACATAAGAGTACAAGCCTCTATGTATTTGGAACAGTTAATAAACTTCAAATCGCAATCTTTAGATGAATTTTTGGAACAGTATTGCTCAGCTGAAGCTGCCTTACGACGTTTACAGATTGATGACCTTTCCGATTTCATTTTGACTCATATTGCTCTCAGTAAATTAGACAAAGACACTCTAAATTTATTTGAACAATCCATTAAGCACGTAAAAATGCCTACGTTTAATGATCTCAAGACTTTTATAAAAGAACAGAATAAGATCCATTCTTTACGCTCATCTTTTACGCAGAATAAGCTGTACGTTAATAATAAAACGAATTTCGCATCGCAGTCTAAAAACTCGAAACCGACACAGTCGTTTGTTTCTAATACAGCTTCTGGAGTAAAACCCAATCAACATTACTTCCAATCTCAACCGAATTCGCAAGGCTCATACACTCCATCCGCTGTACGCAAGAATTGTCAACTTTGTAAGACGGAACCTGAACATGCCCTGTTCAAATGCAGTTATTTTCTCTCGAAAAATGCGCCAACTCGCTACTCTTTAGTGAAAAAATGTAACTTTTGCCTCAATTGTTTGGGCTTTCATAATGTTAAATATTGCAAATCTCAAAATCGTTGCTCAGTTTGCCAACGTAAACATCACACTCTTATTCATATAGATAATTTTAACGTAAATAGACCTATGACGTCACAACAGCTGACTTGCAGCGCTACGCTTTCGCCGACCGACGCGTCCATGTCCGCGCCCGGTCCGGTCACGCCGCCGTTGCAATCGATGCCAACCAACAATGTATCTCTCTCTGCAGTCACGCCGTCGATCGCTGATGAATCTAGTACCACGGTATTATTACCCACCGCGTCAGTGTATACTTATGACAATAATAAGACGTGTCAAAAATTACGCGTGTTTCTAGACACAGGTTCGATGAGCAACTTTATCACAAATAAATGTTGTGCGCGACTGAACTTAAAAGTCAATCCGCTACCTACCACTATTAAGGGCATAGGTCAGTCTGAAAGTGTGTCGCTAGGATATGTATCTTTCACAATTGCCTCACGCTTTGATCCCAGGTGTAAATACACAATTAACGCACGCGTCATTGATACAATAACCGATTATTTACCTAATGTAAGGGTTGACATAACCCAGTTATCGCATTTACAAGGTCTTCCTATGGCTGATGACAGCTTCGATATCCCTGCTGAAATCGATTGTTTGTTAGGCAATGAGATATTCCCGCTTCTTTTAGGTAGTAATAAAATAACTTCACCGCAATCCTCTGTCATCGCCATCGAAACCACGCTCGGATATCTCGCTATGGGACGCGCTCAGTGCTACTCAGCTCATTCACGCAATGATAATAAAGCATTCTTTTGCAATGTAGACTCGCACTCATTAGAATCACTCACGCAACGCTTTTGGGAGCTTGAAAGTGTACCTACTAAGAGACACATCAGCCCTGACGATGATATATGTGAAAACATTTTCCAATCAACTCATTCTCGCGACGACTCTGGGACGTATACCGTTTCTTTGCCATTTAAACTTGACCCATCAGAACTCGGCGATTCTTACTTTACTGCTAGGCGTCGCTTTTATAACTTAGAGAAAAGGTTAGACTCAACTCCGGGCTTACGCACTAACTATAATGAAAATATTCAAGACTGTATCGATCGCGGTTTTCTGTCAAAAATCGAAAACGCATCGAATTCAGAGGAAAATACTCCAAATTATTATATACCTCATCATGCAGTATATCGACCAGATAAACTCACTTCAAAAACTCGAGTCGTTTTAGATGCAAGTTGTAAAACAACTTCGGGAAAGTCGTTAAATGATGTTCTTTACACTGGCCCAAACTTACAAAGTAATATTTTTGATCTTTTAATTAACTTACGCATTTTCTCAGTCGCTTTATCTGCTGATATTGAAAAGATGTATTTCTGTGTAAAGCTTGATCAAAATCACCACCCGTTTCAACGCATATTATTTCGATTTGATCCTGGATCACCGATTGATACTTATCAATACAATAGGGTTTCTTTTGGCGTTTCTAGCTCGCCTTACCTCGCTATGCGTGTCGTTCGCCAACTCGCTGAGGACGAGCGCGCGAATTATCCTATCGCCGCGTCTGAAGCTCAATCCTGTATGTATATGGACGATTATGTCTCATCGATGGACGGGTTAGAAAAAGCTGAACAATCTTACCATCAAATGGTTAAGATGTTCATGGCCGGGGGGTTTAAAATGGTTAAGTGGATCTCGAACAACCCTGAGCTTATAAATAAGATTCCCGATTCGCATAAAAATCCACAGCTCGTCGATTTTGACACTGACTCAGAAATTACGACAAAAATCATAGGCATGCAGTGGCAACCTAATGATGACGTTTTTCTTTACAAAATTAACTCTACTAACTCTGACCAATGCACAAAACGCACGATTCTCTCCGCAACCGCTAGATTATTCGACCCTTTGGGTTTGCTAGGCCCTGTGACAGCGTTTCTCAAACTTTTAATTCAAGAATGCTGGCAGCGCGAACTTGAATGGGATCAGCCAGTTCCAGACTCAATAAAAAATAAATGGAATCGGTTTGATAGTGAGATTAACTATTTATCGCAATTAAAAATACCTCGTCACATAGGAATCACCGCGGGTTGTCACGTCACTATCACGGGCTTCGCGGACGCCAGCGAAGTATGCTACGGAGCTGTAGTTTATGTGCGCGTGAGCTCTGATGCAGATTCACCCGGTGAAGTCTTTCTTATCGCATCCAAATCGCGCGTCGCGCCTTTAAAGAAAATATCTCTTGCGCGGCTTGAACTGTGCGCAGCGCTGCTCTTGACAAATCTTTTATTATCGGTTCGCGATAGTATAGAGAATCGTTATCCTGTTAACTCAATTTACGCATTTTCAGACTCGACTGTCACTCTCACGTGGATACATTCTCCCGCGTACAAATTTCACACATTTGTTGCGAATAGAATTACTGAAATTAATTCGAAACTCAACGCCAAAATTTGGTATCATGTTAATGGAAATGAAAATCCTGCAGATGTAATATCGCGACCTGTAACTCCTAAAGCATTATTAAATCAATTAAATTGGTTTCACTCTCCTCAATGGACAGCTCAGCCAATCTCGCAATGGCCTATCGAGCCATTTCAAGTTTCATCTAACAGTGTTCGACTGGAAGAGAAAACTATCGCTCTTGTTTCAGAGACAAACTCTCAATCGAACTCTCACTTTTTCGATCGATTAATTGATCGCATTTCCACGTACCCAAAATTATTACGCGCTACTGTGTACGTGTTACGCTTCGCTAAAATACTACGTTCAAACGGAGTGGTTACATCCTCTGATTTAGAACTCGCTGAACTCTATTTAGTACGCCATATACAGGCACTATTTTTTACTCAAGATATGCACGCAATTAAAAATAATAAACCCTTTAACAAATCGCTTCTCAAACTTAACCCTTTCATTGACTCTGATAATATACTTCGTGTCGGAGGTCGACTCACTCACTCTCAACTCAACTATGGACAAAAGCATCCAATCATTCTATCGCCTAAACATCGCTTCACTCAACTTTTAGTTGATTACTTTCATGTATGTAATTTACATACTGGTCCTTCACTTCTACTCAGTCTGCTTAGACAGAAATTTTGGATACTTTCCGCACGTAACTTAGTACGTCAAAGAGTGCATCAATGCAATATCTGTTTTCGTTTAAACCCTAAATCTACAAACCCTCTTATGGGCGACTTGCCATCATTTCGCGTTTCAGAAGCTAAAGCCTTTGTTTATACATCGGTCGATTATGCAGGTCCCTTCTTTATTACTCACATTCGCCGCAGAGGTGTTAAAAGCCAGAAGGCTTATATTTGTTTATTTTGCTGTCTTACAACTAAGGCTCTACACATAGAGTTAGTTTCAGACTTAAGCTCTGATCTATTTCTCGCCGCTTTTCGTCGATTCATTTGTAGAAGAGGCCCCGTTTCCATGATATATAGCGACGGAGGTACTAACTTCATTGGCGCTAAACGCAAGCTTGACGAAATTTACGCTCTTTTAGAATCTGACTCTCACAAAAATTATTTAAGTTCACATTTGGCTGAACAACGCATTAAGTTTCTTCATAGTCCACCATATGGTCGGCACTTTAACGGCATCACAGAGATAAATGTTCGTTATGTAAAAACGCATCTTTATAAAGTTATTGGTCTTCAAGTGTTAACATACGAAGAGTTCAACACTGTACTTGTACAAATAGAAGGCTTATTGAATAGTAGACCATTGTGTGTTCTTAGCTCTGACCCATCTGATATATCCGCTCTCACTCCCAATCACTTTCTCAATATAACTCCACTGAAATTCTTACCAGTAGAGAATGTCTCTGATATTTCTGACAATCGGTTAACGCGTTATCAGTTAGTCAATAAATTAGTGCAAAGCTTTTGGCGTCGCTGGAGTCAGGAGTATTTAACTTCTCTACAACGCCGTGAAAAGTGGAATACGGTGACCAAACCGATAGATGTGGGCTCTGTTGTTGTTATAAAAGATGACAATGCGCATCCTCTTTGTTGGCCATTGGGTGTGGTTGTGGAAGTATATCCCGGAAAGGACAAAATCATTCGCACCTTAAAGATTCGCACTGCAACCGGTACTTATGTTCGGCCTGTAGTTAGAGTTTGTCCTCTTCCTTTACAGTAACTCAAATAATGCTCTTAACTTAATTTTTTTTTCTTAACTTTAATTTAACTCAACTTTAATTTTAATTTAACTCAACTTTAACGCTTATAACTCGTTTAGTTCTCTCTAACGCATGCTTTTTTACGTTTTTAACTTTATTTATTTTTTACAAACGCTACTCAATCTAGAGGAAGACCTCTAGGCCGGGGGAGTTGTACGCGCCAGCATTAAAACCTCATACATTTCAAACTCATGTCACACTATTCTATCACTCATTCTGACAGTCCTTTTCCTATCCTCTCCCTCCCACCTTCAGTCTCGCTCTCGCATCGCAACGCGCCGCTTCGCCTACCTATCTGGGCGTTAATACTAAATAAGTATCCAAAATAAACCAATTCAAATAAACCCAAATCGCGCGCTAAACTCATCTCAATAAAAATTCAAGTGTTTGTGAAAGTGAAAGAAGAACCAAGCTTGGACCGTCCTGTGGAGTCTGCTCAATCGAAGGTATCCCATCCCGTTCCTATCCCAATCTCCTACAACTCCTTTCTGAGTTGTACGCGCCAGCATTAAAACCTCATACATTTCAAACTCATGTCACACTATTCTATCACTCACTCTGACAGTCCTTTTTCCTATCCTCTCCCTCCCACCTTCAGTCTCGCTCTCGCATCGCAACGCGCCGCTTCGCCTACCTATCTGGGCGTTAATACTAAATAAGTATCCAAAATAAACCAATTCAAATAAACCCAAATCGCGCGCTAAACTCATCTCAATAAAAATTCAAGTGTTTGTGAAAGTGAAAGAAGAACCAAGCTTGGACCGTCCTGTGGAGTCTGCTCAATCGAAGGTATCCCATCCCGCTCCTATCCCAATCTCCTACAACTCCTTTCTGGTCCTACCGAGCCGCATGGTTCATTTCCTATCCTTTACACTTACAGAAAATCACAACTACACATTTTCACGCATCCGTCATTTTGACAACTCTCTAGAAAATTCTAGAAAATTCGCTCGTTTGACACATTCTTTCTGGAAAGTTCGATTCGTTTGACATTTGACACATTCTAGAAATTACTATTCGCTCAAACGTCAACTCGTTGTTTGTAAACACGTGTATTTTTTAAATTCAATCTTTTAAAATTTTATTTCAATTCAATTTCAAATTCGCTTACATACGCTACGCATTTTATTTTCCTACTGGATTATAAATAAATACGCACAACTCAACTCATTTTTAACGCTAGCTCTCGTGCGTGTGTTTGCTCACCTACAATACAATGGAGGGAGTAAAACGCAAAATTAATTTGCTTGAAGCTAAAAAAGAAGCGCTTTTTCAGAGGGTTCAGGAACTATACGACCTCAGCCTAAAGGTCTCCGACCCTCAGATTGAACAAATTTTCATGTCTCGCATGCATTCGATTGAAAAAACAAGATCGGATTTTCTTGATACTATTGACGAACTTAATTTGTGTTATATGAAAAATGATGAGGAACTCAAACCTACATTTGCCGCACTCAACTCGTTTGACGATTTGTACTGTAACATCCTTTCGGTGCAAAGCTCCATCGCACAACTAAAGGCCAACACAGAGCGTCGCAAACAGGATTTCGTAAAAAAATTACCGCCTTTAGAACTAGTCTCTTTCGACGGAGCCCCTTCCAAGTGGCCCGTTTTCTACCAAAATTTTAAAACGCTTATTCATGAGAACACTGGTTTGTCTCCAGGTGAAAAGGCTCAATACCTTATAGGAAAACTTTCCGGAAAAGCACTTACAATTTGCTCGGGTATTCCACCTACTGGTGAGAACTATTACATAATTTGGAACAACCTATTAGAAAAATACCAAGACATAAGAGTACAAGCCTCTATGCATTTGGAACAGTTAATAAACTTCAAATCGCAATCTTTAGATGAATTTTTGGAACAGTATTGCTCAGCTGAAGCTGCCTTACGACGTTTACAGATTGATGACCTTTCCGATTTCATTTTGACTCATATTGCTCTCAGTAAATTAGACAAAGACACTCTAAATTTATTTGAACAATCCATTAAGCACGTAAAAATGCCTACGTTTAATGATCTCAAGACTTTTATAAAAGTACAAAATAAAATCCATGCTTTACGCTTATGTTTTACGCAGAATAAGCTGTACGTTAATAATAAAACGAATTTCGCATCGCAGTCTAAAAACTCGAAACCGACACAGTCGTTTGTTTCTAATACAGCTTCTGGAGTAAAACCCAATCAACATTACTTCCAATCTCAACCGAATTCGCAAGGCTCATACACTCCATCCGCTGTACGCAAGAATTGTCAACTTTGTAAGACGGAACCTGAACATGCCCTATTCAAATGCAGTTATTTTCGCTCGAAAAATGCGCCAACTCGCCACTCTTTAGTTACTAAATGTAACTTTTGCCTCAATTGTTTAGGCTTTCATAACATTAAAGATTGCAGATCTCAAAATCGTTGCTCAGTTTGCCAACGGAAACATCACACTCTTATTCATATAGATAATTTTAACGTGAATAGACCTATGACGTCACAACAGCTGACTTGCAGCGCGACGCTTTCGCCGACCGACGCGTCCATGTCCGCGCCCGGTCCGGTCACGCCGCCGTTGCAATCGATGCCAACCAACAATGTGTCTCTCTCTGCAGTCACGCTGTCGATCGCTGATGAATCTAGTACCACGGTCTTATTACCCACCGCGTCAGTGTATACTTATGACAATAATAAGACGTGTCAAAAATTACGCGTGTTTCTAGACACAGGTTCGATGAGCAACTTTATCACAAATAAATGTTGTGCGCGACTGAACTTAAAAGTCAATCCGCTACCTACCACTATTAAGGGCATAGGTCAGTCTGAAAGTGTGTCGCTAGGATATGTATCTTTCACAATTGCCTCACGCTTTGATCCCAGGTGTAAATACACAATTAACGCACGCGTCATTGATACAATAACCGATTATTTACCTAATGTAAGGGTTGACAAAACCCAGTTATCGCATTTACAAGGTCTTCCTATGGCTGATGACAGCTTCGATATCCCTGCTGAAATCGATTGTTTGTTAGGCAATGAGATATTCCCGCTTCTTTTAGGTAGTAATAAAATAACTTCACCGCACTCTGTCATCGCTATCGAAACCACGCTCGGATATCTCGCTATGGGACGCGCTCAGTGCTACTCAGCTCATTCACGCAATGATAATAAAGCATTCTTTTGCAATGTAGACTCGCACTCATTAGAATCACTCACGCAACGCTTTTGGGAGCTTGAAAGTGTACCTACTAAGAGACACATCAGCCCTGACGACGAAATATGTGAAAACATTTTCCAATCAAATCATTCTCGCGACGACTCTGGGACGTATACCGTTTCTTTGCCATTTAAACTCGACCCATCAGAACTCGGCGATTCTTACTTTACTGCTAGGCGTCGCTTCTATAACTTAGAGAAAAAGTTAGACTCAACTCCGGGCTTACGCACTAACTATAATGAAAATATTCAAGACTGTATCGATCGCGGTTTTCTGTCAAAAGTCGAAAACGCATCGAATTCAGAGGAAAATACTCCAAATTATTATATACCTCATCATGCAGTATACCGACCAGATAAACTCACTTCAAAAACTCGAGTCGTTTTAGATGCAAGTTGTAAAACAACCTCTGGAAAGTCGTTAAATGATGTTCTTTACACTGGCCCAAACTTACAAAGTAATATTTTTGATCTTTTAATTAACTTACGCATTTTCTTAGTCGCTTTATCTGCTGATATTGAAAAGATGTATTTCTGTGTAAAGCTTGATCAAAATCACGACCCGTTTCAACGCATATTATTTCGATTTGATCCTGAATCACCGATTGATACTTATCAATACAATAGGGTTTCTTTTGGCGTTTCTAGCTCGCCTTACCTCGCTATGCGTGTCGTTCGCCAACTCGCTGAGGACGAGCGCGCGAATTATCCTATCGCCGCGTCTGAAGCTCAATCCTGTATGTATATGGACGATTATGTCTCATCGATGGACGGGTTAGAAAAAGCTGAACAATCTTACCATCAAATGGTTAAGATGTTCATGGCCGGGGGGTTTAAAATGGTTAAGTGGATCTCGAACAACCCTGAGCTTTTAAATAAGATTCCCGATTCGCATAAAAATCCACAGCTCGTCGATTTTGACACTGACTCAGAAATTACGACAAAAATCATAGGCATGCAGTGGCAACCTAATGATGACGTTTTTCTTTACAAAATTAACTCTACTAACTCTGACCAATGCACAAAACGCACGATTCTTTCCGCAACTGCTAGATTATTCGACCCTTTGGGTTTGCTAGGCCCTGTGACAGCGTTTCTCAAACTTTTAATTCAAGAATGCTGGCAGCGCGAACTTGAATGGGATCAGCCAGTTCCAGACTCAATAAAAAATAAATGGAATCGGTTTGATAGTGAGATTAACTATTTATCGCAATTAAAAATATCTCGTCATATAGGAATCACCGCGGGTTGTCACGTCACTATCATGGGCTTCGCGGACGCCAGCGAAGTATGCTACGGCGCTGTAGTTTATGTGCGCGTGAGCTCTGATGCAGATTCACCCGGTGAAGTCTTTCTTATCGCATCCAAATCGCGTGTCGCGCCTTTAAAGAAAATATCTCTTGCGCGGCTTGAACTGTGCGCAGCGCTGCTCTTGACAAATCTTTTATTATCGGTTCGCGATAGTATAGAGAATCGTTATCCTGTTAACTCAATTTACGCATTTTCAGACTCGACTGTCACTCTCACGTGGATATATTCTCCCGCGTACAAATTTCACACATTTGTTGCGAATAGAATTACTGAAATTAATTCGAAACTCAACGCCAAAATTTGGTATCATGTTAATGGAAATGAAAATCCTGCAGATGTAATATCGCGACCTGTAACTCCTAAAGCATTATTAAATCAATTAAATTGGTTTCACTCTCCTCAATGGACAGCTCAGCCAATCTCGCAATGGCCTATCGAGCCATTTCAAGTTTCATCTAACAGTGTTCGACTGGAAGAGAAAACTATCGCTCTTGTTTCAGAGACAAGCTCTCAATCGAACTCTCACCCTTTCGATCGATTAATTGATCGCATTTCCACGTACCCAAAATTATTACGCGCTACTGTGTACGTGTTACGCTTCGCTAAAATACTACGTTCAAACGGAGTGGTTACATCCTCTGATTTAGAACTCGCTGAACTCTATTTAGTACGCCATATACAGGCACTATTTTTTACTCAAGATATGCACGCAATTAAAAATAATAAACCCTTTAACAAATCGCTTCTTAAACTTAACCCTTTCATTGACTCTGATAATATACTTCGTGTCGGAGGTCGACTCACTCACTCTCAACTCAACTATGGACAAAAGCATCCAATCATTCTATCGCCTAAACATCGCTTCACTCAACTTTTAGTTGATTACTTTCATGTATGTAATTTACATACTGGTCCTTCACTTCTACTCAGTCTGCTTAGACAGAAATTTTGGATACTTTCCGCACGTAACTTAGTACGTCAAAGAGTACATCAATGCAATATTTGTTTTCGTTTAAACCCTAAATCTACAAACCCTCTTATGGGCGACTTGCCATCATTCCGCGTTTCAGAAGCTAAAGCCTTTGTTTATACATCGGTCGATTATGCAGGTCCCTTCTTTATTACTCACATTCGCCGCAGAGGTGTTAAAAGCCAGAAGGCTTATATTTGTTTATTTTGCTGTCTTACAACTAAGGCTCTACACATAGAGTTAGTTTCAGACTTAAGCTCTGATCTATTTCTCGCCGCTTTTCGTCGATTCATTTGTAGAAGAGGCCCCGTTTCCATGATATATAGCGACGGAGGTACTAACTTCATTGGCGCTAAACGCAAGCTTGACGAAATTTACGCTCTTTTGGAATCTGACTCTCACAAAAATTATTTAAGTTCACATTTGGCTGAACAACGCATTAAGTTTCTTCATAGTCCACCATATGGTCCGCACTTTAACGGCATCACAGAGATAAATGTTCGTTATGTAAAAACGCATCTTTATAAAGTTATTGGTCTTCAAGTGTTAACATACGAAGAGTTCAACACTGTACTTGTACAAATAGAAGGCTTATTGAATAGTCGACCATTGTGTGTTCTTAGCTCTGACCCATCTGATATATCCGCTCTCACTCCCAATCACTTTCTCAATATAACTCCACTGAAATTCTTACCAGTAGAGAATGTCTCTGATATTTCTGACAATCGGTTAACGCGTTATCAGTTAGTCAATAAATTAGTGCAAAGCTTTTGGCGTCGCTGGAGTCAGGAGTATTTAACTTCTCTACAACGCCGTGAAAAGTGGAATACGGTGACCAAACCGATAGATGTGGGCTCTGTTGTTGTTATAAAAGATGACAATGCGCATCCTCTTTGTTGGCCATTGGGTGTGGTTGTGGAAGTATATCCCGGAAAGGACAAAATCATTCGCACCTTAAAGATTCGCACTGCAACCGGTACTTATGTTCGGCCTGTAGTTAGAGTTTGTCCTCTTCCTTTACAGTAACTCAAATAATGTTCTTAACTTTATTTTAACCTTAACTTTAATTTAACACAACTTTAA
Organism: Ostrinia nubilalis; assembly: GCF_963855985.1. NCBI lineage: Eukaryota > Metazoa > Arthropoda > Insecta > Lepidoptera > Crambidae > Ostrinia > Ostrinia nubilalis. The sequence continues at coordinate 9,254,447 of NC_087093.1, forward strand.
CGCTAATTTAACTCGTTTAGTTCTCTCTAACGCATGTTTTTTTACGTTTTTAACTTTTTTTTACAAACGCTACTCAATCTAGAGGAAGACCTCTAGGCCGGGGGAGTTGTACGCGCCAGCATTAAAACCTCATACATTTCAAACTCATGTCACACTATTCTATCACTCACTCTGACAGTCCTTTTTCCTATCCTCTCCCTCCCACCTTCAGTCTCGCTCTCGCATCGCAACGCGCCGCTTCGCCTACCTATCTGGGCGTTAATACTAAATAAGTATCCAAAATAAACCAATTCAAATAAACCCAAATCGCGCGCTAAACTCATCTCAATAAAAATTCAAGTGTTTGTGAAAGTGAAAGAAGAACCAAGCTTGGACCGTCCTGTGGAGTCTGCTCAATCGAAGGTATCCCATCCCGCTCCTATCCCAATCTCCTACAACTTAGCACCTAAATAAACATTAAACACTAAAATCACGTAAATCATTTAAAATGCTTGTGCAAATAAGCTCTTTTTAAAAATAGTCGAGCCTTTCCTTCTATTTAAATGTTTTTTTCTACTTTTTTTTTATACTTTTTTTTTATCCACAACGAGGAAGCTCTTGGCCTGTATCTCACCTGATGGTAAGTGACGATCAGGCCGAAGGTGGAAGCAAGCTTCACCCGGAATCCTCAACCACGGAGGAACTGGCTATCTTACCTCAACTGCCGGAACACAACAATGCTGTTAACATTGTTGTTATGGCGACAGACTAGGTAAGATGATGGTAGCTAGCCAGGCGGACTTAGAACAAGCCCTACCACCAACCAAACCGAACAGAAAAATCTGCCCCCACTGGGAATCGAACCCGGGACCTCTGCATCTGAAACAGGTGGTCTTACCACTAGACCACAGAGGCGGTTACTTAGAAACCGCCGTTACGGCGGCCGGCGGTTACTTAGAATAAAATCTCGTACTATTCTATAAACTAGACTATACATTTATAACTCACAAGTAAGAGTTATTTTTTGTTTTCCTTGTAAATGATAGAGAGCTCTCTGACGATTTGCCTCTCTCCCTCGTCCCACAGAAGAGAAGCAAGGCGGCCGAGAGAGCCATCGTCATCGTTATCCACCCAGTCTTTTAATATAATATCTTCAGGCAATTTTAAAACATGGCATAGTTCAATAGAAAGTTGTGCTGATTAAATCTGAGCATTTTAGCAGCAAGATGGTTTGCATAGCCTAGATAGCTGGCATATTAGCTATTTGTTAGGAAAAAGTAAATAAAACATTACACAAATTGAAATATCCTTCTAACAGAAAAAACACTGTGTCCTGAGTGAGTTATTATTGAAAACTTAATAATAATAATGAGTTAATTTCTGTAAAATATGACAAATTACACTTATGCCATAGATTAAAGTAGCAAAAGTGGTTTCTCAAGAAAATTTAAAATAAGTTTAATTGTGTAATCAGTAGGTAATTATATTACTATGCAGCATAAATTTAGTAGGTAATTAATCAGCTGTAACAGGTGTGTTTCTGCAAATGATAAAATTAATAATCCATTACAAATCAATTTCACCAATTAGGAGACAATAAGTATTAAAATTAATTAACTATCTATTTAACCCCACATTGTAAAGACTTAAAATATTACTTCCTATCTTTTGCACATTGCTCTTTTCCCTGTGCGATTCCATCAGTAGTAGCCTAATATGAGTGAAACTAGTAGATTAGGCTGCTAACGGTTCTTTAGAGATAAAATACATTAAAATAAATATGAGTACCGATGAAAGGGACTAAGTATGATAAGTGCCTGATATGCTTTGCATGTCCCAAATGTTTGCATAATGATAAATATCTTGTTGGAATGTAATGTGGAGTGAGGAATGGCTAAAACCTCTACCTAAAATTATAATGTAGTAATACTGAAGTACAAGTACAGCACATCAAATTAAAGACTACATCTTAAGAAGTGATAATAAGTACTACATTTCTTTATTTTTTTTTAAAGAATCGTTTACCCCTCGTTGTAAGTGTGTAAATATGCTTATGTTACGAGTGGATTCACCACAATAGTCGAGCGGCGACGGGATTCAAACTCGCGTTTCCCGGATCACGAGTCGGCCAGTCCGACCCCTTCATCGTTCGCTATTGTGGCTTCAAATATGCAAAGTTTCATATACTTTTGACTGTCCCATAGTAATTAATTTAGTTCCTAACCAATTGTTTCTTTGTTCCAGCCTACATTCTTTACGTGATCTCAGGACTCGGCATCACAGCGGGAGCCCACCGCCTTTGGGCGCACAAGTCATACAAGGCTAAGTGGCCACTTAGACTCATTCTTATTATCTTCAACACTGTATCATTCCAGGTAAATTAATTTCTTACATCATCCGTAGATAGTAGAAAAAAAGATAAACTTACTGAAAAATAACTGTTGAGTCACAAAAATATGCATATGTCCACTTATTCAAAGTATACTTTCTATCTTTGTGAATAAATCCATAATTACCATTCAAACAAAGCAGGATGTTCACACATTTTAACATATTCTTTAACAAAAGAGGTCAAAATAATATGTTTAAGTATGTCAGTACTGTAAAAAAGAAATATCATTCAAAGTAAAGAATTGTAAGAAATTTAAATAAAATCAGTTGCATTTTAATTAGTTTTTTACAAATTCATAAAATACTAAGCCAAAAAGTTTTTTACCTAAATTAACTAACGCATATTAACAAACCAATCCCCCTTTTAGGACTCTGCTCTAGACTGGTCACGTGACCACCGCATGCACCACAAATACTCGGAGACCGACGCCGACCCGCACAACGCGACTCGAGGGTTCTTCTTCTCTCATATCGGCTGGCTGCTGGTCCGCAAGCACCCGGAACTGAAGAGAAAGGGCAAGGGACTGGACCTGAGCGACTTGTATGCTGATCCCATCCTCCGTTTCCAGAAGAAGTAAGTGTACTTTAAACTTAACTACTATAGGGTCGCCGCCACCAACGTTTTTCCTGTAGTTTTCATACTTTGCACACGCTACAAAACGCCACTGCTCGCTTCATGTGAACCGCTCCGGCCACTAAAAACGCCGCCACACGCCACTCGCGCGCTCTCTCTCTTACCTCAGTAAACCCGCATGGGTGTAAAAGTAGCGGCCACCGACAGAAATTGCTGTCGGGCGCTTCAGCTACATTTTGTAGCAGTTTCTAGCTTCTTGTGTGGCGGCGTTTGTGGCTGCGGCGTGAAGCCCGTGTGCGGCGACGCATATACTTAAATTCAGGTACCCAGTAACGTAGCGTGCTTAAGACGGGCCCTGTATTCAAATAATTATTGGGGGCGCTAAACGCCATTGACTTTTACGGCTTATACACTTTCAGGGTTGTAGTCTAGGGGCCCGTCATCGATACGGCTGATGCATTAATAGCTATGCCCGTATTAGGAGTAATGCCGTCATCACTAGCATTTTATGCGCGGGGTGCTGCGCTTTTTGTTACTTTGCCCCTGAAAACTGTTCATATCTTCAGTCACGTCAGGTCTTTTCTGCCCTGTGTATGGGCACCTAACGCATCGCCCTAGTTACGGCACTGCTTGTAAAAGCTATGTAAATAGTATCTCTAACAGCGTTGCCAGACGTCCCGATTTTGGCGGGACGTCCCGATTTTTAAATCAAATTTAAATGTCCCGCGCGGGACAGGCTTGGTCCCGCTTTTCGGAGAGAGACACTCACTTCACCAGACTATTGTTTGAAACGCCATATTCCTATTCTAAAGAATAAAACTTTTTTAATTTTTTTCTTTTTTTATTCTAAAGACGAATTTAACGATAGAGTAAATCTGATTTAAGATAATATTTTTTTGTTAAAATACATTTTCTATGGCTGCTTTTACTATCTATTGTCACGTAAACGTCATTTTAAGTCAAATAAAAAGATAAATATTTGAAAACCTTTGATTAATATACGTTTTTTTACTATGTCCCGCTTCTGACGGAAGAATCCCGCTATTTTCACTCAAAAAGTACCAAAGTCCCGACTTGGCGAAAAAAAAAAACTGGCAACGCTGATCTCTAATTAGATTCGCGTAATAACACGTCACCTAATTGCGTTAATTACAGTGACATGTATAATAACAACATTACGTTCGCGCGAGCCCACTTCATTGATTTTCTGTTGCCTGTTCTCTGACTAGCATGACACGTGCTCTTTATAACAGTCTAAAAATTAAATCCTGACATTTTCAAAAGCAATATTGTCAGCGTATTTTTAGAGATGAGCATAAATCTGATAGTAACTTCTAAACCTGAGATATATTGTACTTTGATTAGTAATGTCAAACCTTAAAATAGATCACCCTTGATGCACCTACCATAAAAATAAGAAGTCGTAATTAACTATAACACTGCACAACAAAATCGAACTTTTTTTTTTGTTGCATGAGATTTTTCACTTGTTGTTTACTAATTTAGGCTCGCTTATTTTAAATCTACCCGCAGATTTTTTCTAGCAGCTCCAGTTTAGGAGATACAGGTACCCTCTTAAAATGTACTCTCCATTTGACTGCTGATATCGCTATCATCAACGTCTTCCTAGTTTCTGTTTCTTTTTTTGCAATGACTTCGTCTAGAAGGACCTGTGTAAATAATCCAAATAGATTTGTCACAATTGTGGCAGATATACATTCAAAAAATTCCGTTTAAATGTGTCAGACTTCGTGAAAAATGCCTATTTGGAGTACTTTCAACGGCTGTTGGAAACAAATAACAAGCCCTGGATACCGAATATAGTGTGTAAAACGTGTGTGGAGTCTTAACGATTATGGAAAAATAACAAGAGGGATCTCTTGAACCTTATTAGTCCTATGATTTGGCGTGAACCGTCAAACCACCACGACGAATGTTATTTCTGCGTTGTAAACATAACAGGAATTAACCGCTAAAATCATTCTAAATGGGTTTATTCTAATGTGCCGTCAGTTACTAGACCTGTCCTGCGTTCAACTGATACACTAAAGCCCCAACCAAGTACATCTCAGGTACTGTACTACAGAACGTCCGCACGAAAATTTTTAACGAATGGATCGTTTCAAAAATTGAGTGCTGAGAAGTTAAAAACTGAAATTTTCGATGGACCACAACTTAGAAAATTAATAAACTATGTAAATTTTACTGAAAGTATGACAAACGCCGAAAAAAATGCCTTGAATGAGTTTGTTTGGTTCGTAAAAAACTTTTTGAGAAATAAGTAGTTCGTCAATTTTCCTGACCACGTTAATCAGTTAGTACTATACTTTCAGCAACTTGAATACAACATGAGAATTAAGATGTATTTCCTTCATAGTCACCTTGATCGAATTCCTGAAAATCTTGGAGATTTATTCGAGGAGCAGTTAGAACGCTTGCATCAGGATATTTGCGCCATAGAGGAGCGGTACCAGGGCTATTGGAGTGAAAGTATGATGGCTGAATACTGTTGGATTATCCAGAATAGTTGTAACACTCGAACTCATTTAAGAAAGTCACATAAAAGAAAGTTTTATTCAAATTAGATAGTTAAATAAATTGTTATATGACAGGAAACCATGTTTTTTTGATAAAAATAGCTACCCTTCACATCTCAAAAAGTAGAGCTGCTAGCGAAAATCTGAGTACAGATTTGGAATCAGGGTAGAAAATGCAGCTAGATCCATAAAAAACATTCCATGCAACAAAAATGCTGTTGTGCAGTGTAATCTAGCTAGATCCTAGCTAGAACCACAATAGCAGCCTAGTTCTACAATAGAACTTACTAATACTTATCGTTTTGTTACAGGTACTACCTGCTACTGATGCCTCTCGGCTGCTTCATCATGCCGACGGTGGTTCCGGTGTACTTCTGGGGTGAGACTTGGACTAACGCTTTCTTCGTCGCCGCGCTCTTCCGATACACCTTCATCCTCAATGTCACCTGGTTGGTCAACTCCGCCGCGCACAAGTGGGGCCACAAGCCCTATGACAGCAGCATCAAGCCTTCCGAGAACCTCTCAGTCTCCTTATTCGCGTTGGGCGAAGGCTTCCACAACTACCACCACACATTCCCCTGGGACTACAAAACTGCCGAGCTCGGCAACAACAGACTCAATTTCACAACAAACTTCATCAACTTCTTCGCTAAAATCGGATGGGCTTACGACTTGAAAACGGTCTCCGACGAGATTATTCAGAATAGAGTCAAGCGCACAGGAGATGGCTCCCACCACTTATGGGGTTGGGGCGACAAGGATCAACCTAAAGAGGAGGTAAACGCAGCTATTAGAATTAATCCTAAAGACGAGTAAACTCTCACAACACTAGGCTATTAAAGCACGAATTGCGTATCTTAATCTTGAATTTAATTCGTATAAGTACTTTACTTTTCGAAAGTCTATGAAGGTCGGTAATTCTGATGATGGACAAAATTATGGTGTGTGTAAACTTGAGTCTGCTAGGTTTAAGTAAATTTAACATTTCAGTAACATTTGAGCACAAAATTAATATAGCACATTGATAGAAACTAAATTTTAGTAGAGTTTTAACTTCTTCCCATGGTCCAGTATGGCAGGTCGTAAAGTACGACATCATGGTTGTTACAGTCCACGCGATATAAGAATTATTGAACTAACAAGTACTTATCAATATAAAACAAATTATGGATTAATATGATAATGAGACAACTCAATATGGATTGATTCCCAATGCTGGTCTTCCTTATTTTTCGGTGTCCAGAACTTTATTGTTGTACACTAAGTACTTTATTATATTAATCGTCGTCTTTTTGTGCACTCGTAAAGTAGTATACAGGGTGTAAAGGATAGGTTTTTAATAACTGAGAGAATTCAGACCACACTTCCAAACTTGAAACTACTTAATTCGTTAAAGTGGTCAAAGTCAATGGTTTAAAAATCTGTCAACCTGGCCTTTACACCCTTCATTGTGAGATAATACATATTTATTTAAATGTGCCCCCATTACTAAAGATACAAGGGTTTAAACGAATTTACGTATGTGACTAGTTTTGTAAGTACACCACTGAATTTTACCTATTTACCATTATGGTAATGAAACTCATGAGTACATTATTGCACAATAACTTTTTGAATATCACTATGACGATTTATTTAAAGAGATTGTAATAAAAATATTTATCAATAAAATATTTAAGGACTAAGAATTTTTTATTATGTAATCGCTATTCTATGTGACGTTGTCGTGTTGTTAGCTTGCTTTAAATGGAAATAAGACAATCATTCAAAGCTTGGTTAACTTTATTTTAGTAACTGGGGGCATCTGATAATTTATTAGTAGAAGTAGAACTACACTTACACAGTAAAATGTAGTTGTTAGGCTTTAGTTGTGGATAACGTCTGAGCATCAGTGTGATAATGGTAGAATAAACACATCAGTATTATTATAAACCACATATTATTTATAAGTGCATATAACTAGTCTAGCTGCATTTGTTATGAATAATTTAAGTTTACATGATTTCTAAATTATTTTCGAAATGTGAACTAAAATTGCCGAACCAAGAACATTATTTATTAACTTGTTAATTGTTTTTATTTATATAAATATGACATATGTGGTGTATAAAATGTTATTAGCTTGTAGTAATGCACTTGATTGTACTTCAGAATAACTTTCTCTGCTACTAGACAATTAGATTGTCGAACTACGTGCGGATACAGCTGGAGTGCTAAATATTACATAGCAAAATGACTGATGTGTAAAAATGAGACTTGTGATATTTAGGTTAAAACCTAAACCATTATTAAGGAAAAATGTGAACAAGATTTCTTGTATTTCATTTTTTATTTTATTTTATTCAGTAGTGAAACATTTTAGTTAGGTTGTGTAACATTTTTTTGCTGAGCATATTTACTGTTACTTGACGCTTATTAATAAAAATGTAACTATTGAAAATGTTGTATTAATTTACGATGATTTACACCTTTGCTTTAGGAGGAATAATACCATCGCGTTGTAGGTACCTATTGTAAAGTCAAAGCGCTGGTTCGTAGTTTAGATTACTCAGTGTGTCAGTGTTAGGTCTTAATCATTCGTTAGTACCTTTTAAAAATATTTATAAATAGGTAGTTATTCAATAAAATAATTCTTAATTAAAATAAATTTAATAAACTATGAATGTAGCATTTAGACATAACAGGAATATACTTTTAAACTAAGCTTTACAATTGCTAGTACGAGAGTATTTACAGTTAGTAGCAACTTTAATAACAGTTGTGTAAATAGCTATTACTATTATAGAGGTCATAGTCACAATTTCTCAAGTACTTAGATTACAAGCACACACGCATTATAATATTAGAAACAATTTGTGCAATTGTAGTGTACTTATGTTCATTCAATTTCGTAATTAAGCTAGTACAGCAACATTGCGCAACTCTAATGATACAAAATACCGGTGTTTTTGTAATATAGCTATCGTGAGGAAATTTAATGACATCATGGCTTAACATTTCACATAAATGCACATAAAATTTTATATTTATTCGGAAAAATTGGGTAGGTAATATAGGTAGGTAGGTACAGTCGGCACCAAAAATAAAGGATAATTCTGAATTACTTCATGAAAACTTAACTCTCGAGTGCTGCTATAGCTAACGTACCAATGTATGTTTTCCTTATGAATTATTTTCATAAAATTTTATGAAGTTATTTTTTTTTTGCATAAATAATAATAAATACGTCATGTCAATAAGTAAGGTTAAGTTAAACATTATTACATTCACCTTACAAGAAAATTTATGAACTTAGTTCAACCAACTTATAAATAATTAAACATAGCTATTAAGTATTATGTAAATCATGAAACTTGCGTAATTATCACCGTAATAATACCCTATTATTTGCAAGCTTCTTGCATTTATAAAGAGATCTAGTGACTATAATTAAGCTGGTGTTAATTATTAAAATTAATTGCTGATTGCGCCGGTGTTGGCCACATATCGTGCATACTTTCTTTAGTCCTATTCGTTCTGTTTTTTCCTGGTTCAGTAATTTCACATCATATGGTCTCTTCGTGGAAAAAGTCTTGCTCATCACACTTGTCAGGAAGGCACACAAAGAATTCGATCAGATTCATGATTGGGCCCCTAGAAAAGGGATTCTGGTAGCGTCCTCTCTTGTCGCGAAGATACGGGTATCTTTTGTAGTTGAACATTTCGTTCGTGGTCAAGTTCATACAGGCGTGCAGTATCTGTAAGGAAACACTTGGTTGTACTTGAACAGCTCATTTAGGGTCCACAATAATGCATTAACGCTGCCTTAAAGGATTGAATGAAACGTGATTAATATAACAAAGTATTTATACCAAAGGTCACGTGGTAAATAAAAGGAAAACGAACTGAAATAATCGACATGTACCTAATTTTGAATGGAGACTGACTAAAACAATTCTTAGTACATATTAATGTCATAGCGAACGAAAGTTTAATAGGTAGGTAGGTATTTTAAAAGGATGTGCGAAAGAGATTTTCAAGACCAAGAATCAAGCTTTACTTAGATATCTTTACTTTATGCTCGTACACCAACTGTCCAAATAACGCAACACCCCAGCCAGCTGTAATGTACACGTGTACAAGTTCAATAAACATTGAGAACTTGGTAACAGCTTGTAAATTGATAAATTTGGCATTTTATAACCGTACTCTTTTTGTGCTTACATTGTAGTTAAAAATAGTTAATCAGATTGGCAAATATCCAGCAGCTAAATAGGGAAGTGGTCTAAACAAGGACTTACAGATGTGCAGGTGAGTATCCAGCCAAGTGCGCAGAAGGTGATCGCTTCCAGTAGGCCTAGGACGTAGAGAAGGCCGAAGCCTTCCAGTAGGAGACAGTAGCAGGCGAAGTATATTGAGAGAGTGCAGTTGATGGCCACACTCATCACGAACAGAAAGAACCACATTCGATTCCGCACTCCCACGCAATTGTATATGAAAGGGCAGTGGTGGTCGAAGTATGCCACGCAACGCTTGCAGATGCGGCAATGTTTCGCTCTGAGAACAATCAAAATATTATGGGTGCGCAATAACCGTGCCGTTTTTCCTGGTGATAAAATCTATAGGTGTAATAATTTACCAGTGACTGTTGTAGATCAATAGCACGAGTAACTATCGTAATCGTATAAAAACAATTTGCGGCGCTGTCGAATTTTCATGAAAAATAAGAAATACGATTGTCTACAATTATGTTACTTATAGTACTTGATAAAGTATTTATTCGTGCTCGGGGTACTGATCTACAACAAACAAGATAACTCTGAAATTTTGTCTGTATAAATACAGTAAAAAGTAAAGTAAAGTAGTTAAAACCTTTGGTTGTTCAAAAGTTGAACAAGAAAAAGCGGAAATAAGAGAATTTTAACTAAAACCATCTTAGATATTAAGTACCTTAAAGATGTTAATCTTAAGTGGATTTATGTGCAGGTAAGTATTATGTATTACACACCAAATACCAGGAAGAGTTCTAGCTAAGTATTTTAACTAAATAAACGTCCTTAAACTTCTTAGATAAGAAATATTGACTTTTCTTAAAAGCACAAGTTATGTTATTTGCATGTGAATACTTAGGTAGGTTTTACGTACGGGAACTTCCCGTAATTGGTCTTTGTTTTTTACAAGCTTTTATTTGACTTCGCTTGTTAGTTATATTTGTAGATAAGTTTGGGTAAATAAAATAGTGAACCGCCACTTTTTTTTGGAAATGAGTTAAACTCAAGGACAGCTAAGAATTAGGTACCCATTTAAATTAGGTACCTATTTAAAACTTTTTTATCTTCGTTTTGATTTGGTGTTAGATGCGCCCTTTCAACTATCGGGGGCTAAATTTATTAGCATGAGTGGGCTCACTACAATCGACTTCGTAAAAAAGTGTCATTAAATGTATGACGGATTGTACAGCGCTCCTAGGGAAAAAAACTTTCAAAAACTAAAATCTTCATACAGTGTGAGTCACGTTAAAGTGTACATATGAAAATAGATGAAACTAGACCTATTTTTATCGTCAAAAAAGAGGTCAAAAAATTTTTGAGATTTTTTTTAAATTTTTTATAGATTTTTTTTCTTCCAATTACTTATTGTAAAGAAAACGTAATAACTTTTGAACTAAGCGGTATATCCTTATAAAATAAAAACAGTAATAATGCTAAATAACAGGCGATACTAAAAAAATACATAAAATACACAAAAAAGGCCAACAAATAATAAAAAATGATATGTACTTTTTGAAAAAAATCTGCTTTTAAATTCGTGTTTTTTTGGTTATTTGATAAATTTCTCCAAAAAATGCCCCTATAACCGGTGGTTTTTATTAGAGATGAAACGGATAGTTGTTTGGCCGGATACCGGATACCGGATATCCGGCCAGCTGCTAGGCCGGATAGCCGGATATCCGGCGGCCGGATAGTTGGCCCATTGTCTCGTTGCATGTCGTCACGAGTTTAGCACCGCACAGGTGCTTCGAACGCGATCAGTGAGTCTATTAGTAGACTAAACTAGTCACACTTTTCTAAAATCGAATCCATATCCGAATAGAATGTCAGATTTTGCCACTTGTCTAGGGGGCAGATCAATTCGGGCGATTTCGGTTGCTATCGTGAGTGTGTGATTGAATAGCGAAAATTAAACTACTTTACTTGCTGCGTAATCTGACTGAACTGCATGCATCATATTGTCATCAGACCATCAGTGAAAAAAAGGTCGCCCTTTTTTATTTGGCGATATTTTGACATTAACAGATATTTACTATTTATGTACATATTCGTCATTAGAGTAAATAGCCCAGAAAAATAAATTAGTTTTTTGAATTGCCTTAATAATGGCTTTTTTGCAACTTTTTGAACTTTAAATAAAAGCCGTCATTATTATAAGCCATTTTATTGATATTTACCTCAAAGAATAATGTATTTCATTTTATTAATAGGAAATTGTCCTAGTTTTTTAATATCCGGTATCCGGCCGGATAGTGAGTTACTATCCGGTATCCGGCCGGATAGTAAATTTAGGCCGGATATCCGGCCTACCGGATAGTTACCGGATATCCGTTTCATCTCTAGTTTTTATTACTTTGTATTATTCTCTATCGTATTACCTTCGTAAAACCAAAAATCACATGTCTCTATCCTTATCACAACGTTTACAATGATCGTTACGTTACGTTTGCAGTGAGCCCACTCATGCTAATAAATTTAGCCCCCGATAGTTGAAAGGGCGCATCTAACACCAAATCATAGCAAATGTTGTGATAAGGATAGAGACATGCGATTTTTGGTTTTACAAAGATAATACGATAGATAATAATACAAAGTAATAAAAACTACCTGTTATAGGGGCATTTTTTGGAGAAATTTATCAAATAACCAAAAAAACACGAATTTAAAAGCAGATTTTTTTCAAAAAGTACATATCATTTTTTATTATTTGTTGGCCTTTTTTGTGTATTTTATGTATTTTTTTAGTATTGCCTGTTATTTAGCATTATTACTGTTTTTATTTTATCAGGATATACCTCTTAGTTTAAAAGTTATTACGTTTTCTTTACAATAAGTAATTGGAAGAAAAAAAATTCTATAAAAAATTAAAAAAAAAACAAAAAAATTTTTACCTCTTTTTTGTCGATAAAAATAGGTCTAGTTTCATCTATTTTCATATGTACACTTTAACGTGACTCACACTGTATATTTTTTAACGCAGTCGATATCGAATGCGTTTGACGTAAATTCCAACTCCCCCAGGGGCGGCGGGGTTCGAACCAGCGTTTCTCGGATCCCGAGTCGGCTAATCCAACACCGGCACCGTTGCAGTTGGGCTATTATTGACTGCGTTTGGCCAAAAATAGCGCTTGTTAGAAATTTTTAGCAAAATGGTGATCGCTATGGCAATTGCTGAAAACTTTAGCATGTTTTCGGCAGGGACACGTTTGCTATATTCAAAAGTGACGTTTCCTATACATTTTACCTTCGGTAGTGCTAACACTGCTAAAAATGTATATGTAGCTGCTAAAAGGACGCCATTTTTCTTACTAGCGCTATTTTCGGCCAAACGCCCCCGTTGTCACTCCTTGCAAGTTTTTTTTTTACCTCAACGGCCTCAAGCACCGGCAAGTGTGGCACAGCCGCGAGAGGATCACGTTCCGCTTCTTCCACTTGTCGTAGTACGGTATCTGGCGGATGGCGCGGTAGTAGGTCTCGGAGTTCTGCGGGATGTAGCCCGGGTCGCGCCTGTTGGCGATCACCCAGCTCAGCCACATGATCGCGTTCCAGTAGAGAAAGCAGTAGTGCGATAGGCGTAAAGTGTTCCAGGTTAGTGGTATGCACTGGAAAATTATAAGCAGTAAGTAAGTAGTTAGGTCACTTTAGCTTTAAGCGGTGAGAGCAGTCGCTCGGCAAGCGAAAGTGTGGGTTCAATTCTCACCGCAATCCAATCCCGATTTTAAGTTTAAAAAAATTATTTTACTTTTTTAGCGAGTTAAGTAGTTTGTTTGCGTTTTTTATAAAGGTAGAGAATGTAGGTACTCCTGATTTTAAAATTAGAGTAGCCTAGCTCCTCAAACATTCTTACATGCAATTAATGAACACCAAATCACAATAATCTTAAAATAACTTTTATAGTAGGAAAAATAAAAATATGAGACTCAAGAGATCAGAGTACTTACGCGAATAACATACATCGGGTAGGCCCACAAGAGTACAGAGACCAAGAAGAACAGCAGCGGTCCCTTGGAGTCTCCGGCGCCTCCGAACAGCAGCGCCCACAGCTCCGACAGCGGCGGCATCCAGTGGGACTTGCGCTTCATCTCTTTCTGGAGAAGCTTCACCACTTCGGCGTGACGGTGGCTCTGGGCCAGCATGAGAGGCGTCTTGCCGTTCTTGTCCCGAGGCTCCAGTTCTGCCTTCACCTAAAAACAGATGAACAGTCAGAATTTTCGACAGTCCTACTTGTCTCAACTTCTAAGGTTAGGTTGCACCATCTTACTTTAACTTACGCTTTAACTACTTAAGTATAACAAAACGTCAAAAGGCTGTCAAACTTCATACAAAAAACACCGGTTATGGTCATAGTTACGGTTAGTAAGGTGGTGCAACTCCGCCTAAGATCGAGCCCCAATATTACCTTTTCGCATAGCAGCCTGACGCAGGTCAGATTGCCTGACAAGCACGCCAGGTGCAGCGGCGTGGATCCGAAGTTGTCCGTGCAGTGCAAAGGAACCCCTGAGTAAATCAGCAAACGGACCAAATCTGCGTGGCCTTTGTACGCTGCCCAGTGCAGTGCGGTGTCTCCATTGATGTCTGAGAGCCTGGTGGCGGCACCCATGCCTAGCAAGTAGGCTGCTGTCGCCGTTTTCCCATACATACAGGCTGTCATTAACGGTGTTAAACCTGAAAGTATACCTTCATTATAATATTTACTGGACTATGTTGAATGAAGCATACCTACTTAACTGTAAATATAATATTTTAAACTATTATGTTGCTTTTTTTACTATAAAATATAACGTTAAATAAGATATTTAACCTCCCAACATTTCTACTCCGTTGCACGAGTCATGGTCGCGGCAGGGTCGGACTGGGCCGGAAGGGCCCAGGTGGCTGATCGCAATCCCGAGGCCCGAGACAATACTAAAATAAAGTAAAATAATAAGTAGGTATTTACTAATAACAAATAATAATAAAAAGCTAGCCAATCAACATTTTTTTTTAAAGAAGAGAACTTTCAGCTAAGTAATGACTCGATCGTAAAAGCTGCTGTTTTCGTCATCCTTGATTAGATCCGATTCTGTATATTTAATACAGTGTGAGTCACGATAAAGTGCACATATGAAATTAGGTGAAACTAGATCTATTTTTATCGACAAAAAAGAGGTCAAAATTTTTTTGAGATTTTTTAAAAATTTTTTTTAGTTTTTTTTTCTTCCAATTACTTTTTGTAAAGAAAACGTAATAACTTTATAACTAAGAGGTATATCCTGTAAAAACAGTAATAATGTTAAATAACAGACGATACTAAAAAAAAATACTGCCCCATGCCGAGTGAGGGTCACGGACCATTGGTAAAATAAATAAAATAGTAAGCTGCATAAAATTGTCTAGATAAACATACATAAATAGTAATATTAGTGCACAGATAAATACAAAAGGCGGGAAATCGGTAAGGATGATAAATAAGAAAGGCCACGATCTCGGGTCACAACTGAAAGGCAGGATCGATTCATCGTGACGACCAGATTGAGAAATCGTCACCTTACCTCCATTGAGATAAAAAAACAACTTCGCGACTTCCACGGAGTATCTGTGAGCGCTCGAACTGTTCGGAGAAGGTTAAAAGAACGCGATATGGTACCACACAAGCCAGCTAATGGGCCCAAACTAACGCGAGCCCACCGAACAGCGCGCCTTCATTTCGCACGCAGTCATTTAAATTGGACACAGCAAGATTGGAGCCGTGTACTCTTTTCTGATGAGTCTAAAATTGTGTTACATGGCAATGATGGAAGGAAGAAGGTCTACCGACGTAAGGGAGAGCGTTTCGCACAATGCTGCTTTGAAGAGAGGGTTGCTTATGGAGGTGGCTTATGGACTGTCTGGGGCGGTATATCCGCGAGCGGCAAAACTCAACTTGAGGTTGTTACAGGACCACGGCTGCCAACATTAAATGCTGAAAGGTACATTCGTGAGTGCTTAGAACCTCTCGTGATACCATACGCGGACTATGTGGGCCCAATTTTCCTTTTTATGCATGATAATGCAAGAGCCCATGCGGCCGGCATCGTCAGGGAATATCTTCGGGATGTGAACATCACAGTTATGGACTGGCCAGCCAGAAGCCCAGACATGAACCCCATTGAGCACATGTGGGACGAGCTAAAAAGACGTGTTAGGGCTCGTCAGCCAGTTGCCCAGACGATGCAGGAGTTGAAAACTGCCATAGAAGAGGAATGGGAGATGATCCCTCAAAACATAGAGCGGTTGATAAACTCTATGCCTAATCGTATGAGAGCTGTGGAACATGAAAAATAATTTAGAACAAATTTTATATTAACTACACACTAAACAAAATAATTCCATTTTATGCACCAATCAAATTATTTTGTAAATAGTTTATCGTGAAATATTTTTGCCAAATGAAACATTTGGCAAAACATACTTTGCCAAACAATAATTTGCTAAACAATAATATGCCAAAAACGACATTTGCGAATTAAAAGTTTGCAATAAGTGGTTTTGCCAAATGAGAATTTGCCAAATGAAAATTTGCGAAACGTTGTTTGCGATGTGATAGTTTGGGAAACGTTTTTTGGCCAAACATTAGTAATCCGCCAAATTTGAGGTGTTAATGCACAGTAGTTTTTGAGTGATGAGGAGTCAAAAGTGCCTCCAAGTGGTTCGTCTAAATATTCGCACGGTGCAGTCCCCTCCCTGAAACTAGGCTTAACATGCTCCCGCATGTCTAGAATGTTTGCTCAATATTGATTTAGTCGATTTTCTCCTGATGGGAACATGTAAGGCAAAAACAAAATTTCCAATATACAGACCTTCTAGAGCAGATGTCGCGAAAACTATACAAGATATAGAAAAAATTTACCATCTCACCTGTTAGCAGATTGAATAAGCTTTTTTTGGTTCATAGTAGTCATGTCACTAGGACACATAGTTTCCGAGGATTAAGCGAAAAACCGAAAAGTGGTACCTTTAAACCCCCCTCTCCCCGCCGGCTCAAGGGCTAAGGGCGGGGACTTTTGCTATGTTCACCTCCTAACTAGTCTAAATAAAGTCCCGAAGTCAAAAATTGTGTTCCACGGTTTTCCATCTATAATGCTTTATTGACTGGACTATTAATTTGTTCAATCTAGCAATCATATTTCGGTAGGGGCCATCCAAACCTAAACTCTAAGGTAGATGTGTCCAGAAGTGTATTTATATTTACATATTTGTAGGCAAAGCAATTTTCTACAAATTATGACTGTACAATTTTTTTGTACGACGCATAGTTTCCGAGACATGCACGCGGGCAACCGTAGCACAGGGGCCACGCTGCGCGGGCCCCCTGTGCTACGGTTGCCGCATGCCCCGCAACCCAGGCCGTGGGGGGCCCGCGCAGGCTGGGGCCCGGCTGGCAAATGCCACCCCGACTGTATGGCCAGTCCGACGCTGGGTCGCGGGCAGACTGATGACCCAAAAATCCTCTCAACCGATAGGCATTACCATGTTAGGTTGATACGTGAAGCCAGGGCCGCGCCGCCCCTGTGTGCGATGTGTGCGGCGCACACAGGCGCCAAGACAATAGGGGCGCCGCGCCGCTACTGCCACCTAATTTTTTTTTTAAATGGAGTATCGAGTAAGTAGGTACAGTATGCGCAACATAGGCCTTGTACAAAACAAAACAAATATTACGCTTATTAAACAAGTCTCTCAATATTTATATGTTTATTATGATTCACGTTTATGGTTTCATTTTACGCTTAGGGTTTTAGTTTACATTACTAAACGTTAAAACGGCTTCAGTTCTTTTGAACCTCAGATAAAGTACTAGTTATTTTGAACCGTAGAGGCGCCGAGTTTGTCATAAAAATTTTTTATGACTATGAGTGAGTTTATGAACGCAACCCGATGCGATGCGTGCGACACAAGCGAGATGGGGTCACGGGGATTCCCCGCCACGGGGATTTTAACGAACGAGATAGCCAAGCCAAAATCACAGTATACAGGGTGTTTGGTGAAAGGTTAGACAAACTTCGTGGGTGTACCTATAGGTAAGAAGGTCAATTTTTCTTAAATAAACTGTTTCATGAAAAACAATATGGGTTCACAAAAGGGAAAAGTACGACCGATGCAGGGGTTGCTCTTATCAAACACATTTTCGATGCTTGGCAGGAGAAAAAAGATGCTATTGGTGTATTTTGTGACTTATCGAAGGCGTTTGACTGTGTTGATCATCAAACTCTGTTATTTAAGCTAGAACATTATGGCGTATCAGGCAAGGCCTTAAGCCTATTACACTCTTACCTCTCAGACAGATTACAAAAAGTAAATATTCACGGAACTAACTCTTCGGGCGCCCCCCTAAAAATGGGAGTGCCCCAAGGCTCAATACTGGGACCATTGCTCTTTCTGATTTATATAAATGATCTACCTTTTTATTCAAAGGACCTTTGTGAGATAGTATTATTTGCTGATGACACTTCTTTAATTTTTAAAACTGACAGGCGTCAGGAAATATTTGACGACGTGAATAATGCTCTTTCCAAAGTATTAGACTGGTTTACAACTAATAATTTGCTATTAAACGCAAAAAAAACTAAATGTTTAAAATTCACTATGCCTAATGTCAAACAAGTTAATACTAATATTACAGTAAATAATGAACGCATTGAACTGATAAACTCTACTGTCTTTCTAGGTATTACCCTAGACTGTAAATTACAATGGGGCCCCCATATTGCTGCCTTGGCGGGAAGACTTAGTTCAGCTGCCTTTGCGGTGAGAAAGATCAGAAACTTGACTGATGTTGAAACAGCAAGGCTTGTATATTTTAGTTATTTTCATAGTATTATGTCTTATGGTCTTTTACTGTGGGGCTCAGCAGCAGACATAGAATCAATTTTCATTTTACAGAAAAGAGCTGTTCGGGCAATATACGGTCTTAAACCACGTGACTCGCTTAGAGAAGTTTTTAAAGAAATCAATATATTGACTGTGGCTTCGCAATACATATTTGATAACATTATGTATGTCCGTAAACATATACATTTATTTACTAAGAAAAGTGACGTCCACTCATTTAACACGAGACATAAGAATAAACTTGCTGTTCCATCATTTAGGTTGCATAAGATAGGTAATTCATTCTTGGGGAAATGTATTACCATATTTAACAAAATACCACACAACCTTGTCGAATTGCCAATAAACAAATTTAAGATACATATAAAAAATACCCTTATGTCCAAAGGGTACTACAAGGTTCGAGACTATATTGATGACAAGGATGTGTGGTCAGTTCAGTCTGCACATATTTGATGTACTTAAATTTGACTATTCTTACCTAATAGATAATTCCTGGCAATAAGTGGTGACTGAGTTTGTTCCGGCGTTTCTTCTCAGCACTTGCCATATGTTTGTCTCGAAGCGCTGGTAGGGCCCAAAAGATAAGGAGACATGTAAAGTGCCCCATAAGGGCTACCTTTTCTTTTTTTATTATTTTCTATTGACGTTCATAAGTGCCACTTGTGGTCTAAACTGAATAAATATTTTTGATTTTGATTTTGATTTTTTTTGATTTTTAAGAATTTACAAGTTCGCCCATTTTACCCTAAGTTTTTTTTCTTTCTCTTATTATCTACGATCGGCCTTCCATAGCCATAATTAGATGTGTTCTGGGAGCGGATTATTTGACTGGTATTCCATTGAATAGCAAAGTCCATCACTGGTAAAAGCTCTACTTTCTCTCGCTGAGCTCGAGGATGTGCCATCTCTTGAGGCGCTTTGTATCTTCGTCCATTAGCAGGTTCTTGGCCAGCGCGTTGCTATGTCTGTCGAATTTCTGCCTGTACTTTTTGCTGTAGTTGCTCTTCCTCCTTAACAGTCGGCATCTCAAGGTATTCATGTATTTCTGCGTTTCTCACAGACCAGTGGGCGCTGGAGACTGTTCTCAATGCAATGTTTTGGAATCTCTGTAATATTTCCAGGTTGGAGTTGCTAGCAGATCCCCAGAGTTCTATTCCGTAGGTCCAGATTGGTTTGATAATAGACTTGTGGACGAGCAGTTTGTTGTTAATAGAGAGTCGGGATTGTCGTCCTATCAGCCATGACAGGTTCCTGAGTTGCATATTTGCTTCAGTTCTCTTGGCTTTAACATGATTTACCCAGATTAGCCTTCTATCAAGGTGCAAGCCCAGGTACTTCACAGTGTTATTGGTTGGAAAAGGTTTGCATTTTACCCTAAGTGAGCTACTTTTTTTAAATTGATGTTTTTGTTTTTATTTATTTTTTTCAAAATACAGTAGAATCCCGATTATCCGGATCAATTAAAACCAGGGGTGTTCCGGATAATCGAAAATCCGGATAATCGATTTCAAAGTAAAATCAAACAATAATTAACTTTTTACAATAGAAAGGGTTTTCAATACATCATTTAGACTTTAAAAATCTAAATTTTAGACCATTGGATGGATCTATTTCCTTTTACAACGAATTAAGACGAAGTCCGTACCGTATTACGGTGGCGGCGCCTTCCGTTTTTATGGGTCCAGACCCTAAATCGGTATTTAGAAACCGTGAAGGATGAGTCCGGATAATCGGATATCCGGATAATCGAAGTCCGGATAATCGAGATTCTACTGTATGACCTAAAACCTGTTTCAATTCTTTTTCTCGCATGTTTTCAACCGCTTTTTTATTTGATATTAATATCGAATATGTCTTTAGTCAAATAAAATAAATTTCAGATCCAGATAATGATTGAATAGGTAATTACGAACCACCAAAGTTTAACAAAAGTACAAACCACGATAAAAAATTCAACATAGAATTCGATTAAAAAAAATATTAATGGTGATAATGGATTGCCAATGATCTTAAAAACATCTCTAGCTTCTCTTCTTTTTTTTAATTAGATATTGAAATTCGTCAAAAATTCAAAGTTTAGGGAAGAAAATGGAATAATAATACAAAAATTATAATTATTATAAAAGGGTCAAATGGGCGAACTTGTATTCTTAAAATGACCTTACCTATACACCCACGAAGTTTGTCTAACCTTCCGCCAAACACCCTGTATCATTTGATAGAATGGGAGTGTAAGGTGCGCATTGAATTATTATAATTGAGTTTACTTTTTCGTAGCAGGTAATTGGCAAGCAGAACGAACGGGATTTACCTATTTAGTAACCTAATTCCTAAGTGGTTTCCAGTTTTAATACACTTATGATAATATTATCTAAGTACTGTAAATTCAAATTCAAATTCATTTATTTGCACAGGAACATGGTACAATACAGATGTCAGATAAAAACAATCAGGTTCAACATGTTTCGTCTACAAGACATGCAAAAATTTCATAGTCAATTACTTAATACTTAAAACTGGAGAACATCTATTTTAATCAAAATTAACAAGTAAAATATTCTTTAAAAATTTAAATTCGTTTTTTTATGACGATTCATTAGAAAAGAGGCGCTTCATAGGTTCCGCACACAGGCGCTGCCGGCGGTTGGCGCGGCCCTGCGTGAAGCCATTGAAATTAGAGAATTTCAATCGAGAAGATGGATTTAGCCTATCATCAGCGTGGAATCCGGTGATAGTGCAAATCGCGTTCTAGGCCGTTTCAAAAAAACTCGGACACTGTTAAGTGTAGTTTGTCGGACTGACTGTACTACTGACGAAAATATTGTGCAAATGCGGGTGGGTGAAGAAAATTCATCGCGCCTGAGTAGACGACGCCGCATCTCTTCAGTCTGCCCGCGCCCGCGACCATGACTCGTGCAACCGAGTTGATTGAAACGTTGGGAGGGTAAATATTTATTATTTACCGTTATAAGAGTTTTGTTGTAAAATCCCGTGGAGTGATTTAATTTTATAGCTGTAAATAGTTGTTTCGTTAAATTTAATACCTTTGAAGTCTGCCGCGTTAACAGCTACTCCTGATTGCAATAAAACTTGGACCACAGAAGCGTGGCCTTTGCGGCAAGCCCAGTGGATGGGACGTGGACCCTATAATGAAAATGAGAAGGTAATTGTATGTACCTACCTACATTACTGATTGCAGACCCGACTAGGTAATTTATTGCAGTTAGCACTGTTGAGTGTCAGTTCCGTCAAGTGGTCAATTGGTTAAACAAAATAAAGTTTAAGTGGTTTCTAACTTGCGTGTCAGTCTAAGTACGCATGCCAGTACGAAGGCCCTTGAAATTAAATGATTCGATGTGAATTCACGAGTGAAATCGGCCGTCCAAATAAACCTATTCCACGGCGCCGGTCTGTACCGGAAGCTATTAATTTGAAAGCAGGTGTACCTTATTGGCGGTTGGACTTGGAAGTGCTTCCACAGCCAATGCATAAAAACAGAAAATATTAGTTAAGCCTGGTTTTTGTATTTACTTGAGTGCCGAGGCAGGACAGGTCGACGGGCGCGGCGCGCTCGACGAGGTAGCGCATGACGGCAACGCTGCCGTCCAGCGCCGCCCAGTGCGCGGGGGTGTAGCCGTGCTGGTCGCGGGCGCTCAGCACTTCCACCCCCAGCTTCTCCACTAGACGCTCGATCTCTGATACTTCACTGCAAAAAGTTATTAGGTTATTAACTTAAACTTAAATAGGCGATAATCCGATAGAATAAAGGAATTAAGTTACGTTTATTCGTACAATCGGTTTAGGGCATAAGACGTGGGTTTAGGGCTATGGTTTAAAAAAGTACGTGTGTAGTAACACGTACCTACTGTAGGTACACTTATGTCTCAACGATTTCTATAGGTAGGTAGGTACATGGTAGGTACCTAATTTAAAAACGTGACAAATGTATTTTTTTCTGTAAGTATGAGTTACTGGCAGGCCATGACGCGACATTATATTGTGTTGGTACGCCATTAAAAAGAACAAAAAAGAGCTTAAATAAGAACCGCTTTTATGAATTTACCTACTACGTTCCACGTTCAAGATAATCCTTAGCGAGTAGGTAAGAGGTAGGGTCGTATTTTATAGCATTATCGGTTCTAATCGACAGTCAATGTTCACCGATTCTTTGTAAACTTACCCGGAGCGCACAGCTTCAAATATGAGTTGGTGAAGATCGGAATGATGGTTGAAGCTGGTGATGGTCCTTGGAGGCGCTGCGGGCGCGTCGGGCGACATGGGCGAGCACGGGGGCAGAGCCTCCTCGGCCGCCATAGTGCACGGGGGCGGCTGCGGCAGCGCCCAGACGCCGCGCGCCGCCCCCGGGCTGGGGTATACCTGGACAAACGAAATTCAGTGTAAAGTCACGGAAAACAATCTCGATTGACAAGGGGCCTATCGTATTACTGTATCATCTGTAATACTAGGCGTTACTTACCTACGAGGGAGTGGGTTAAGTATCTAAGTACCTGACGATTATTCTCTATTACTTAGTCCAAGTTAGTATGCATGATGGTTATTTACTTAGTTCCCTTTAATTAGATATGTAAAATAAATTATTGTTATTAATTAATACTAATTTATTAAAGTATAGGTATAGGTAAGTACTTAGGGATCTAATTTGGTTAACTTCGATGGGGTCACCGGAGACGTTAAAGAAGGCCGCGCAAAAGGGTGCGAATGTACGAAACTAGGACAAAGCATAATTCATGATATAATAACTTTTTATTATTTTAACAAATTACTTACTGTCTAATTGCGACCTCTCAGTAATTAGTACCATCATCGGGGTTTCTTCTTACCTTACTACTCACGGCGAGGCCGACGCCCCCCGCCACAGCTTGATTCTCCCCTTCCACGGCCACTTCACCGGCTAACTAGCACACTATGAAACTAAAATCCTACTTAATTAATACAAATAAAAATAGGATCACAATTACTTGCGTGACATGCAGCCACTAAAGTCCAAACACTTGCTTATCGATCCACGTCGTTTGAAAGGAGCATGCGCCGCGCCGTATTTCATCAAAGAACATATTGGCACAAAACCTCTGCAGTACTATTAATTAATTAAGTAAGTAGTCGTTTGTAATTGATGTGATAATCTTTGCATAATTGTTGATCGTTGAATTCATTAACGGATTTGGATGAAACTACTAGGTTTCGCATTCATTGGTCTCTACAAACTTTTTGTGATAATTTGATGGATAGAGGTCATAATTTCCAAAGGCAATGAGCCTATGATGATTGATCTTTTTTAGAACTTATACAATATCACTTAAATTGTCATTATCAGTAATTACTAAAATAATTTTTAAAAGCGTGGCCATGCATGACCATAAGAAATGTCAATCGGTAGTGAGACTTTTTTGTTTTGTTTGTATTAAAACCTACGATACATTTTTGTTGCAAAACCTATTCAAAAAACATGAAAAGAAAGTCATGTTAATTAATGTAACTTCAGCATACTTATGTGCCGCATTAATTTATTACTGTAGTAAATTAGTGCGTAAGGAGCGGAGTATACACGTGTTTTTATCATGATAAAGAAACGTGTTTGCAACACGTGAGACCAAAAAGGCCTAGTGATTTTGCGAATTTTATTAGACAATCTTGATAGAGAGAGCTAATGTGATGATAAGTATAATCCATGGTCGATTATATTATATTAATCAGTAAGTAGGTATACTTACCTACCGCAACGCACTACCAATTATTTTTATTTTAAACCGAACTTAGATTGTCGGACCTCTCGTTATCATCGCTGCAACTCTTATAAACCTTCTATTAAGGTTTTTTTAAGAGTAGCAGCAGTGGTGGTAGATGCATCTATGCCTGCCTGACCGCCAATGAAACCCAACCATTGATTAGGTAAACTTCTAACAAAATAAATTTTAGACTATCCATAATTCTTTCATTATAGGGAGTTTAGATATATCTTATTTCTAATTAGAGGTACAATGTTTTAAGCAATTCCCAATTAATTTGTGTAAATCTGAAAATCTTACGTATTTACATTTATAATGTTGAACTACTAGCGCCATCTAGTTAGGTGAACTAAAATAACATTTCAAAGATTCGCTTCTGCTTTTAGGTTACCTATCGCCAATAGTTCACCACAATTGCCACACGGTTTTAAAAATTAACTAAAAGTTATAAAATGAATACAAGCCATTTTAATGTTAGAAACAAAAAATACCTATACCATTTCAATAAAATTCAAACCACTTTTAACTTTGTTGAATCAGTAGTGCAGCAGTTATGTAGTACTAATTAGAATGAGTCATCAATGGTTCAGTGATGAATCAGTCGAAGAGAGACCTGCCAGAGTCTAGGCAAAAATAATTTTATTGAAGTGTAGGTATTCATGAATGGAGCAAAATTTTATTGTTTATACAAAAATTACAAATATAATTCAGAGAAATGAATAAATAGAATCAAAACACCACTTAAAATTGTGAAAATGAACTTTAATTCAGCAAATTTTATACTAAATGTATAAATATGATATAATCTAGATTTCGTTTCACTACCTAAATAGACATCATGTTATAAAAAAGTGTACAACTAAAACTAGTAGCTGATTAAACATCTCAATGTGGCTTATCAATTAGTAAGATCTTGTAAAAGCACTTTGTTTAAAATGGTTTATTATACTTAAATAATAGATAAAAATAATGAAAGCTTTATAGCTTACAGCTGATGTTGAACTTCCAAACAACAATCACTTTCAATACAAATCTTAAACTTCTAGTAAACTTGAAACATTTAACGAGCAAACTGAATAAATTATTATTCATAATAAGAAACAAACTTAACAATGTCGATAGCTCAAAGTAATAAAATATTTTCAACAAATGTCGACTTCACAAATAGTTAGTGTACATAATAATAATAATCAGAATTCAGGACTATTTCGATGCAGTGTATGTCAATGCCAATTAATGATAATGATTTCTTTTCGTCTATTAATTACTGTATTGATATTGTTTGTTCAAGTCTTTCTTCGCAGCATTATCTTTTTTGTGTTTTGAAACTCACAGAGAGAGGTTGGCCATGAAGAACATAGCCATTTAATGCTTGTATCGCCATCGCGGCTTGGTCATAATTTCGCATAGTCACAAATCCAAATCCTTTACTCTTATTAGTTTGATGGTCTTTAATTATCTTAACCGACACAATAGCACCATAAGGACCGAACAACTGCCACAGAGTCAACTCTTCCACCTCTGGAGCAATATTATAAATATAAATAGACCATGTACTCGGAGAGTTGTGGTCACCCATAGCACCCATATGATTAATCCAATGATAAGGCTTCACCAAGGAATTCTTAGTAAAATTATTGTTAAGGTTTTTATGTTTATTTGGATTACTCTTATTAGCATACTTAACAGTTAACGGGTGTAAAAATCCAGGCGGAGTTGAACCATTAATATTTTGAATGGCTCTCTCCGCTTCATATTGGTGTTCATATAAAACGAATGCTATACCTGCCGCTATACGGGAATTAACTATTTTACCAAATTGTGCAAATAGACCATGTAAATCCTGCAAGGTCAGTTCATTGGGCAGGTTACACACGTAGAGGTTCCAGTCTGCTTCCGGTTTCGACGGCGGCTTCAGTTCCGGGTTGAGGAGTGCATGCGACACTTTGAGCGTCTTATTCTGCATCAGGAGGCCGTTAAACGCCTTCCTTGCTTTTATTGCATCCTCAGGACAAGTGTACTCCACGAACCCATAGCCTCGGTTCGCTATAAGTTTACAACTTTCCAATTTACCCATTGTCGAAAATAGTGAAAACATCATATCCTGGGTCATAACTTCAGGAATATAATTGACGATAAGTTTCGTAGGTGATTCGTCGGGCCCATAATCGTTAATTCCTTGACAATTACCGTCTTGACACGATTCCGACATTTTTTAATTGTTGTCGGTGAATGACATTTCTCCATAGAGCTCATATTCTTTTTTTTATTTTTCGTTCGGAAATTTAAGCACGTGGCATAAAAAAAGTTTCAGTAAGCATTCATCTGATAAAAAAAAACTTATCCTTGGTTTGGCGAAGATGAATTTGTTTAATAGTTTTATTTTAATGAGTTTTAGTACGATTTAACGATTCATGAGACCATTGCAGATTACCAATAAACAGACAGTCGCTCGTGTGTAAAATGGCATACTTGTCGAATCGTATCCACCATCCACATGGATTAGAGATCCACCCACTATGCCGATCACCGATGCCGTCACTATGCCACGTGCCACATCCCACAGTTTTTCACTAGATGAATGAAGATAGAAATATTGATTGTATATTTGTATGGTTTTAGCGATTACAAAGACAGTCATCTAAGTTATTTCCTATAGAACTATGCGGTAGGTATCATAAATAAAGTTGATAAAGAAATATGTTCACTTCGTTGGTTTGTAGGATTGGTTTTCATGCACTTGATCATTATGGTCATGGTCACTCATATTTGGCACTATACTACCATGGACTGATCTGAAAGCAGCCGCCTGCAGGAAATCTACTAAAACTAGGTGGCACAACAGCCAAAATGAGATACAAATGGTTTTGACAGGATAAAACTGCGCCGTGCACAAAGTTGGCAAAACGAAACATAATGTACATTTAGCACATCTAATGTGGGTCACGGCAATTGTTTCAGTATTGTCTTGTCAGTGAGCAATGAAGGGGCGTTGGGAAAACTGTAACATACAAAAAATCACACCAATAACTATGTATGCTTTATATTTTCATAAGTACACACAATGTATATGTCCATTTATAAATAACGTACAAGTGCAGTATAGTACATGATAATACGTATACATACGGTATAATGAACTTGATTACATGGTGTTCTATAGAAAATGCATAATTTGAGACTTAGAGGGGTTTCCACTACGACAGAAGACAAAAGGTGTACAGTCAGCGTCAAATAGTTCGTTACACCCAAAGTAGCCAAAAAATTCGCAACACATCTTTGTTACAATAAATGGAAAAGTTGTGTTGTCAACTTTATGGCCACTTTAGATGTCACGAACTATTTTACGCCGACTGTACCTGCCTATAACAGGTCTAAAAACAATCGAAAGACCTACAAAAACTACACGTATTTCAGGTACGAATTTAAGGTCCCAGATAAATGTTTTTTAACAGCTAATTTTATCTTTTTTTGTCAGAAGTAGGTAGTTATTTTATATGGGTAAGGAAAGGTACCATACTTTTTCGTAAGTCTCCTCGACATAACATTTTGCCTCTATATTTATTTTTGCGGGATCATAGGTACATCGCGGTTACAAGATTGCGATACACATACTACACGCGTAGCCTTTATTGAAAGTATTTTGTGAAAACAAACTAACAGAAGCTCAGAGCCAGCCTAGTTTTGGTCCTAAAACTCACTACGAGTTCTTAATGTATTTAATGTAAAATTATCATTATTATAATGTAAAAAGTATATTTAAAAAGCCTCAATGTTCATGTTAAGTCGAGAAGACTTTTACATCTTTATCAAAAGATTAAAGTTAGACAAAGTAGCAAGGGTAACTAGCTCGTACAGCCGATTTATAGTGGAAACTGATCTCATCTCTTATCTTATGGGACGTTTCATGTCATTTATTATGTCAATGAATATTAAAAATAATGGATTACTATAATTATAGCCTGACCAGGAACATAAAAACCCTCGCCATATTGCGGAAAACTAATGGTACTAATTTCTTTTAATGGCAACAGTAACTAAAAACTTCATTGACATGTCACCTTGCATGTCAGTCTATTGTTGTCAAAGTGTAAACAAACTTTATTTTAAATGTGCGCAATTGATTTTGTGAATGAAATTGCTAAAATCTTTTTATAGTCGTGAGAAAAGTGGTTCACAATGTGTTAAAGTATTTGTCGAAGAGAAATACCAAGGGTTCGGACAATATTTTCATTGAAAATGTTTCCAATAAAGGTTGTCAAATTGACTGACATGTTTATCGTATAGTACAGTCCACTATGAAAATTAGCTGTGGTTTGTTTCAACTACCTATTTTAAAGTTTTTTGTCACTTTCTAAAAGTTGAATTTTATGGAATTGGGAAAGAAGTACCGAGTTTGAAGCGTTCATGAGCAGACATTGCAGTTGAATATTCAAGTTCTGAATTTGATTATTGATGAATAATAAAATAAATCCTACTAGTTCGATTGATGGTTTCATTTAATTTATTTAAACCAGGTTACCTATAATAATATTTTTTCGTTAATTTATGAAAATATCAAATTAGCCCGTAATCCTGAATCCTGAAACATAAAGTTAGCCTATTAATTTAACACAGGTACGACTGTACTCAGTGTTGCACTATCAAATGCAATTGAAGCGCCTCTATGCCAGGGTTTTTATGTTCCTGGTCAGGCTATATTACAGAAATTTGTTATTAACTTTTATATTAAAAAATGAATTATAAATATTTTTCTTCCAAATGTTTGGAATCTTTAAATGTTTTAAGTTTGACATGAAATGCTCCTATTTATATTCCATACAATGCTTGATTAATTTAATAGAGATGCAATACACGATAAAAATACATTACAAACACATGACATTTACAATAAAAATGTAAAATACACATTTATAAAGCCACAATCAATAAAAAGAAGATTACATACTACAGGTAATAAATGGACACAGCCAGAGCATAAAGGAATTGGGAACATTTACCAACTAAACAATATAATACAACAACTTGTACGATTGAATAGCACATAATAATATATTATTTTATCAATGCAGTTGTGAAGTCTAATGTAATTTCACAGGAATTTACGCATAGGGCTAATTATTTTTACTCACTTATGTCATATTGAAATGTAGGTAGTCATAAAATATCCCCAAATAAAAACCTTTATTATCATCTTAAGTGGCAAATCATTTGATAAAAATTATAATAATCATTTTTGGAAACAACATTCTCGAAATACTTTCATGTCCAATTTGGTGAAATAAAATTGATATTAGCAATTTTAATGTTTTGCTATGATGACAAACAATTTATAAATAATATTTTTTTAGATTTAAATTTTCTTTCACATAGAGAGCAATAATTCCGTACTTGTACTAGTCTAAATAAATTGATTCAATACTCATCCAAATAAACGTAACCGTAAGAATAACTGGCAACACTTTACATACATTATGTACTCATAAATGCTAGGCGCTTGACCCTGTGTCATGAAAATATAAAATTATATTTAAAATTGATCTTTATTAAAACAATAAAAAGTAAGTAAATTTTGATATTTTTTGATAATAGCAAAACATAGGCCTACATACTACATTTAAATCTGTAGGTTCAACATGGTCTAGCTAGATATATTAGCAAAAGTGCAAAGTTTTTGCTTTATTGTGGTTTTTCACATCGTTTTGATTTATTTTAAATTAAATTGTGATACAATATATTAATAACAGTAGTAATATTAGAATTTTCGTTTTATAAAAATAAAGTTAATATTATCTCAGATACATTTTATATTCGATTGTTACGTACACTATTAAAATCTTAAGAATATTTTATGCAATGTTTTGTAAGCAAGCATATCAAACTTCAACAATAATACATAACAAATATCTACATTAATCAATATATCACATAAAGCAAAAAATACCAGACAGGTACAAAATAATTAAAAGAGAAATGTAAAACATTGATTATAATCGTCAACAAAAATAAATCTCAATATGCAATAATCTCATCTTAGACACGTATTTCATCAATCAACGAATAATTTAAATAAATTATTATGCATGAATGTCTCTTTCCTTTCCAAATGTTAAAATAAAACTAAAACTAAAATTATGTATAGTCAAAAAACAGTTTAGCTTCGTCATGCTAAATTACCGATACCTATAAGCTATTAAAAGTTGCGTAAAAAAGCAAAATCGTTCGAAATAATTCTACATACAATTATTGTCACGAATACATGTGGATTACGTTAAACTTTGGTTAAAATATGCTTATGGGTATTTGAGGATCGATCCGAGGCTGGCGTAGGTGCCGAAAACGAACCCGGTGAAGCCGAACATGATGATGAAAATGTCTTTCCACATTTTCCACCCGTGCTTCCCGAGCTGGTCGGGCCAGAAAGTTACGATTTCGATGAAGGGCGGGAAAATGAGCGCTAGCGCCGAACTGCTGAAAGCGCCCACCAGCGAAATAATACCGCTCAAGTTGGGGATTAGCGCCGCGGCTGAAACTGCACAGATAATGAGTTAGATGACCTCACCCTCGTGGCGGCTCGACAGATAAATGCAATAATATCCGTCATGCGATTACTGGTTATTGTAATATTTCAATATAATAGACGTGGAGTATTTATTCCTTTTGTTTGCACAGGCAGATTCCGCAATAACATAATAAACGTTATTGTTATCAATCGAGCACAATATTATGACCAAATTAATGCAATCTAATGTTATTTATTTACGAAACTCTTTAGTGCGTCTTTTGGCAGAGGGCAAAACGGACGATTCGCAATCGACCTATTGTATGAAAAAAAATTGCAGGAAGTTCAACTCTTAACATTTTTACCGATAATTCCTATCTAAATTATATAAAGCAATCAATGAGTTTGTAAACAATATAATAAAATATTTCGTACTGCGAGTCGCGAATTTTGCGCCTAAACTTTTTTTATACAGTGTGTCCGGGCATGTAGTGATCAAACTTTAAGGGCGTAATCTATGGACAATTTTATCGATGAAAATACTTCACTTTTGGGGCCTGACCCATTTCTCGAAAAATTACATCGATTTAAGTTTTTAATTTTTAGTTTACACCTCTTTTTTAAAAAAACAAGTGAAAGCGTGGGTAGCTTAACATTAATAGACAAATATTTTATATCATGCGATAGCCAATAAAATTATCTATTAGTAGAAGAAGAAAACAGACACAAGTTTCATACATTTTATGGGAGTAAGAATGGATTTAATTAGAAAAATACATTACTTTTTTCACTTCTTTTTCAGTTATTTTCCAACACAAGAAAAACCAGGTCGTTAAGGTATGTTTTATTTGCATTGTATTATTAGTATTTGAGCTATTCTACAAAACGAATGTAAATTTATTAATCTACGTCTATTAGTTTCGACGTAATTGTTGAACAAAGATACCCCTTCCCAGCGGTTTCCATAGTAATCGGAATAGGTTGTGTGATTCTTTCAGGCAGTACATTTTCGCATGTCGCGTGCGCTATGGAAACCGCTGGGAAGGGGTATCTTTGTTCAATAATTACGTCGAAACTAATAGACGTAGACTAATAAATTTACATTCGTTTTGTAGAATAGCTCAAATACTAATAATACAATGCAAATAAAACATACCTTAACGACCTGGTTTTTCTTGTGTTGGAAAATAACTGAAAAAGAAGTGAAAAAAGTAATGTATTTTTCTAATTAAATCCATTCTTACTCCCATAAAATGTATGAAACTTGTGTCTGTTTTCTTCTTCTACTAATAGATAATTTTATTGGCTATCGCATGATATAAAATATTTGTCTATTAATGTTAAGCTACCCACGCTTTCACTTGTTTTTTTAAAAAAGAGGTGTAAACTAAAAATTAAAAACTTAAATCGATGTAATTTTTCGAGAAATGGGTCAGGCCCCAAAAGTGAAGTATTTTCATCGATAAAATTGTCCATAGATTACGCCCTTAAAGTTTGATCACTACATACCCGGACACACTGTATAATGGCAAGCACGACTTGTGAATTGTATCTATTATGTCTATGGGAATTGTAATCCTAAAGATAAAAGTTATTATTTTTACAACAAACAAATAATCACACTGGATAGGAATGGTCAATGCTCTCAATGCCCTCATTTCAGTACACCCAAATATGATTCGAGATCCCCACCGCATTCGGTTTGATAACCTATGCTCGATATTTATTTCGAAGTAGGTAACTTATCATATCGTGATACATAATTACAATTAACATAAATTGAAATGGGAAACAGACGTTACTCCGAGGTAAAGGAATATGCGAATTATCACAAATTGATTGGGATGTGGTTTTGGACTCTTAATACTTGAGGTCTGCATGGAACGTTACACAATCAGAGATTTGAATTTTGTTAACGTTTTTATCTAAAACTTGTTCATCGACTTAGGCGATGAGTAATTCGTACACAAGCATTCGTTAATTTTGGCAGATCACGCGGACTTACGCACGCATCTGATATGTACCAGACCGGTTTTTCTAAAATTTGGGTACATGACAGTATCTAAGTAGGCCTATTTATAATTTGGTTTTATTTATGAGCATGAATATTGAATATCATTTAATATTCCGTACTAACACTGGCATACCTAATCAAACACGATCATTAGAACAATGTATTCGCTTACGATAGAGGCCTTGAAAATGTAGATCGTTA
Source organism: Ostrinia nubilalis (assembly GCF_963855985.1). NCBI lineage: Eukaryota > Metazoa > Arthropoda > Insecta > Lepidoptera > Crambidae > Ostrinia > Ostrinia nubilalis. The sequence continues at coordinate 9,287,492 of NC_087093.1, forward strand.
ACATAATATAATCAATACTTACATGTGATGAATATGAGCGCGAATCGCGTCACCGCCTCGCCATGTTTGAGCGCTTGCTCGGAAGTCAGCTTGGACTTAACGTAAGGCCACACGATGTTCATTGGCACGTAGAACTGCAGACCATACGACAAGAAGATGGATGCTGCCATCACTGCTCTAACGCTTTGCGCCAATCTGGAAATTTTGAATATTGGCGCTGGATTACAATGTCCTAATTGTTTTGTGAAATTGCCTTTAGCTATGAATATTTAACCCAATTTATACTAAATCGTAGTCGATACTATGATTAATAACGCCGCAATAATCCTATTAGTTGTTAAGTCAACAAGAAACGATATGACTATTGTCACGTAAACTCTGTAATAAAGAATAAACTCTTTTGGCGGTCTTATAGCAAGATACGAGTATTAATATACATATTAAATAGCTCAATATATGAGTAGGTACCTAGTTCAAATGTCCGGAAAAGTATGCCATACGCGAGCTATGACGTCACCACCACTAGGTGATGACGTAAGTGAGACTTAATAAAATTTTCCCAAGACCCAGTTATTTTTATTAGCATGTGTGTAATGAATTAAAAGAGTTTATGAGTTTTGCGGGCTATAGCAATTTAGTTATCCTGTGGATCTCATTTCAGATTCTGTGGGCGGGGCACATAGCTTGTAGAGCTGATGACCAATGGGGCTAAAAAGTGCTCGACGAGCCGGAAGATGGGCATGCCTCCACTAGGTGGACCGAAATCTGGCAAAGGTCGCGGGAAGTACCTGGATGCGGGCATAATGCAGAGCCGAAAAGCCTTTGTCCGGCAGTGGACATCATTTGGCTGAAACGAACAAAATAATGGAAGAAATATGGTATACTTACAGGTCATTTGGCAAATTCAAAGTAATACTGCCCAGTACATGTTCACCATACTTGAGGTACCCAAAGAAACCGATCGCGGTATATAGCGCGGCTACGATCACCATTCCTGTGTTTAGAACGCCCGACCAGCCACCAAAATCTTCAGGAGTCTTCATATTATTTTCCAATGGAAGAACCTGCAATTTTTGTTATCTTTATATCTGTTCATTTTAAGATTGAGGGTAGAGACACATTTGTAGATAGCGTAAAAGAGGGTTGGTAGTAAATATTATAAAGCGAAAGCTACTACGTTACGAAAGGGCGACTGCTGATATTATAAAAAAAATGTAGCAAGGTACAAGTACAGGTGCAACTAGTATTTTTACTTTCATTGTTCAAAAAGATCTTGGTTAAATAATTACTCTTGAATTGTTTTGACTGACTAGCTTCAAGTTTTATGCAATTTTAAAGAAAAGCGCGCGATAAACTCATCCCCGCACGACTCGTAATTTTTCACGTATAGGTGCGAGTTAAAGGACGTTTTTAGATTAGAAAACCATTACTGTTGTTTATTTTACACCTCATTAAACACTTGATTGTTGGGCTAATACTGCAACATTAGAAATGGATGCAACTGACTTTCAGTGGCTTGATTTAACCAATTTTATATTTCTATATAATCCTAGCTACTATAATAACAGGACTTTCGATGACACCCCTTTTAATTAACCAGCCACTAACAACTACCTTTTATCTATGAGATAACTGCAGTCTTGACTGATTAATAGCCACTTTATAATGAGCAATACTTTATGCAAAGACAGCTTATTACAAATAAATATTTGCTTAAATGTCATTGTAACTTTCCTACCAACACAATAAATAAATTAAGTAAATATTAATTGTGTAACCAATTTATATGAAATGTTCCCACAACCAATTATTACCAGACTTTTTGTTATCTTGTAGTCTCAACAAGAATGTAATTTATTTATCATGCAACCAATTTCAAATAATACTAATATAGGTCACACACATGGCAGACAAAATATTTGTACATCCCAGGTATTTGTTTTTTTAGGTGAAACCAGAGAACTGATAATTTTTTTGGACAGCAACAGATATGGATACTTTGGTAATCACCAAATTATCAGTACAAATAAAAATGTAGGCATTATTTTGTCATTTATTAACCTTATGCCTGGGGTAGCAATATAAATAACATTGAACATGGATTTGTGTAATGTGTTGTCTCTTAAAATATTCAGATGATAGATTAAAAAACATGTTTATCTTAAAAGTATTATAACTTACCACGCCTATGCCTTCAAATGCATATATAGCCGTCCCAAAATATAAAGGCAGTTGATGCCAGCTTGCAAATGCTTTCACAGTATTAGTGCGTGGCAAATCTTGCAAAATATAATAGAATGTTACAACTAATCCCCAAGCTGTCATTATAGATGCAATTAAAGAAACTGGTGTCAAATATTTTAAATTCTTCACCATAGCCACTGCTAATATCGCTGGGAATAATAAAGCTAAATAAGTGTGAACACTTAGATTTATATGGAAAAAATGCATAGTATCCTGAAGGTTAGTTGCAACAAACAGAAAATATACACAGCAAAATCCCAGTTGTGTTATCACCAGAAATACATTAATAACTCTCCTGAAACAACAAATAGTGTGAGTTAACAATCATGCTAGAACATGCCAACATTTTTAATAAATGGCTAAAACTTGTTGTAGAGTTCATAGCAGATAAACTTTATCACACATACTTAATCTATTTTTCAGAGGATGTCGTTTAATACAAAGGCTGTTAACAAAGCCTGTTCCACCATGTGAAATTTGATTAAGTAACAAAAAAATAAAACTTTTTCAAGAGCAATATTACGACACTGAAATGAATAATATTTTTTTTAAATATCAGTTTGAAAAGTAATTTTAAAGTTAGCTGTACATGTCGAAATAGTGTACTCACTTCATTTTCTTTGCGTAAGGCCTCAATGGAACTGGTCCAGATGTGAATGCATCTTCCACAACTTCTGAAAAGCTTAGCGCTGGCCTCTGATTCCTTATGCACAGTTCATTGGCACACTGAACAAGCATATGCATGCAGTGCGTGCAAATTGCACCCATAAATAAAGTACCAAACACACCTGGGATATAAATATAAAAAAATGGTTTTTAAATGATTCTACTTTTATATACTTTTTAATAACTTTCTTTGGTTCTTTCATTTAATTGTGAACCGAAAAGATAGCTAACTTTTCTAATCTAAGATCACAAACCACCTGTTCATCAATTCACTTACCAAATAATAGACCAGCATTTTTAAAAGCATCTGGCATTGCCAGTATACCTGTGCCAATATTCCCTTTTAGAAGGTGTATCATCGTATCAAAATTTGATGTCGGATGCTCCAAAATCCGTTCAGATGCTGGATGATATTCACTTTTACTTTTTTCATCTTTAGGCACAGTTGGATCGGTAATCAGTTCGACGTTCTGTATATCACTATTATCAATAGGAGTGTTAGGTCCTGTTAGAAGTGGTTGCTTCTCGTCATTCATTTTAAATGGTTTAGTAATTTCACAGTTATTGAAGATCCATGCGTTTAGAGATTAATTCAGTCTAACTTTCTGTATTACAAAATACCCTACACACCGCGCGATTAACATTCGTATCGATTTTTCGATTTGAAGTTTTTTTGTACGTCAATGTCAACTTGACACACAGTCATAGACTAGCTAGAAGGAACAAACCTGCAAGCCTTATTGGCTATCTTTTTATGCACTATTGCTTGCTAACATAACATGTCGAGAGCGACACGACACAACTAACGGTGTGGATATAGCTTTATTATAAATTGTCTTTGGATATTATATTTGACATTGACTTGACATGACAGTAACTTGCAATCATTCATTCAATCAATCTATTATTGTCAATTTTTTGAAGAATTAATATTTTTTCGAAAACAAGCTGAAATATCTATACAATAAGACCAGATTATGGGTAATGCAGGTAGCAATCAACCTAAGGAATGGCACCGAGAAGCTGCTACAAAAGTAGCTGACACTGGTCCATCGTCACCTGTAAAAGAAGGAGAAGCATTTACATTTGACAAAAAACCAGATGATATCCGTGGAAGTCGGGATGAAGACAATAATATCGAGGACGGCGCACCTTACTACACGAAAGCAGTTCCTGAAAGTGAGGTGGAATACAACGTGCCTCGTGAACGTTCCAACACTTTGACCAATGACAGTAGCAAGGACGTTGATGAACTTAAAGTACTACCTACTGTTTTTAAATGGGAAGGTGGTGGCAAGCAGGTAATCCTTAGCAGTAAACACCTTAGTAACAATAAGTCTTCGCTTTTTTTTATGACAAAAGATATTATCTTAATCATTTTATTGTAGGTTTTTATCAGTGGAACCTTCACTGACTGGAAAACTATCCCTATGGTAAAGTCACATGGGGACTTTGTGACCATCATCGATCTTCCAGAAGGAGAGCATCAGTACAAATACTTCGTTGACGGAGAATGGCGTCATGATCCTACAGTAGTATGATATATTAAAAACTCTTGAACAAAATTTTGATGCATACATCGGGTTCTACTGTGTTGAATTTCAAATATGTTTTCAGAAAGTGATTGACAATGGTATGGGATCTAAAAATAACTTGGTCACAGTGAAGATGTCTGACTTTGAAGTATTCCAAGCTCTTGCCAAAGACAGCGAAGGCATCCACAGTAGTGCACAAACTGAGTATTCTCAGGTAATTAATTCATAGTGTTTTGTACAATAAAGCTAATGGCTGTCCTATTGGCTTAATTCTGTGACCCAATAAAAACTAAATTGATACAATATTGTATTAAAACTATAAACAATTTCAGGAAATACCTCAATCAAAGCCTTGGGAGAAGGTGACTGGACCTCCCATACTCCCACCACACTTGTTACAAGTCATACTGAACAAAGATACACCACTTTCTGTAAGTATACAATTTATAGTTATGATATTTGTTTTAGATTTTTGATAAAGGTAATTAGTCAACATTACCGTAATTATTTAAATTGTTCAAGTTAGTTATTGGAGTCTAGATTAACTAAATTATCGAGTCCAGATTATGAGACATGAAAGACTCGGAGCAAAACCATTTTTTATTAGTATTTAATTTTGTTTCTTTATTTGACAATTTGTATGTACTATTTAAAATGCAAATAAAGAAATTTTGGCTTTGAATGAATAATTTTAAGTATTTTGGTAGTGTAGGTAATTTATGTGATAGTTATAACATTTTTTCCTTGCTTTTTCAGTGTGAACCAACGCTATTACCTGAACCAAATCACGTAATGTTGAACCACCTGTATGCATTATCTATTAAAGACGGAGTTATGGTGCTATCAGCAACTCACCGTTACAGAAAGAAGTATGTTACCACTCTCCTTTACAAACCAATTTAAAAAGGTATCATAGGAAAATGTGAAAACCAAATAAAATGTTAGGTCCTTTCCAAAATCTCTTAATGCTTGCTAGGTAGGTTAACATAAAAAAAACAGTGCCTCATTCTTTATAATTGTGTGAAAGCACAAGCATAGATTAAAATTGATCTTTAATGTTTATGCAAATAATTAATTAATTAATAATAATATGCACCAGACAACTAAATGAAGTTGGTGCAGTACCTAGTGTTGATATAGACAATATTTTTACAATTGTTTAGGAAAAATGCATGTCAAATAATGTTTTCTATGGAATAATTAAAGGCAAGGGCAAATTTCGTGATTGTGCGCTTCGTTAGTTCTCGTCGTCCCGTTATTACCGAAATTAGATATTGAGATAAATAATCTTCTTGTTTTGGCCTTTTTATTAGTTATTATTATGATATAGGTCGCGCAACGAAAGTTGAAGCGAACACATACTCGCACTGATGTAATATTTGAATACAGGTGGCGCAGTGTGAGTTTACGTCAAACGCATTCGATATCGACTGCATAAAAAAGTGTAATTAATATGACGGACTGTACAGCGCCCCTAGCGGAAACTTTCAAGAACTAAAATCTTCATTTAATTTTTTAACGCAGTCGATATCGAATGCGTTTGATGCATTCCCACTCATTCACACTACGCACCCAGAACACAAAAATCAGTCAGAATACGCAAGACGTCCAGCACGACGAAGCATATTATAGAGAGAGAGAGAGAGAGATACATCGTTGCTTGTGTGAATCGCCTCAACTCGTAATGCGCGACCTATATTTATTGACAAGATATTCAAATGTTTCTTTATTAGGTAGTAGTAGTAGGTCTCGTTCAAATTAGACGTTTTGCACTTGCAAGGAAACCCTCACTATACAGGGTGATTGTTATTTTATTCCAACGCAGCCAACCAAACCAATTTTCCGTATACGCATGAATGGACGACTGACGTGCGTCCGGCTCTCAAAACGTTTAATTTGAATGAAAGCTCCATTAGGCCTCAGCCTCGAGTTTAGCGGGCAGCGGGGCGGGAGCGGCGGCGGCGCGGGAGCGGGGCGGGCAACGCAGACCCGTTCTCGAAACAAGCGGGCAGCTCGCGCGGCGCTTTAGCGGCGAAGTGTTGTGTTCGGGGTTGTGTTGTCGAGATATTTGTTTTTATTCGCAAACGAAATGTCTGAACAACGGCGACAATTTTATTTCGATTTAAATTTATTCTTAACGCTCGATTTATTGTGGGCAAAAGAAGGAGTGCGCTGCCCGCTCGTTGTCCGCTTTCGCGCCGCTGCCCGCTCGTTGCCCGCTCCCGCGCCGCTGTTTTCGAGAACCGGTCTATTTTTGATTTTACGCATAAGATCCTGCCGCTCCCGCCCCGCCTCCTCTCCCGCCCCGCTGCCCGCTTAACTCGAGGCTGAGGCCTTAGAGTAGTACAGGTACTAAATAGTGCGGGCGGCAGATTTTTTTTAAGTGAAAAAAGGACAGCCGCCCAATTTAGGCCGAAAGTCGTTGTAGATTGACAAGATGGCGCTTACGTGTAGACAACATGGTGGAAAGTGAGCTTGATTCTAATAACTTATTGACTTTAAATTATGTCATGTGGTGTACCATGTAAGCGTTTTTACTTGTTTCACCATCAGGCGGGTCCTCTAGACATGCAAAAGACACGAATGGTAGCATTATATCGTTTTAACAACTTCCATTAATCTCGTATAATGCTCCGATAGAGTGATATCGTATCGTCTCTACTCCCTAGCCCTGCTGGTGTCACTGTTACGGATCATAATTATTGCATGAGTCACCATAGATAAGTATGACGATTAGGATAAAATGTAGGTATTTTGACATGAATCTGCTCTTGCCCCGTGACCAGAAAAGCTTTTGATTATTTATTTAGTTAAAAGCTTAATTACTTGTCTCATTCAGTAGGAATGTAGATAATTTATTTTGTGCAATATTATATGGAATTTGGGGCTCTGCTGTAGGTATCGATCAGTCTTGTTGAGCATTATAGAAGTATTTGATGCGACTACGGTTTTACCGCTCGACCACGCCCCGACGTGATTTGACACACTTTGTACTTATATCAAAAGCTTCCGCTGATGGCAGATGTTTGCCGGCGCTGGTCGGGCGGTAACACCTCTTGAAACTAAGGGTTAAATATCGCTCATTTGCTTAAATATTTTGAGTAAGTAGATATCACGTTCTTGTCGCAATGCGGTAAACTTAGGGTTAAAGTATGAATTGCCGTTTTATAATATTTATTTATTTTTAAGTTATTGTTTTATGTAATTTTACTATATCAAATGCCAGTATACTTAAACAGAGGTGAAATGTTATAATTTTTTTCTTCGATCATAATGAATCATAGGTAGGTAGATCCGTAAAATACTTCAGTATCTTTCTAATCAGACTAATAATCGGATTGCATACATTACATGTAATTATTGATGAACTATGATATCATTCAGTAAATAAGAACACAGTATCTGGGTACGAAAATACTTTATGACTCATTATTTAATCATGATAGTACCATGTAAGTAATTCCCAATCTGAGCTGATAACTTTGTTGTCCAAGTTTGATCTTCTTTTGCATATCGCTATAGCTTAAAGCATAATAGCACACAGTCGGCGTTATTAAAGTACCCACACCATTTGACACTCGTCGTCTCCCGGTGGGCCAATCGTTACGGTCAAATGCATAATGCCAGTTGTTAGCTGACTGCTGACAGAATCTTTTTTGGACTATTTCGTCGTCTTAAAATGTATGCTATGAGTCAATGTTAAAATGGCAAATCGATATTTTAACCCTTGTATTCTTAGACAGTAACATAATTTGTTTTTGCAATACCTAAATGGTAATATGCGGTTATTCAACATTATTTTTAACTGCCATGTATCAATTGGAATATAAATTTAATTAGACCAGTAGTAACAGAGAAGCAATGTAAGTGCCATGGTGTTAACTACCAGAGCAGTAGGCTAGACGGTGTGAACTATGAACAATGATAAATAATGTACCAGACAACTTGTTATTTTACTGGTTTTTGTTATTTTATTTGTGAAACGAAAATACGAATTCGTTGAAAGAGAGATGTTTGTAATAAAAAGGGCAGTGGTAATGTAGTATTAATTATTATTGAAATGTATTGATTTGTTGTGATGGTAGTTATAGTCTAATAACGTGTTCTTATTTACCTTAATTTTTATGTTTGCAATAATTGTAAATGACGTGTAACTTACAATAATATTATTATTAATGAAAATAAATGTAAATAAAATCATGCTATTTATTTTCAGATTTCTGTGTTTTATTTTTACCTTTAAAGTCGTTTCGTCATTATTGAAGTGTACGTGTGCACTCATTGATAATTTAGCGTGTACCGATAACACTCAAACATTAGCGGGATAATGGTGGGGCGCGTCCTGAGGAAGGTCCATTGAGGGTTATCGTTTGCTAGTGGCGAAGACAGTGGCGCCTATTGGTGAGCGCTGAAGCGGTAGGAGGACTATCAATCGGATATGGGGCCAGGCCTCCCCTGAAAAATAATCCTAAATACCTACGCCAATTACCGGACCTACAGGCAACTTTATGCATCCCTGATAAAAAAAAGAGACTATGTAGAAGATATTAATATTATCTGTGATGGAATGGGCATATAATGGGTAGGTAGGTAGAATTCTTTGGTTATGCTCTGAAAGTGTGAAAAGCGATAATTCAATTAGCATTGGCTGTTACCATTTCTGAAGGTGAAATTGCACAATCCTTGTGTAACTACTAACTGATCTAGAAATATTGTGTTGACAGACAACACAATAGGACGAGTCTGAAATATTGTATTCAAAAGATGCTAATGTTATTTAAGTTTTGTCATCAGTCATCCCAAGAAAATAGTCAAAAGCTAGAATAAAACACTAAAATATTTATAAACGAAATCTTTAATACCATTCAAAATAACTTTTCAATTTACATAACTTACATTAATTAACATAATACACACAATGTGAGTTCCATTCTACCAATTTTTGCTATCGCAACCATGGTTCTCTCAGTGCATACCATTACACGCAATGTCGTTGGGCACTTCGGCCGGTTTCAGAGCAAAGCTTTATATCCGTATCTACCCGCGCCGTCCGTAGTACGGACTTCCTGAAAGATACGCGACCAACGATAGACGGTACGTAAAGTGTTCCAGCTCAGTTCCGGACTCATCATATTCTAATGCTTTACGGACCATAATGCACTGCTCTGAAACTTGCCTTAACTGCTGCGAGCAAGTGCATATGCTTTCAATTTCGGTAGAGTATCATTATTATAGGACTCCGTTAAGTCTCACGCGAGCGCCTGCACGCGGTATCGAAATTTAGTACCTATAAGCAGCGCACGCGTGCGCCCGCACTAGATTAATTTAGCGGAGGCCCAAGGTTGGTCGGTGGGTGTTTGTTGACTTATTCGCACTACCGTTGTTAGCAGGCGACATGCAATGCGTTTATTTTTCTAAGGACCATTTTCATGGTCCTTATTCTAACGCCCAATTTAGACCTACGCATTAAAAAAAAGTAATAACGAAACAATCAAAACTTTAAACACTTGAGTCAACTAAAATTCTGCGGTTTTATAACGCCGTATCTCTTCCACCCCTTTCACTCGTAGCGATGACTTAAAACTAAGTATAAGATTAAGTTAGCTCGTTATTGTCTTTCATTAACTTGCTTCTTAACAAAGCGTACACCGCGCCTTACTCTGGTAACGCGGTAAACGATTTAAACGTACATCACTTTAAAGATACATAAACAATCTGAATTCGCACACTCCACTTTAGTTTACATGTAATATCGTATCGTAACGCAAATAGTAAATACTAGAAAATTATAAATACCAAAAAAAAATTTCTTTTGCAAATTACAATAGTTATTCTTAGAAATCATCATCATCGTCATCATTTCAGCCACATGACGTCCACTGCTGAACATAGGCCTCCCCCAATGACTTCCACATCGCACGGTTGGTAGAAATTTCGGTTGGTAAAGGTTTCTTAGAAATACTAAGATTATAATATTTAGTGTATCCACACAGGGCCGATGTTAGTATTATTACTTTAAATATAGGTACAATTCTAAACGCCAGTATTTTATAGAATAAATAAACATACTATTTAACTACGTACACTTATATTTATATTTTGTGACTTCTGAGACCTTTATACATAGTCTTTATGAGGGGAAAGTTAAGTTATGAAAGGTTGGATATACCTTCTTAATATGAGGAATTTTCAACACATTAATCTGTGCAGAGGTCTGAAAAGCGTCTCACACAAAAAGTGGCGTGGTTCTTTTAATTATATGAATACATTTTTAGTTATCCAATTGAACAAGATAAATACGTTCCACGTATACACACACCAAATAATAAAAAATATAGGCATATCCGCCCGGAAAAAATTGGATGGGTGGTAACCCTACCTAGCATGGTATGGTATAGGTTGCTCATGAATAAAATCATACCCCCCTATTCCACCTATTTTATCTGGCCATCCCACCTGGGTGGGAAGAGTGCATTTTTATTTCCACTCTTCCCAACCAGGTGGATGGGCTTGTTATAGTTGTTATACACAGCAATAGTTGTAATACCTAATAGTATTATTGCTTATCCTTATCACAATTAAATTGGGTAACAAAATTGTAACAAAACCCGTTGATACATTGTGATACCTACTAAATATCTAACAAGTAAATTATACTCTATAATAATAAATTAATACTTTGTACCATACTAAACATGAAAACTCAGTCAACAGTAAAAACAATATAAAAATACAGCTTTTATGATTTCAATTGAAATATTTTATTCAGCGACACAAAACAACAACAAAAGCATTGCGAAATTAGTGGTGTAAAATTAGTTTCGCGACACTAGTTTCATCAATAATTTAACATGTGTAAAACATGCGTGATGTGCATGCAACCATTGCATAACATTGAAACAAGATTTTTTGATAAAATTAAATTAGTGTCATCGTATAAACGCGACGCAAACAAAATAAGAATCCATGACCACTGTGTTGTGATACAAGTTCACGACGCTATTATTTTTAATGAAACTAGTTTCACAGGTACAGAAAAAAAGTGTCATGCATGGAACTTGTTTCGTAATGTAAATGCGGCTTTAGGTATGAAAGTAAGTGACTTCAAATAACGTAATATTAATGTCAATTTATTTGACTCCAAAACTGGGTTTTATTAACTATAACCATGGTAAAGGTTTTAAACCGTAAATTTATCTCGTTATATTCAAGTGTGTGGAACTTTTCGTCGAAAATATAATAAATGTAGTACCTAAATATGCACCAAATAATATTTCAGCAGTTTTTGCCGGGGGCGCATTCTATAAATCTACACCAGACTCAATTTAGAAAATAAGATAACCCAACCGAAAAAGGACCCGGAACCCTTCGCACCCTAAATTATTCATCTATAGGACCACAATAAACTGCTATGAAGTGCAGTGTTTCAATAGATTACACATAATGCCACAATGATTCCTTAGACACATACCTACAGATATTCAGTTTCTATTTGAGAATTAATTTTTAGCAGGTAAATGGTCCGGACGGACGTCAACAACGTCATCGTCATCGTCAGTCATAGCTTCGAACTGTTACAAAACTTCCAAAATCAATAAAAACTACAAAAATGCAATCATATTATTATAAAAATATACCATCGTCAATTTCGAAATATTCATAATAAGAGATCCCTTCAACACACGAATTAACCAGTACTTGATTAATCAAGATCTTTAAAAAAAGACTAGAGTATTAATTATTTTTCTGACGTAACATTTAAAAGAGGTACTTTGTCCTTATCGGATGTGTTTTGGATGACATTATTAACAGGGTTTTTGAAGTACATCACGACCGCTACACTTACGAGACCGATAGATACAATTGTATATGGCGTGATGGGTATACTAAAGAGAATATAACAGACAACGGCCGTTATAACTAATTCTAAAGCACTGGCATAAGTTTTTAATATAGAATTAAGGTTCTTTAAAAAGAAACTTGTGACTATACCCACAACAGCACTATTAACTGTAATAAGTATTACGAATAAATTCCAAATTGATTGCATATCGTCAAATAGAGTAACCACCTCGCCCTTTATCATTAAAATTATGAAATTACAAATTACTGAGTCCAAGTACATAAAAACATTTTGTAAGAATATATCGACACTGGATCCTTGTGTTTTTAGTAGGTACTCGTTATACGTACCTGCTAAACATGAGCAGAAATTCTGGAAGTTTATAGACAAAAAGTAAATATTGAATATCTGCGACCATAAGTCTGAATCGCCATTCGACTGGACTGTTGCTGCGTCGAAATTCTTGATTATACATCCGGTTGTGAGGATTCCAAGTGATATCCATTGCATAAACGCTAACTTCTTGTTGAATAAAAACTGTAAAAAATAAAAATGATATTTTAAAAGCAGGCAATTTTATATAATTATAGTCTCAAGTAGTTTCAGTTCATCGCCAAAGTACGCGACAACATAGTGTCTCCAGACAAAGTAACATTTTGTGATTGATTTAATTTCGTGATTGCTTCCGTTCGTCTTGGCTACGTGAAGTACCTAATCACAAATTGAATCTGTTACAATATGGTACAGTTAGCGTCAAATAGTTCGTGACACCCAAAGTGGCCAAAAAGATGACAACAACTGTAACAAAGACATGTTGCGAATTTTTTGGCTACTTTGGGTATCACGAACTATTTGACGCTGACTGTACTACAGAAGTGCAGGCGTATCATGGCGAACGATAAGAGGTAAGTTGTAATTCGTGACATAATATTTCGCCCTGCTGCATTGTCTCATGTCGTTTCTTCGTTCAAACAAATTTTGCACATCCTGTAACTATGAGTTACAGGAAGTGCAAAATAATTGACGTGGATTTATTATATTCAATTAAGATAATATTATTCAAAGAAGATTAATGCATATTATTATAGTAATTAATGAGCCTTACCTGGAACAGGAGAGCTGTCAGAACCACTCGAAATTGTAGCAGTATGTAGTATGAAGTTGGGTCATAGTGAGATAAATTGATGAATGCCAAATTGTTGTAAAAGCAATATAGCAGTGATGGGATGAAATACAAAAGTAATAATTTGTAATTCAAAGCAACTGCTTTAAAAATGTGTGGTTTATTTCTGTAACAAAAAACATACCGGTTATTGAATAACATAGTGACCATGACTTTTGAATACAATGTTGGATATTAGTGATGGGACACATTTGATTCTAAAATAGGAACTGGTTTTTTTTTAAACTTTTTTTACATTTTATTTTAAGCAAAATTGAGTTGGATATTGATTGCAATTGTATCATAGCTCATGAGTGAGTACGATCAACCATAATTTTTGAATCGGTAGCCCGACATTTTGGGGTGGGCTCTAGATCATACTGCTACATTTTGTAGACAAGTAAAAGTAGATTAATTAATAAGACTTACTCTCTTCTATAAGTGTACAATGTTGCTGATATAATAAGCTTAAGCAGTTCCGATAGGAAAACAACCAGCGTGGTGTTGTAGTCATATCCGCCATTTTCTGTCTTCGACGCAGTTACAAATACACCTGGAATAATTTTTAAAGGATAGATCCAGGCACAAGTTGTTGGTTCATTATTTAGAAAAAGTTTATGTATTTGTGGTACATTTGCAAAAGTTCATTAGGCAAGGTTGATAAGATAAGACTGCATTATTTATGGCGATTAAAGGATCCGATCCCGGGATCCCGAGATCCCGGACTTGTAACTTCCCGAAAATTTCGGGATTGTACTTGACTAATCCCAAGATTAACGGGATTGCATACCATACAATAAAAATTCGTATATTTGGCAGCCGTCTTGTCTTGTCAAGGAGTGTCGGTTCTGTTTGTGTAAAAAATTGGGTTTTTAATGTATGTAGAATAGAATGTTTAGTATTTATATGTCTCAAAACAGGTTACATTTACAAGTTGTCACAGTTACAACAGTGGTATACAGGGTGACTGGAACTGAACCCGCCATAGCTAATACGCGTATAGAGGGGTCATTTGCTAATTATTGAACCTTACTTTCTATAGTTTAGGAGATATGTCAATTTTTAAACTTTTTTCAGATTTTTCCGAAATTTTACCTAAAAACTGCTTAAATTTTTTTCTCGCATGATTTTAACCGATTTTTTTATTTGATACTAATATCGAATAACCTTTTAGTTAAATAAAATAAATTTCAGATCCAGATAATGATTGAATAACTAGCCACGAGCCGCCAAAGTTCAACAAAAGTACAAACCACGATAAAAAATTAAAGTTCGAATTCGATTTAAAAAAAAAAGCTAATGGTGATAATGGATTGCCAATGATCTTCGGAAAAATCTAAAAAAAGTATAAAAATTGACATATCTCCTAAACTATAAAACTTTAGTCATAGAAAGTAGGGTTCAATAATTAGCAAATGACCTCTTCTATACACGTATTAGCTATGGCGGGTTCAGTTCCAGTCACCCTGTATAAGACAAAAAGGTCTATGACTCAGTGATTGCAGGAGACCCACAAACCATACTATTCTGCTGTTTTTTTTAATTATTATAATAGTTAATTAGTTGATGCCTGCTCATTGCAACTACCAAAACTCAAGTGTCGATTATTATAGAAAAAGCCAATTTTATTACAAAATTCAAAAGAAAAGACTTAGTGCTTTGTTGATTATTTCAAAGATTTATAGGTAAATGTGCTAATTTTAAATTCATATAGAAGTATGATGAATGTTTTTGTTGACAACAACATTGAGTACATAGTAGCATGTCATTTAGTTCAATAATTATTACTAATCTCTGAAGACATAGGTACATAATATTGTTGATTTTTAGAAACTTTAGTAAGTTGTTTTTAAGAGATTACAAACGTTTCATTATGTCGTCAATAAAAAGCTATTTTTTTTGAAAAATAATTATTTTTATTTCATGTTCATAATCCTGGGGTTATCCCAGGATCCCGGGTTTGCCTATATTCAATCCCGTAATCCCGGGATTGGAAAAAAGGTCCGGGATCGAATACTCTAGTGGCGATACTAATTACAAGTGATAAGATAAAAAATAATGATTAGGCATTATTAACTTTCTGTTTAAATTATGAACATAGTTTGACAAGGACTAAGATAACTTTATTAAGCATTAACATAATAGTTTCGTATCTGAACTTCGACTAGTTACCATGTAATAAATGTATCCATTTATTTTTAAACATTCGTGGAAAATAATCTAACAGGAAAGAAAACTTATGTTGTTGTTACTTACCCTGAAATACAAACAATATGATGTATAAGCTAAACGTAATAAATGCTTCTTTATTAGGAAACAATTCTTTTTTCATTGTTTTGATTTTTTTAACTGTAAAAAGTAAAAAAATGTAGCTTAAATTTTTAAACAAATTATTTGTACAACAATCACAATCACAGACAGACGATGAAAAATGACAGATTTGACAGAAGTCAGAAAGAAATCAACTGATAAGACCACAGATATTGTGGCAAAGACAAACTAAAGATACATAAAATTTTAAAAGTAGGTCGTGTCGTGTCGTAAGTATAAAGCTAAAACCAAAAAAAATCTTGTCTATGGTCACTGGACATAGCCTGTGATGAATAAAAAAAGTTATGTCAGCTGTCACTGTCACTGTCAGGTCAGATGTTTCTTGTTTTTCGTCGTCAATTCGTCATTTATCGTGTTTATTACGAATTTAATCGAAATAATTAAAATTGCTGTTTTCATCATCTTTTCTTGTGACCTGTTAAATCTTAATTATCACACACGGGCTTAATTTGCCCTAAAAGTCATAGTTTATCAGGTTTTGCAATCAAACTTGAACTTGCCTTTTGTAGGTGGGTATTATTGACTGGGGATAAGTTTATCATTGTGTTTGATAGAATATTTATTTCCTAATTAATTGTTTCAGTTTCAGTTACAAGAATATTATAAATCTTAATAATGGCTGGTGAAGAGGATGACAGTACATGGTAAGGAAATTATTGAACAATAGTAGCTTCCTGGTTATTTAAAATTTGTAGATTTCAAACACTATTTAATTGTCTCGAATTGCAGGTTGATCGAATTGGAGTCTGCTTTGCTGGATGGCTGCTCAGCTCAACAAATCAATCTTTTAACCAAAGGCAAAAAGATACCAGAGAGTTTACGTCCTGATGTATGGCTTCTTTGTCTAAATTGTCAAGATACTGGTAACCAATTACTGTTGTTTGATGAAATATTTGACCTAACAAACCAAAATGAGCTTAGAGATGATGTGAAAAAGTTTGTAAAACGACTGGGAAATGATGAAGATGACAAGTTGTCAGTGATATCGGATATCGAATCAATAATCACATTCTACTGTAAATCTAAATCTATTTCCTACAGCTCAAATAATGGCTGGATTGAGATTTTATTACCTCTTCTGAGTTTGAAGCTACCACAATCCGACACATACAACTTATTTGAAAGGATACTAAAATTGTACATTCCAAAAGGATGCTTTAAAAATGGTGTGCCATTCCATATTCTACGTTTGATACTGCAATATCATGACCCAGAGTTGTGCTCCTTTTTAGATACTAAACGTATAACTCCAGAGTTATATTGCCTGCCTTGGTTAAGGTCTCTCTTTGCTGGCACTTGTAATTTAGAAGTTGTGCTCTTTATGTGGGATTTGTACTTTCAAAGGTCAGACCCATTTTTCATCTTTTTCCTTTGTTTAATTATGATAATCAACGCTCGGGAACAGTTGCTGCAAATGAAAAATGAAGATAAATCTGATATCATTGCCACTCTAAAAAATATGCCTGCTGACTTAGAAGCAAATGATGTTTCAGATTTTTGTTCTTTGGCTCATTACTATTCATTAAAAACCCCATTATCTTTTCGGGATGATGTGTTGGAAGTCTTGTTTTCTGAGACAGGTGTAGAAATAAATTCTAAGTTATATTCTCAAGCTTTGTGTCTTCCAGTTGCTGTCCATGAGTTAATTGAGAGTGCCACTGTAGATGCTTCAGATTTAGATAGTGTTAAATTTTTTTTGGTGGACTGTCGACCTGCAGATCAGTACAATTCTGGTCATTTGTCAACTGCCTTTCACTTGGA
This sequence comes from Ostrinia nubilalis, assembly GCF_963855985.1. Classification (NCBI taxonomy): domain Eukaryota; kingdom Metazoa; phylum Arthropoda; class Insecta; order Lepidoptera; family Crambidae; genus Ostrinia; species Ostrinia nubilalis. The sequence continues at coordinate 9,305,034 of NC_087093.1, forward strand.
TTGTAATTTGATGTTACAAGAGCCAAATGCTTTCAATACGGCAGTCCAAGGTTTATTGAATGCTCAAAGGCAGGCTTTGGCTGCAGGATCGCTAGCAGCTGGTGAGCACCTATGTTTTGTGGGTTCTGGTAGGTCTGAGGAAGATAGCTATGCACACATGGTTGTAGCTTCTTTCTTGAAACGAAATACCAAACATGTGTCCATGCTTGATGGCGGTTTTGTAGCAATACATGACTACTTTGGGCCTCATATGACTGACTGTTTGGAGGAGCACAACCCTTCCACGTGTTTGGTTTGTGCCCCCAACAATAATAACGAAGGTCTCGAAGTTCGCCACACAAAGGTCAGAGATAATATTCCAGCTATTCAATTGTTTGGCAAATTGTCTACTGCTATGAAAGCAAAGAGTCAAGAAGTCAAAGGTAAATTGATTGAATACATTGTCAATCCAAATTCTACCGTTAATAACGGCGAATGGCACGTGTCTGCTAACGACAAAAAGGAACAGAGGTACAGAAATGTTCCTCCAGTGTTCAGTATAAACGACGAAGATGATGATTCACGACCCGACAGTAGAAAAGACTTGGACAGTGAGTCTCTAGAAGAGATTGTGGAGGTTCATTCTTATCTAAAAGAACACAATGTTGTTGATAGCTTTGCTTGTCAAGAAGTATTAGTAAACGGTTACATGCACGACTCTCATTTGATCGTCACGGAGACGCATTTGGTAGTGTTGCGTGACATTCCTAACAAAAAGGGAACTGCAAAAGTAATGTCAAGAAGGCCATTATCGACTATTGTTAAAATTACAGCTAAAAAGAGGCATCCAGAGTTAATAACTTTCAAATATGGCATTCCAGATGGAGATAACCTTTTGATCAAGGATATGGATCGTTTTCTTATTCCCAACGCGTCTATTGCTACAAAAGTAGTTTCTAATCAAATAGTGCAGCAGTTAGATAACAAGTTGCAATAGTATTTAGTCAGTAAAAACAGTTTTCAGTCATTACAATAATTTAAAACCTCTTGAAATGACAGTCGTTTCGCTCGAAAATTAGGCTCCAAAAGTAGACGACCTTAGAATGAAAAGGAAATTGTATGGAGAGAGCTATGTCTATTAATTAAATGAGTTTTTGTTAACACCTTAGATTAATATAGTCTAAGGTTAACACACACTCGATTAGCGAATTTGCGGGTGAATTTTAGTATTTTTTCGAAGTAATGGTGTGTAAGACGAGCCGAATTTTTTTATTGATTCGTTTTGAGCAACGAATGCTATTTACTTCTTCATCAATTAAAATCATCGTGCTTTACCTATTAACTATTACCTGCTACCTAAGTGTCTCTGGATGCCTTTTAGCTGATATTTTAGGTACATCATTAATTACTACGCACGCTTTTTAACAAAATCACTTGAATTGATTCTATATTATTTTATAGTTCTACCTTTGATCAGATTACCTTTAGTCAGTGCTCGTTAATTAGTACCAATTGGAATGTAGTTGTTGGTCGTCCTATATTGAGTTGAGATAAGCTTAGATAAGAGTTTAGTGTTTGCTTGTTTAAACTGGTTGATAAACCCAAATGGAACCAGTTTCACTGCGACAGCGTGAATGGGCTAAGTTAAGCGTAGGGCCAATTTTTAATTTATACGCTAATTTAATTAAATAAAAATAACTGACGGAAAATTTATCGTTCACCAAAAACCGCTCAGGCGTGTCAAGACTAGGCGAGTTAGTTTATTTTTTTTATGAAATAAACTGATTAAGTAGGTAGGTATTGACCTACTTGCGCTGTAGGTATACAGGTAACCCAATTAAAAAACTAAGATAAATACGTTTGTCAATTCTAAAGTGCGTAACGCATTTTTATGTTTGTTTGCAAGTTCAATTAAGTGACAATTGCCAATAAAATAAATGAAACAGTATCTAATGCGTGCCTTTTTCGGAATTTGTTTCATGAATTATAAACATTTGTATAAAAAGCCTTACCTTAGTTGTTTTTTGTAATAAAGTTTACCTCTTGTGAAATATTTCAACATTCCAGTGCAAAGTATTAGGGATATTATTAATCGCACATCAAATAACTTATCGTACATCAATTTATTTTCATCAATTTAAATAACTTTTACATCAAATAAATTATTTCATTACAAATAAACAAATTGTTTAACAAAACTAGCACTTGAGGTAATTAGTTTGCTGTGCAATCAGTATTTTTGCTTAGAATTCGGATTTTTTTAGTATGCAAAAGGATGATTATTTGACTTACAGTTAAATACTACTCAAAGTATTATACATAGCATGGTGTAAATCTCGGTCAAATTAATTGGAGTGAGAATGACTTGGTCATTGCACCTATTAGGTATTTATATTTTTTCCTTTAATTTTTTGTTTAAACAAATTTAGTAATGTAGATGTTGTAACCACATTATTTTGTTTATTCACACTTACTTCGATGTTGACTGATAAGGAAAAAATGTGCAATAGAAGTTAAGTATCAGAGAAAATTATAAATACTTTATTTTATTGCTTATTTTTGTGTATCTGCCTACACTGTACTTATTAGTGACCGTCTTTGTGATTTAAAATAATGTAAGTAGTCATTAAATTTCTGTGTTATTTATTATTAAGTGTTTTTGTATGAAATCCGTAATATCGAAATCCATGATTTGATACATTTCAATGAGAGTTTTCGCGATTGAAAAATCCGCCAGATGGCAATACGTAGACGCGAGGTCCAAATGCTGCATGATTGGTTATATTTGACATGACATTGACAGATATGTCAAAATCCACCAATCACGCAGCATTTGGACCTCGCGTCTACGTATTGCCATCTGGTGTATTTTTCAATCGCGAAAACCCTCATTGTAAAAATTGTATTGTGATATATTATTGTTCCATACTGTTATGTTGATTACCTATATTTCACATTAGATGCTTAGGCTCCTGTCTTAAGAGGCTAAAGTGCAGTTTCAAGACTATGACACAGGTGACACTTTATGCTCATGCCGGCTGTATGTCAGAGGCTTTACGTTGTAAAGAGAAAGATAAATATATTTTATGTTTAATTAACTATTTACCCTTGAGCTTCGCGAGGAATAGGCTTCTGAAAATACATTCATCATCATACACATAACTCACATATTTTGTGCAATGTTACCTAACGATTTTGTTCTAAATGCCTACGCAAAAACACGACAAACCACTTATTTAAGATGATGTTTATTAGTGAATAAAGTAGCCATAGAGTGCACATAGATAATGATGATGCTTGTTGCATTTATGAAATACAGGGTGTGCAAGAAAACAGCTGAATCTGTTGTGTAAATTATACCTACATCTCTTTAACCTAAATATCTCTATTTGATTTTGAACCTTTATTACTAAAGAATAAAGTTGTATGTTCAGAATCTACTTGAGAAATTCGTAATTTGTAAAACTTCTCTTGCTAGTGTCCGTAACTCCTGTTTTCTTGAACACATTGTATGATAGGAACTAGAAAATTATAACATATTTAAATTTTTTATAAAATTTTGGTCAGCTAATTCTTCCTACACTTCTACCGTGGATTGAGTTCTTGAGGCAGTTTTCGGTGCATGAAAATGTCTTGGATTTTCGTGCTGCATTTTTCAGTGACCCTAGGCTAAATTAACATTTTGGCAGTGTCGATTTAATAATACGAATTTACTCATATTAGCAGCATCGTATGATCGTATCCTTATGGTAGGTACAAAGCAGGAATTCCATAACAATGTCTATCAGACTACCTTATCTATACTCTCGTACCACGCAACTACCTCAGGAACTGAGCAAACCGGTTAATGTCCTCTATATTTTATCAGATTGTAATTAAGTACATTATTGTTGTTTCAAATAAAAATATTTATATATAATTACCTGTAATTTTACTTTTTTGGGACCTCCACTCGCATAGCTCTCGCGGGAAATAGCGTTTAGATAATATTGGGTCAGGTAACTTTATGGGTTCAAATTATACTAAAATCAAACACCAAGCATATAACTGAGAAATCTTTCATTTGTTGTTGTAGCTATTAACAAATTGTAGATATTTTTATGAAATTACAGTAATCTTATAAAGAAGTAAGATGATTGATGATTATAGATAATAATTTATCGATATTATATAGAATTTATAAATAGTAAGTTGGTATAGCTTAAGTTTATAACTAGAAAAGGTACTTAGACTGATATGTATAGATTACACGATAAACTTAAGAAGCTTCTCGTGGTAGGTAGGTATTCCTACCTAGGTAAGTCAGTAGAAATCTAGTAGGGGCGAGAGCAAAGAGTTGTCCTTTTCAATCCAAGAATAGGTACTTACTTATGGCTAGAATTTATGATATTGTTCAGCTCTGAAGTTATTTCTATTTATTACTTTCTATTATGTTTTTCAATGCATTATTAGTTAGGTACTTAAATACTTGTGTAGAACTTGTAGGAATGTTTTTACGTATTTAAAATTAGCAAATATCCCAGTGTTTTGATCTTTATAAATATTTTTGTTCATTACTTTCATGGGCATTTTTTATAACACTTCACCTCTCGCCGTTGAACACCTTTATTTCATTGTCCAATGCACTACACCAGGGGTCGGCAACCAGCCACACGTGGATATTTTTGATAAAAAGATGCGGCTCTTCCGTTTGGATAGTACCTAAATTAGCAATTTAATTCATCAAAACCCCTAAAAATTGCCATAAAAACTGGAGCGTAAGCCACGGCGCTTGAAGGCAATTTTCAGTGGCTCTTCAAAAACTGGAAAACGAAATTGTTAACAATGGAAGAGCCATTTCAAAAGGTTGCCAACCCCTGCCCTTCGTGCGCACGTTTACGTTTATTTACACCTTATTTTTATAGCGTAATATAAACTATATTTTTTCAGTCCACTTCAGGACTTGTGCCTCTTGCCCTGACAATAACAATCCTACTATTTACAAATACCTATCAAATCACATTTTTGGGCCATTAGTAGGTATGTATCTTTACTATCTTCTAATCTAAGCTATTAATATTTTCATTTTCAAGATAGGTAGGTATTTCTTCCAAAAGCACCATTCAGAAACTTTTGACATGTCTTGTGCAACTTGAATAAAAAACTTACAGAGAGAGAGTAGGTAGAATTTTCTGTTCCGTGGTAAGTACAAATTTATAAAACTCAAAGACAAGATTTTGCCCTAAGAATTTCGTGCGAATTTTCGATGTTTTCAGCGGTTAATTTCCAAAATTTTCATCATCTCTTTTTGAAAATTGCTTAATTGATCACACCCAGTTTCAGCTGGAAAAATGACACTTCACTTTTCCTGGATGGAAGTAATTTCCTTGTGCAAGTAATCTGTCCGAGCTAAGTAAGTAATATCATTAATAAAAAGGGGTTATGCCAAGAAAACCAAGAGTAAAAGTTACCGTAAAGGGCTCTTAATATTATATCTCTTTGTTTTGGGCGGTACTTTTATGGCGCGATGACAGCGAGAAAAGCATTTGGCAGTTATGAAAAGAAGGCAACGTAAAACGGTAACTGGAGAGCAATATAAAATGTAATTTTTCATTTTTTCATTAGGATTCACTGAGCCCTTTTGGTCGAATTTCCTATGAGTAACTTATGTTTAAAAATCCTACATCCTATTATTCCTGGAGCACTTAACAATGAATTATGTTAGCTAAAGTACCTATTTAAATGTACCTATCCAAACGTCTCGCAAGAATTTGAATACTTTTGTATGCGTGTCGGTTCAAAAAAATCGGTAATTTAGTAAATATACACTCGTCGTCAAATAAATCGCACCTCGCGCGACAAGCACTTTCAAACGTATGCATCCCCACTTCCCACCAATATTGGCACTATTTAAAAGCCTAGTTCTAAACTTGATTTCACTATGGGAAAGGTTTTTACCATAAAAATGTGTCTTTAGAAGGATCCAGAGTCACTTCTTGAAAAAATAGGTAGTTACGCTTGAGCCAACTTTTATGGGTATAAAACTGTTAAGTTGAGATTAATCGCTATCCATCTGTTAAAGAGGACACATGAGATCATTATTTGGTTTTATAACCATAAAAAATGGTCTAATTGATCCCAGAGGTGAGCCCAAAGTGAGGTATTTTTTCAAGTCACATTTATGGTATATGTTAATCATTGATTAATAAATTGAATGTGTTTTTCTTTAACGATATTTATTGGGCTTTCAAATAACACCAATATTGTTGGGGCACCATGATTATGTCAGAAGAAAATCATTAAAGTCCGCGTCGCGGAAGGTGCGATTTATTTGATGTTGAGTATAGTTAATTTAGTAGCGATTTGAATTCTTATATACACTCAGCGGCACGGAATTTGGCCCAAGCCTAAACACCCAGATATAAGGCCAAATAGGTGTTATATTGGCTCTGTGCACGATTACAGCGCCAACTAGCGTCCACAACTTTGTGGGCTCTGTCACATTGACATTTAGGTCGTATAGTTGTGAAAAAATATCGAAATGAAAACATAACAAATATTTTCAACTAATAAATTGTTGTGATACCACGATTTGGGTGGAAAAAAGGTTTTGAAATCATTTTGGTCATTCAAATCAAATGAGGTAAGTCCAAAAAGTGTGTTTAATTTTGATTGTGTCAGGGTTTGTTTACTTCATTTATAATTGTAGTTTTACAGTAAAACAAAAAGAAAAAGCTACTTTAACGGTTTCATTATATAACAGTAAATATATTTAAATGTTAATGTATCGCTAGTAATAAATTAAATATCGTTTTCAGATCGAAATGAGTATTGTTTTGAAGACCGGGTTTGTGAGTTTTACAATATCAAATTCCAACCACAAACCGTATTTTAAGGAAAGTTGTTGGTATTGGCTGGACAAGTCCGAGATGTAGAAGAATTAAGAACAAAACAAGGGCAGAGTTCAATAATTCACGCTCTCATCATAAGGCAAACATCTGTGCACAACAACTACTGTGACTCATTTTTGTACTACCACGTTGTATAGTCTAGTTATTTCCAAATTGTAAACGGCTATTAAACGAGCCCTATCGAAATACAGTCCACTCTTTTATTTAAGTTCCCAGTGGGACCCTTTTCATGCGATTAGTTAATGATATTAAAATGTATTATGTAGAATCGCTTTGCCATTGACAGATAAATCTGATGACAGAGCTTACATTATTTCTATTTTTGACCACCATGAGCGCTGCGATCGATTATGTTACCCCCACCTAGTACTTCGCACCCAGCCAATACCTAAGTTTCGTGTGACATGTTAACAGAACATTTGCTTTTGTTAATTTAAGAGGCTAGATTAATAAAAAAATGCGTCTGTTTAACTTTTTTGACCTCTAGAAACGCATTTCGTTGTTGAAGCGTAAAGAGTACGGGTAAGTTTAAATTCGATATTAAATGTTGTAAGGGTTTGGCGTTTTGTTTTTTGTTTTTAAATTAATCTTAGGGTTATTCTCGTTTCCATAATTTGAGAATAATGCCCATTACTCCAGCTCAAGTTGCTCAAATAGTGTTGCTTAGATGTCAAGGGCGTATGCAGCGGGAGATGGCTGAAACTTTCAATTTATGGCGTACAAACTTAAGATACACGTTAAAAAGGCATGACCAGACCGCCTTTTACACAAGAAGACCAAGAAATGGCGAATTAAGGTGTATGCCAGCGCGCGATGACCCGATTATAGTGCTTGCAATATCAAGAAATCGGGTTCTCACTAGGTTTGAGATACGCCAGCGTTTACAAACAGCAAGCCCAGTGAATGTCAGTGAGCACACAATAAGAAGAAGGATGGAGGATCATAACCTACATACTCAAAGACCAGCTTGAGGACCAGAACTTCTCCGATACCTTCGCGAAGTGGGACTTACGTTTTCTAGAGAACATGCAAATTGGACGTTAGACTAATGGAGTAAACTCTTTATGAAAACTGTCTGTTTGTGTAGTAACTCTTCTCCGCACCTTCTCTATACACTTCCACGGCCGTCTGGAGCTCTTAAGGTGACTCTGCAATCATCGATCCATAGAATTTTACTCCATTAGCCTTGCGTCCAATTTGCATGTTCTCTAGAAAACGTAAGTCGCACTTCGCGAAGGTATTGGAGAAGTTCTGGTCCTCGAGCTGGTCTTTGAGTATGCAGGTTATGATCCTCCATCCTTCTTCTTATTGTGTGCTTACTGACAGTCACTGGGCTTGCTGTTTGTAAATGCTGGCGTATCTCAAACATAGTGAGAACCCGATTTCATGATATTGCAAGCACGATAATCGGGTCATCGCGCGCTGGCATACACCTTAATTCGCCACTTCTTGGTCTTCTTGTGTAAAAGGCTGTCTGGTCATGCCTTTTTAACGTGTATCTTAAGTTTGTACGCCATAAATTGAAAGTTTCAGCCATCTCCCGCTGCATACGCCCTTGACTTCTAAGCAACACTATTTGAGCAACTTGAGCTGGAGTAATGGGCAATATTCTCAAATTATGGAAACGAGAATAACCCTAAGATTAATTTAAAAATAAAAAACAAAACACCAAACCCTTACAACATTTAATATCGAATTTAAACTTACCCGTACCTACTCTTTACGCTCCAACAACGAAATGCGTTTCTAGAGTCAAAAAAGTCAAACAGACGCATTTTTTTATGAATCTAGCCTCTTATATTAATAAAAACAAATGTTCTATTAACATGTCACACGAAACTTAGGTATACAACACCTATTTGGCCTTATATCTGGTTGTTTAGGCTTGGGCCAAATTCCGTGCCGCTGAGTGTATTTCTTACTTAATTCGTATTCATTTTGGTACTAATTTATATTAAAAGCATTGCCTAAAGATAGATAAATTAAATATTTACAATACTTACAGAGCATGGTAGTCTACATATGTAATTCATCTAACTATCTATACTTACAGCTAGGTACTTATTTAATAATTTGCTATTAATAGACCGGTTTAAGATGGACAAAAACTCACTAAAAAGTTTGAAACCTAACAATGGTTGAATTGATCCCAAGTAGTCTGTCGTCAATAGAAGAGCTGATTGTGTTTTTTAATAATTAAAAAAAAACTGACTGAGTAGTAACTATAGGTAATTATGCAAATAATAAAGCAAGTATAAGGGTTTTTGTGGGCACTTGATGTAGGATATGTGGACCTTAAATTAAGTGCTTAAATCTAAAAATATATTGAATAAATAAATCACTATTTTGTGGATCTCCCAAGGAGCAATTTCGTTATTATTTTGGCGATTTCAAAAAGATCTAGGCACAATAATGGCGATATTAAACAAGCTTCTATTTTATTTAATAATTTTATAAAGGGGCGAAGATTTATTACATGTTTTTTTATAAATAAATACTTTCAATGTTTAACATAGACAATAATTTTTAGATTTCTTCTAAAACTTAATTAACAATTTAGGTTTTAAAATTACATATTCTTAATGTAAATCATTGTTGTTAGAGTTGCTTACATTAATTCAACATTTATTATCTTGCATTAAAATATCATTTTTTGCTGTGTTAATTACAAACGACTATAACCTATGATATGTATTTGTTATGAAACAAAACTATAAAATATGACTCTCAAAACTCTCAACACTAGGAGCATGTTTCGTTAAAGCACTGCAATCACTGCTCAGTGTTGTCACTGGTGGGCGTGGAGCACTGACTGACCAGTGCTACTACCTATATCGGTTCGAAACATACCCTAGATTCAAGTCAGTTTAATTAAACGTTTACTTAACTATTAGAGTTCAACCGATTAGAGGCTTGCAAATAATTATATGCTTGAGTATAAATTGAGTTTTATGTATGGGTAATGTCATAATATGGACTTTTTGTTGATTTTTGGAAACGTTTGGATATAGGCGACAGATTTAGGACAGTAACTGTGCCATTTTATGCAGTAAGTAGGTACATAGTTGATCAAGTAAAGATGCTGTTATTTCCGTCTCAAACAAATAGATTTTTCGTAAAGTACCTACGAATCACATAAAGATGTGGCAGCGCTGCGCTAACTGTGAAATACTAAATCTTTCAATTATGTCTTAGGTCTATACCGAGTAGGGTGAAATTGCTTAACAATTAACAACTTCCAGACAAGTAAACATTCGTATAGCAAATAATACAAATCAATACTTGTAACAAAGATAAAATTTTCAAAAGTACAATGTTTTCCTTTGTTTTTGTCTACCTATTTTTATCTTATTTTATTTGGAGGTTTAGAAACAACTCAATCCGATTACTTTTTCCGTAGAAGCCTTATGTAAGTACAAAGAATCTAAAATTAATTAGAAGCCTGTATAAATTCGCTTCCGCGTAAGTATGGCAGTGTTTTTCAACCTTTTTCATTACACGACAAGTATGAAAAAATATTCTGCGACCCCCCGACCGCTCGCTTTTTTTCATGCATTTTATAATGTTACAACGATGTTGTTGTAGGTAAATCTTTCTTTATAACTTTACTGTTTTTTTACAGAGGTAGTTTTTTACGACCTCTCGCGACCCCCCATAGAGGCTTGGCGACCCCCCAGGGGTAGTCGTGACCCACAGGTTTGCTCGTTTGCCTCCTATCACATAAAAAAAAAAAAAAAAAAAGGTTGAAAAACACTGCCTTATGGGATTGAATTTATTATTATCACAGCCCAAACAGTTAGAATTAGTGGCTCGCTATCAAGCAACGAGGCGTCGATGCTGCGTCTGCAGTGCTAGAGGCAGCAGGGCCTGGAGGATGGTAGCTGCTATTGAGCTTGCTCTGGAGCTGCTGGACTCTGGCATCGATAGGTTGGCTGACGGCTGCGAGTATGTTGATGGTCTGATGACATCCACTGCAAGTAAAGTGAAAGTGATTTTACCACAGTTTAGGTAGGCCTACTAATAAGTGATTTTACAATAATTACATTTTATGCCATGCTAGTAGTTATGACTGATTCACAGAACTTGATAACTTTATTTACCTCTAGGTACAGGTAAAATATACCTATCGTACCAATATATTATTGTTGTTTCATAAATAGTACATTACGTAAAGTTACAGTGTGGCATGCGGAGCACAATAAATTGGGACTCGTCCCTTTTTACGTAATAAAATAGTACCTTTATTTTAGGAGTGTGAGAAGAAACTAGATTTTCATACAGTATAGATAGGTAGCTACACTGTCTCAATTTCCTACTGGCTTTTGTTTGTTTAGGCGCTGTCCCGGGATATTTTCATTTATTGAACAGAAAACAAAAGCCCCCATAATATTTTTATGAACAAAACGTTAAGTCGTATGATAAAATCTGCCCGCGAGCTAAACGCATCTAAACTGCTGGAAACTCGGGCGGAATTCGCATCTCGATTATATTGGAAATTTATTTAATCGAAATCTATGACTGAATAATTATGACCCAGCAGGATCGCTCCTTGAACAAAAGCTGGAAGTGGCTGTCAGCCAAAAAATTAAGTACTGAATGATATTAGAAGATAATCTCCTGGAAAAAGTAAGGTGCCTATTTTGAAGAACAGGACTTGTGCTGTATATTTGTTTTATTTAAATTTTATTAAAGTTAAACTTAATGCCGTATGGCATTCTTTTCCAGTCAATCTTTGGGCCAAGCAGAAAATTAGAGTTAGGTACAATAAACTTTGATATCGTTGGGACGTCCGGAGATATGTAGTAGGTACCTACACCCGAGAATTTATGAAAAAAATCGCATGGCCGGCTAGGTCCCGGTACAAAAAAATAAGGGAACGTAAGAAGTGGGTACACAAAACTATTAGGCATTTGTATTTACTAACCAATAACAGTGTCGTTTCTGACGTCAGCGAACTTATCCTCAATACTCCTGAACTCGGGGATGGTGCTGACGCAGGTGATCTCCAGCCGGCCGGTGGCCACCAGGTAGAGCTCCGACACGGTGACGTACAGGTCCCAGCCCCGACTCGGCCGTCGGCTGCGATGCCTGCTTGACGAGTGGATGACGTTGGGCTCCTCGTGATAGTGCAATTCTGACATCTAAAACATTTAAACAAATTGAAAGGTAGTACATATTATTTAAAGTAGTACCACAGAGTACTAGTAATTTTAATAGGTAGGTAATTCCAAATCATATCGTATTTTAAAAACATTTCATTCTAGGCTTGAATTTTAACAGTAATTAATTACTCGTAAATTCGCTTCGAAAATCGATTTTTAGAGCTTTGAAATCAATGAAAGTTTGCCAACTGAGTTCGCAAATAAGTGACGTCAGAAAATTTAATCACACAAAATGACGTATGTAGAGTCGCGTTACGCGCGTAACTAGTGGTGTCGATTATCTTATTGGGTGCCAAATTACTTATTACGGATTAATTAGCGTGGGTGGAATTGCAAACGACACTTAATATGTTTGATGACAAGGATTAATAAATAGCAGAAAAGAGGAGTGAGAGATGCGGCAACGAGAGAAACAACAATGCAATAAAACAACACGTTTTTCATGTTCGTTTTGCTCGGAGGGCGGTGCCTTTCACATGCGAACATAATGGGAAAATTTGCATAAAAGTAATTTCCTTAGCAAATAAAATAATAATGTGCTCTGCTATTAATTAAGTAGGTCGTTTTAAACAATTCATAACTTCACCACACCACATCGTTAATTAATTTGCAATCAGTTACAGCGGTTATTGTATGGACTGTTTGATTTATTGTTATGTAGGTATACCTACCTGTTATAAAGAGGCAAGCATTTATTTACGTACTTGTTGTTTACTTATAGTAAACGGTCACCATCGTCTATTTGGCATTTACAGTAGCAGTAGAGTTGCTAAAGCGTTGTAAATTAAGTAGTATGTTGGTGATGAACTACTTATATCTGAAACTTTGACTCTATATTTCATTATTCGGTTACTTTTACTTATGAGCGCTATCGTTACATTTGTATGAAACCGATCTATGTTTGACTGGTTTTCCTAAAGACTACAACCAGGAGTTCTTTAAAAAAAAATCCCACCTCTCGTTCCCACCACTGCAACTCCTGTGTAGCCAGGATCTACAGCTTGACCGCCATAAAAACCCAACCAATGAAGGTCAAGTTTATCCCGGGGGAAAGTTAAACTAAACAGCAGTAAGTAGCAAGACTCCAAACTTACACTAAACTTACACTAAACTTACACTAAACTTACACTAAACTTATACTAAACTTACACTAAACAAACAGCACTTCGGTTGCTTGTGGAGCTCTATAATCTTTTCCCTCAATGAGCTACTGACCTGGTGTTCCTTAAGATTACAGCCTGGAGGTCTGGTAGCGATATGCGACGCGTGCGTAAGCGCAAGTAGCGGCGGAGGGCTGCTGCCTCCAAGTTCGTAGTTGATTAGCTTCTGGAACCCTCTCCTGCCGTTGCGTTCGCTCATGGGCACTCTGAACTTATGTGAGTGGGCTGCTAGCTCGTCCATCTGGAATTAACAATGAAAAAGCTCTTGAGTTTCACGCGCTGCACCTCAGCTGGTTCACATGTTTGTCACTTGAGTATTGGTGGAGTGAAAAAGTTTTGTCAAAAAGTTCTGTTTAAAGTCAACTAACACAAAGTAAATTCAAGTAATGTCAAAGTATCTATGTAAAAGACTTGGACCTTATGAAATGACAATAAAATAATTCATAAGTATAGACGCAATTCCATAAAGTTGTTATTGATATAATATAACGATCCCTTTACTGGGTTGGTATATCAAGCATAGTGTCCGTAAGCAACCTTGGCACAATAATCCGAGCGTTTTCATCAACAACATCTGCGTTTATGGGCAGATTCGTTTTGTTCGCGGATATAAAATGCGAGATTACCTTCTTGCCATTAATAAACCAGGTGATATGGGGCGCCGGGAGCGCAGGCGCGGTGGTGCAGTTCGCGCGGAGAGTCTCGCCGAAGCTCAGATACCTTGTCGGGAAGTCGATGCGCGGGTGATGCTTTTGAGGATCTAGAAGATATACCAATTTATTCATGAGGATATGTCAATGCTGATGAACAAATGGACAAAATTTTTCATTTTTATACTTGTCCTTCAAAAATGTAAGGCTCTCAATAAACTAATGAGGCTTTTAGGATTTACAAAGTTTTAGCCATTATTTAATTCAGTAGGAATCATTGTATCTTTATTTAAAGCTTGGTTATTCCTAACAATATGTTTGAACGTCGTTAACAAACACAATGTAGCATAATATGTACGTACTCGTAGTTAGATCAGATAAACGAATAGAGCTTTTAAAGTTTTATCCGCTTTCGGCAAGAAGTGGTCCAGCAAATATCCCGCCGAAGGATCCCAACGATAAATAAATCTTGTTACCGCTCGTTACAAATCGTTAACAGAATAGTAAAACTTTCTCAACTTCTAACTTGTTTAGGGTCTGCTATTCTTCCTTGAACTCCACTGGGTACTATGAGAGTTTAGATTGTCGTTTCGTGTGATGTTATCGTTATACGTATAGAATCGTTTAGGTAGAGTCATTTATAAATACAAGCAGAAATCACTCGTCAATTAATTTAAATTGATCTGTCATCCTATTCCGATATCGCTTGCTTACATCATTGAAATAAAATATTTATTATAGGATCACAGAAGTTCCTCGGATCATAATAAATTATTTATGAGTTCTTTGTCATTCATTAGCGAATTTCCGGAAACAATCTCCCTTTCCATTCGCGTCGCCCATTGACTTCCTGTCCTCGGTTGCCCAAATTGTGGCTAAATTTCGTTGCATAAACATGACAGAATATATTAAATATTAATAATGTTGTAATTTTTATGAAGTAGATGTATTTATCTTGTAATCTGGATCTGTTTGATTCTGAACAGGGAAAAAAAAAATTATACCTATAAAGGGTGGAAACGTTAAGTGATCTCACTCGATTATTTCTAAACTATACAAGATATCGAAAAACTGATTACTGATTCTGAAAGTGCTTCATAAGCTCTTTCAAGCGGTACCAATAAAATAGGTTACAGAATAAACTGGATCTAATTTTTAGCGTTAAGAGTCGCATCTCAAACTAATTTGAAAATTATAAATAACTTGAAAAAATCGTAGGTTCAATTCCCGCCTTAGGCAGTTCGATTTTTTCAAGTTATTTATAATTTTCAAATTAGTTTGAGATGCGACTCTTAACGCTAAAAATTAAATAACTATGAAAAAAGTGCTGTTTCATCTTAACTGACAGTTAAATATTTGCAACAATATTTCTGTTAGATGTAGGGTAGGTATACTCAACATTGATGAAACAAACGCTGGCCGTAACAGCGTATTACACTTGAAAATTTCGACGGGTTCATCCAGTGTCTAAGTAGCTCAGTTGGAAGAGCAGTCGCCCGGCAAGCGGAAGGTCGTGGGTTCAATTCCCGCCTTAGGCAGTTCGATTTTTTCAAGTTATTTATAATTTTCAAATTAGTTTGAGATGCGACTCTTAACGCTAAAAATTAAATAACTATGTAAAAAGAGCTGTTTCATCTTAACTGACAGTTAAATATTTGCAACAATATTTCTGTTAGATGTAGGGTAGGTATACTCAACATTGATGAAACAAACGCTGGCCGTAACAGCGTATTACACTTGAAAATTTCGACAGGTTCATCCAGTGTCTAAGTAGCTCAGTTGGAAGAGCAGTCGCCCGGCAAGCGGAAGGTCGTGGGTTCAATTCCCGCCTTAGGCAGTTCGATTTTTTCAAGTTATTTATAATTTTCAAACTGGATCTATCCAAAATATCAATGTTTCCAGCTTTCATACATTTAGTAAAACCATAAAATATTAAAAACTATACAAGATATTCAAAAACTGGTTACTGATCCTGAAAGTGCTTCACGAGCTCTATTCAACAGTACCAATAATAGGTTACAAAATAAACTGGATCTATTCTAAAATTCAATGTTTCCAGCTTCCATACATTTAGTACAGCCACAGTCATGGCACTTATGTCTTGTTAATATTATAGCAAGTAAAGCCTAAAACCAATGTTTTCCAAGAATAATTTTAAATAAGAATGCAATCTACGAGTTCATTTTAAGTGTTTATTATTTAATAAAAAAAATTAATACTTCTATTATTGTTTGGCTGGCATACATTTAGTATGGAGGCTGAAAACATTAAATTTTCGGATAGATCCAGTTAATTCTGTAACCTAATATTGGTACCGTTGGATAGAGCTTGTGAAGTACTTTCAGGATTAGTAATCAGTTTTTCGATATCTTGTATAGTTTAGAAATAATCGAATGAGATCACTTATCGTTTCCACCCTGTATAAACTTAAATGTTCAGTCCATTTTTAACTTTTCGGAAAACTTCAAAGCTGAATTAAAAAAAAAGTAGATGATATTTGCCAGTAAATTTAGATTTGATGCAACCCTACATTAATGCACGTCAAAACAAAATAATATTATTTACTTTAGAGCTGCGCCTAGTAGTTTTTTTTTAAATCGAAATTAAATGATGCGATTTGGGTATTTTGGTGAAATTACTAAAAACATTAATTTAAAAGTAGCCGCCTGGCATGGAATGTGTTATGGGGGCTGAAAATATAGGAAATGACCCATTCTATCCGCCAAATCATTTTGGCACACGATGCGCCAAACACCCTGTATATTAAAGTAAGAACAAAAAAAAACATCCGCATTTATTTTTATAAGTTTGTTATATCCTAAGTATTTCCAGTGTTCTTTTGGAAAACTTTGCAAAAACAACAGTTTATTTAAACGTTTGCCTTTCAGCCTATTTCTTTGTTGATTGACACAAACAAACTCGCCAACCGACACGCGTGACGCGACATTGACATAATAGTTTTTTTTATTGTCACTAGAGACACTACTCACTGCACTCGTACGCAGAGTTGCCAACATTTTTAAAATACAAGTTGGGTTGTCCGTATAAGTAAAATTTTAGTGGTCAGACTTGAGTTTTATGAAATTTTAATTGGTTATCATCGATTCGATGTTTTAACACTGAAAACTTAAAAACATCGATACATCGAGTATTTCAATAGCTTTTCAAAACATCGGATCCATTCGATGTATCGCATTGTAAACATCGATGTTTTCAATACATCGATGTATATCGAATATCCCTAATATCGCCGTAATTCAATATTATTTAGATATTGTTATCGTCCAAAAAATAGATTTAGCTTCAATAAGAAGAAGGCAAAATATTGTAGAAATAATAAAATCAAGATATTTTGTTACAGTATTTTCTCATCACGTATGGGGCATGATTTTGGTATGAGATGCTGTAGATGAGTTAAAGTAGTTTGGAAACCTTAAGAAGTATGCTGTAAAGAAGTGTGGAAAGTATCCTATTTTTGAGTAAGTAAATCATTATTTATTTTTGGATTTTTTCTCATTTGCGTGTCTACTTCTTCTAGGTAATATTAACTATAAGCTTAAAAGACTCATGGGCATTAATTGAAAGCACTATTTAATTTTTATTCTAAGAAGTATAAGTACCTAAAGCTCTTAAGAAGTAGCAAGGTCAAAGTGATTACCTGAATAAAATTGGACCAAACTGAAGGACGCTCTCGTTATTTTAATTTAAAAACCGAATTGGTTAAAAGATCTAAAATAAAACTTAGAACAGAAACGGGCTGTGTTAAATTTAGGATGCTTAAATGTAACAAATTGGATTACACATAGGATGCACTGGCAGATACATTACAGAAATAAATAACGAAAAGTATTTTAGAGATTTATTAAATTAGTGGCTATCTTCTAATTCAGAGGTAAAAAATAAAATACAAGTAATCGTGTAATAATACCCTAAAGACAACTTTTGAAGCTGGTCAAGAAGGAAATAAGGTATTCGTCGTTTTTGTCCCCTTGGGATTTGTTAAAAGTATTTCCACTGTTGAGAAAGGTATTCTTTAATCGGTTTTATCTGAAAATACTTTGTTTTGTCATATCAAAACAATAACTGAAGTAGGTTATAAAAAACTTACCAGAAATGAAAGTTTTAAGGGTGTTAAATAAGTACCTATGTCGAGTGAATTTGTAGGTATGTTATGGTATTCAAGGGAATCAAAAAATTAATTTGCTGTATTTATTTTATATTACCTTAAACAAACAATTAAGTAACAAGAGTGTGATATGAGTATAATGGATAACGTAAAAAGATTTGTTCACTTTGGTCGTGACTAGAAAGAAAATTGCGTAAAGTCTTTTGTCATATTTATGCTCCACTATATTGTTTATACATGAATCAAAATTACATATGCCTTTGAATCCAGTCCATGAAGCTAGTCACTCTTGCAAACACTGATGGGAACCCCAATTCACAACCGTAACGAGCTACAAACGAACTAACTCCAACTAGAATCTTCTCTCCATGGTATGTGACTGTCAGCGGACCACCGGAGTCTCCTCGACAGATGCCGACGCCGCCATAGCCATTGGTACAAATATTTGAGTCCAAAACGGCATTTCCAAATACTCCCCTGCATTGGTCTAATGAGATTACTTGAAGCGACACAAATCTGGCCATCGTGTTGGTCGTGGGGCTGACAGCGTCCGAATATCTTCCATACCCAGATGCGACTGACCATGCTCCCGTTAAGTCGTGGTTAAGAAGAGCTCCGTGAGGCAAACGGATGGGCTGAATGCTACTGCTTAGCGGCACGTTACCGGGTAAGTACAGTACTGCGATGTCGTTCGCTAGCGTGCGTTTATCGTAGTTAGGATGCACTGCTATACCGTGGGGGAATAGTCTTAATCCTCCGTGGAAGAGGAACGGTGAGCCGAGAACAGCGGTGAAGCGCCAGGCCTGGAACCTTCCATCGTTCCAGCAGTGAGCTGCTGTTAATATTCTACTGGCCGAGATAAGTGATCCTCCGCAAGCGGACTGTGAAGGCATTCCAATTACGTCTATAAGAATTCCGACCAAATAAGGGTGAGCAGCAACTTGAGCTATGACGCCTCCAACGATGGGACCCAATGCCATGATTTGGTCTTCATATCTCTTTCTGCTTGCAGCGTCCTTAATTCCGACAGATTGATGATAACCTTCTTGGTAATAGGCATTTGACCCATCTTCGCTAGCATTGCATGCTACGACAAACAGTAAAGATAAAAACCAAATCACACGCATGTTTCAAGTATCAAAGAACACTCACTGGAGAGCATCGCGGTATCATTCTTTTATAGGTAGATTTCCCGAAGCTTATCGCTTATTAATAACGTTTGATCCAGTGCTTAATATATTTAATCCTTTAACGTTTATTTTGGTTCCACAGGTGTAGGTAATGTCGCCGTATTCTCTTTACCGGCACGATTAGGTACCTACATCATTTATAAATATCACACAACGAAAGTACCTGCTGTCAAAGAAATAAACTAAGTACATTTTACCCACTTTTCTCCCAAAAAAAAACAGTGTTTGAGTAAGGGTGGGCATCATCTTACTTTAACTTTGACAAAAGTAAAAAATCTGTCAAACTCCATACAAAAAGCACCGGTTATCGTTATAGTTACGGTCAAGTTAGGTGGTGCAACTCAGCCTAAGTATTCACCGTCCATGAGCTTCAGTTAACTCGTCAAATTACTTAGGTGTTATTAATTTTATTGCAGGTATTTTTAGTCAAGGTGGATTAAAAAATAAGATTATGGTTGAATGTAGAGCGGACTTGGTAGAATACTTACCTGTAATGACTTTCCCTACCGTACCAAATTAGGACTTAAGTACATAAAAAACGAGGTTACTTAGATTAAAATTGTTGCCTGTTGGTAAAAGGTTAGCCTTTAGGATGTGCCTATAGGTTCGGGTCAGAGAGCTGTAGAAAAGAAAAAACGGTACGTTTATACTTGTTAAGTATATCTACTTGGTAACACCACAGGTAACACGACTATGCATTTATTTGCTATCATCAGCACACAATCATTACTTGATTGATTACATAAACCTTATTTATGATGTTGGTGATAAACATAGCATTCATTTATGGCCAAAGTATATTGATTTTATTACATTAGAATTATAAACCGCTGTAGGGAAAATAGAGGTGGGTCAAGGTTATAAGTAAATAAAATATAAATAAACAAATACCTACATTGGAAAGTGTCGCGTACAGATAACGACTCGTATTATCACTTAATTATCTACTCTTTGCAATCCGTCTGTAATCTCCTACCGTTTAGTAAGTTTAGTATTTTTATTGGTTGTATGGCCAACTGATATACAGGGTGTCCCAAAATTTACACGTCACAGTGTAGGTGTATGTACTGACATTCTTTAGATATTTTTAAAATAACTTGAAAAAATCGAATTGCCTAAGGTGGGAATCGAACCACGAGAGGCGACTCTTAAGTCTTAACGCCAGAAAAATTTTAATAACATTCTTTAGATGACAAATAAAATTAAAAATCCGGTAATTAAAATGTACCTAACCTAATAGATTTGATCTGATGGCTCCAATCTAGGTATACTAATTTATTTGAATTTTACTTGGAATCGTGTCTTTTAGAGAAAGCCGGGAAGTTTTCGGGAAAATTCGTAGGCTACCTAAAAATATTTTCTTCGTGGAATAAAATAGACTTTGATTGTCTAATAATGTTATTAGTAACATAATATTCGTTGTTTTTTGTGTCATTCGTTCGACGTTTTTGGTGGTTATTACTGAACGTTTTCTCCTGTCTCGTCATATTTTTAAGAATTCCGAGCTATTGAAAGTGAATTTTGGGAAATAAATGTCAATAAAAGTTTTAGTGCTAATCATTTTATTCTATTTTTATCCGATATCTTAGTAAAAACCAACCATTTTTGGGAAAATTCCGTTTGTAGGTGTTTTATTTTGTTTACAAAAAGATAATTAATCTACGTTCATTAATCCCGTTATTTCTTTACTGATTAGTCCACTCAGCGTTGATTAAAATTGTAAACCCGATCATAAATTAGAATTACCTACAGTAAGCACGACCATTGTTCTTCCTAATTGTAGACATTCTTAATTATAATTAATTATTCTTATCGATGTTTGGGAAACCCAAAAATATTGGAAAGATCTAGACTTATAATGATAAAATACTGAATTAGTTTTGTGTTATTATCATAACTAAAATAACTGATGGTCTTGTAATGAAATATGTATACTAAGTGTAAATATGTTTATAGATTGATTTATTGCCCTATGAAGAGTACAGAAATAGTTAGTAGGTAACTACTACCTTATAATAAAACATAAGGTTTTTCTTTTTCCTTATTACTTTTGTGTGGCATTAAAAAATATAGCCTTAGGTACCTAGTAATTCTGAATTAATACTGTTCGATTGTTAGATTAGATACATACTTACCTGCCCTAAGCCCTAGAGGTTAACCACATACGAGTGCATGCATTAGCAAGGCAGTGTCTTGTGTTTTGTTTAAGCAAATCAGTAGTTTGAGTAAGTAGGTACCTTACATGTGCATTGACTACCTTGAAATAAAATGTACGCCCACCTCTGCCCTAAATACTAATGAAAGACAAATTAAAAGATACTTGAAACAATTAGATAAAGCGTTGAAAGACACGTTTGTCTACAGTTTGGATAGTGAATAGATAAGAATTTATGACTCAGACACATTATTATATCAAACTACTTAGCTCCGTTTTTGTATATCCGGGTATAATTTTTAGCAAGAGGGCTGACTAAATCCCAAAAATTAAAATGACCATTTGGGGTTCACTGTACCAGTTTTTTTTTTAAATGATGATGAAATTCTATCATTCACTTCGAAACATTTTCCATACATATGTGAGTTTCACCCCCTATTATTTTGAAAAGTAATAGTGAGTTAGTTATAAAAATAAATAATGTTTAAGAGAATGTCGCTCTAAGTTTGACGTGGATTATGTTGGTTCATTATCAGGATTAGGAGTTGACTGATAGACATCAGCTATTCTAACGACTTTGATATGATATCAATACATAACATAGTCATACACGAGGAATACTTAAACTTGGAAACTTAGGCTTGATCATCACTTTCCAGCAGGTGAAACATAGGCCAAGAGCTTCCTCGTGGTAGATAAAAGAACTTGCAGAAAATTCGAATTCTCATCCAACAAGTGAATGCCAGTAGGTACCTAATACACGTATTTCAGTTCAAGGCAACTACTTATTTCAGTAGGTTTAGGTAAAATTATGTAAAAGGTAAACTAAAATAACCCCTAAAATACGCTTTTAAAGTAAAGGCAAGTAAAACTTTTATGTTCGCATGTACACAACTTAACAGAACTGGGTGTATATTTTAAGTTAACTCGACTCCGGAGTGGCGTAACTGCGGCAGATAGCTAGCTAAATATGCGTAATATTCGCGTCTTATCTCATTTGCATGGTGAATTAACGGATATTACAACTAACTAGCTTAGATAATACCGCATTATCTTTTGCTGGAAGGTAGAGTCGGTGGGGCTTTTATGCTTTGTGCGAAGATTTCAATAATTTTCTACCTGGTTAAATAAACATCTTTCATACCTACTGTTCCAAACGAGAAAGTTAAAAAAAAGACCTATAATCTAAAAAGTGGCGTACTGTCTTCCACAAAAGACAATGCCGGAAATTGGCGTCTTTTTTTTTCGCGTGGCCATCGACCAAACCTTGTTTTTTGATTACAAAATAGTGTAATAAACCAAACTTACTATGACATGTATACCTCTAAACTCAGTCTGGACTGAGTTACGAGCGTTAGAAGTTTGATGATTTACATACTAGATTTGCCTTTTGTAAGAAATTGCAACAAAATAGTCACATTGTATGTGTAAACAAACAATACCATCCATTAAAGGCTCCAGACATCAGTGTGGAGCAGAATCAGCGCAATAAAAAAATAGCGCAATATTTTGTTGCAATTTCTTACAAAACTTGCGCGCAAAAAGCAAATCTAGTATGTAAATCATCAAACTTCTAACGCTCGTAACTCAGTTCAGACTGAGTTTAGAGGTATACATGTCATAGTAAGTTTGGTTTATTATTGTAATCAAAAAACAAAGTTTGGTCGATGGCCGCGCGAAAAAAAAAGACGCCACCTTCCATACAAAATCTGGCATTGCCATTTATTTTGCAGTGGCGTCCGATTGAAGGTTGATTCCTGGATTTTTTTTTCATTCGTTTAAGCCTTCCTTCAGTTTCTTGGTCGCGGGTGTCTAAAGTCGTATAGTAAGTAGTTTTAGTTGACCTAAAAAAACTTAAAAAAAAAATTAACTTGTTGTAAAATAAAAAAAAACTTATGCAGCACATTTTCATCGCGATCCCGGAAAAAAACAGCGTAATGAATAGAAAAGTCTGGAGTTGTCAGACCTCTTTTATTAAAAGAGTTTTTTAATTGAAAAACCCGAAAAAATAATATTTGAACACAACTCGTGGCTTGAGTAAAAAGAAAAAGAAAAAACAACTTTGATAATTTATTTGCAATCACGAAATTAATCGCCTTAAATAGGGTCGGAATTTTTAAACGATTGCTTTCCCAAGTTTCGCGCCATAATGGCGGATGATTTACAGCTATTTTTCTGCGAAACCGAGGAAGCGGCGTTTCTTTTGTGTGGCGTTGTACAGTCGCCAGTACGTCAGACTAAACATTCTGTTGGAAAGTCGCTTTTATTACAGTTACATAAGGTGTATAACTCGATGTGCCGTTTGTACGTAACGTTACGGGCATATCATTAATCATTTCATTGATGACGTCGGCGAGGTGAGAATAACAACCGTACACGTAATTATTTAACACCCAGTGAATTAACTGTTGCAATACACAAAGGGCTCGTTAATAGAGTCAGAACGATAAAGAATCCTTGAACATAAATTAATTTGTCTTTTGTGATAAAATAAGGTGTTAGGTAGATTTATCAAATTACTATTAATGGTTTTGACGTGTTTCAATATATTTGGGTCAGATAACACACATTTGTCGAAAAAGTTTGTTTTCATAATCATTTTGATTTTTTAGATGTGATTTTTTTTATTTAAACTAATTGGCAACTAATGGAGAGCGTTCGTTACAGCACCTTGTTTTGAGATATTGTCTAATTTATTATGTAACGTTCATAAGTATTGAATTGAATAAATATGGTGAACTGTAGCTTTATCCAGCTAGCCTAACAACATAACCCCGTTGACACATGTTAAAATTCTATTTCATTATTTTGTCGTTTCTGTACTTATATTCTGTTCTATTGTGACTGAAAAGCGCCAATTACAAGGCGGGGGTCCAGTTATTACAGAGTTCCTGTTTCGCTGCACCAGTGATGGTGAGCCGGCCCGTCGAACAAATAAAGCATGTTTTTGCTGAACGAGTGTAAACTATGTGGGCTGTTATTAATGTTTCCCAGCAAGTTGCGTAGCATGTCGGGATGTAGAAGGCGCAAACTCCGCGCACGAAAACGAATACTTCTCAATAAAAACGGGACCACAATATTTGTTGCTCCGACCCTCGGACTTGATAAATGATCCGGGAGCAGAAATAAACCTCGCAACATTTCCTACGAAAGAGGAACCATTCCACGCGACTGTTGCTTGGCAAATATTTTATTTCGTGCTCCACGTAGTATCTGTTACAGCCCTGGAAACTGTAACCGGAACTTACACAAATTGGCAACCACTTCACATGATAAGTTTAACAGTTGTGTGACACATGTGTGTGAATGGAAATCAATACAGGCTGATTTACACGCATTAAGTTGTTAAAGGTAACTAAATTTTAACTTAATTTTAAGTGAATTATTTGCACGTACACACATGTTACCAAATTCTGTGTTTACATGTATTAATACATATAAATCTCTTAAAATTAAGTTTAATTTTAGTTGCATACTTAACTACTTAATACGTGTAAATCAGCCTTACTAGTAGAGGTAATACCTATTACCTACTCGTAGTAATAACTTTTCATTTGAACCAGAATTCGGGCTTGCGTTTTATTTCTAACTCGTCTGATATTTTCTATCAAAAAGCAGGCATTAGATCCACATTTCTAAAATATGTGTAACAGAACCCATTTTGATCGGTAGGCGGGTTTGCTACGGAACCGCAAATTCAGGCGCTTGAGCTTCAGTTTACGTATTCCAGTCAGAGTTGGGCTAAATTTTCTCTATTCAACAAAAACGAATTGAAAACCTAATGAGTGTAGGTACTATTTTTGATTTGAAATAAACTCTCTTTCATTTTGCTGTCTCTGGATTTGGATTGGCGAGGTTGCAGGAATGGGAATATACTTTTTTTAATCAGCGCTTGAATTTTAATTGACGCCAGTTTGTGTTTGAAATTGTTGCAGATTTAGTTTATATCTAGGATTTAAGTTAATTATGTCAAATAGCTGTCACAATAAAACAATTTTAACACCTACCTGATGTGTAAGCGACTGTCGCCCAGTGTGCGCTGTCGCTAAGTTTTAAAAGCGGACTAGGGAGGCATGTGCAAGAGATATAAGTAGTAACTATAATGAATACTTAAGTATAGTGCTCGTAAATGTGGCTTGTAATACAAGCTGCCATATATGTATTTCCTGTTACAACGCTTATTACTAAATAATAGTTATAAATTATAAAACCTAACAAGAGTCCCGAAAACTGTCGAGCAAAATATACTAAAAGAACCATAACATGTTTTATGTGACATGTTCACAGACTAATTACAGCTATAGACTCCTCACTCCCTGAATTTTACCCGAGTTTGTAAGATGGGAAAGCTTTGGGTAGTAATGAGTTTGCTCGCATAATTACGCAATTCATGTTAATACGTGTGTAACCGCTTATCTCTTTTTTCCACGAGTTACGACGTGATTGCGCCCCTTGGGACGAGACTAATTGTGGAAATGTGGCCGTAACGGGCCGTCTATACGACTTATTTGTCTGTGGACACGATAAACGTAGGAGGAACGTGAACAGAACTGGGAAAAAACATAAATAGTTATTTATGGTGACGGCGGGAAATCCAGTAATAGAAAACGAATAGGGTCCGCACTTACATAAATCTAGAAATGCTGGGCGACTTTTTGCCGACTTATTTATTGTTTTGAGTATTTATTTTATTGGAAATAATATATTTCGATAAATATAGTGTCAATATTAAGGAAAGTGTCTTATCTCCCTTTTGGGTGAGAGACGTTCATGATACGCTACTTAGTGGTTGTCGCAAGGAGCTACCAAAGGTGGCCTACATACTGAGAGCCTTCTGTATGATAAGCTTTTCATAAAAGAAGACCTATCAAGGATGACGGTGAATGCGATCAGGGACTTTTTGATGTCTATATTTATTAACTTATTTATGTAAATTAGATGAGTTATGTTCTGGTTGTGCTCAACTAAGCACAAACGTCAAGTTTATCGCTTTGATCGAATTATCACTTCAGAATAAATAAGAAAAGTTGACTCACGGAAAACTGTGAGTTGTTTCCCGCTGGACGCCTTGGTGTAGATGGGCGTGTTCAGGGAGACCTCGCAGGAGTAGCTGCCGCTCGCCGCGAAGTCCAGGTTCTGCAGGATGATGGAGTTCTCCGTCGCTAAAGATATCTGCAAAAAAAGTTCATCATCATTACCATCATCAGGTTATTTAATCTCTACTGCACCAGGAGCACGACCCTCTCTAATTTCATCATCATCATCATCTCAACCATAGGACGTCCACTGCTGAACGAACATAGGCCTCCCCCAATGCTTTCCATGTTACCCGGTTGGTAGCGGCCTGCGTCCAGCGCTTTCCTGCTACCTTTATGATGTCGTTGGTCCACCTTGTCTATAATTTACCACAGGTAAATGGAGGTTTAGCCTACACGCTGATTTGATCAAACTGAAAGTCAATTTCTATTTGACATACCTGTACGAGTATTTGGTATTCTATTTCGGCACTCGTAAATATTTGCTCAAAATTTTAGCCAACCAATTACTGGCAGCCCTACTTGTAAATATATTGAATTAATTGTATTTGTATAAAACATCATACAGAATCAAACAATTTACTGAAATAGCAATAGCCTCAATTGATGGAGTTTTCGGCTATTACTTGCGAGGCTAGTAACTTAACTAAACCTTACATTTCTAGTAACTTTATCCTGCAGTAGAAGTAGAAGTCTATAAGTGTGTACTTAAGCCGAGTACCGACTTACCCACCCATCTTGGGTTCCACATCTACTGAAACTTCTACTAATATCATTACGTATTATAAAACAAAATCCTCCGCCGCGTCTGTCTGTTTGCGATAAAGTCAAAAACTACTGAAAGGATTATCACGCGGTTTTCAGCAATAGATAGAGTGATTCACTTTGTCAATGTGATAAATCATGAGATAGCTTTTATTCGGTTTTTGAAAGTTGCGCGTGCAATAAATAGACTTTCTTTGACAGAGATATTTACGCGAGCGAAGCCGTGGGCAAAAGCTAGTTTTAACACAGAATAAGCATAGTTTATCCACTGTTTATAAAAGAGGTAACAGATATAGACTAGAATTTCATCATGTTTGGTTTCGTTTGGCCTGAAATTGGGACTTTACACTGGATATTGCGTGTGCGATAGTTAATTAGTGACGTAACTCGAGTAGAAAATAGCGCTAAAAGCGTTCAGCCTCCACGCAAGCTGAGCCACTTCCGATTATTTAATGGCGGCATAAGTGACTGGCTGCTAATTAGTTGCACTAGTTCAGAGGTGCTCAATCTTTGGGTGGGCTTTGGGATTAAAACTATAAGCTCAAGTTTCTACCCTTGAGATTATTGCAAAGTTCAAAGCCACTAATCTGACTGCTACATGTTAAAAGAGAGTTCTTGAAATAACGAATTCGACTCTAAATATGTATCTAATGTCGAATGTATTCGAGTAAGTAATTCCATATTTTTCTAGGATGGTTATAGTAGTTCATGATCTAACCCATGAATAAATGTTTTCTGTTATCAAAATATGTTTGCTTCATAATAATTCATAATACATATTTGTTAATTTTACTCTATGAATAAGACAAACAATACATTTATTGACCCGGATCTCGTGTTTACATTTTATTAACATGGCCTGAATATTTGTTGTTACGATAACTAGTTAAATGCGGGTTTGAATAGCAGTGTCACGGCCACGATAGGATTCCCAATCGGATCGGACACCCCCCAAAATCACTTCTGATAGTTTTAGAACCGCTGATCGAGGTAGTTCATTAAGTCACACTACCATTCCCAACAGGTCCCCGAAATGACCTGGAAGTGGGGTCGACCTGTTACACCCTGTGAGCTAAACGAGCCGGGCTCATGCAACCGCTACTGTACTACAAGCCATAGGAAATGTTGGGGACATGTTAATTACCTACTTCCTAATCGATTTTGTATATTTGCAAGTCATTCGTAGAGTTGCAGTCTGCGATCGAATTCTCCCATTTATCCTGCTGCCACTCCCCAAAGTCACTTCAAACAGTTTGAGAGCCACTGATCGAGGTAGTTCATTAAGTACTACACTCCCATTCCCAACAGGTTCTCGAAATGACCTGGAAGTGGGGTCGACCTGTT
Source organism: Ostrinia nubilalis (assembly GCF_963855985.1). Lineage (NCBI taxonomy): Eukaryota > Metazoa > Arthropoda > Insecta > Lepidoptera > Crambidae > Ostrinia > Ostrinia nubilalis. Next base: position 9,333,491 of record NC_087093.1, read on the forward strand.
ACACCCTGTGAGCTAAACGAGTCGTGCTCATGCAACCACTACCGTACTGCAAGCCAAAGGAAAGGTAGGGGACATGTTAATTAGTTCCTAATCCATTTTGTATATTTGCAAGTCATTCGTAGAGTTGCAGTCTGCGATCGAATTCCCCCATATATCCTGCTGCCACTCCCCAAAGTCACTTCAAACAGTTTGAGAGCCACTGATCGAGGTAGTTCATTAAGTACTACACTCCCATTCCCAACAGGTCCCCGAAATGACCTGGAAGTGGGGTCGACCTGTTACACCCTGTGAGCTAAACGAGCCGTGCTCATGCAACCACTACCGTACTGCAAGCCAAAGGAAATGTAGGGGAAATGTTAATTAGTTCCTAATCGATTTTGTATATTTGCAAGTCATCCGTAGAGTTACAGTCTGCGATCGAATTCCCCCATAATAATATACCCTGCTGCCACTCCCCAAAGTCACTTCAAACAGTTTGAGAACCACTGATCGAGGTAGTTCATTAAGTACTACACTCCCATTCCCAACAGGTCCCCGAAATGACCTGGAAGTGGGGTCGACCTGTTACACCCTGTGAGCTAAACGAGCCGTGCTCATGCAACCACTACCGTACTGCAAGCCATAGGAAATGTTGGGGACATGTTAATTAGTTCCTAATCGATTTTGATTTTTGTTTTTGTGAGGTTATTGTTTGATTTAGAGCGGTATACCTACATTAAGTTAAGAAGTGCGCGCTACAAAAGCACACTATGGTGTTAAAGTTAGAGTCAAATAGTTCGTGACACCCAAAATAGCCAAAAAATTCGCAACACGTCTTTGTTGCAATTTGAACATCCTGTGTTGTCAACTTTTGGTCACTTTGGATGTTACGAACTATTTGACGCTGACTGTACGTATGTAAGTTCCTTCGCTAGCAACACGCGCTGAACACTCACAAAGCCTAATGTGTTACCTAAACCTTAGACTAATTTTCTTTTATGTAGGTAGTAAGCTTGGGTTTGGGAATACTAGTCCTAGTACTATTGCCTAATAATTGAAGTCTCAATTTCATGGAAGCCTAATAACGTCGTATCGGACGAAATTTTCCCCAATCATCATTAGGGCCTTTTTCTTTTATTTCATGATTGATTCTAAATAAGATCTCTACATTTATTTGGTTCTAAACTTCAGTGAGTACCTACTTACAAAATAACTTGGCAGAGTAACTAGGTAACTTGTAGTTTATATTACTTTTTATGAATAACTTCATTTAATCGAAAAAAATGGCTTCTAATGAATTAAAATAGGTACGTGAAGAAGAACGGGTTAGAAGCCCGGTTTATCGAATGGGTTGTCATGTCTGGTGCATTATTATCACTGTTAACAATAGATTGACCTGGAAGCGAGGTCGACCTGTTACGCCCCTGCTGCAAACGAGCTGGGCACATGCAACCAGACCGGGTACAGTCGGGCATATAAACGTTTAGCCATTTTACGCTGTTAAATTGGACTAATCATTATGGAAGTAAGTGGAATTATAGAGCCGATACACATATTCAGTGTATAACGATCACGAATATCTTTGTTTGCTTTGTACCTATATTAATGCTCATGTTTAATTCGTCTTCAGAATTATAGAGACCTTATTACATAATGTTCAAGAAGTAAATTATATTTCCAAGTCCGACTGTACATACACAGGCAGCTAGTCTAGGCACGCCGAATTAATTCAAGTGCGCTTTTGCATTACTAACCACTTACATGTATGAATTCTTGGTTGTTGTTACGAGTAGCTACGAAGTTTTATTACGCCAAGAAAACGTTCTGACAGTTAGCAGTTCGTTACCTCGCCTTGATATTATCATATTATTCAGTAGGATATGTGGCAGTGTCATTTGTGAGGATAACATCTCCAGGTGGACGTAATTTAGATAGGGACGAGTGAGAGATGCTCTTTAGCACTATAAGTTAGGGTCTTACTTAGTTGTAATGTAGGGGACATTACTAAAACTGTAAATTTTTGTTCTCTGACGTAGTCTACATTTAAGGATGACACATGAAAAACTTTATTATGGCCTAACTTTTAAATCAAAAGTAATTTGATATTTATAGTAGGTGAGTAAGTATGAGATTTTTTATCGCCGTATAGCTTGTAGATTTTTTTTTAATTTGCGCTTTGGTAGAGCCGCAAAAAAAAAGAAGATTTAAAGTATGTAAAGAATTTCGTTTAACTTGTACCCAGACAAGACTCATTATGATTTATTATTACATTTTCTAAAACTTAACAATAAAATTATGTGACAAAGGAAAATGCAATTGTTTGTCTCTCTCCCCTTATTTTCAGTCTCGGTCAATTCTACTAAAACAGCTTCGTTACGAGACGCGGCGATTGCGCCGCCGGCGTGTAAACTTTCCAACACTTCCCTTTGCCTGGTTTCCAATTTCGTCGACTATATCCCATAGGGTATTTGTTGCATTAGTAATACAGAAAAAGCAATCAGTCTAAAAAGCTGGCATTTCGTTGAAATGCTGGCAGAAAGCGTTTAATTCATTAAGACCTATACAATTAGACTGCGCGCGGGCGCCTACGGGAACTTTCCTGTAGGGCAGCCATAATTCACAACTTCGCAGAGGAAAAAATTAAATATTCAGTTTATTGCAGTAAAACTTGCAGATTGCACGTCCGATTCTGTAATACTTGCACAGTTATTCTAAGAGTTAGGAGAAAAGCTTGCGAGTGTTATTTTACATCAGTAATCTTTTAAAGTGAGGTTGTAGAGTTCTCAATAAATTTATTTATTTAATAGGACAACCGACAAGACATACACCAAAGGACAATCAATAAATCAAGAAAAACTTTTAGAAGTTATTAGGTATTTATTGTGATTGTCAAAGAGTTCTTGAATCAGTTTGTTTCAGAAAGATGTCATACATCTTCATATGATATTTAAAGATAGCGTTGCTTACTGCATTGGACTATAAAAGAAATACAAATACAGGTTAAGAGCCATTTTACATTTTCGTGCGAATTTCTAAGATTTTGGAAGCATGAATTACTATCTTAAGCAACACCCAAAGATTATTTAATAACTGCGAAAGATAGGTCGATCCTTGTTGTTGACCATTAATGAAACGGATTTACTAAAATTCTTTTGCTTAATTCACAGTGCCCCATCTCCCACAACCATTTTACGAAAAAATTGCCGCAGACTCATTTTCAAAGTCCTGTATCTATTATTTATGCTCATATAATAAGCTTAAAAATATAAAGTAATCATCGGACATATATTCTTGTAGTTCATTAATGAAATAGATTCTTGAATTTCATTACCATTATTGAGTAAAATCTAAAAATAATTTGGCAAATTTGAAGATTAACGTCACATTTTGATCGTGGTTTTTGGTTTAAAAACACAGCAATAACTGCAATAAAAGTATCCCAAAATAAAGAATATTCATTGTAGAATTGATTTCTACAGTTATTGTTTAAATATTAGTAACCACTTTGTCAAAATATTGATGTGAATATCAGTATAAATTACAATGCGCAAGCCGACATCGATTAGTATGGCGCGAGCGCCCGTCAAGGCAGGACGTGTGTCATTTTTCCCGCCGTGACGTTTACGTGCGTTCGTGTCGTGAAGCGGTGATTTGTACGGCGACCAAATACATTTGATACTATGCCGAGAGGCTGTTTCGAGTCGGCCGGCCGAGCAGAAATTGAAATGATGAATTTTAATTTCTTTGACGGATCTGGGTGTAACTATGTATAATATGTAGGTACCATGTATTTAATTTAATAAATAAATTATAAAAAAGTATATCCATTATGATAGCACCCTTAACACAAGCATATTGGTTGCCTACTTTTGGACTAGATGGCGCTGTGAAATTGTCCAAAGATTTGTTTATTTATTTATCCGCTTTGAGTTTTGTTTCGTGAAGAAGAAAAAGAAGCGTTTTGTTCTGTTGTTAAATCTATACTAATAAAAGAGGAAAGATTTAATTGTTTGTTTGTTTGTTTGGAGGCAATAGGCTCCGAAAAAAATTTCTTTCACGATTTAGAATCCTAATTTTTTTCTATGTTGGCTATAAAATATTTTCAAAAACTTTAGTCCAAAATCTTTGATAAAATTCGACGTTTAATAAATAAATTAGATAACATATTAATACTTTTTTTTTCAGTACGATTTTAGTACTTGTTTTTCAGAAATTCTACGATTTAACTAAACTTCTAAAGTGTTTATATTTTATGCATAATTTATTCACTTCTAAAATATACATATATCCTATTGATAGATGACGTGCTTCGTATTTTATTAAAATTATTACCTGACTAGGTTAAAAAGGTGTGGAATGTTATTTTGGAGATAACTTGGTTCCATAGAAATATAGAGAGATGCTAAGTAATGCGCTGAGTTCGAAACTCAGTGTCGTATTAGAAATTCACACACACAAAGAAATCAAATTATGTGCTCATTATCCATTGCGGTATCAGTATTCAACGTTCGAATAATCTTTAGTACTATGCAAGCAATATAAACTGTTTACATAATGACGTCGCTACTGTCATCATTGCTTTCACAAGCAATATGTTCCAATTTGTCCCTTGTCACATTTCCCTTTAGTTTCTGTGATCTGTGCTTGTTTCTAAGTTGATATCAATGAAATATTCCTTAGTACTTTTGATTTAAATTATTTTTTTTTATTTTGACACGTGTTTGAAAAATCAAGGTCAGATTACAATAAAATAACAAGTGAAAACGTAACATTGCATTGAAACTCGCAATTTCGCAATATTGATGAGGAGATTCCATTGGAAAGTCTGTATTCATTCCTAGGATTCCCCTAACACCATCAAATTCAAGAGAATTCATGAGAGTGCAGTTTCCCATCTCATGCTTAGGGACCACGGTTTAAAATAGTGTGGTTGCATAGAGCCTGCAACGGGCAACCGCGTGCGCAGCTGCTCATACTAATTTTCGATACAAAAGCAAGTGTTGGCGCCCTCACGAGTTTTAGCGGAGTTCCATATGGTAGCGGGAGTAGACTTAATGGAAATCTATGCTTCTCCGACGACCAGTTGTATGTGGAATACTCCAGAGTATGCGCACACAATAGCCTGGTGATTTTAGCACCTGAAGGAAAAACAAAAAAACATTGTTTACAAAGAAATCTGCGGCAGGTGTAGTGTTTTAATTTTGTTTTAGAAAGATCTCATAATTTTGTAAGTATTCAAATATTTAAACATAATGATGTGTAGATTTTATATCAAAAAATATAATCATTTAACAAAATTAATTTTCTTAGAATATTTTAATTCTATTAGAACCATTTTCCACTTCATCGCAGAAGAAGTCGCGGGCAAAAAGCTAGTATGAAATATGTAGAATTGCCCGCGGCTTCACCCGCTTGAAATTTAGTTTGTCACAGATCGTCATAAATTATAGCCTATACATTGTAATTCTGGTCGACGCCAGGGATGGATGAGCGTCGCTGTCGCTGGCGACAGGGTCTTCTGGTTCAGGGTTCATGGCGTAGGTCTCAGGCAAAATGAAATCCACTCGTAGAAATTAATAAACTCAGTGTATTCACGAAAATAATTACACACAGCACTAGAGTCGTATCGGAACTGAGTGAACCAAAGGTCTTGCGATAGGAACGTCCGACCCGAGTGATAGTTGAACACAGACTGCCTAGTACTGCTGTACTGTACTGTAAAGTTTCATCAAAATCTGTTCAGTAGTTTTTGCGTGAAAGTGTAACAAACATCCAGACATCCACACAAACTTTCGTATTTATAATATTAGTAAGACTAGTAAAAAGTAAGATAGTAAGATGAATTATTTTAGTTATTTGTTTACTTATAATAATATTTATTTATTTATTTATTTCTTAGCTCTGTCTGATAATGGATCTGGAGAAGATGCAATGGCCACCTCCGTAACAAAACAATAGAACCCTATGGAGTTAAGGCTTGTGTGATTCGCCTTGACGAATATTTCGTTTCCAGGGTCCGATGATGGAGCTGTAAGGGGGCAGATTTTTTTTTCACTATGTGACTGTCTTTATTTTGTACTTAATATATTTTACATATTATACCTATTCGTGTTTCATTATTTGTATCCAGGGTCCGATGATGGAGCTGTAAGGGGGCAGATTTATTTTTCACTATGTGACTGTCTTTATTTTGTACTTAATATATATTTTACATATTATACCTATTCGTGTTTCATTATGAATCGAAATATAAAAGACTTAATAAACTCTATTAAAAATTTAAATTATTTATTCAAGTTTGAATACCTCATTCTACCTTAAAATTAATAACTTAAATCAAGTCTTAATACGGTCACGGCTCAAGATTTTTTTGTCCATTTCAGCGTTCTTTTTACTCTTTTGACGTTGCGTTGACAGCTTTTACCTAAATTCGCGCGGAATATTTTTGTGAAATGGCTCTTAACGTGATTTTTCTTTAAAGTCATATAGGTAATCTACCTATTTAATGTTTCTAGAAAGGCTTTCAATGATTAAACTACAATCCATGCTTGGTTAAGTAGCTAACAACAGAAATTAACGCAAGGAGCAGTGACGCAACTCAACGGTCTGCAACATTTCAGAGCGATTTAGGCGCTTTAGAAATTCACGGTAACTTGGGCTCTTAATATAAACCGGAGCCTAAAACTGGATTCAAATTCAAGGCATAACAGTCTATTCAACCATTGGTTGAATTTCGATATTTATTTACACCCTTGCATCACACCAAAGTAGGAATCATTTACAGCCAAACTGTTGAATGACATAACAATAGTCTCGATTGATTAGTTGTCAAATCTTTTAGAATTGTTTCTCAGATCACCAATCCCAAAGAGAACAGGTTGAAAGATTTTTCCACTTATTTTTTTCTTGTTCCAAACGCTTACAAATGTTGAATCAAGAAATCTCCACGCAATGGTAATTTTGTGGCCGCCACAGTTTGAGGACACCCGACTCGAATTTAATTCACAATCTGGCAGGATATTGCAACTGATCCTAAATGTTCCGTCTCTACGGTAGGTTTTGTTTTAACAAATTCATTTTTAAAGCTGAATATATTTTGAACCTTAACAAAAGTTTTACGAAAATACTTCGAAGATTTTGTTATCATTTGGTTAAATACACTTACTCGTATATAATCCCCATTTAATAACTTTCTGCTTACTGAAATAAATAAGAAACTCGATTAGCATCGTGCTGGCAGGTAGAGCTATGCCACATGCATCCTACAAGTCACCTCAATCGGAAATACTTCGATTTGGCACATCACTACGAATCAGAGCCCGACTCGAAACGTGTGGGAACCCTGAACGTAACGGTGACCCGGAAAATTAACTCCACCCGGCCCATTACCCGGCCAGCACCCAAGTTGGGAACTTTTCAGGTGTGTTCATACATTCAAACACATTTGTAAGACGAATAGATAGCTCTATTAATGCAAATAGCGAAACGAAAAGCGGTAAAGCTCACGATGCAGGCCTTTTAGATGTTAAAGAGGGGCTTTCAACATAATTTATTCAGATTAGTTATTTGAGCACGCAAATTAGCAACTGGCTTACTAAAATTAATTGGGACGCTTTTGATTGTAATTTATCAGGCACTTTTATGAAGGTGCTTTCGGTTTATTACTGGCAAATGAATCACTTTGTACACATCAAACAGAGAATGGGCAGCAGCGCTCTCTGAAAAACATCAATCTTTTAAACTGCGATCTCCAACCCGCCTGCCTAGCGTGGAGATTATGGCAAAACCCTCCACTATAGTGGAGGAGGCTCATAGTCCAGCAGTGGACTGTAAAGGGCTGTTGATGATGAAATCACTTTTTATAATTTTCTCATTAAAATTGCATTAAAATGTCCGTTTAATTAAAATTTCAACTTCTGAATTTTGCAAGTGACCTGCATGTTCAACAATTATTTTAACACGATTACCGTTTTATTTCATTGCTCGTAAAAACTGGTGCAGTAGGTTATTTAGCTGGATAGCTTTGTGTCGCAGCGCAGGTGGGATAGTATAAACCAAAAGTAAATCCCGTTAGTATGAGTATAAAACAATGCTTATTCTGAGTACAGCCCCAGATGTGGTGAAATTTCTTAAAGGAAGATCTTGGTGTCGTGGGTTTGTAAGATGACCTCATTGAACAAGTCCTCAATTGCATTATTTTAGAATTATTTAGTCTTTTAAAGGTTCAATCTTAATACTACTTAACCACATTATTCTAGAGCAGTGTTTTTCAACCTTTTTCATGACGCGACCCCCCAGCATGAAAAAATTTTTTGCGACCCCCCGACCGATTGCTTTTTTTCATGCCTTTTACAAAGATGTTGTTAGGCACCAAATTCTTCAATATATACAACATTTATGCATTTGCATAATTAGATTTCGGAGAGATCTAGCTTTAAACCTTTACTGTTTTTTTACTGAGGTAGTTTTTACGACCTCTCGCGACCTAAAGAGGCTTCGCGACCCCCCAGGGGGTCGCGACCCACAGGTTGAAAAACACTGTTCTAGAGAATGATAGTAGTACTTACATTGAGCACAGCTCCAGGCGTGGTAAAGTTTCTATAAGGCGGTTTCCTATCTCGAATGTACTGGAAGATCTTGGTGCCGTGGCGCAGGAAGACGACCTTGTCGAGCAGGTGGTGCGGCACGTCGTGCAGGCAGCGCAGGCGCACCGCCCCCCCGCGCGCCGCCCACCGCTCCATCTGCAGCTCCACGCGGACTTCTGTGTGGCCCTTTACTGGGGACAAAGGAAGCACATGTTGGAGTTATAAAGAAGACTGGGTTCACGCACATGTTACGTTTATAGTAGAAGAGAGAAAATGATTTGGACTTGGTCGTTCTTGGGAACATTCAATATTAATAGTTTAGCCTTGCTTGCACTACAAAGGTATCACATGTTAGATTTAGATAAGAAGAGAAAATCTGGTATACTTGGGAACATTTGGTAGGTAATGGAAACTGATGAGCTTTCTTTTTCTCTTACTTGCGCCGATATTTTATCCGTTCAAATGTGAAAGACAAAGGTTGGTTTGGTAGAAAATGAGTTTCTTCAACTTGGAAAATTTGTGACTGGCATCAAAATTTGGAAGTTTATTTTTTATTTTCTTCTAGAAAATGTATTTAACGATGAGTTAAATAAAAGATGAAAAAAAATCCTCACTAAATAGGCCTATCTACGTGTCGTGCTTCGTGGATTTAAAGTCACCATATTGTTGCTGGCAATAAAGTGCGTCCAATTGAATTATAGCCACCGTTAGTCAAACAAGTAGGTTTTGCGGGCAAAGTCATGAATCACGACATTATTATAAGCACTAAATGCTACTAGAGAGTTTACAACAAACTGTACCTACGAACCTAGTCAAAAGTTACATAGGAGTTAGTAAGTGCCTCTAAGCGAACCAACTCATACGCGAACTGGGAGCTTACCAGATTCACTAAAACAGTTAATTTTGCATATATGTGTGTGTGTGCTGGAACCTATTTCAATAACTGGTAAACTCTGTTAGTACCCACTGAAACGTGTAGCAGTGAATTTCAGTAGATTTCGTTTGCAGGCTATAAATGAGTCCTTTGTTAACGCATTGAAGTAAAAATTACCAAAATAATAAGATATGAAGACTTGTGGACATATTTTCCTATTGTTTCGTAATGTTAGTATTAGAGAAGTAAAAACTCCCAACTCAACCACTGTAAATGGTCTCCACCTGAAAAGGTACTTCAGTGAATAACTTCAAATTACATGCAGCACCGTGTGTAAGATTCTCTCTGCATTTTGCAAGGTTGCCACGTCCTAGACTTGTAGTATACAATTTGTCGCGAATTTTTCGTGCAGTTTGCTGACATATATTGTAAAATCTGGCGCAATTTCCCGGAAACGTAAATGTAATCTGGAGTTTTAACTGTCCTTAACTTTATTTTAGAGAATCGTGGAAAAATGCTTTACCTTTCCATTTTGCGAGAAGCTAATTTTGTGACTCTGTGGCCAGACTTTTATTTTCTTCTCAAAATAGAAGCTTTTCTTGCTAATAAAATTCACTATGATATTAATTGTGTTAATAAAAATAATTTATCCTCCGACGTTTATTTAATAGATTCCCTTTTTACTGACACAAGTTTTTATTTTTATACCTGCTTTGAAATTGGAAACAGTAAATTCAATAACAATATCGCAAGTATCCGATACTACTCACATTTCTTTTATCTTCGACTTCTGCTTCATACTCCTCGTACTGAATGCATATTTAATTTTGAAAAGAAATGCAAGTTTACCTTCTGTTTAACATAAATATGATGTTACATACAACCAGAACAAGGCTAAAGTAGCGTAAAAGTCTAAGAAGAGCAGACGTACCTATTTCTACAAAAGCATTTAGTGATATATGACTTCGAAAGAGAAGAATTTTAATTAATAAAGATAAATGAGGCGACCTACGCCATACGTAAACGACATACTATAATAATTACTGGCATCCTAAGCATCAAAAGCTGAAAAGTGGATAGCATATTTTCAGGAAACTTCAGTTGATATTTTTTGCAAATTTTCATAACAGACTCTTTTCCCATTGAGCTCACTGGAAAATTACACAACAGTGTTTGTACAAATATAAAATGTAAGAGGAACATCACCCCATCTATGTCATCTAGGTAAGTTCCATTACAACCTGCCGCGCACATTTCACGCGGCGCGGCTCGTCGCAGGACGCGTTCTGTCCTTTTTTATGACCTTTGTCACGTTTTTCAGATATTGCCTCAGCTCGCTTCTGTTTTCGCGATCAAAGGAAACCCTCGCTGTTTTGCCATGTAAAAAGTGACAGTACATTTGAAATTCAACTCTTTTTATATGGGGCTGGAGTGCAGGCCACGTGTCGCCGCGCGGTGTAGGCACAGTTCTCCGGTGCGCTTTTGTATACTCGAGTTCTATGACACGTTTTTATTTTCAATTGTTGTGTACCATCAAATTGATTGTGGGAGATAAATGACTAAAAGACAGTGCAATAACTCTGTGAGAAACCAATCGGCTACACCATTTATGCCTTAGTGTTATAACGTTGCTATACGAAGACTGGCTCCTATTTTCAATTTAGCGATCCAAGTATTCTAGCAAGGCATAACGAATAAAACCTAAGAAAATAGGTGCGCAGAAAATATTTAGTCGGATAATGAAGGTTACTGAAAACGTGACATATTTCAGACACGTTTTGTATATTAATAAACTTTCTTAATACAAACAGGGGAAGACTGAAGACGATGAAATATAATGTGCAATCCAGTGAAATGGCGGCGCGTTCGTAAAAAAGCTCGCATCCTTCTTGCGTGCCATAAACCATTCCAGCAGTTTTATCGTTTGCACGTTTTATGACTTTCACCGCTACAATGCAACATTCCAGTTGGTATACCAGGGGCATAAACATTCAATATTGCAAGATTTCTTACTTATTACCTGCCTTTACACTACTCAATGAATGAGAAAATTGGTCTGACAACTTGGGTATTTGAACTTTATTTGCTTAACTTTTTAATTTGTAAATATTTTTCCTGGAAATCCTGGAGCAACTTTTAATACGCCATAACTCTTTAAGAAGAAACATTTATAGCATTGTCTAATTAAGACAATACTTTGAACTTTTTTGAATTTATAATTCATTCAAGAATTTACTAGGTTAAATATTCTATTCGTAGCCAAGCTAGCTTTTGTCTAGAAAAATTATGATCAAACGCGGAGTGTGCTGCCAAGAAGCATTTATTTTATTTATGCTTTTGCCGCGAAATACATAATGGAAGTGCTTTATTCAGTCGTCTAGTTCTATGACTTCTTTAGATAGAGCTAACTTTGCGTTTATTTTTGTCTACGTTCGCGAGGGTAATTATAATAAGTTACAATAAATGTCTGCCCCATGACAGCGTAACTGTGAAAGAGAGCCCGATTTTTCATTACCGAAATGTGAGGCAACAGAGCGGACAAAAAGTCGTATGTGTCCAATATAATAATGTCCTTCTAGTGTGCAGGCAAAAGGTCCGATGTTGTTCATGGCCAAAGAACAATGGGTAATGTTACACGCAGGATCGTACTGTTGCTACGGACGAATATAGGCACGTTTGATATTAGAAAATTACGTGTTTTATGTTATGGGCTAATTCCTTGCGGTAATATTAATTTAATATTACGAAACTACAAGTCTACATTACGAAAGTTGTTATTGTTTAATGCAGACGATTAATATTGGTCATGAGTTATTTTATTATAGGTACCTTACCTAAGTATCAAATACTTTTGACTTGAGACACTGCGGTATTTCGGACGTGAGAATTTCGCGAAGCTTCCCGAACGCTGCCCAGCCGAGTTGGATTCGACGAGGAGTACCATAGGAGAACCAGAGTGACTGACATAGCCCGCAGAATCGCTAAAATCAAGTGGCAGTGGGCGGGGCACATAGCTCGAAGAGCTGATGGCCGCTGGGGCAGGAAAGTTCTTGAGTGGCGACCACGAGCTGGAAGACGTAGCGTGGACAGGCCTCCCACTAGGTGGATCGACAACCGACGACGACGGGGTACGTGGATGCAAGCGGCGCAGGACCGGTCTTTGTGGAAATCCTTGGGGGAGGCCTTTTTCCAGCAGTGGACGTCTTTCGGCTGAAACGAACGAACGAACCTAAGTATCCTAGAAGTTGACATAACCTTAATTTCCTTATTTTATGACATTGGTGCATATCAAATAAATAGGTACCTTTTATTTTCGGTGTTTCATACTAACAAAGTTTTGTAGCGGCAGATTGCCAAAGAACCTACTACTACTGGCAGAACTAGAATAATATTAGTGTGATAAATAAGGCCTAAATTTCATAAACCTAACCAACTTAGTAGTAATAAGTTTTCTTTGTGCTTTGAAGAGGACGCCTAGGAACGGTATTTTTATTTCAAAGTGTTCACTTTAGTAAATTGTTGTCAATTGGTAGTTTAGCTCGAGAAAGGTTTCTTCATATTTAAAATATGCATAGCTTTCTATCAGCAGTAATTTCAGTTAAATGTTTAGATAAACTTCTAGATTACGTGATTTCATAAAGTTGGAATAACTTGGAACGATTAAGATGCATGAGCGCGGCTCGTATACCAGAGAGCGGTTATGTTAAGCGGAGTATTATTAGTATTAAACATGGGCACGACAGGCAATAACTTTGAATGTCTAGACGCGAGCCAGACAAATGAGTTTCTTATCGCTAACATTTACATAAGCATGCCATACATTTGATGAATGCTTGACATCGGATGAAGTTTACTGCCCTCATCAAATTCAAATGTGTTTTCAGAGATGAAATACTGCCATTCACATCGAGCTTTATTGAGATTGAACATGAGAAATTTGCGCTCACTCATGTAAATATATCTCTGAAAAGTTTCTCAAATAACTGCTCTCATAAACATGGCTGGTTTGGGTGCCAAAATTAGATCAAACAGATTCTTTTATTGCCTTTGGAAATATGTATTACATTTTCAGAAGCGAGACAAAATAGCATAGGTCGTGTCTCAGGTTTTTACGACTCTGAATTATTGAGGCGCCACAGCTCCGCAGGCAAGCTTAATATTTTATTACAGAAAGATGACCCGGCTTATCTTTTTGGATTCATTAAAAGAATAATTAATTATTAGTTACAAATTCTCTTAGCTGTAGCGTAAGTGTCGGACAGGAGCAGGTTATTTCGGCTCCCTTTAGTTATTCACCATTGAACATTCTTAGTGGTAAAACATTAAATAAACACACGAACTCTAGTGGTCATAAAATTAGCCCGACGTAATCTTAATTGGTAAGAACTGAAATGCGCTGGAAAAGAGTATTATTTTCTGGTCCTTCGAACGTGAATTATAAAACCTAATAGAAAATGTTTGTAAAATTCATAACACCACCAAAGCATTTTACACAGAAAATATAAACATTTTTGGTTCCTAGGAATCTAAGTGATCCTATCTACCCAGGTAGAATTAAGTTAGGTACTTAAATTTTAACTGAAGGTCCAAAAATGTTCTTAATGAGACGTATTTAACTACAATGCTATTGTATTTAGTATGAATAGATAATCAGGAAATAAAGTTGCATGGAATTAATTACAGCCGTAGAGCAAGACGATTCTTATTTCATTTAGTATGCATACAAAATAGAGTTTATCTTACATGCTGGATTCCCCAACGGCCTGCATCCATATCGGGGCAGATAGAAGTATATTACTTATAGCTGTGTTCGTTCGATTCGACCCATTTCGCGAGATTCATTTATAATTTACTGACCAATGTCTCTTCCGCTCGAGGTGCAGGCCAGGGTGCTATCGGCTGCTGTTCCATTAGATACTATAGGACGCAGGATAGTTTAATTTTAGCCTTTCTAAGTTTAAGTCTGCAGAATAAGGGGTTAATGAAGATGTTTTTTTACATACTCGGAGAAGTGGATGTAACCTACGTAGAGTTATTTTCAATCTCATCCTAATGAGATGAGGATGTGAGTTAAGAACACTTTAACATCGCTGCATCTCTCATCTTTAATCGCACGCTTTCTCCGCTTTACTGAGTGCCACTTATCTTTGATGGCAATAACCATAGATTCTCTCCTTGCTCAAGCCATAGCAGCATCGCTCATCTTTGGTGGAATCATGCCCTTAGATTGGACCTCTATGGGTTTATTGTTTCACCCAGCGATGAATTACAACCTCGACTATTACTATTTGCATAAGCGCACTAGTCCCGCCGACGAATTGAAATTAGGTATGAATAACCCGGTAGGTAGTGATTCAATGTGAGAACAAAAGGAGTATTCCCTTTTCTCCTAAGGAATATACCCTTTCTATAATACTCAATTTCAAAACATTAATATTGTGAAGACAATCATCATCATACGATATTATGTCAGTCTTATAGAGCTCGTAAACATGATATTTTAGTACAAGTAAGTGAATGACGTTCTTGATTGTTATCGTTAGAAAAAGTAGGTACTTATTACTTTATAAGATGTTCCAGTGTTTACTCATACCTATTACTATCAAGGCGCTACATCAAAGTGGCCTTTCGCAACTTAGTTGGCTAACATGGTATTCGCACCTAGGCCCTTCGGGTCCAACTCTGAGCAATAGAACTAGTTACAACAATTATTAATTTAGGTACACTAATTACAAACTCGGAGACAGCTGGGAAGTGCAACTTAGTCTGTTAGTCTTGCCGTTTTGCCGCAAACGGTGACCGTACACTGAATTAAGTCTGTGAGAGCGGTAGCTACAAATGTATCAATGTTTTGAATAACCAAGCAGAGACCGTGTGACCCTAGTTGATGTTCGTTAGGTAAATTAAGTAACTCAATATATGTTTGTTTACTCAATACAATAGAAGGAGAAGATTTTTTTCTATCTCTACATTTTTATCTCGATATTGACAACATTTGGTAGATATCCCATTGCACACCCGACGAAACAAACATTGCTAGATACCAAAAAGAGATTAGTTTACATTAAAAACAAAGTTTATCGCTACATTACGTATGAAACAAAAAACAATCTGATTTGAAAAAAGAAAAAATGCTGGCCATGAAAATTTGTGTCGAAAAATAAACAAATGCAGTGGTGCTTTATAAAAACAAATGCCAATACCAAGAAGTTACTTAAAAAGTTTAGAAGAGCGGACGGAATGCAAACTACCCATTGATAAAACTAGCCTTTCCCATATCCCTCCAAAGCAATGACAATAAAAAAAGATGTGAAGTAAAAAAAAAACAGGTGGTTACACATCCTCACGATGCCCGGGCGGGCAGTAAACGGCATGTTCGTATAAGGGAGACCTTTTTTGCCAGATCAAATCCCGCAAATTCTGTACCTGAATTGTTTAAAGAAGTAGAAATACTATTTGGTATTAATTTAAATCTATTTGAATACCTATATTTTGTGTGTTGATGTGGATATTCCTTAATGAATTGGTTTTCAGTCTGGATTTGGACTTTTTAATGCATTTTATGATCTTGTTATTGAATTTATCTCATAACAAATAATACTAGGTTTCACAAACTTATGTATGTTGAAAGACCGTACACAATCGCCAGCTTAAAAAAATATTGTAGGTACTTAATGTTGAAACTTTAATGTTGAATAATATGTAACTACGAGTAGATAATTCATTCATAAAGATAACACTGTGATTGTTAGGCGATATGTTCTATACTTTCTTAAGATTGTAATAAAATAATAAATAAGGTATCTTTCATCTTTACAAAAAAGGTGTGATAGCAATGTAGGTAGGTACACGTACCTGCTACACCATTTATCTTGTGGACATGTGTATCGAGTCCAAAACATAGGCTCCTACGTGTTAGATCATCTTGCGTATCCAGTGGCGTTTTTACATCTACGTGGCCATGCGAGGCACACTTGACCTACATCCCAAGACTTTCCTACACGGATTGTATTTGTTTTTCATGCAAATATCTTGTGTGCTGTAGTTTTTAACAATGCGGTAGCCGTGAATAGGGAAATTGGTTCCCAATGTGTTCTTATTTCGGAATCTGTTTACATAATCTAGGAAGTATTCAAAGTTTTGAGTAAAGTTAAAACTGTGGCATCTATGGTAGTAATAAATGCCATCTCGCAACAAAATTGTGTATCCTGATGCACTTTCAACAAATACATGACACCTATGTAAATGTAAAGTTATAACTATCAAAACTATGTCAATAATAGTTAGAGAAAATTAACAGGGGCGATAAATTAAATCTATGTAGGTTAGGTACTATGTTTGATCAAAGATAAAAATGAATGAAAACATCAAGAATTGAGACGTTAAGTAAATTATTCATTGAATCATTACTACGAGCGAATTGATATTATCATGAAAGTATGAAGATTTACGATCAGAATAAGTTGAGACTGACACTCTGAAAGGTCTTTTACACTTTCAAGTCTTTTCATTTTCCCATTCCGAGCTGCCTTTGTGTAAAAAGAAACGTCATACTGCGTTTTGTGTTTGTGAACATCGCGGAAATGCGGCGGAGGGTCACTTAATAAACCAAGGGCCATCCAAAATTCAGCACTCATTATTTTTCTGCTAAGTGCGGTCACATTTCTTCGGTCGGTTGAGTGTTGTCCGGAACGTCTTAAGAACGGATATACTCGTATCAATATGTATTTGATCTTTACATGCGAAGGAAAGAAATAATTAGAGATCAGAAAATTTGCAAAATGAAGTAAAAGTAGAGCAATTGATTTTACTCTCGATGCTAAACCAACGTATTTTTAACAACGCAAAATCATTCTGTGTAAAGAGTAACTTATTTTATGAAAATGCGGATGAAAACAATAAAGTGTTTATAGTTTCAGTACAATCGACTATCGAGGTGTAGGTAAAGCTCCGTACCTCTGAAACGTCTCCGTTGTATTATCTTCTGATCACGTAGACTGTCCACTAACCATGTCAACTGAATTTGTGCCCAGTCCGTGTTGCAACGAGTCTCTTGCATTTCAAATAATTCGAATATTTTTAGTTATCTCGTAATACAGCTGGATTTAAGAAAATACTATTTTCGATTAAGTGTCTGTGTTGTGGTCATTTTGAATGTTATTTAATTTTTAGAGTAGGTGCACACCGTTGATGTTTAGTCGGGCAGTTGATCAGTATGGGCATGTATGGGAGTGCGCACACTACGCCGATTCGATTTGGCCGATTATTCATATAATTTAAAATCGGGCACAACTATCGGCTAACTAAAAATCAACGGTGTGCGCCTACTATTAGGCATTGAAACTTAAATCTCATTCTCCTATATTACAACGATGCAGGTAATGCAATGAACTATTGTTTTCTGTTTTAATTACAATATCTATAAAGCATAGTTTTAAAAATAATGTACCTATGTAATGTAACTGAAACACAACTGAATATTTCCACTTTAAAAAGCGAAAGTGTTTTTTATTGTATTAACGAAATTTTTCTTCTCGTAGCAAAAGCCACCTAAGTCAAAAATCCGTCGTGAAAGCTCGTTCATTAAAATTCTTTCGTCACGCAATCAACCTGAATGGCTGAGTCGATTCCAAATTATGTTATCGGTAACTTTTATTGTAATAGTAATTTACGGATCACAAATTTTATGAAGCTATTTTATTGTTCAAGTTATCTGATTGTTCAAAGTTAGGTTATTAAAAGGACATTGATCGAACTCTTCGTAAGTACTAACAATTTAGTACTTGGATTTGGAATTAGGTAATAAGCACAGCTTTACTTTTCTTTGAATTAAGTTGGTGATTTTCTTTTCATAGTGTCTTACAGAATGCGAATATGTTTTCATCTGCTTTAGATCTCACGCGAAAAGTTCGAATCGTTATTTAATATTTTTGTACATTGGAAAAGTGAACGTATAAATAAATAAAATACAAATAAACCAACATTGAGAAAAAATAATTAAAGATTTTATTAGAGTCTTATCGCATTTAAGACCATAAACAATAATATTACTTACCCCAATATAAAGTGGGTCTGGGTGGCAGGTACCGACTCGTAACGTAAATAAGTAGCATAAAGTGATGAGCGGACAGTAAAACTAATCTGTTTGTTTGTCGCTACGAGGATATTCCTGTATCGTACCCAACCCAATCAGTAACTCGGAAAACTTTCCCCGGAATTCCGTTTCTTGTTTATCCCTACTTGTTTAGTTCGCCGACGCAAATGTGTTATTATTATTGCTAGTTTGAAGCGTAATAATGTTTGGTAACCCTTAATTAATATTATAGGATCAAAGCGTATAAACTTTGATCATAAAAATAGATTTCTATTCAAACCATATCATTCACGACAGACTGCCTCATTCGTTCGTGCCTCACCACCATTCGCGTATCAGGACATTGTGTACCCACAAGTTAATGCCTTCGCATAATAATTCGAATTACCTCCGATATTCGTAACGAATTTTCCCCTTTTGTTATTTTAGTGACGCAATTACTAGCAATTAGTATGCGAAGGTCACCACCCATTATGCTGCATTCGTAATGAAAAATGAACGTTTCAAAGAATATTCGCTGAATTTCGTTCTGGCATTTCTTTAAAATATTCCTCGTTTGCTACAGTCGCTCATTGTCGGGGATCGTGACTCGCCGGCGACAATCTTTCTCCATTTGTTCGGGACTTTTACGAAAGCTCGTGGGTACCTACGTATAACGATATTTGTTCGTTTCATAATTCATAGCGACTATTTCATCTGCGTGTTTTTCGTTGTGGTGTCCTCGCATTAATCTTGATAATGAGCGTGTGTAGCGAGGGATGAGGCGGATGTTGCAATAAATTGACAAATTTAGCTTAACAGACCATTATTTCAATTTAGTTGATAGTGACAAAGTACAACAACATCATAAATAAAAAGCTAATGCGATGAGGAGTACAAAACTATGAGTCATTTTAGTAAGTTCTTCAGTATTGTGGAAAATAAGTTTTTAAGGGATCTATCAATTGATCCAACCCTTTCAGGTTTTTTCAGCGTTGTTTTTTCTCCAACTTGAAGGGTACAGGGGCAAAACAAGGAATGTCCCTAAAATTCAAAAGTATATTTTTGATGGCAATATTTTCGATTTCCCGCGTATTTTTATTTGAAATTATACAAAAAGCGTAAAAACAAGTAATAGTTAGTCATATGTATTCATATTAGTCGTTTATAATTTTAAGTGACACATAAGAATATTTTAAACTTTAAATTTAAATGTTCATTACGTAACTTTTTGTTTTTGTGACATTTCTTGTTTTGCCCCTGTACAACGTAAAGGTTCTTGAACTTTTAGTGCGAAGAGTTGCTAGTTAAGGTGTAATAATTTTTGATGAAGGTTTTTATCTTAAAATCTTTGGAGCATTATTTTTATTTATGAAATTAACACATTTCCCGGCGTGTATGATTTACTTCAATCCTATTGTGTGTAATTTAAGGGGAGGTATTAAACATTATAATTATGAGCCATTACTATAACCACAGAGCTCGAAGAAACGCGTAACTTTATGTAAATGGGAAATTGTTACGCCATGTTAAAATAACTCGCCTAAACCTGGCTTTTGACAATATACTCGTACTAATATAGGCTGCCTGCGTAAATATAGACTAAGCCAATGTCCAAAAATAGTAAACCATTTAAGTGAATATGAATATTTATATCGACTCCTCTTATTTTGCTTTCCATAAGTGTCACGGATTTAGATGTGAAATAACTAGCAGTAGGTATCTCAAGGCAACTTGAATATTTATATGCGAACAAATTACGGCTTAAAGGGAAATTCTCTTTTTGTGTAAAACAAGCGTGCGTATTCTACGAAATTGTTTTCCGAGTACTACATGCAGACAATATAAAATTTCCCGAATAATAAAACAGTATTACAATATGTAACTCAAATTCCATTTCAATTACCATAACTGCATATTCTTTCCCATTAGCCAAGTACCTATTTGACTTTCAAATTCAAACAATTTTGGATCCATCCACATGTAGCATACAAACCCACATCAATATAATCTGCGCTACATTGTCGTGCCTCCTGAAGTTTGACAAAGTTTCTCTAGTGATGTGTTGGCTTATGATTATAGGAAAACGTAGCTTTGTGAATCACTTTGAAAAGTTTTAAGAATTTTTATGTTTTCCGTCACATTTCTGAATGTATGTAATTGGGCTGTATTTCAAAAATCGTATTATGGAGACCGATGTTTTCACAAAGTATTAGGTATTGCTTACTAAGTACACTTAACTAAAAATAATGAAAAAGAAAATTCAGAAAAATATCCAATTAAGAGTGATTTGGTAACTCTTTATTTTTTTTATTTATACAGTATAGGCAAAAAATTATAAAGAGTTAAAAACCATGTGCTGGTGTATCCTGTATGAGAGTACGGAATCCTCCTTGTTCGGCTCGTACTTGCCCGTTTTTGTTTATTTCTTGGACGAAACTTCGCTTTTAACTTTTTCATTTATGAGATAGGTAAGTTTTCCCTGGAAATGATTATCGTTACACATTTTATGGCGGAGCGTGTTTCTGTCCGTTAGTTAAGTTCTAAATTATTTTCGCGTGTGCCCGATAGTTTTCGTTTTGGGCAGAGTAATAATAAATAATAATAAATAAATAAATCTTTGGACAAGTTCCGTTGCGTGTTTCCAGAATCAATCGCCTCTCTTATGTTCGATGGATTTCACTCCGGGTAATGTCGGGTACGTATGTAGGTACGGGTCCGCCCTAATTTCGGGACTGGCTTGAGCATATTACATAGACTGTTCTATGAATATGGATTTCTGGGAGACAGTGTCTCATCAAGTTGTTACCATAATTACATTCTGATCTTAGTTAGGGTATATTTCCTTAGCCATTTTTTGCAGAAATCTCTGCCATTGTTGTCAAAAGACAGACATAATTAATTTACCAGCTAAACGACTGTACTCTGAAAAAAGTGTAGAATTTATGACTTGTTTGTGCAAGAATCCGACATGGAAAACTTGTTTTCATTAAGCAGTCTACAGGACTTTGATTAATGACGTGGAATGCGTACCTATTGCGTGTATCTAAATTACCTACCGCTTATAATTATTATAGTTGGGAAATATAGATGTTGTTCTGATTCTAGCTGACAAATGAAATAGTCTAGGTACTTAGTGTTTATAAGTTCGGGTGAATAAACCTTAATTATGTAGATTTTTGTGGCTAGTTTTTTATTGTATTTGTTATTAATTATGCTTTTTGTATTAAGTCATATAAAAGGCTTTTTAAGCAAGCCTATATCGTATTTTAGATTCATTTGCTCCCACTTCTTGACATATATAAGTTTTCCATTATACAAAATACTGTTATTATTCAAGTTACAAGACCGTACCTATAAACGAATTTTATAACAGCACTCGCCTTAAAATATTTTGGTCCAACGTTTAATCCCTTTATAATGTGTCCTATCTCCGTGCTCGTTATAATAGGGCCATAAACTCCGTGTGAAAAGTGAATTTAACCGTTCCACACATTTTTAATAAGGCAGGTCATAAATGACTTATTAAAGGGGCGCGGACGACACGTAGGTAGACGGTTCAATTTCGCCATGCTATGGCTTGGAACAGGTTAATTTGTGAATAATTTTCTTATTTCAATTCAATGCTGGATTATTTTACGCCAGAATATTTTTTGGACTCTATTTGATACATGAAATGGTGAGAAGTGAAGACTCTCAATCAACTCTTAAGGCCGGGTAGCAGAGAAAATGGCGAAAATGAGGTTTTCATTTTTCATTTTTGAGGTACTAAACAGTAAAATTAAAGGCTAAGATTTTTATTGGGCATAGTTGAGGATATTTTCTAGGGCTATTAACGGATAGAAACACGATTTGATGAAGTTGACTCGATAGAATATATTCCCAAAGTTACCTCTATTCGTTTTCTATTTATGGTTTTATTTTTAAAATAAGCGATTTGAGGTTCTAAATCTTTTACTAAACTAAAGTTCAGAAATAACTTGAGGGCTTTTAACGGATGAAATTTTTATATTGCGTCTTATTTAGTTACAATGTTAAAAAATGTGGAAAAAATCGTCCATGACGGCTTGGACAATCTCAATCAGTCGCGCGGTGGCGCTTACGGAGGACGGACGCGTGTCAGTTTTTTGGCCGTGACAGTTCGCGATTTGTCAATATTTTTGACAATAATGACTTTGATGAGTCACAGTATAATAATATCAGTGTTACTGGAGAAAGCTTAAATTTTTGATAATTAAGAATTATCAATTTTGTCTACCTATTGAAATTTAAATCGTTCGCATCCTTTTAAACGAAAAGACTCTACTCATGATACATAGTACATTCCTCAAATATGAGACAAAACCAATGAGTTAAAATTACACTTTAATAGTACCTACATACAATCGTCTTACACTCTTTAGAAGAGCACACTGACACAAATAAATAATAAAAAATACTGTCTAAGGTCTGTAGCTAAAGGTCTAAGCTGTAAGATAGAAGAATCTTCTAGCCAAAAAGATGGCAGATGCAGCAGATGACAACGGATTTAAAACTGGAGTTCATATGACTCCTTGTAGACTTGAGTCTCTAGAGCGTCCCTTCCTCCACCATGCGTAAGAATGTTTCAAAATACTGTCTAAGGTCTGTAGCTAAAGGTCTAAGATGCAAGATAGAAGAATCTTCTAGCTAAAAAGATGGCAGATGCAGCAGATGTCAACGGATTTAAAACTGGAGTTCATGTGACTCCTTGTAGACTTGAGTGTCTAGAGCGTCCCTTCCTCCACCATGCGTAAGAATTTTCAAAAAAATACTGTCTAAGGTCTGTAGCTAAAGGTCTACGCTGCAAGATGGAAGAATCTTCTACCCAAAAAGATGGCAGATGCAGCAGATGTCAACGGATTTAAAACTGGAGTTGATGTGACTCCTTGTAGACTTGAGTGTCTAGAGCGTCCCTTCCTCCACCATGCGTAAGAATTTTCACAAAAATACTGTCTAAGGTCTGTAGCTAAAGGTCTAAGCCGTAAGATAGAAGAATCTTATAGCCAAAAACATGGCAGATGCAGCTGATATCAACGGATTTAAAACTGGAGTTCATGTGTATCCTTGTAGTTTTTAGTCTCTAGAGCAGTGGTTCTTAACCTTTAAGTCATGAGGGACCTTTTTACCAAATTTCTGTTTTGTCAGGGACCACCTCATAATCGGTCAAAACCAGTTTGACTGCAAAAATCAGTTAAAAGTGGTTTTGACCAAGGTGTGCAAGTGCACATCGTGGACCACTTGGAATGCCTCCAGGGACCACCAGTGGTCCGCGGACCACCGGTTAAGAACCACTGCTCTAGAGCGTCCCTTCCTCCACCATGCGTAAGAATGTTTCAAAAATACTGTCTAAGGTCTGTACCTAAAGGTCTAAGCTGCAAGAAAAAATAATCTTCTAGCCAATAACTTTAAAACTATAATTTGAACGAATTTTGCTATTAGTGGACAAATTTCTGCTCGTTCGTTCGTTCGTTCGTTTAAGCCAAATGACGTCCACTGCTGGACAAAGGCCTCCTCCAAGGTTTTCCACAATGCACGGTCCTGCGCTGCCCGCATCCATACTCTCGACTCTCTAAAGCACAACATTTATAAAAATTTTGCTGCGGTAATGCACTCCAGGTAAGAGTGTGTGATGCTCATTGCTCATAGTGATTTTCGATACAGAGCCCCGTACATACGTTATACATAAATTATGGAAAGAAAACACCCAGACCAATACAAACAAATATGTATGCAATTTTAGTGTGATATTTTTATTTATTAATAAACAAAAAGACTGAACAAAAATGATGCGTGTACTGATTAATGTAATTAACCACATACAAAGCTTTGTGAATTGCAACAACTATATTTTATTATCCAAGCTCTAAATAATCGCTACTACGAGTAACTGATCATAAAATGTTTTTCCAATCGCTCAAGCTCCCGAGGATCTACCGATAGGTCGGGTGACGTAATCTTGAAACTCTTTTAGCCGGCGCGGAACTTCCGGAAGGTCGGGTGACGCCACGCCTCTTTGAACCGTGTTTACTTTGGCAGTTATATTCTATATTTATTCGATTCTAAAATATATTCCCAAAAATTTTGAAAGTTGTTTTAATTTGTATCACTTGGATATGATTTGTATTAGAAAGTGCTGTGAGTGTGACGCTTGAACGGAAGGAAGTCAACCTAACCTAACCAACTGCGTATTTCTAAACTGCGTATTTCTATACTGTGTAGCCGCGAGAGCTCTTTGGCGCGCTGTCTTCGGCGAAGTATTGCGCGCGCAGATTTTGACAGCGCGAAATACCTACTTTAGCAGAAATACCAAGCCTTAAATGAATTGAAGTACGAATGTTAAATGTTGAATATTGCGTTACACAATGTGAAATGAAAAATGTTTAAAGGAGCAAAATAAAATCATAACATTCACCGCAAAATGATGTTTCCATATTCATTTCTACTATATTTGATTTGATTTTAATTTCAATAAATTTTTATTCATAAGTTGGTTAAAAATAATTGAATTTCTCTTGTGGCTGGTTTTTAGGATGGAGTGTTAAAATTTTACAACGGCGAGATTAAGAAATGTGGTTTGCGTAGGGGTTGGCGCTTTCCTGTGTTCAGCCACGCTAAATTCCTTCAGACGTGGAAATGACACGTACTGGGAACCGCTTTAATTATACGCCATCGCTTATATTCTCACTCAGGATTCGAGGAATTACTGAAGAAAACAACATTATAATACTATTTTACGAGACTAAAGATATAGCGTGCTATGCAAGTTTTTTAGTTCTATTTTAGGCATAGGTACATAACTATGTACAGTCGACAGTTTGTCATCAAACTATAGGTAAATAAGTAGGTACTTAACTGTCTTATTGCAAAAAAAAACATTCAGCCATTTACCAAAAACCGCAAAATATAGGTACGTTACAGTTTAGCTTAATGAGTTGTCGCCCGTACTTACTGATACTATAAGATACTAGCTTTTGCCCGCGGCTTCACCCGCACAAATTATAGCCTATATGTTATAATCAATAATACTGCAAAGTTTCATCAAAATCCGTTCAGTAGTTTTTGCGTGAAAGAGTAACAAACATCCAGACATCCACACAAACTTTCGCATTTATAATATTATAGTAGGAAGTAGGATAATAAGAATATGTATGTATCGCAGTACCTACTGTCCATGTAGGTATCTAAAATTGATAGATGGATGCCGATTGTGTAGCTGTTTAGTCATCTCTAAATATGTATTCAAAGATATTAATCATAATCATAATAATCATAATGCCCGTTTTCACCATCAACTCCTAATTTTTAAGTGACCTCTATGGTAACACTTAACAGGAATTTTGTTTTCATAGGGGTCACTTAAAAATAAGGGATTGATGGTGAAAACGGGCATAAGTCTATTATTATATCACTTTCCATTGCATGTATAAGTTTAGTTTAGTACTAACCTTGTTCCTATTTAAGTGTAAAACGAACACGAAAGCCCTGGTAATTCCCAAATTATAAATGTCTGCAACGAATCCAACTAATCCGGCATTAGGGGCGATCAATCAAAGAAACAAAACGAATGTAATGGGAGACATTTTTTCTTGTTCGCTGTTATACAATTCGTTAGCAAAACGGCTTATTTATTAAAAGAAAATTGTCGCAGATTTTATATTATGCATATCTTAAGAGTAGGTAGGTATTTATAGGTAAAGCAGACATGATCGATTGTCTATAGCTATTTTTTTAGCTCCACCAAATTGTTATATTTTTGCGATCTGCAATAAGTTCCCATTTTAAACAAGAGGCAGAAGTCATGCAATTGATTTCTTTGAATGTGAACTCTGTAAATAAAGCTCTTTCATTTTCTACAAAACATTATTCAAAAGCCTAGGTATTGTATTTCCCGCAGAATTCCCGGAATTTAAACACAATTCAGATATGCATCCGAATATTTCGCCATCGCAATATTAAATCCTGGATTTTCAGGAAGATATCATAGATAATATAGAAGTTGCGACCATTGGTTTCTTTAATCTATATGAAGACTGAAAACGGAATGGAAGTTTCATACATACAAAGATATTTTGAGCGAATGAATTAATTCACCAAAAATATATGTAGTAGTCCAGCAGTGGACGTCATTTGGCTGAAACGAACGAATATGTAGTAGGTTTAGGTTACCTCATTACTTAATTTTGCAGACCGTTGGAATATCAATATTGTTCAATTAAGTAACATAAGTGTTCTGTTGTCCAAATATTGACGATTTACCGAATAAATTATTTGTATAATTAATTTAAAGTGTAACTAAATGGTTCCGTTTTAAAATGAATCATTAGTTTAAGTCAAAAATAGTTAAGTACGATAGCTGCCAAAAACCGCTTGCGCTCGCCGCAGTCCGGGAAACTTTCAAAGCTTTTATGCTTTTAGTCAATGGAGACAAATTAACACTAGCATTTGGGTGAATATCCCAAACACGTTTTTTACGCGGCGGAGCTGAGAATCGATGGGAGAAATGTAACTAGAGCGATGATTTTTTTTCTGTATATAGTTTAAACAGCGTTTTACACGATAGCAAAGTCTTCAGGACAATAGATAGTTATTTTATGTGATAAAAACATTTTCAAAGACCCAAAATCTAATAGCGGTGGCGCGTCCTAACTCTATTTCTACTCATAAATTGTGTTATTCCTTCTTTCTCGGGGACTCTAGTAATTTAAGAATAGTATAGCCATAAAATACATTAAATAAGACTTCCAAATGATATAAAAGAAATGTGATATTTCATATTTTAAGTGTTTTAAATAGCCTTTCAAAACTGTCCCACGAAAAAAAGCAATTACAGTGGCTCAATTTCGACACTCTCTTACTTCTCCAAAGAAGCTTTGAGAGACGTAGAGTTCTTCTTCCCTGCATCACTCAGCTGTGTCCTCCTGATCGGGCTATAAAGACTTGCGACTTGTGGTATTGTTTTTCCAGCAGACCCGTAAATATTTGTATCAGCGGCACAGGAATACAAAATTTTTCAATTTCGCTGTCAAGTGTATGAGTGAAAGCTACTTACTTAGATGCTAAACGATTCTTTAACATGATTAAAGTTTGGTGTTTTGTTGTATCTGCATACAGAAATTATTGATCAGAATTATAGTTTTCATTATAATTTGAATTTTGTAACAAATTTTTAATTTCGGTGGCGCAATTTCGGTAGCTCCGGTGGCGAATCTATTGCCAGAATTGGTCTTATTGGCTCTGGAACATTGTACCTAGGTCTACTAAGGTCTCAGCCATAACTACAATGAGTCAACTACGTCAGTGAGTCGAAGTTGTGTGATGTACTCGCCGTATCTTGATACTGAGCTCGGTCTAGCTCCGAAGCTTGAAAACCTCCAACTCTGAACCCTCGCAGCAATCAGATAAGTTTCGAGTTCTGATCTTGGGGGAGGGCTGATATGATGAAGTTTTCATACAAATACTTCAGAAGTTGCATGTATCGACAATCAATTTGACGCCATTAAAGAGACTGTAGCACAGCCCAGGTCTTGACCGAATCGAAATATGTACAAAAAGGCCAATAATAATGACTGATTATAGTCCTCAGTCTTCTGCATAATTTGACGCGGCATTAAATATGTACGTAGTATTACGAACGTCTTTTCGAAAATGAGGTTGTCTGGGAGACTGGATGTTGGATAGCGAGAGTGTCATATTTCAGGAAAAAGCGGTGAAGCCCGAAGCAGGAGGCCTCACCTGACTCTGGACCATCGCCAACGTCCATTCCATTCCAGTCTCTACCACCACCACTATGTCTTATTTTTTGGTTTATCGGCCAATAAACATGGTGGTATTTAAGGGAACTTTAGTACTAGCATTCCATCTGATTTCATAAGCTCAGTTGTGATTTCATTATCTCCTGGTACATACCTTGTTGTTTTTAATAGGGCATTCTAATCTCGCTCAAGCTAAAGTCTAGGATATCTTCGCTACAGTGTCGGAATAATCTCGATCTTCAGCCTAATTACTAATAGCGCTTCTTAATCTCTCCTAGCAGCTTAGGCATTTACCAAAATGGTTCTGCTATCTTCCTTATTCATGTTGGTAGGTATATTCAATTTGGTCCTCGCAAATACATACTTTCGATTTATTACAAAAAAAATTGTCTCTATAAAACACTTTGTATCAGCGTGAGGACTTGGATGGCTATTTATACATCGATACTAAGCAAAATCTTAAAAAACAGATAAGAATAGTTCTGAAACAGCTAAAATTTCCCTAGTCTCGTAGGTTGCAATCTATTCTGCCACTCTAGCTGAAAATTCGTGGGGTTTTGGAGCTGGATTGGCACTGGTCGTGGCTTAGGCTTCATCAGTCGACATCTTTTGAGCATCTTTTATTCGGAATTCTTCTATTTCGGTGATCACTTCTTCTTCTTCCTCGGTCCCTCACTGATGAGGATCGCGACCGCAGATAGTGTTCCTCCATAGACTGCGGTCATAAGCTGTGTGGTGATCGGAGAATGCACATGTGATTAAATTGCCTGTTCGTCTAAAAATGATTACTACATTTTGATTTTTGCAGTACTATTAGGGTGCAGCTCAGTACGCTTTTACAGTTCTGGCATCTTTTGCTAGGCCTTCTCTCTCCATGAGGCTGGCTGGATTTAGTCCTCCGTTTCTTAATTGTACTACTTTCATTTAGCTCATTGTCGCTAGGTTTGCATAGTTTTCCGTTAAATTAGCCTGTTACAAACATGTAATGTGTTAGTTCAGTAGCTGGTATAGATCTAAAAATATTTTCATACTTAATCTGCAGTTCGCATGGTCTTTAGCGAATAATTAGTAGCGTAATTCTGAGTGTCGGATAGGTATGATACCATCATGAAAACTTGGCTAACCTGGACCAACATTTTTACTTATGGAAGATAAACCTAACGCCAACCTGGGGCAGTTGGTCGCCCTCCCGGGACTAGAGTTGGTTTCTGGGTTTGAGAGTCATGTATGATGTCTTTGTGATGAGTCTATAATAACGGGGCTGTTGGCGGCTAGAGCCAGAAAGTTTTGGATTTGTTCTCTATGGAGGGATTTTGCCGTTATCACCATGCTTAGCAGGCTGGTTGGTAGTTCCAGTATGGTAGTATAATACCTGGAAAGATGCTGCAGCCCACCCTCCAGTATTTTGATTGCTTAGTTGGCTCTTACGACTCACATGGGAAGATCTGATGCTTTTTTAGGGTCACAATACAGGCCTGAATATTGTTTTTAATTATAAACATCTCTACTGGATAATAATTTAATACTTAATTGATTACAAATAAATAAGTAATTTTAGACAATTATCCATAACATTCCGAATTCCGCTGTATAAATAAATTTCGGTGGATTGATTCTTAATTCCGGTGGCTCAAATACAATTTCGGTGGCTCTTGATAATTTCAAATTAACATATCTCGAGAAGTTTTAATAATATTTTGATCTCTACCATATCATTGAATAATACAAGTTATTTACTATTATTTCTGCCACAAAAAAGTTTTGGAAAGTGGAAATTAAAATTCGCCACCGGAATTAGGCAAAAAACGAGTTTGTTGATATTCACCCATTTCCACTTTTATTTTTAAGCGCGCGGGTGACTATTTTCCGCTCGCTTGATTGCCGCAATTTTAGTATTAAAATATTGCGTCATTTCATTTTTTCGTTTGACAGTAGCGGCGCGGTGAGGTGTGGTATCGAGCGAGTAGTTTGAAAGCCGAAAATATTGATATTGACACGTTTGAATTTTATTTCAGTTCCTACTTCAGTTTGTAATTTTGTATGAAATTCGATATCGATGATGCTTGATTCATGATAGAGTTAACGCTATTATTATTTTGGATTGAAATGAAAAAGTAATTTTGTAAATAGTCAGTCAGTCAAGTTTTCATTTACGAAGGCGATCGTAAGAATGTATACTTACCTAGTTACTTTTTCATATAGAAAAGTGTTGGCATTATTTAGTAAGTAGGTAATTTCAGAAGCAATATCAGGCGTGTATCTCAAATAATAGGGATAGGTAATGAAGCCAAAAGCAACATGAAATTCAAGGTGAACAAAACTAGAAATGAGAATTCATACATCAGTTTTGTTCATTAATGTTCGAAATAAACTTAGTAATTACTTTTAAATCCTAATCTGGCTTATTGTTTTATTCATAGTTCAGGATTAGCTGGAAACTAGCCGGTTGTATTCATAAGTCGAGTGGTGCGACCATAGAAACTGCACTGTACAAACAGGCCCGGACTCGGAGTCAGGGGAGCTGGCCTTTGAATAACATTCATTAGACTGAATTAGAATATTTACAAGTTACTTTATAAAAATGGTGAATACCTTGTTAGCGTTTTTGCATCCCCTAGGTCACTTTATTGTGGATAAGAATGCTAATACCTGGAAGCTAAAAGTAAACTCTCTTTAAAAGGTTGTGAACTCGTTACTTGATGTCGGGATCTGTTCCATAATAATGCGTGTATATTACTCATCCTTATAAAATATTAGCTTGTTTTTTTCCTTTGTTTCAAAATGTAGAGAGTAAAAGAAACCTAGGCTACCTACTATTTATTACGTAATACGAATTACCTATAATTCTGAATTTCGTCATTTTTGACGATCTTACATTTATAAAATCAAATGATTTCTTTTTTCTATTGGCTATAAAAGCTTTATATTTGAGTAACTTTTTAGTTTATTTTGTAAGTTTGAGCCAAAAATTACAGAGGCCTATCTAGGTACATTTTTAGAGATAGAAACAGCCTTGAATTACTAATCCAATTTAAATGTTTGTACCTAATGGCTATTCTACTAATGGATTAGTAAGGTAGCTTTTAAAATACCCAGTTTAACGATTAAAAAGTCCTCCAACCTCTATTTGATAAATATTATTGGGTACAGCTGTGCATGCTCTTGACTCACGACTCAAGTCGCTCTGATTGCACGGACTACGCAAACAAGCGAGCTCAAACAGGGACTCCGCAGGCCGGCCTTTGAATTACATTCATTGGAATTTACAATATTGAGCATTGGAACGACCATAACTAGCACGAGACGGATTACAGGATTACAGCGCTTGGTAAGGTCGTATGAACATCACTAGTGAGAAAAATTACAGCTTGGTGAGCTTATACTAACATCACAAGTGAGACTTTCAGCTTGATTAGCTCTCATACGAACATCACTAGTGAGATATTACAGCTTGATTAGCTCATACGAACGTTACGAGTGCGACGGTTAGAGCTTCATTCGCTGTAAAGACGAACGTTAAATCAATGCCAACATTAAGGCTGGGTTGCTCCATCTTACTTTAACTTTGACATACGTCAAAAATCTGTCAAACACCATACAAAAAACACCGGTTATTGTTATAGTTACGATCAAAGTTAGGTGGTGCAATCAGCCTTAGTCCCCGCGGGGATGGTCCATTTGATTGTATCGACTTATAACGCGCTTTATATCTTCTACTTACGTCATTTAATTTAGATATCGATTTTGATAAAACATTTCGGTCATAGCCTACCAGACGTACTAGAACAATCCATAAGTTTAAGGCTGGGTTGCACCATCTTACTTTGACTGTAACAAACGTCAAAAATCTGTCGAACTCCATACAAAAATCACCGGTTAGGGTTATAGTTACGGTCAAAGTTCGGTGCAGTTCAGCCTAAGCATTTTATACCTAAATAGATGAACGGATTTTGATGTCTTAAATTTCATGTGAGTAAACAACAAGTTGTGGCTGTCTGATATAAAAATAACGGTCCAGAATACCCCGATACCTTAATTATGATTTACCTACAAAACCCGCAACAAACTCTTGTTCGGAAACATTTGTACCTTTAATGGAATGTTAATTGGCTTACAAAAGAAACAAGGTGTGAGGAATATTTTAGCAGGATTTACGGAAAATTATAGAAGCTTTTCCATACCACCACACTTAGTATTTCTTTATTTAATTTAAGCTTAAATATAACTGTGGCGCGCTCATTCAAATACTTACTTTTGGTGATCTGGTGAAGGTCGCGGGAAGAACCTGGATGCGGGCAGCACAGGACCGGTCGTTATGGAAATCCTTGGGGGAGGCCTTTGTCCAACAGTGGACCTCATTTGGCTGAAACGATGTATGTATAGCCTGTTGAGCTGGCTACTGTACATTAGATTTCTGTTGATTCTATTCATTCTATTCCGAGATCCCCCTACTATATGCTGATGATTAAGTATTCGTTACACGTCCTACATGCGTTATGATTCAAGATAACTTTATTTATTTTTTTCCTTGGACAGCTGTTTTTAGATAACTCCTTCTGATGTATGTTGTTTCCGTCTCACGCACAAATAAACTTGCAGCTAAAGAAAAACATTTTACCCTGAAAGTAGTTTTAAACTAGTTTTATATCATCATTTTATGTACTCGTAAGTAAGCCGTAAGCTCCCAAGAAGCGAGCGCCACAAAGCACAATCTTTTGCTTTTTTTAGCCAACCATTAAGGTCGTCGGTCCATTGAGCAGCTCCTACATTTGCTTAGTTAGTTTTAAATGAATTAGCTATGTGAAGAAATATTTTATTTACTTAAAGCGTGTAATATATCGTCCGTGGTTTTGTTGAACGTATCAAATGATTTGTAGGTGGACTTAATTTGAATGAATACTTTAATACCTTTCCTGCCAGCAAAAAGGTTACACAAAAGCTGGACTGGATTCGGGGAGGGTTTTAATTCGACAAAAAACTGTGCCAGGCTGTGATTAGTAGTCAAAATTATTTCGTTACAAATATTTTGTTTTGTAAACCTTTTCAAATCCCATAAGCCGCACTTATCGATGCAGAATGGTTATGAACCGAACAAAAGAGCTTTACATAATGGGCGTCTAACTTATTTAATTTATGGTTTTTAGGTCTGCCAGTTACTTCAAGCTAGAATCTAGAACGTATAAGTTGTCAGGATTGTAAATAGGAATAAAAGCCAATATTTGTATTTCATTATCAGGAGCTTATAAAACATCGTACGAGTTGCGTCTAGCGTCATTATATTTGTTTATCATTTGTAATTTCGCTCGTTTATTTATTAATTAGACGCCATATCCGAAACAGATTGCATTTATTAACAAAGACCTGCCATAATAAAATTTGGATGACATGTCGGTCTGGGTTTAAATTGTTAATTGGCCTGCCCGTGCGCCTTTGTGAGGCGTATTTATTGCGGAATTTTGCGGTTAGCTCTAACGCACGGTTTCATATTTGTGTGCTCTGCGGTTGAGCGGTGCTGAACTGAATCTTATATCGGCGGGATTGGGCAATAACTGGGTCATCTGGGCTAAATCAACACCGTACTTTTTTAACCAAAAATACTTATACTGAAAGTCTATATTAGAGTTATAGCCTTTTATTAGAGTTATACAGATAGAGAATAATGTGGAGTATCTTAGAACGGTAGCAAGGTACACAAAACACTGTGTCACCCTATGTAATAGGTATGTAGAAACTGTAACATGTAAGTAGATATTATGTTATTTTGTTTAAAATATCTCGATAAAGAGTAGGTATGTCTCCTACCTGTAATTTTTGGTACACAATTTAAAAAAATTCCAGTTACACACCAGAGTCAGTTAAATATAAATGCTTGTGTTAGAAGTGGGTTCGTTTAAATTCGCCTATCTACGGTGCCAGTTCAATGCTATTTCCCGCCCAGCACATTTTTGGTAGTTACCTAACCAAGTCTAAAGTCTAGTAGAGATGCTAGTTCATACTATTATGGCGAAATAAATAAATAACTAGATAGAGATTCAACAATTTAAAAATAAAATAAGTTGGAATGGTATAGTTTAGGTCTTATCGCTGCGCGCTAGGAAAATCTTATTCAAGCAAACCTGGGAAAGGACCATTATTTGAAATTAAAAAGGGCGAGGCAGTAGACAAAATAACATTATGACTAAAAAGTACACTTTTGAGACGTTTGGAATTCCTGAAGCGAACGAAAAATGTTTTCCCTTTAACAATGTAACCTTTCCACTCCAATCTTAAATATAAACATACGAGTACCTACATACCTATAGAAAAACATAATTGAAAATGCGAAAGGTATGGCAGCTGGCATCAGGTGAGCTGTTTCAGGGCCTTGCATTTTTCTACATAATATGTGTCTGTTCGCTTTCATTGGGAACCATTCGCAAAGTGGGGCGAGCGTGCGCATCCATAAATAAGCGATGCCGTGTGAGGACTGAGGCTTTCTTCTTGTTCGTTCACATTAACTGTACTTAGCGAAAAAGGTAGAGTGGTTACATATATGTCGTAGCTGAAAAGACCAGATATTTGGGAACTTTCTTACAATTATTCCGTAGTTACAATTAGGGTTATTTGTACATAATTTACGTGACTCTGGTGGGAACAAGATTGTGCTATCTAATATTTTAACTAACAGTTTATGGACAGACGATGGTAATATAAGTCAAGCTAAATACTGTGGGCCGTATGTGATTGTAATATGAGTGAATTTGCAATAAAAATAGGTACGTCTGGTGTGCGGTCGTCTCTACATATACAAAGAACACACGCTTGTGATAACTCCAATCGTAAGTAGGTGTTAGGTATACATATTACATATGCATTTGACGCTTGACGAAAATTAGCTGTCCTTAAGTTTACGAGTCTCTCTTCTTCTCTCTATTCTTTTGACTGAATTCGATCTTAGTAGCATAGTTATAAATAGTTTAATAAGTAATTTCAAGCAGCTTTTGTAGTTTCAATTTATCTTCTGTCGTCTTCTCTTCACCGTAACCTTGATGAGGGTGTTAAATGGCAGGCTCTTCCTTATAAGGAATATTTAATCACTTCAATATTTTACGCCTGGATTCTGAGCTATCAAAGTAGGTAGGTAACCTTTGGTTTATCATTAATTTTTGGTGTCAACTGACCGACCGACTGATATTAATTATGTCCTTGAAACTATACAAAATAATAACGAAATATGTGATAAACATGAGTAAGCGTTAGGTATCTTTTTTGGTTATTTGTCGTAGTTCAATCTATCAACCAGAAATAAAATTATGATATACTTACCAAGGGCTAAATTTATCTTCTGTCTATCTGTATTAGGTATTTTACCTACTAGGTAATAAGATAGTAAAACATAGATGTCCTTTCTGAAGGCAAACAACCCTGCAGTAAAGAATAAGAAGTACCTTAAAAACTAAAAATACCTAACTGAGAATCTGAACAAGCATTATACATAGAATGTGATTTCCTTTGGCCTATCAAACGTGGATACAATTGTACGTTATTTCTTTTCTCAAATAACATTTTCGCAGCCGATTGTAGCTGAAGGGGCAAATTGATTTGGTTGGGCAAGTTATTGATAGCCTGTTGTAAGATGCTTTCCACGATATTGCAACTTGAATAAATGGTACATATCCCATTTGTTTTCTTGAAGCCAAGTATTGGTAAACAATATATCACTGAAAAGTAAAAGGATTATGTCTTGTAGACCGAATAATATTACTTATGTGTTAAGGCAAGATGACTGTAAGTACAATACTGTATGACGAATCTCCTCAACAATAAACATTTAAAATATAGGCAGGTAATCCCGACAAACATATTTTGATTAATAATGGCTTCAAATTGGTACAAACGTCAGGAGTATCTGTTATGATGATGCCCGTAAAAGAGTTTGGATTTGAATGCGAGCCAAATTTTTCAGCACCTCAAGAGTGCAAAAAGAAGAGTACCTAAGTTGCGAATTTTTGATAAAATTGAATAAACAAAATGCCAGCTTTATACTTATCT
Source organism: Ostrinia nubilalis (assembly GCF_963855985.1). Lineage (NCBI taxonomy): Eukaryota > Metazoa > Arthropoda > Insecta > Lepidoptera > Crambidae > Ostrinia > Ostrinia nubilalis. The sequence continues at coordinate 9,369,806 of NC_087093.1, forward strand.
AACTTTAGTGGTGATACTCGTAAATTCAAATATCGTACGAGTATTAAATAACATAAAGTTCTCTCCACAAAAGTTTCATACTTCTGAAACTTACAGGTGTGTATTTGCTGTCAGGGAATTTAGTGTAGGTATCACTCGTCAGTTTACCCATATAATAACTTGGTAATGGTCTAATTTAATGCCAAATTTCAAATTTCTGGGTCACTTGGATAGTTCGGTATTATTTTATTTTATGAGTGAGTGAGAATTTTATGAATACGGTTGATAAGAGCTGGAGCGTAATGGTCCCATGTTACATGAAAATTGAGTCTTTTACTGTCTAAAGTGCAAAGTGCAAAGAGAGTGAAACACCAGCACCTTGCCAATATCTTGCCAGCTTTTTTTAAAAACACATTATTTAGTAAATTCTGACCCATTGTAGAGTTTAACCCTCGTTGGTTAACCCAGAATAGCATGAGTTTTGTGGGTCGAGTTGGTGACAATCCCAACAAAGGGTTCTAATAGTGCCTCTGCCGGTAGATTAACCAGCCGTAGGTACACGTAGAGGGTATTATTACGGAGATCATAAAGCGTAGGGTATGTGCAGCTATTCACCTCTCTGCCCACAACGTTTATGTTTCAAAACAAGGGCAGTTTACCCGTCACTCTTCCAATCCCTCCGAAGTCCGAAGAGGGTCAAACTCTAATGTCACGCTTAATTTATTAACACGACTCCCTGTTTGGAGGGTATTATTTAAGAGGTGGTATCCATTTTGATTAATTGTCAAATTATTTAAAGTAATTGAGGCACGTAGACGTGCTGTGGGATGATTGTCGTTGAATAATTTAAAAATAATGAGTGTTTAATAATTTGATTAAGCACGGTGTCGTGCTGTTTAACATAACAAGAGTCTTAATTTAATTACTTTTGAATGCGTGCGAGTAGGTAATGACATTATTTGAAACACGACAACGTATACAAGTTTGTGACCTCTGAAACATTTATAGCATTAATACGAGAAGTAACTACACAGACTAATAATATTATGTACTAATACTAGGTATTTACATAAACGTTTTAAACATCTAACCATGCCGCAATATTTATGACTGCATCGTGATGGTTGGTAAGACCGCGCAGCGCGATTTGGTTCCAACGAGACACAATTTCAACGGGACACATTTTCAATCAGACACATTCCCACCTGGACACATCAATTATTGTATCATCAGTTAAATGTTTTAATGGAAAAAAATAATAATAAAATGTGTTAATTGTCATGGAATTCGTCTGCCGTTTGGTGTAGTGGTTCAGAACGGACTACTATGCCGAGAGGTCCCGGGTTCGATTCTCGGCCGGGCAGAAATTGAAATGATGCATTTTAATTTCTGTGACCGGTCTGGGTGTTAGACTATCTATCTATACTTATAATAAATCTGTAGAGAGGTCAATTCTGTACATGAAATATATTTTCAAAATAACTTTTTTTTATAATTTTTTATATTTATTGCATGTCACATGGGTAAGGGTTGACAAGAACATAATATTGAACATGTGACGCCTAGTGAAGGCGTTGCAAAAACTTAAAAATAACTATCAGGGGGTGATTGATTAGTGATCGATACTGATGCCAAAAATGCAATCAGTAAAATTTTTGTCTGTCTGTCTGTCTGTATGTTCCTTATAGCTATGTAGACACAAAAACTACTCGACGGATTTTAACGAAATTTGGTACAATTATTTTTTATACTTCTGGGCAGGTTATAGTATACTTAGGAGTATCCCACGGGAACGGGAATTAGCGGGAAAATCCTTTTGTATGAAAAATTTATACCGCTTAAGTTAGACGCTTGATATTTGGCATGCAGGTTAGTAAACTTAAAGCTTAGTTACAACAGGATATTGCAAAATTAGAGTTAGCGGGAAAAAACATTGTATGAAAAAATCTAAACCCCGTAAGATAGATGAAGGGGGTAATAAAACGGGATCCACGCGTACGAAGACGCGGGCGGCCGCTAGTCTTTCCATATCTATGTGCGGAAACGTCACGAAATCTGAATTTTAGCTGACCTCCTAACCCCTCATAAAAGCCAAGGTAAATTTTATTGATTGGTCTATTTTATGTTTGGGTTATTTTATTGATTTAAGGAAAGTACACGAAGATGCTTATTTCTGTTAAATTTAGTTTTTAATTGTAATAAAATATAGTTATTTTAATGTTCATATTTTTCATTTCATTTTCATTTATTCGACTGACTGTATTGTGTCAGTTTGCAACTGTGTCCACGTGGGAATGTGTCTGATTGAAAATGTGTCCCGTTGAAATTGTGTCCCGTTGGAACTAAATCCGCAGCGCGTATACCTACCTACTCCAGAATGTTTTGCATAATTTAAAATAGAAAGAAAAAAATGAAAGCTCCGGAAAACATACGGAAACCTGTCTTGATTCACGTGGAATGTTATGACAAGGCTGTCATTCTTACTTAAAAAATGGTGGAATTTATTATCGAGTTGACTATTCCCAGAAGAGCCCTTGTAGCTGGAAATCGATAATGGAGGTTAACGTCCAAACTCATGATGATTTAATTCATTCGATTTCAGGAAAAGTTTCGTAGTAACTTAAATTTTAAATCTTTGGAAATTAGATATTACAAAGCTAGGGCTTTTCAAATGAAATGGGTCAAACGAACTTCTCTAAATGGAGATGAATCCTGAATTTAAAATAAATAAGCGTGCAGATAAAAATACTCGTACATGATAAATCCATTTAATGACTCGCCTAGCCAACGTTAGGCAAATTCTGTAGAAATAATTTAATATGTATACTAAATCCATCTAAACTAAAGGATTTTAATATAGTAATAGCCAATCTGCTGGCAAAAAAGTATTTACTAATAACAGGTTGCGTGAAACTTAAAGAAGGGCGAAGGTACGACAGGCTCCCCCGGGAGTCTTACCTAACAGAAAAATGCGCATACTCTAATACGTAACGTCGAACGGAAAAGGAAAAATATTTCTGAGGCCATTCAAGTATTCTGCCTAAAGATGTAACTAAAATGGGACGCCTGAAACACGGCGATAAATATTGAGGATTGGGACTTCATAACCGAATTAAATTCCTTATTCATCGCGCGAGCTTCATTCATTATTAATCAGATTTTTTTAAATTCTAAAGTGGTTTTATTTCAGACTATATTTTTCTCTAATTGGCGAATCTGATAGAGTTTTAACAATGTATCATAGTAGTTTTAGAGATATAGCATGAGCGAGCGGGGTGTCAAAAAAGAGAATAATAAAATTGTTGATTGGGTTACGTACTATAACGAAGTGCTCCAACTAACTCAAAGGAGAAAATTAAATTGTCGAATTTATATGGCTTGGTTAATTAAAAGAAAAAGCAATTTTTAAATGACTACTTATTTCTGGCGATGGCTTTAAAATATTATTTGCCTTATACACTGATAAAATTAAGAAGAGTCGGAAGGTAGGTGACGTAGGTAATTCAAAAATATTTTAACAGATTAAAAACATTAAATACCAAGATTTTTCAAATATTAATCACTGAACTGCCTTATAATCTTCTGCTTAAGTCTTAAATCTGTGTGTAATAATAGCCAGTTCGATGTATCCCTGGAGAATACAATGTGTTAGTACTATACCTAATCTTGACTAATCGTGACAGGCACTTTACTGGGTGTTTTCTTCACTAAATAAGAAGTAAGCTATGAAGGGTATTATGGTACGTGCTAGTAGCGTTTTGTGCTTTGTTATCTTTTTATATTGAAAAATCTTACATGTTATTGCAGTGATATCTCGACACCCTGGTTTGGCCTAAGCGCAAATATTTACATAATGGTAACTCCATAATATGTCGGTGTAGGCTCGGAATTCACACTCCCGTACTTTTTTGTTGTTTTATATTTGGCGCGGGAGTTGTGTCATTGTCTATTGTTTTATCGTCTTTTGTTTCGAGAAGAGCTTTGTTTGCTCGAAAGCGATATAATACCGTTATTACTTTTGATTGTTAATCATCTACCTACATTACGTTATTGTTTTGTGTTTTGAATATCGTTTGTGATCGGGAATTTTTTCATTCGCTGAAAATATTTGTTCTATCGTATACGTTGGTTATGTTATGGTTATACATTATGAAGGGTATTATCACAATCCGTCGTACAATGATATTTGGCTCTCATGGTTATTGGAGGGTCGCAAAGCTCGTGGAACACAAGGGGCTGGGATATGAGGCCGATTATCCGACATCTTGCTCGTTATCTACATTGCAGAATTTCTCGTCACATGTCCCAGAAATGGTCATTACGCTCCTATCTTTCAGCGAGCAGCTATTCTCAAGAAAATTAACATTTCCAAAATTATATCTGAGTAAAATACCTTGTAGTGCGCACACTTGGAAAATGATTATAGCCCCGTTCCTTAAGAGAAAAAAGTGTCCCTTAGGATTCAATTATCCAAGTTGTTCGTCTATCTGTGTATATATTTTCTGTCAAGACCCATTTTCACAGAAACACCTAAGCTCCAATTAGATAGGTATATGAAATTCTGAGAACGATTATCTCTTGACGTGAAATTAGACTGTCACACGAGTAGAAGAATAAAACCAACCAAATTTTTCTTTCCGAATCTAAACACCTACTATACAGGGCGTAGAATCATAAAGGGGCCATTTGACTTATGTTCTTTACTATTAGAAGGAAATCTGGTTGCAAAGGTACCCATTAGGTGCCCATCATACTAGACGAGGAAAATGTTCGTTTCAAATCGTGTTGTGCGGAAAAAAATCGACTGAAATCTTTCGGATTGCCGTCACGTCTTCTATATAATCGTATACGAGAAAAAAATCACTTGGGTCGGTCACCCGGCGTCGTTTTACTCTGACCTTAGGTCGGTTATGGAATGGAGCATATTTTTGTCGTTATAACTTGAGTTGGCTGTTACTTCGTATTTATTTTAAAAGGGAAACTTACCTTTTTTGCCTGTCTAAGTTACCCATATGATTTTAGTGGACATTTTGAGACCATGTCATTACTATAATAAAACACCTACCGCGTACGTGCTACATCAAATGAACATTAGCAATCTTGTAAAAAATAGTATACTAGTGGAATATACCCTTTGCCACTTATTTAGAGAAATAGTAAAAAAAATCTTCTCTCATTCTTTCATAACTTGCAGTTACCATTAAGCTTTTAAGCAAGCTACATACAAAATTTAATTACGTGTCAATTTTCCCTAAAGCACACGTCAATGTTAGTTGAGCTTAATTGTTTACAAGATAGCTAATTTTGCCGTGGACTTTACAAATTAGCTGCTTTGTGCATGCATGATGCGTGCTTATAACTTAATAGATATTTTAAAAGTCTTAACCGTAGTGTCAACATTGTCTAGCTTGGAGAAACATAAAATAGAAATGGTGGGGGTAAAATGTTTGTTCTCTTAGCTCAGACGTAGATGACTCTGTTTGTTCTTGGGAATGCGTTGTTAAATAAAGTTTTATTGACCATCCCCTCAAGCGAAAATTATACGAGAAAAACTATTTTTTTATTTCGCTCTCATTTTTTATTACAGCTATTCTTCTTTTGTTTTTATTGTTTTCAGTTTGTTTTTGATGTCGAGTATTTTTGGCCGAGTACAGATTGAATGGAAAATTACGAACTTATGAGTCCTTTAACTCGAAGGTAGCTTATAATAAGATTGGTAAGATATGAATTTTATATTTTTTTTTATAAGTTAAAACTTAATAGCAGTATGACACTTCAATAGAGATTTAATATACTGAACTTTATTATTAGGCAATTCTAAAATCTATACCTACTTATGACAGAGTTGCAATATGTTCAAAATATTCAAATATCGTCCAAAACAAAACCTCTAAAACCAGTTTTATCCCTTTGGACAATTGAAATTTCAACTATAGGTCTACCAGAATCTCATGGCAAACAAAAATATTGGAAAAGTGTGTTTTTCATATGGCAATTGTCTATGGTTTAATTGTCACCTGTCAAAGAAAATTATGAAATCTGTCAGCCGCTGCAAAAATTTTGTAATCTCTTCTTGACTATTTGTTATTTTTGTGAAAAAGTCGAAAAAGCTCAAGCAAGTCATATTGTTTTCAATGTGAATTGTAAAATAAGGCATAATTCAAAGTCAATCTTTGATTCTAAAGCTCGTCGTCGAGTTGACAGTAAGTTGGACTGAAATGTTTTGATACTTAGTTTATTACCCAACTACGTCACAAGGAGGGTTATGTTTTTTTATATTATTCTTAATAGCTGCTTTATCGGGGTTTTCAGGTATATCTCACAAATTGGTGCAGAGGAATGGTCAAAATGTTATGACCATGTAAAGAAAATTGAAAAAGATTTTATCTCGTTATCTTGATCATCTATTGAAGAACAAGAAATTGCAAGTGGAGTTCTTAGAATCGTTTTCTAGTTCTAAATGAAGTGATAAGTTAAAAGTATGATGCATAATAAAATTAGTTACTTAAAGTAATAATACGATTTATTTATTTTTCAAGACATTTTCCTATGTTAAAAACCCGATGTATAACAACATTCTTCATACACATACCTACCTAAAATGTATATTCGTACTTCATGTTCATTAATACTAAAGTCATAAAAGTAAAAAATTAAACAGTATCAAGATCGTTTATTCCAATTTCCCCAGTATTGCTCTCAACAAAGTTTATTTTCCCTATTTGCCATGAGATTCTGGTACACCTATACCGACGCACATTCTACTTTCCTTAACTGATACTTATAAGAAGAAGACAGCAAAAACGAGTGCAAAAGTTGGTATAGGAAAACATATTTTAGAACATTAGCAGGAGTTTGCAAGTAGCATTTCTCTTGTATTATAAAAGCTAAATGAATTTTAAGTTGCAATGGAAAATGACGTCACTCGGTTTATAAATGTCAAGGAAGTAGGTCAGGCGAGGTGTAAACGGGAGCGATAGCTGTTAAAATGCTTTATAGTTCAACAATTTAGTAAAATTTGCTATTTTTTGACATTTGCCTGATATCCAGCGCAACTTCGTCTAACAACTTATTTTGCAACTCCGCTTAACGTCGCCATTTTAGACGTGCGGCTAGAAATGTCAAATGAAATTTTATTTCTGTGTCTGGAAATAAAATGCGAAGTTGGGTATAATCTGCTGCTGTCGGCTCGTAATAAAAGAGCCATTCGATCCCCCCAGGGCAATATAGGATCCAATCAATTTCTAACTAATCTCGATTTGAAATTTGCCCTCGAACACAAAGTATGATAATAAAATTTTAATATTGGCAACTTCGTTACATCTTGATGCATTATGTACTTAACATTGGAAATAAACTTAACTTAACTTAAGTTTATATGTCTTTCTTGAAACAGCAAGTCGACATCGGCACATCAGTCTTAAAGTATTTTATGCAAAATGTCATCTCTTACAATTAATTTACATAAGATACCAAAGTTATTATATGAATGTACGTTGTCTTAACTAAGGACTTGCAGATTTGTGCATTTTGCATCTTTAAAATGCTTTGAAACCTACAAACCTTATTCAAAATATGTTACGCGTCTGATTTTGTCACGAAATATTTCTAGCTTCGAGCAAGACCCGGTAATAGAAAGGCGGTACCTGCAAAGTGAATATCTATTGCTTCGGCTAGGGTTGGCAAGTAAAGGTTGTTTAAAGTGCACATAGTTATTACTACAGCTTTAAGTCAAAATGGCGCCAACCAGTCATCTGTTTAGTGCTGCACTAGGTCATCTATAAAGGCCAGGCACAAAAGTATAAAATTAAAAGCCACGAAAAATACTGCGTTATAATAAAAGTTTCCATTTTTTAAGTGAGTAGGTAGTTGGATAAACCAGAATGTTTTCCGCTATTTATTTCGCACTATAGAGTCCTGTAAGTTCTTATTTTAATTTATCGTTAGTGTATCTTTATCAATAAATAAATAAATAAATAGGGATTATTCACACGGTCTCTAAAGAAGTGACTCTATAAAACTGTTTTTCACTTTAGCTCCACAATATAATTCTTTAAATCGAGAAACTGAAAACACTAGAGCTATACGCACAATTTCATAGCAAGGCGTCCAGTAAGAAGATTACGAGTATTTGCGAGGTAGCAGCCCTGTCCACAGGCACAAGGTCATTTCGGAGCCGTTCAGTGCGCGCGCGACTGAGCCAGTTTCACTTTAAACTTGCATTATACCAGCTCTTACCCAGGGAATTCGTCACACAGGTTCGGGTAAGTAACAAATGAAAATCGGGAAACTTGCACGTGGGTTTAGGTTAGTACCCCGCAAAGCTTTACAAAAGCATACCAAAAGGGAAGCTTTTACGTAACCTACATTTCTCACCTCTGAACTCTTGAAAACCACTAACCGTCTTATAAATTTTCGTCCGAAATCCCGAATCTAAAGAGGTACCTATTTGAAGCTATTAGCGATTGTTTGGTTTCAACTTTAAGTTGTTTAGATTTGTTATAAAACTATTCGTAAGCAAAAATAAATAGTAATGTAAGGCAAATAAATAATTTCATTTTCATTTTCAAATAGTATTCAAAAAAGTATTGTAGGCAGGTGGTCTACTTGGTGGACCGACGATTTGGTCGCGGGTTGCGGGTAGCACAGGACCGGTCGATGTAGAAATCCTGAGGCTCTTGTCCAGTGATGGAAGGCACATGGTTGAAAAGAGGAAGTACTTCTAATACAAAAGTTAAGAACCACAGTTACTTAGTAAGGTTTTAAAGACATGTACTTTTGGCACCTTTCCAGCTGTTGCATAAATGAACGTGACTCTTTTCGAGTCTCAGTACCGACCGAATAAAAATGGTAATATGCACTGTAGTAATATCGTATTTTCAAATATATTTTCACATAATATGATGCCTACCTGTTCGGCGAACGTGAGCATATAGACTGTTTGATAGAGCATTTAGAGCACGCGATAACTTTAGAAACTAGGGGCTTAACTTTAGAAACTTCCTATTTCGTTCTACATTCTCCAATTAAGGTTAATTCAATTCCATAATATTTTGTCTTCTTTAAAGTTTCATTTATAAATTCCAAGGACTTGAATTTTAGACCTTTGTCAGCCAAATTTGACTGATGATCACTATTAAAATACCGTTATAGGGCTCATGTTGCGGATCTATGTGCGAGTATGTACTCGTCTTGTTGTAAGACCTCTATGTACGAACACGACGCGAAAAGGTAGCAAGCGTTTTTCCAGATTTAAGAAGCTATCCTAACAATAAGTGAGTTGTACAAAACACGATAACTTACAAATCAAGTGTCGTGTATCGTTCTTACAATTTTAATTGCGTGCATATCCGTGCAGGTTAACTACTTAAAATAGGTAATAAAACACGTAACGTCTTCCACGATAGCCGCTTTGTTTCCTTGTACACAAGGCATGTTTACAGCTAAAGTAGACGAATACGAGTAAGTTTGTACACTCCGTTAGGTCGTTATCGCATAGGTGCGGATAATCAGTTGATTCGCTTTAGGTGTTGAGACGAGTTTACACCGATCGACTTATCAACGCGAATAAAGCCCATCTACAAGGATATCAGGTGACATTACGTTCCTCCAAGTACGGAATCCGAATGCGGAATGAGGTGAGCCGTTGTAACAGTCTTAACAGAAAAGAAAACCTACTAGCAAGAGTCTTACAAGATTTAGGTCTTAAATATTATTATATTCTCATGAAATTAGTATTGTTTATGTAAGCAAGTACACATTCTTTTAAACATTCATGTATTCACTCTTGTCTTAAGTTGTTTATTGAAAACTTACCTTTGTGGCTTGTAGTAAACAAGATTCGGTTATCCTGAAGTTGCTCTAACTCGTGCGTGACACTTCTTTCTGTGACACCGTTTATTTATTTAAGTAGTAGCCGAGTTTACTTCTAGTTTAGCATAAACATATTTAACTACGTGTAGATTATGAATAAATATTAAAACACTGACACGTTCTACATTCTTTATACGATACGTAGGTTCAGCCAGCGTCAAATAGTTAGCGACACCTAAAGTAGTCAAAAAATTCGCAACACAAAGGAAGGTCTTTGTTACAATTAGAATAAAGTTGTATTAGTTATTCTATTTTTGGTCACTTTGGGTGTCACGAACTATTTGACGGTAACTCTGATTACCTACATAGTTTGAAATTGATAGAGACATTTCCACGCAATAGAATCAAACCACTATAGCATCATGTAAATCCGTCTCAGATGCACTTATTTCACGGCGGTGACCTACATAACGGAGTAGGTAAACGCGCGCTTACTCCAGCTATTGCAAATTACTCAAGTTCGAGCGCTAACCAGCGACACGATTTAGCAAATATCGCGATGATGCAAATCCCGTCTCCCGGGTAACTCGGGAAGTTATTACATATTCGACAGGTTAATGTTTGTTCATGAGCCGAACGACGGGTCGATGACTATTAAATTTGTAGTTATAAAAACCATTAGTTTATTTCACGGTGTTATCGAACCAACAAAAGTTTAGACATTTTTTCTGATAAGTTTTAAAATAAAAATTCACTGTTTCAGTAAAGAGGGTAAACACTGCTCTCGAGTCATACTGGCAAGTTACGCTATGTGATATTGTATCCAGATTTTGGAATGTGTGCTAGAATTAAAAATAAGTAAAACACCTGCATTTCTTACTAATTCTATATTATCACCAAACCCCTAAGGTAGTTCTTGATTCGCTTGTTTTAAAATTTGTTTCGGCTCGGAAAAAGTCTATTTCTTTTTGTTGAAAACGATGATCTTCTCTTTAAAAGTAAGCCAGCATTTTATTAAAATAGATAGGTATGTTGGATGATATTTACATACAATATTCAAAAATTCTCATGAAAAGCACTTTTCTGTGTTTTATGGTAATACTCGTATTTCGCATACAACGTTCAGTATTCCGAAAATTATTTATAAGTCTCAAGATCGAGGGGCCACTTTACATAATAGTGGATAATACCGGCATTCCCGGAACTATCTGACGGTAGCAGTTGCTTCGAATAATCTTTTGGCCGGCCTCCCAGAATATTTCAATACAGGGCATAAGCGTCAAGTTGGTGTTTTAAACAATGCGCTTCACGACTTAGGAGCGAAGAGTCTATAATTATTTACTTGTGTTAAATTTTTAACATCCTGTATGTGTTTTTTTCAAATTATGGCCTCGTTTAGCCAGTGTCAAGTGAAGTAACGCTTTAAGGCTCAGTCGCACCATCTTACTATAACTTTGACAAACGTCAAAAATCTGCTAAGCTCCATACAAAAAAAAAAATCGTTTAACTTTATAGATACGTGGTGCAGGTGGTGCAACTCAGTCTTAATGGTCTACCAAAAAATGGCTAACTTTCCTGCCAAGAATTTTGCACAACCCACCTATCTTTCAGACTCATCCATCATTGAACTCATCAGCTAACATGAGTCAGTTAAACACAAGCCACAAGCCTAAAACGCAATATCTCGGTGGCGTGAATTGTCAACGGGCACTGATGTCAGTCTTTTAAGTTGTCATGGGCCTGACACGGCTTACGAGCTACGGAACTGAGGCACAAACCGACTGACGGCTTAACCTGTAAGTCTGTAGTATCCTGGTGAAACTAGGAAAGCTGTATGTGAATTTTATTTATGGTTTACTAACCATTTGATTTACTAACCGGTAACACTTGTCTATTAGTGGCTGTTACCATTTTTATAGCTGTTGACAGATTCTTAGTAAAATAACAAAGGAAGTTGCATTCGATATTTAGCAACATTTGCGTATTCGGAAGTATAGATTTAGCGGCACCGGTTTATTATTTTATTTTAATAAACTTTCAATGGGTTAAAGGTGTAAAATTACAGTAATAATCCTTAAACGTTTTTCATTTGCAAAGTAATTTGAAATAGCAATTTGCATAAAAACTCGAGTATTCAAACAAGTGGTTACGAATTGCGTTCCAAAAAGAAACAAAGGCATATTTTACGAGCCCTGGCACTGGCCACAGCTAGTGCGCTATTTTTACGTCGTTCACAAATTATGTTTAATTATTACACTAGCGTACAAGAGGAGAAAAGGCTCTTATGAAGTTGAACGCCGTTTTATGAATAACGCCAACTACACACACCGCGCCTTTTGCCGCGCTGCAAAATGGTACTACCAGATATTCGCATAAAGAAAACCTTTTTAGCTTGTTTATATTTTGGTGAATAGAGAAATACGTTACAAGCTTCAGGTGATCGGGGTTAACGGGTACGTCGTTAAGTTGAAGGCTACGAGTATTGATAATTGAGTACAATTTTTTACATTGAGTACAACTTTTGAATTAGATGTTCATTTAAGACCAATAATGAGTACCTACTTTCGAGTAGATATTTTTTATGACTAGGTACTTAGGCTGGGTTGCACAATATTACTTTAACTTTGACAAACGTCAAAAATCTGTCAAATTCCATACAAAACACACCAGCTATCGTCATAGTTACTGTTAAAGTTAGATGGTGCAAGTCAGCCTTAGAATGCTATCATATAAATTAATAGTGAGATAGTTAATAAGTCAATTAAAACTGTTTGTTTTCCGAATAAAGTCAAATAAATAACTGATTTGTTAGAATGATTAGGTAGTACTTAGTAAAATAATAAGTATTTTTTATGCATATAAGTAGTAAGTAAAGTAGAGAAAAGAAGAAGAGAAGAAGGCAT